>NC_089687.1:1452500-2202500 GCF_031753505.1 Anomalospiza imberbis
CTCCAGCAGCAGTTAGTGAGGGAGGGCGAGTGGCTGTGGCCGGCAGAATTCCCAGGTGGGAAGGGCAGGGGGTTTTAGGGGTTTCTGGAAGGCAGGGCCAGCAGCGCTGAGCTGGGGCTGCGGTCTGCGGCTCTGGGCTCGGGACGCTCGGGCGGTGGCACCCACTGGGGTCGGGCAGGTGGGATCTGGGAGGGTGTGAGCCCTGCAGGAGTGCGGGAATTGATTGAGGGATTCTCCTGGGATCATTGGGGTTGGAAAAGTTCTGGGACATCATCGAGTCCAACCATTCCCAGCACTGCCAGCACTGCCCCGTGTCCCCACATGTCACATCCACAGGGCTTTAAATCCCTGCAGGGATGGGGACTCCACCTGAGCACCTTTTCCTGATGGAATTTCCCCAAAATCCACCCTGAGCTGCCCTGGGCCAGCCTGAGGCCGTTCCCTCTCCTCCTGTCCCTGTTCCCTGGGAGCAGAGCCCGACCCCCGGCTGTCCCCTCCTGACAGGGAATTCCAGAGAGGGAAAAGATCCCTGGGGATCCTCCTTTGCTCCAGGCTGAGCCCCTTCCCAGCTCCCTCAGGAATTCTGCAGCCCCTTCCCAGCTCCCTCAGGAATTCTCCATCCCCTTCCCAGCTCCCTCAGGAATTCTGCAGCCCTTCCCAGCTCCCTCGGGAATTCTGCAGCCCTTCCCAGCTCCCTCGGGAATTCTGCAGCCCTTCCCAGCTCCCTCAGGAATTCTGCAGCCCTTCCCAGCTCCCTCAGGAATTCTCCATCCCCTTCCCAGCTCCCTCAGGAATTCTCCATTCCCTTCCCAGCTCCCTCAGGAATTCTGCATCCCTTCCCATCTTCCTCAGGAATTCTCCATCCCCTTCCCAGCTCCCTCAGGAATTCTCCATTCCCTTCCCAGCTCCCTCAGGAATTCTCCATTCCCTTCCCAGCTCCCTCAGGAATTCTGCAGCCCCTTCCCAGCTCCCTCAGGAATTCTCCAGCCCTTCCCAGCTCTGTTCCCTTCCCTGGACATGTTCCAACCCTCAGGAGTAAAAGCTGACCTCAGTTGTTCCCAAACCAGAGCCACTTTCTCCCTGGGTATATTCATTTTTAATGATGTGGCTGTGATTGTTGAAATTTGTAGCTGTGATTTTATTGGAATCAAGGCGAATTTTGTTTTCCCCAGTTGTGCTGGAGAAGCTTCCAAATGAAGGCAGGGATGGATGGATTGATTGATTGATTGACTGATGTCTGATGTTCTCTGACGCCAGAAATGGAAGTGTTGAGGAAAGCGTTCAGTGCTACCCTCGTGCTAAAGCTGAAAAACTTCCTCATGCTGTGCAGATCTTGCACATCTCTGGTGTATAAATATGAGCTTTGTGCTCTGAGTCACGCCGGGGGAGCTGCAGAGGAGCGGAGTCCTCACAGTGCCCGTGGCTGTTCCATGGAGTCCCAGGAGCTTGGGACAGGGCTCTGGCACTGCCCAGCCCCGCTGCCCCTGCAGTTCTGGCGGAGATCTGTGCAGAGCCAGCAGGAATGGTGCAGGAGAGCTGCTGCTGGAGAGGCAGGCAGGGAACCGCAGAATATCCAGAGGGGGAAGGGACCTGTGGGAATTTCGAATGAGTTTGAGATGGGACCTCTGAGTTTTTTAGATGGTGTGATTTATTTTTCTTCTACACAGGCAGGAGGGGTGAGTTCAGCTCACATCTTCACTGCACGGCTCAGAAGGTCACAAGACCTTTTAAAAATTTATTCACCAATAAAACACTGCCGACGAGGATATTTATGTTTTTGAGTTAAATATTTTGTCTTATGGACTCGTGTCAGCTTTGTTAGCCAATCATGCTGTGACACACAAACCTACAGTGCTGCATTCTGAACTCCTTGTTACCTCTGGAACTGCTTTTATTTTTTCTGTATCTTAAACTCTACAACTCTAAACTTTCCTCCTCCTAAGTTAATGTATCTCTGCTTTAAACTATAAATCCACATTCTCACTTCTAGCACCTAAGTTTGGAAACCTTTTCCAAGGTCTCAGCTCAAATCCTGGGTTTCATTCTGAACTTTGGCTTGCAAGCCCAAAGTTCTGAGAGCTCCCTGCATTTCAGATTCCAACAGGGACCCACAGGGTCATTATCTGCCTCCTGGCCCTGCACAGGCACCCCAACAATCCCAGAGAATCCCGAAATCCCAGAACAGTTTGGGTTGGAAAGGACCCTAAAGCCCATCCCATCCCATCCCACCCCATCCCATCCCACCCCACCCCACCCCACCCCACCCCACCCCACCCCTGCCACGGCAGGGACACCTTCCACTGTCCCAGGCTGCTCCAAGCCCCAGTGTCCAACCTGGCCTGGGACACTTCCAGGGATGGGGAGTCCCCAGGTTTTCTGGGAATGCTCAGTGAGGCTGAGATGTCGCTGTAAAATTCCACCTGGGTTTGATGATTCCCTCTTTTATCACACCTCTAAGGCCTGAAGCAGAGCTGGAACTCGAGTTCAGGGGGGTTTTCCCTCTGCCCAAAACACTGATGTGGAGCTGCTTTGCCTCCACTTCCCCCCTCAACCCAAACCATGTGGTGCTCCTGTTTGGAGGGACTCTTGGAATCCTCTCCTCCCTTGGACTGGCTCAGTGCAGGGCACAGGGGAGCACAGGGCTGGTTTTCCCCCACTTTGTGTGCTGCCGTTTCCTCCTCCTGGGAGTTTATTTTGTGTGGTTTGTGGTGCTTTGTAAGAGCAGAAGCAGGTTGGCAGTTCTGTGTTGTCACCCAGACCACAGCTTGTCGTGTTTTGGGTTCATTTTTCGGGTTTCTGGCCCAAATCCAGCCTGGGCTCACCAGCCTGTTTGCCTTGCCCACGTGTCTGTTCAGGAGTGCTGCAAATCAGAGTCCGGGTCTCCAGAGCTGCTAATTAATGCACCTCCATTAATTGGCACTTCTTTCAGGTGTTGGACTCCAACCACCTCGTTTGAAATAACAAAATGACACTGTGTGTGAAGCATTCCTGGGCCACAAATGGCCATAACGTGCTTATTCCATTCATTAAGTTTATTTTTGGGATTCATGAATTGATTGGTCGCACTGGAAATTGCTGTGAATTACCTGTGAGGAGGATTCTGGAATCAGACATTGCTTTTGGGTTGTTTGCTGGGGTTTTTTTGTGGTGGGAAAACGATGCCTGTGAGTCTTGCAACACAACAGCTTTGTCTGGAAACGGCTGCTCAAACTCCTAAAGCTGGAGTTTAATCTGCATTATGGATGTTGGGAAGGAATTTCGGAGCTATTGTCTGTCAGTGCTCAGCAGGGAGAGGAGGAATTGTCTGCAGTGGAAGGAATATTCTCATTACCCCTTCATACCTGCTCATTTAAGATAAAGGCATTTAAGAGTCTGGTTTCAATTAGAGCCACTTGGTATTTTAAGGAAATGCTTTCCTGGATGTATCAGCCCTGTCAAGCTTCACCTTCAGAGCTGGATATTCCCAGTTCTGAGCAAAATTCAGCTCTGCTCCTTTGCCACCTCTGCCCTTCCCACCCACTCACCACCCCCAAGGTTTAGGTGGGCTCTGCAGAAGATGAATAAACCCAAATTATCTGCATGAGGAGGAGCTCAGGGCTCTCCAGTTCCGTGGGGAGAGCGGGCACGCAAGTGTGTGGGCAGGAATGAGTCCAGGGACAAAAGAACCTGTGAAATCCTTAATGCCTGCTTCCTGCTACTATGGAAAGTATTGAAGATGTTTAGGAAAAACTCTTTTATTTTTATTTTTTCCCCCATGACTAAGTCTGTAAAGCTGCTGTGCTGAACTGGGGTTAAATCCCGTGGCTCTAGGAGTGTGTGAGTCCAGCTTGAAGGACCAGCCAGCCTTTGTGGGGGTCATTTCACCTCTGATTAAGAGCATTTGGCCCTTCCACGCCTCCCCATTAGGCAGGGTCAGGGCTATTTATGGATTTTTCACAGTGGACTTGCCCCACTTCCTTCTGTTGTAGCAGATTCACGTGTGGCTGTGGAACTGCAGTCACTGCAGGTTTTCAGTGGTGTGGTTTGGGGCCCTGTGCCCTCCCTCCTGCAGTGCCCTCCTTCCATCCCCCTGGATCCAGGCTGGGTCCCTGGGCTGGGGTGGGATCCAGGCTCAGCGGGAAGCAAAAGGAGCTCAGCTGGTGTTGGGGAGAGTTCTGGATCCTTGGCAAGGGGTGAAGCAGTGCAGTGGGGTGGGATGGGGTCCCTCCCCTGCTGCCTGTGATGCACAAAATCTGACTCAGCTGGGGGAGAGGAGGCAGGACCAAAGGCTCAGAATCTTCCACTGAACAGTCTTCCAAGAAACCCAGTCTGGAGTGAGTGAGAAAGAGCAGTGGGCTTTGCTGGGTGCAAGACAGGGAAGGTTTTGGGTGAGGTATTCCTTGTGGGAATCGGGGAAACTGAAACTTCCACAGACACAGGAGGGTTTGATCTGCAGCCTTGGGAGATGTGATGTGAAAACACAACACACAGACACTAAGCAGAAAAGGCATGAACTTGTGTTTCTATAGTTGCAAGAAAGAATATGCTTTAAATGAGTGAGAAACTGCATGGGTAAGATGGTGAAGGGTTTGTAATGGAGGGTGGGCTTGAGTGGAGCGAGCTGAGAGTTTAGAAGTTGTAATAGAAATATATAAATGAGACAGAAGTCATTGGACAAAAGTACACTTATCACAGCAGAAGTAAGTAAAGGTGATAGGCCAGGAAAGTAAAATAAACCCTGTGTTGGGGTTTATTTTAGGGGTTTGTGGGGTTTAAAAGCTGTCTGTTGGGTTAGAAAGTTCTGTATTACTTTGTAATGAAGAAACTTGTGACTGCTCTGAGCTATGGCTGAATGCTTGCTCCTCTAAAATCTCACAGCCCCTGAGACTGATGTTTATCTGAGCCATAAATGGTTTTTAGCCTGAAAACAGCCCCATCCCTTCATTTCTAACAGCAACAATTCCTGACTCTGCCAGGCCTCGAGGAGCCTTGGACCTGCTCACACCCTGGTCCCTGATGGCCAGGTGAAAACAGTCACAGTGGGACATGGATGGGGAGAAAGGGACACTGGTGGTGCCTGCTGGATCTCCATTTGTTGGGAATTTGACCTTCTGTAACCTTTGTGGTGTCCATTGGTGCAGCTCCAAGGAGAATTTGAACAGTAAAGTCAAATGATGGCTTTTCCCCCCTCCAAATTCCCTCCATGCCCAGCCAATTTTCCTTCACTCAAGACCAACAGAAGTGATTTCAGAGTATCCCATTCCCAGCTGGGTTTGGAAAGCCATCCTAAACCCACAGTTTCCAAGAGCCAGATTTCTGATGGGAGGAAACATCCAGGAAAGCTCCACCTGCAGCTCTCTGGTTCATCTTACCTTGCTATTCTCATCCTGCTGAACCAAGAGGCGGCAGAAATATTCCCTGCTAAGACACTTTATGTGTTTCGCATTAATATAATATTTAATTGCAATAATGAGCCATTTTATTTCTAGCCTCAACTGGAACAAACCCAATTTTTCATCACTGCATCGATGTATCTGAAAATTCTGCTTCAAGCCTCTGGTCTAGCCCAAAACGTTTGGGTTTCCTTTGGCTGCACAGGGTGCTGGGCAAAGCAGTAACTCCCAGAATTCAGTGAATTATTGTGTGTTTAAGCTGTTATTCCGCCCATCACAGCAGATCTTTTGGGAGAATAAAGTGCAGTGAGAATAAAAAACACACACAGGAAAAAAAGTCAACTTTAGGTCCCTTGCTAAACCTGTTCCTGCCAGGGGATCAAGGCTGAAGCCAAAGCTTTTCCTTTATCCCTAAATTTTGCTAAGCACAACATGCAGAGCTACAGCAGGTGTAACATTCCAAGTCGTGGCCAATCTTTTTTTCAGGACAAGCTTCCATCATTCTAGCAGAGCCTGGGCTTTTTCTCCATTTGGGATAAATACGTCCTTTTATGAGTTTTGAGTTCTATCACCTTTTAATTCCGTGCTCCCTCATCTGGACGCTGAATTAAATGTTGAGAACATGAGGTTCTGATCTGCTCCTCTATTGCTCATCATGATTATAGGCAGGGATGGCAGAGCTGCCATTAGTTATTATTCTCCACACTCCCAATTAAAATATTCTGTTTTCTGCTTGTAACTCTGTCAGGCTGAGCTGCTCAGGCTGAATTTTTCCATTTTTTTGCTCTCAAGTGAACTCCAATTCTCACTTGAAATACAGTGGAAATAAAAGTCCTCAAACTTTTTGGGGGCCACAAAAAATATTAATGCTTTCCTAATTAAAATATGAATTAGGAAATTAATTTCCCAATTAAATATTAATTTATTAAATAAAAATTAATTAATACTTACTATTCTTTTTCTAACTAAAATATTAATTATTTTGGGGGCCACTGAATATTAATGCTTTCCTATTTATTCCTAATTTTTGCTTCCTGTCTCGTTGACAGTTTTAGATCTAGAACAGAATTTTCAGCAGTTTATTTAGAGTTTGGAGGTTTTTAAGTAATCTCTGTAGGGATGTTGTGAAAGACTGGGATAAACAAATGATTCTGTTCTTTTTTTAATGCAGGGTTTGAGAGAGTAGGGAAAATGCAGGTCTGAACCTGCGTGGAAGAGTCAGAGGGAAAAATATTAGCATTTTCTAAGTGTTCAGAGCATCAGAAATGGCCTGATTTAATCAAGTTTCTGGGGCTTGGAGCAGCCTGCTCTGTGGAAGGTGTCCCTGCCCACGGCAGGGGTGGAATGGGATGAGCTTTAAGGTCCCTTCCAACCCAAACCCGTCTGGGATTCTGGGATTTGGGGGTTCTATGAACTGCACATGGTTTTCAGAGGTGTTTTCAGACCTGATTCTGTGAACTGCACATGGTTTTCAGAGGTGTTTTCAGACCTGATTCTGTGAACTGCACATGGTTTTCAGAGGTGTTTTCAGATCTCATTCTATGAACTGCACATGGTTTTCAGACCTCATTCTATGAACTGCACATGGTTTTCAGAGCTGTTTTCAGACCTGATTCTATGAACTGCACATGGTTTTCAGAGCTGATTCTATGAACTGCACATGGTTTTCAGAGCTGTTTTCAGACCTCATTCTATGAACTGCACATGGTTTTCAGATCTGATTCTATGAACTGCACACGGTTTTCAGAGCTGTTTTCAGACCTCATTCTATGAACTTCACATGGTTTTCAGATCTGATTCTATGAACTGCACATGGCTTTCAGAGCTGTTTTCAGACCTGATTCTATGAACTGCACATGGTTTTCAGACCTGATTCTATGAACTGCACATGGTTTTCAGACCTGATTCTATGAACTGCACATGGTTTTCAGATCTGATTCTATGAACTGCACACGGTTTTCAGAGCTGTTTTCAGATCTGATTCTATGAACTGCACATGGTTTTCAGATCTGATTCTATGAACTGCACATGGTTTTCAGATCTCATCCTATGAACTGTACATGGTTTTCAGATCTCATTCTATGAACTGCACACGGTTTTCTTTCAGGATGGGCTCTGCTGCTGCAGGGACTTCTGGAATGATATTTTTTCCTTTTGCAAGGCAAAAGCAGAAGGTATTTTCAGTCCTTTCTAAGTGCCTGGGGTTTGTAAAAGGACTCGCACAGAGCTGCTGGGTTTTGGGAGGTGCTGAAGTGAGAACTGCAGGTGTTCCTCACCCTGAGCAGAGCAGGCGTGGCTCCCTTCAGCCCAGGTTCCCTCCTGCCCCGGGGGAGGATGGCAGTGCCTGGAATCCTGAATTCTGGTCCTGTCCCGAGTCGCTGCTGTCCCTGGAGCTGCTGGAGCAGACCTGGCTCGGGGTGTCCCTGCAGAGGGAGGAGCAGGGGGATGTTTTGGCTTTTGGGTGTTTGTTTGGAGCCATCCCACCTCGCTGGCAAGACCCTGAGTCCTTCTCCTGGAAATCTTCATTCAGGAATTGCCAGTGGAAGGGAGTGAACCTCTCCATTGGAGAAACAGCAGGAATACAGAAATAGGGCTTTTACAAGTTTCAACAAGTTTAAAATATGACCTTGCAGGAGAGACTAGATGTTTTAGAGAATTAGAACTGTGAAAGATGCGTTGTAGCAGGACTACGTGGGAGAAAATATAGGTGATTAGTGTTAGAAAAAATATAGGTGATTAGTGTTAGAAAAAATATAGGTGATTAATGTTAGAAAAAAATATAGGTGATTAGTGTTAGAAAAAATATAGGTGATTAGTGTTAGAAAAAATATAGGTGATTAATGTTAGAAAAAAATATAGGTGATTAGTGTTAGAAAAAATATAGGTGATTAGTGTTAGAGAATATATAGGTGATTAATGTTAAAAAATATAGGTGATTAGTGTTAGAAAAAATATAGGTGATTAGTGTTAGAAAAAATATAGGTGACTAATGTTAGAAAAAAATATAGGTGACTAGTGTTAGAAAAAATATAAGTGATTAGTGTTAGAAAAAATATAGGTCATTAATGTTAGAAAAAATATAGGTGATTAGTGTTAAAAAAAATAGAGGTGATTAGTGTTTGAAAAAATAGAGGTGATTAATAGCAGCATTGTGTGGCAAAAGCCAACAGGCTGAAAAACGTTTATAAAGTATTGTAACCAGGAAATAGGGTGGCTTCTGATGGAATGGTGTTGAGTTTTACATCTCTTGTGTCTCACCCTTCATCGAGGCTGATAACAGAATAAAATCCTTTAAAACACCTCTCAGGGAAAACCAACAAATAGGGTTTCTACGTGTTCCAGGGCAGTCCTGTAAGGAAGATGAGGAGTCATCATTTTCAGGATTGTTCCACAGATTGTGGGTTCTGCTCCTGGATGGTGAGGACGTCCCAGAGCCATCGTTTCAGCAGGTACATGAGGAGAGGTCTCCCAGAGACTTTACAGGAAGGAGCACAACTCACTTAAATATGCAGAGCTAAAGCCAGGAATATTTGTTCTTCCCAACTCAGCTCCCAAGTACTCTGGCTAAATAGTTCAGGAAATCAGGTTGGACAAGTGGTTCCTCCTTCATTGATCTGTTGTTTCTGGATCAGTTTCTCCACTTGGACGGGAGTCATGGAAATATTGTGCAGGGAACTGAGGAGATTCCTGTCATCCCCTGCCATGGAACTCCCAGTGCTGTGTGGCAGCCTGTGGTAATTGGATTATAAAGCAGAGGGAAGGGCAATAAAATCAGCAGCCTCATCAAGGCATCCCTGTAAAGTCCCAAGGGGAAGCAGCAAACTGGAGATGAAGTTGAGCCGTCTCTGCCTAATGTTTATTTTATTTATTTATTTATTTATTTATTATTTTACCCTCTTAACAAGAACAGCAAATTCTTCTTAGCACTGGGATTTAAAAGCTCTGTGTCTGACTCTTTTAAAGACACCCTTTGCCCTACTCTTTGAACATAAAAACAAAATAAAACGTGTAGTTTTACTAGTTTAGCTAAAGAAATAAAGAATATCTCCATGAGATCCTGTATTTTACAGAAGCTGGAATTTCATTTTAGCTTGCAGGGTTGTCTTTTTTCTCACTCAAGGCTTTGTTTTCTCTAAAGAACTATTACATGATAATCATAATTTATCAAAAATACATTTCAAGCAACCTTTTCATGAGTGTGCACTGATAAAACTGCAAATATTTAAATTCATCTGGGAAATTAACACCGACCAGGAGCTTTCTGGGCTGTTTGCCTATTCTGGGACTGGAAAATCTTTGAGTTCATTGCTCTGTAGAGGTTGGATCTTCAGTAATGGGATGTCCTGGCATTCCCAGCACACTTCCAGTGCTCCTTCTCCCTGCAGCTTTGCTGGTCCCAGTCCCAGGGGGATGATTGCAGCCCTGGTGGGTGTGTTCCACTATTGATGGGGTTTCCAGGATGCACTGGTGCCTTTCCCTGCTTGGGTAAAACAGCAGCAGCTTCCCCTAAAGTTTGTAATTGGCTTTTAGAGAGCGTTTCCCATCATTCCAACAGTTGCAGGCTGAAGTGTTGCACAGAAACTCAGCATCAGCACTTATGGCAGCTAAGGAGATTGATTAACATTCATAAGGAAAGCAGAGGAGCTAAAAATAAGGAATAAAACAAGTGCTTAATCCTTTGGCCCAGATGGTTTTTGGCAGGGCAGATAAAAACGTGGATCTTCCCTAAAAGCAGAACCCCCCCATCTCCCTTCCAGCAAGGAAATCTGACACAATTCCAGCCACAAATCCACTCTGGCTTTTTGGGGTGTGACTCAATATTTTGGACCTTCTCATCAGCCTGGTGGACATTGGGAGCTGCTGGAGGGAGATCTCTGTGGTCGGTGTCTGTGGATATCCCCATGACTGCCCATGGATCCGTGCAGATCCTTCATTCCAAGCTCCTCATCTTCCAGAGGGACCCCTGTGCTCACACGGGGCTGTTCTCGAGGTGATCTGGGATCTGCTCTGTCAATGTGTGTCAGAGTCCAGGACATCCCTCTGGCTGCCCTGGCTGTCTCCAGACCCTGGCAGGGGGCTCAGAGACCTTGGCACCAAGTCAAAAGCACCTGTGGCTTCGATTTTAGCCCATGGGAAAAGCTGCCAACTTTGTGTGAGGAATTACAAGCCACAAGGGTTTGAGCGGTGTGGTAGTTGAGTTAACACAGGGTGAAAAAGTAGAATTTTGGGGTTTTTAGAATGGGGTTCAAGGGACAAGATGGAGGGATTTGGGTGTGTCCTGGCCTTCTTCTCCTTCTCCTTGCCCTCCATGTCTTGCTGTGATGGTGACACTTTTCTGTTGGTTCAAGGCACAGACACACTGCCTGACATAAATGACAGACATTGGCACGTTACTGTAACCATGGCACACGGAGTTTTTGGTATAAAATGTGAACACCGCCCTGAGGGCAGACAGAATGCCATGGCCGACCTGCTGGACAGAGCTCAGCAGGGCAGAGAGAGAATGTTCTAGATAAGGGAAAATAAACAACCTGGAGAACGCGATCCGAGGCATTCCAGGCTCCTCTTTTGGCTGCACGGGCTGGAAACGAGGACTTTTACACTCTTGGGGTCACCTCGACACCCAGACCCTGAGAAATGTGCACCAGTGGAAGCCACAGCTGGAGCTGGCTGGAGCTGTTAAACCCTTGGAGCGCACCCCTGCCTGCCTCAGGAGCTGGGGATCATCCACTCTTCCCTGTGACAAACCCTCTGGAAGGCCTTGGCTTCCTGCAGAGCTGCACAGTGCCGGTGGGAAAGAGGCATTTCACAGCTCGTTAAATATAGAGGGTACCTACAAATGTAGCCCAGTTACCTCTCACTGGAGGTGCTTCCAACCAAGAGGAAGTGCCAACCGAGTCTTCACACTCTTTAATTATAGCAGCCTTTACATAACAGTGTCGGATAAATGTGTTTTAGGATAGGTGGCACCTCGCTTCCTTCGGAAGAACTGTCAAATTAGACCAGACTGATTTATTACTTGAAATTCCATGGATTAAAGCACACTGTCCACCTAGTCTGTTTGAATAAACCTTAAAATTCACTGAATCCTCTGTGCCAGGATGTATCCCAAACAGCACAGTCCTCCTTTCTTTTGAAACAGAAATAATGGATGTAAATCCCTATTCCTCTGGTGGCTTCAAGGACGTCCAAGTCCCACGAATCCCATTCTGCTGGAAAACAGGGTTAGAGGGGATCTCAGGAGGTTCTCCTGACTGTGCCTCCACCCCGGGCAGAAGCTGCTGTCACTGCACCAGATTCTTATCTAATCTCTATTATAAAACAGAGGAGGAGGGAGAGAGGCAGGGAAATTGCTTTAGAGGGAGAAGGGGCAAGGAGAGGGGCTGTGCCAAGTAATTTAGGAGAGTGAGGAACTGGCCTCCTTCCCACGGATGGATGGAAGCAAGGTGGATTGCAGGAGATTGCTGATGGTCCTTTCCCTTTCTGTCACTGAAATCCATCCCTGGGCTCTTCTGCTGATGGCAACAAGAGCAGCTTTCCCATAGGGGAGAGCAATTTTCCTCAGCAGGCCCCGGAATCCAGGCGGGGCAAGATGAAACCCAAAGTTTGTGTTTCATGGGGAGGATGCTGATGGAGACTGTGGGGTTTGGAGCCCTCTGTGTGCTGGAAGGAGCGGATCCCTATCCAAGCGTGCTCTTAATGCATCCACTAATGCTCTTTGCTAATGTGCCCTTGCCTCATTATCCCTGAGTAATGTCAGGAATCCACGGCCTGATGTGAGAGCAGGGAGAGGCCAGCAAGAACTTGGCTGTGTTGGTGTGTGGGAGTCCAGGACGTCCCTCTGGCTGCCCTGGCTGGCTCCAGACCCTGGCAGGGGGCTCGGAGACCCTGGCACAAAGTCAGAAACACCTGTGGCTTCGATTCTAGCCCATGGGAAAAGCTGCCAACTCTGTGTGAGGAATTACAAGCCACAGGGCTTTGAATAGTGTAGTAGCTGAATTGACACGGTGAAAAAGTAGAATTTTGGGGTTGTTAGAATGCGATTCAGGGATACAAGATGGAGGGATTTGGGCGTGTCCTGACCTTCTTATCTTCTTCTTGTCCTCCATGTCTTGGTGTGATGGTGACACCTTGCTGTTGGTTTAAGGTAGAGACACACTCTCTAACACAGGTGATAGGTATTGGCACATTATTGTAAATATGATACATGTAATTTCTAGTATAAAATGTAAACGCCGCCCGAGGCAACACGCAGAATGCCATGGCCTCCTTGCTGGACGGAGCTCAGCAGGGCAGAGAAAGAATGTGATAGATAAGGAAAAATAAACAACCTTGAGAAGCCGACCCTACTCATTCCAACTCCTTCTTTGCACGGGCTGGGAGACAAGGACTTTTACACTCTTGGGGTCATCCCGACACCCAGAGACACCGCAGACGCTGAGATTGGTGTTGGGGTTCTGCTGCTTCAGGGTGAACATTCCTGTGGCTCCCCCACAGCAGCAGGGAAGGAGGCAGTGCTGCTGCTCCACTCGGCGAGATCCCAGGTGGAAGTGGGCTTGGCTGGAGTCGGGAGAAGGGAGAAGTTGCCGACTCCCATCCCGGCTTGGCGCAGTGCGGTGCCGAGGCGAGGGAACAATCTGGATCCTGCGCGTTTATTTATTCCAGCAGCACTTCAGTGTGTTTATGCAAATAGTTCATTGCTCCAGCTCCTGAAAGAACCACACAAGTGCTGTCACTTGATTGAGGAATCATTAGATCGGGCTGGAAATAAAATTTTCTCTAGTTCTGTATTCACACCCTCGGAAAAAAAAAAAAAAAACAACCAAACCCAGTGCTCCCACATTTTGGTAGCTCAGGACTGACTAAATAGTGGATATTTTGGGATAGATGGATACACGTCTCAGAGAGATTTCCTTTGTACTCTAATTAAAAATAAAGAGGATGTGAATAATCTCTAATGGCAGCAGAGTATTTGGAGGAAGCCAAGTATTTTTGGAGGACTGTGGATACTCAAAAGTATTCTGACTTCTGAGCTCTTCTCTTTTCCCCACCTCCAGCCTGAAGATATTTCAGTCTGGGTTAGATCCTCAGTGACTTGTTGGGCATTAAAATTTTGGATGACTCGTGGTCTTTGTTTACATCTCTTTCAAAATCTCCTGTGCCCTTGTAAATGTGGAGCTGTGGGCTCCGATTAACATCATCAATGAATGCTATTTAAAAAAAATTAATAACGCAGCAACTGGAGCCATTCAGAAAATGACCTTTTCTAAAGGTCAGACTTTACCAAGGCTCATTGCAGCTCTTTAGCCATTGCGTGTTTTCAGCAGGTCGTTCCTGTAGTGTTGGCCAGTGGTCTGAGCAGTGGAATTCCCTGCTGGATAACGTCAGCTCCATTCAGCCCCCTGTTCCCTCAGCACATTTATTATATTTATATTACTTCCCTGTCAGCTTAAAAGAGCTGGGTGTCTTCCTCCCTCAACTCGGTGTGTGTTTCTTGGATAAATTACCTCATAATATTCAAAACAGCCTTTGATTTAGAATTCCTCAGTATTACAGGGAATTGTATTTTATAGCATCTTTTAGGAGCCTTTTGGGTTGAGTCATTAAAAATGTATTTTTAATAACCTCTGTGTCTCAAAAGGACGGTTTGAAATGTAAGGACTGGAAATCAAATAGTGGTTCCCCTGACTTCTGAATTGTTTTGTTACAAATCTATGTGAAGTTCCCTTCTTTTCCTTCATCTTGTGATTTCACAGCGGTTTTTTTTAATTTCAGCTGACCAATGATTCTCGTAGTTGATTCTTTCAATCTGGAACATCACGGATCTTCAAGAAGCCTGTAGAACAGGCTGTGAAAATTAACTCCTGGATTGGGAGTTTTATGAACATTTTAAAGACCATCTTAGAAGCTGAGACCCTCCTACATCAGAATTAGTAAATTGGGAATAAAACTTAGCATAACTTTGGGGAATCTTCCACTGAGTTTGTAAGAAACTGTGAATATGGGAATACTCACAAGAATAGCACCTCCGGCTTTGCTTCAGGTGTCTGTTGGACTCTTCCCATGGGATTAGTGGTAACTTTGCGGAACTGATGGAAGCTTTTGGAAGGAAAAGTGGATGAAGCAAATGGAAAACACAAATAGGAAGCGTTTGCGGATGGAAACGTGCAGTGGTGGATCAGATTGCACTGAAGATGAGATTTTAAGTAATTGTTTTAATAAGGGTAGGAAGTAAATTGTAAATTAGTTCTGTCATTAGTGTTTAATTATTTATTGACTTTTTAATCACGTAGTGTTACACCAGAAGTTTAATTTGTAGAGCTCCAGGAGGAACCTGTTTAGAGATTTTGTTTCTTAATTTAGTTGTAAATCAGGTTCACAGTTCTGTTCTTCTAATTCTTGGTGTTCAGGACTTGGTGTTCTTGTTTCCAGTCATTGTGTGTGTGTGTGCTTTCTGTTTAAATTCTTAGTGTTTAGTCTTGGTGGCTTCAGGGTTTAATGTTCCAAATATCGTTGGGGGGGTGGACGGATGTTTTTTTTGGAAACCACCCGCTGTTCTCTGGAGCCTTGAAGAAGAAAGGCTGTATTTTATTGTAAACAAATCACAGAATTGGGCTGCAGGGGCCTCTGGAGACCATCCAGTCCAACCAGGGTCACCTGGAGCAGGTGACACAGGAATGTGTCCCGGTGCTTGGAATGACCTGGAGACTCCAGCCCTCCCTGGGCAGCGGTTCCAGTGCTCTGCCACTGTTATAAACGCCAATCTCTTGGTTTTTAAAATTTTAAAAGTTTAATAATAATAATAAAATGGTTATAAAAATAGTAATACAATTAGGGTAATGAAAATTTAGAGTTAGGACAATTACAAGACAATAAAAAGCAAAGAATTACGGATGTCCGGATGCTCTCGGGCACTTAAGCCCGATAAGCATGCCTTGTGAACAAAGGAATAACCTTTAAAAGCAGTAGCCTGTTGCGTATTCATACATCTCATACATGATGCATAAATTCCTTGCAAATTAAGAACTTTTCTGGTTTTTGTCAACTTCTTCCCCTTCATCCTGGTGGTTCCATAAAGACGGAGAGAAGGTGGAAGAATGTTTGTCTTTTTCCGATAAGGAGGCAGTAATTCTTTATGGGCCCCCATCATTGTCATCTCTGTGTGAAGAGTTTCTTCATTATCTCATCTCTTGCTTGAGCTAGTAAAAAAAAAACCCCACATACATAGGTTCTATTTTAACTACAAAACTACATTTACCATACTATTAAAATGTTAATACAGCACTTCTAATCAATATAACATAATACATATAGTATTCAATTTAATGTTTGCGAAAAGCCAATCATAAAACATGCATTTTTCACAGCCACCCTCATGGAAAGATGTTTTTCCTCACGTTGAGCTGGAACTTGTGTTTCATTTTATGGCCGTTGCTCCTCAGCCTGTCACTGACACCACTGAACGGAGCCCGGCGCCAGCATATTTTGGAGATATTTGTATGCATTAATGAGATCCTACCTCCGTCGTCTCTAGACTATCCGGCGTTGTTTTATTGTCAACCAGTTTTATTACAAATAAGCGAGGCACCGCCGCCGGGGGCACAGCGGCCGCCGCCGTCCGCCCGCGAGGCGCCGTGAGGCGGCGCCAGCGCGCAGCGCTGCTCGCGGGCGGCGCGTCCCAGCCAATGGCGCGGCGGCGGCCGCGCGTCCCAGCCAATGGCGCGGCGGCGGCCGCGCGTCCCAGCCAATGGCGCGGCGGCGGCCGCGCGTCCCAGCCAATGGGGGGCGGCGGCGCGGCGGGCGGGAAGCGGCGGGGCAGGCGGGGAGGGGGGCGCCGGCGGGAGGCGGCGCCGCCGCCGCAGCGCTCAGGGAGCTCGGCCCCGCCGCCTCACCGCGCTCCGCCGCCGCGCTCCCCGGCCCTCCGGCCCCGCACCGGCTCTCCATGTACGACAACTTGTACCTGCATGGGTTTGAAGACTCGGAGGCGGTGAGTGCCGCGGGAGCGGGGCGGGGGGCGCGCAGACCCGCCCGGGCGGGCTGGGTGTGTGTGCTGCGGGCGAGGCGCCGGGCGGTGAGCCTGTGCTGCCCCAGAGACGCGGGGACGGGCTGCTGCGGTTCCCTGGGGAATTATCCCTCCCCGGCATCCCTCGCAGAGCGTCTGGCAGCGCGGAGCCCCCGGTGCCGCGGTCGGACGCCTCGGTTTGGGAGCGCTCCCCGCCGGTGTCCGGGTGGGTGTTCTCGGGCACCCGGGAGAATGGCCGGGATTGCCGCGGCGATGGACACGCTGCTCCATATTAAACAGGGATCCGTTACATAAGGCGTTGTGGACAGCTCGTAAAAACATCGATAACAACATAATATAGAGTGTACGTCAGTGCAGACGTATGTATGGCATGATGTGGTGTCCTCGGGAGAATGGATGGGTCCTGGAGGGCTTCGGATGGGGAGTTTTTTCCTGCCTGTGTCAGTGTTGGTCTGGAAGTGCGGTCCCTCTTAAGTGTTACCTCGCTTGTTTTAGCATCCCTTTATTTCAGGGAGAGAGGAACAGCTGGATAAAACTGGCATTAATGCAGTGCACCATGTTGAGAGGAAGTACTGTGTATTGGAATCCTTCTCAACTGGGTATTTGAATTATTTCAAAACTCTACTGCTTAGAAGCCTGGAATGGTTTGGGTTGGAAGGGTTTAAAGCTCATCTCACGGGCAGGGAGACCTTCCACCATCCCAGGTTGCTCCAAGCCCTGTCCAGCCTGGCCTTGGACACTTCCAGAGATGAGGAGATGCTTTGGGTCAATTTAGAAATTCCTGCCCTTGTGTGTTAACTCTTCCTTTGGGTTCTCTCTGGCTGCTGCTGCTCACAAGCTGCCAGGCCGAGTGCAGATGAGTGTGTTGGTTCCTTTAGGGATGTGATTTGGGATCCATGTGGATGTTTCTGTAAACCGGGCACACTGTGAGTCCTTGGGAGCTGTTCTCCATCCCGAGTCCGTCTTGTGCTGGTTTAATGTCTCCCAGCAAAGTCTAAACACGCTCTTAAGAAGACAACTTAAAACTGAAGTGTTAGTGCTGAGAAAACTGAGTTGCTGGATCGTGGCTGCTGTAGAAGAAATGTGTATTTTTTAAAAATTCATCAGAGAATGCCGGTAAATGTGTGCTGGATTTAAAGGTGCTTCTGAGATGCTCAACTCCGTGCACTCCCAGAATCCCAGGGGATTGGAAGGGACCTCTGGAGATCTCCCAGTCCAACCCCCTGTCAAGGCAGGGTCACCTGGAGTTTGGTGACACAGGAATGCATCCAGGTGGGTCTGGAATGTCTCTGGAGACCCCACACCCTCCCTGGACAGCTCCAGTGCTTGTCCACCCTCCATGGAAATAAGTTCTTTCTCATGTTGAGGTGGAATGTCTAGTGGTTTAGTTCATATTTCAGTAAACCCTGGTGATCTCTTCCAAAAACGTTATTTGGGAAAAGCAGCTTTAATGGCAGCAGAGACCTACCTGTTGCACAAGCATCTGGGTTAGGATTTGTGCTGGAAGAATTGTGTGTATGGATGAGAGGAGCTTGGCCTTTAGATGGCCACTTGGAAGGATCGGGATGAAAAAGTAATTTCCAGATTCCCTAATAGTCTCTTAAGCAGTTTATGATAATGAATTTTACAGCTTTTTAAATTTTACAGCCGCTCTGTAATTGAGAATGCTTTTGATAGACCTAATTTCCAGAATCACAGGAATATGTGAGAGCCTCCCTTTTCTTAATAAAAACACCCCAAACCTTAAAAGCAATCTGGATCTCCCAGCTGTGTGGAAAAACCGGAGGCCACAAACCCCAAAGGCTCAGGCACAAAGCAGTTAAAATTCCCCGAGCGTCTGTTTGCTTTATGCTGCTGAACCACTTGCTTAAAGCATTAAACCTCATTATTTTAGCTCCTGACTCAGGGATTGGGAATGCCTGCTGAGACAATATCCTGGCAAACAGGTAGTGGGGATGGGTCACATGAGTGCGGCTTTCTGGCCAGAGAAGAGCAAGGGAGCGGATTGAGACGGTGGGAAAGGACTTGGGGTGGAATTCGGGTTCCCTGCGGTGCAGAGCAAATAACTGCGAGCGTGCCGAGATGAAAGCAGGGCCTCTGCACTGTTGTGGTTTAGGGCCTGGAAGGCTCATCCTGCAGCTGGAGAGCTGGGGCGGCCCGGGGCTTGGATCGCCCCGGCTCCCCTGGAGCGCGGAGGGAGGGAGGGCTCTGCTAATTGCAGCGCTTCCAGCAGGAATAAACCACAGCCGCATGAGTCAGTGGCACGGGAACGTCTGCCTGAAGTGGGCATTTGCCCTCCTAAAGCCCATGCAGCCGTGTGTGCAGAATGCAGCCTGGATTTGCATTGAAGGCAGAAGTGAGCGGGCAGTGAGTGGCACTTCTCCCCAGGGAACGTGCTCACTAATGGAAGGGTGCTGTAAAATCTGTACCTGATTTCTCCCGATTCACTGCTCGGCAACAAACATACTTTTTAACAGTGAACAGATGTTTCCGTGATTTTTGTGACAGCAGCTCTTATTATAATGTGTTTGTGTGTGTACATATAGATACAAAACAAGCAAAAATACAATTTTTATTGATGGATATAGGAAGACATGAGTGTGTGCATGGTATTGCAGTCCATCACCAGCTGTGATGATTAACGTGAAGCGGGTGATGCAGTAGCTGGTGTGAGGCTTTTTGGAGGAGGAAAATTACACTGCTGAAGCTGAGGACTGTAGACAAAAAGTTTATTCCACGTTCTGCAGGGACAAGTGTCCCTGTCAGGAGCACAAAAACATGGAGAGTGCATCACCCTAGGGAGAAGCATCTTCCCACTGAAGATTTCCCCCTTGCTTGTTGTCCTGCCTTGTGATTTTTGATTTTTAGGCCTTTTTAAAAATTCTTTGGGTAGTTCTAAGCAGGGTCACCTTTTTGGGAATTAAACCTTGTTTGCCTTGTAGGGAAGCATTTCATGTTTGTGATCACAAGAGGATATAAAAGCCTGTTAGCAAAGGGGCTTAGGGCGGTGAGATCCCCTGAGTAAGCAAATAATACATGAATTTGGTTTTACCTCTCACAGTTGGGAAGTGTGTCTGTGGTGAGGAGAGATTGGAATGCTGCTCCATGGGCCACTCCAGAGTTTCTCTTGGATTTCGGGAAAGACTCCACCTTTTTCAGAAACAAACTTCAGTGAAACCTTCCCATAAGAAATCACTTTTTTCTTCTGTAAAATTACATTTCCATTAAGACAGCATTTCATTAAAAAATTACCT
The DNA here is from genome assembly GCF_031753505.1 of Anomalospiza imberbis. Lineage (NCBI taxonomy): Eukaryota > Metazoa > Chordata > Aves > Passeriformes > Viduidae > Anomalospiza > Anomalospiza imberbis. The sequence continues at coordinate 1,472,150 of NC_089687.1, forward strand.
GCAGGAGTTAGCAACAAGTTCCCTGTGATAGAGAGTCCATCCCAGCCCCAGGAACAAAACCTGGCTCGGCTCAGTGTTTTGCACCTGCAGAACTGTCAGAGCAGCCCCTTTCAGGTTGTTTGCTTATATTTATCCCTTCAGAGCAACACCTGGGCATGGGAAGCACCTTTCCTCACCTCCCGGGGTGTCAGTTCCAGGCTTGTCGGCACGTCGGAGGCTTTATCTGGGCTACTTCACTGCCGTAGCGGGGCGGCAGGGGAGAGCTGCCGGGGATGGGGACAGGGCGCTCAGCTCGGCTCTGCAGCAGGCAGGAGCGAGCAGAGGCGGCGAGGGGCCGGTGTGGGCTCAGCGAGGAACTGGTGTGGGGTGGGCGAGGGGCCGGTGTGGGGCAAGGAACCGGTGTGGGGTCAGCGAGGGGCCGGTGTGGGGTCAGCGAGGGGCCGGTGTGGGTTCAGCGAGGGGCCGGTGTGGGCTCAGCGAGGAACCGGAGTGGGGTCAGCGAGGAACCGATGTGGGGTGAAGAGCCGGTGTGGGTTCATGGAGGAACCGGTGTGGGGTCAGCGAGGGGCCGGTGTGGGGCGAGGAACCGGTGTGGGGTCAGTGAGGAACCAGTGTGGGGCGAGGAACCGGTGTGGGGTCAGCGAGGGGCCGGTGTGGGGTCAGCGAGGGGCCGGTGTGGGGCGAGGGGCCGGTGTGGGGTCAGGGAGGAGCCAGAGTGGGGCGAGGAACCGGTGTGGGTTCATGGAGGAACCGGTGTGGGGTCAGCGAGGGGCAGGGCAGTGCTGGGAGGGCGCGGTGCCAGCGCCACCTGTAGCCGGTGAGAGCCACAGGAGCCGGTGAGAGCCACAGGAACCAGTGAGAGCCACAGGAGCCGGTGATAGCCACAGGAGCCGGTGAGAGCCACAGGAGCCGGTGAGAGCCACAGGAGCCGGTGATAGCCACAGGAACCGGTGAGAGCCACAGGAGCCGGTGAGAGCCACAGGAGCCGGTGAGAGCCACAGGAGCCAGTGAGAGCCACAGGAACCGGTGAGAGCCACAGGAGCCGGTGAGAGCCACAGGAGCCAGTGAGAGCCACAGGAGCCGGTGATAGCCACAGGAGCCAGTGAGAGCCACAGGAACCGGTGAGAGCCACAGGAGCCGGTGAGAGCCACAGGAGCCAGTGAGAGCCACAGGAGCCGGTGATAGCCACAGGAACCAGTGAGAGCCACAGGAGCCGGTGATAGCCACAGGAGCCGGTGAGAGCCACAGGAACCGGTGAGAGCCACAGGAGCCGGTGAGAGCCACAGGAGCCAGTGAGAGCCACAGGAGCCGGTGATAGCCACAGGAACCAGTGAGAGCCACAGGAGCCGGTGAGAGCCACAGGAGCCGGTGATAGCCACAGGAACCAGTGAGAGCCACAGGAGCCGGTGAGAGCCACAGGAGCCGGTGAGAGCCACAGGAGCCGGTGATAGCCACAGGAACCGGTGAGAGCCACAGAAGCCGGTGAGAGCCACAGGAGCCAGTGAGAGCCCCAGGAACCAGTGAGAGCCCCAGGAGCCGGTGAGAGCCCCAGGAGCCGGTGAGAGCCCCAGGAGCCGGTGAGAGCCACAGGAGCCGGTGATAGCCACAGGAGCCGGTGAGAGCCACAGGAGCCAGTGACAGCCACATGAACCAGTGACAGCCCCGTGCCTTTCCCCCTGGTCATCCAGTGCTTCCCAGGCGGGGCAGCTCTGCCTCCTCCTGTCCCAGCCATTTGAAAAGACATTCTCTCGTGCCTTGTCTTCTACCTGGGATTTTGGAGGGGAAGTTCCCACTGATTGGATTTCCATGTGGTGCCTCTGACCCGTACAGGAGATGGAAAGGTGGCTTTGCTTGCCCTGTGTATCCCTGTTGCAGATTTTTTTTAGTAACTGCTTTGACCTATTTGCTGTTTCCCCAGCATATCCTCCTCTCCTGAGCCATAGAAGCACCTCCTTTCCTCGACCTCTTTTAGCTGTTCGACCTGCATCTAACCCTGCCTGGCTTCCCTTGGCAATTCCCATCCCTGCATCCACAACCTCCCTCCTAGTGCTGGTACCAGAGCAGGCTCTGGGTTCACCAGGGAAGCAGGACTTTGCTGTGCTGCTGTGTAAGCCAGGGTGATGCCCTTCTGTGCAAGTTCAGGCTCTGTCACCAAGAGTCAGACAAGCACCTGTGGTGGATTTCATGCCCACAAAAGTGTTTTAGATTCTGAAAGTCCTTTGGTGTTTATAGGGACTAAGCACCAGTGAGATCCACCCTGGTAATTAATGGTCCCAGTTTGCCATGAGCAGGACTGTGTGTGGTGCTGCATAATAACAGGGTTTGTCTCCAGTCACTCCGTACAATTCTTGAGAGCTTTGCTGAGAACTTTTAGGAAGAAGGTGATGGGAATAGTGGGAAACACATTCTGTTCCCCGTGTGAATGGTCAGCGCGGCGTTTTGAGGACACCACTCCCCTGCTTTTTCAGTGACATTACTCCTCAATCCTGCCATTCCTTCTGCTGCCAGTGTACACTTATCTCAAGGCACCTGAGACAAGATCATCTCTGTGTGCTGCCCAAGCAGAAAAAGTGATTATAGAAAAACAAACCTTGGTAGGGAAGTTCATGTCCAAATACTGATTGGATTTGTGTCTGGTGCCTCTGTGATTGCTAAAGGGGGAGGAAAGGTGGGCTTTGCTTGCTCTGTACATTCAGTTGTTGTAGGTTGAGGAACAATCAAAATGTGTATTTAGAAGTGTTTTTCATGCTGTCTGTTCACTGATCATGTACTGGGTTTTGCAACACCCAGTTCATTCTGTAGAACATCTCTGTACAGCAGGCAGCCGAGAGCAAGCAGAAGCTTTATCCAGCTGCCAAATGAAACCTGGGACTTCAGGGGGGTTGGTTAGAAAGGTTTCAGTGGTTATTGGGTTTATCATGTCCACAGGGCACTTCTGAGATTGTCAAGCTGAAGGTTGGTGGTTGAGATCTGATGGTTTTCTACATGTCTTGATGGATTTTGCAGGCAGGGACACCTTCCCGTATCCCAGGTTGCTCCAAGGCCTGTCCAGCCTGGCTTTGAACATTTCCAGGAATTGGGCAGCCACAGCTTCTCTGGCACCCTGTGCCAGGGTCTCCCCACCCTCCCAGGGAAGGATTTTTGCCATGGATAGGAATGTGAACTGGGAGAAGTGTTTGCAGTGCTGTTGGTTTGCTGGAGACACCCTTCTCTTGCTTCTCCTTGGGCTTGACTGTTCCGAATTTGGCCATTTTAATTAGTGCAGTTTCTAATGAATCCAAAAAGGCTGAGTGATGTCAGGACCTAGGCATGCAGGATCTTTTGTCTAACCACTTACCTACTTGCTGCTTGTTTATGTAGGATTTTTAGTTTCCAATGTGTGCTAAACTCTGCCTTGATTGGGACAATAATCAGTATTTTCCCCCAAAAAGAGATTATCCTCTGCCCATTATGTCTCCTGAATTCTCATTGCAATTTGGCTTTTACATGGCCAGAGCTTTTGTGTGTTTTTGACAGTTTCAAATCTGTTTTCATTTCTATTAGCCCCTAATAGACTGCCTTGGCTAATGAATCATCAGCTGCCTGATATTTATCTTGTGTGGAAAGGGCTGCCTGAGAGGGCTGGAAGGTGGTTTGTTTGGGGGTTTGCTGGGGTGGTTTTGCTTAGATTTTCCTCCTAAAATAACCAAAGTTCTACTACTACAGCCTTAGCTATGCTTGCCTTGTTTTGTGCTCTTGTGAGGATGGTTTTCTGTGTGACTCAGATCTTCTGTTTGTTAAATGCCACATTGTGATTTGATAGTACAGTAGTCAAATAAAACACTCAGTAAGAATCTTGAGTCATTTTTATAAATTGCTGCTTGCTGTTTCCATAGAGGTGCTTCTTTAATACCAGAATACCAGAAACACATTGAAATGAAATGAAAAAAAAAAAAAAGAAAAGAAAAGCTTCAAGTCATCTAAGTGAGAGACATAATGAGAAATAGGTAACAGAAATAGATAATTTTGTAATTTCAGTTGCAGCTGCAGGTCAGAGCTCAGCTGATGGTCCAGGGTGTGGTTGCTAGAACTTTGAGTTCATATGGAGCGCTAAGGTGTGTGATTAACTGCATTTGTCCTGCTTTTGGATTCCTTCTGCTGAGCTCCTGACTGGCTGTGGAGTGCAGCCAAAACCACAGGGCCCTCTCAGCACTGTGTGCTGCTCCTGGATTGCAGATTGCTCTCCAAATTGCCCGGTGCTTAAGGAAATACTGCTGCTGGGAAGTGGATCAGCTCTCCCTGGGCTCAAGGGCATTGCAGGGAGGAGTGTGGCTCTTGGTGCTGAAGGAGCACATCATAGAAATACAAATAACAAGGGAAGAAGCTTAACCTAGGATTTGTTGATGCCATGGCTTGCTTCCCTATCTCCCAAAAACATGCTCTGCTTGGGAGACCCTGAGCTGTTGGATGTTTTCCCTTGGAGCATGCATTTATAAAGATAGGAGAGCCTGATTTTCCAAATCAGCACTTTACCCAAATGCAGATTGCTTTACAAACAGGACAACTGCTCATGGTCACTTGGAATCCAGTTATTAATTCCAAAATGTCATTTGGCTGGCGGGGTGCTGAGTTCCGTAGGGATCACAGGTGGTGTCAGGATTTGCTTGCAGCCTCTCCTCAGCTCCTGCTTTGTATTTTTCCACAGTGCTTTGTCACTGGTTTTCATGCCAACAGTGAACTGGTTTCAGCTCTAGAGTGTCTTCTTTTGCCATGTTCTTTCCTTCTTTTCATAGCATAAATTTCCATTCAGGTGCAATATGTGGAGCACAGTGAGCAGCTTTGTGTGCCCCACGGTACCAATCAGGTAAACTGGATTTTTGATTTGGAGGGTATTGCAATGTCCAGAGCCAGCCATGGAGAGCTGGAGGAAGCCAGCAGTGCCTGAATTTGTGAATGCACAACAGAGGATGTAAATCTGCTTTTTCTGTTTCTCTCTAAAGCCTTGTCAGAAGGGGTTTGAAGTGTCCCAAGGAAAGGACCCAGAAAGGGCAGTGGTGGCTACAGGCTCTGCTCTGCTTCTCAGGAGGGTTTTAATTTTCACCAGGGCAGGGGAGAGCAAGAAAACCCCGAGGGAGGAGGACAAGGGGCTGCTCTTCTGATTTGGTTTGTTTGGGTTTTCTTTCCCTAAAAAGTCACCTAGGACACAGGCTCCATAAGTTACAGAAATGGAACTATTTGGTTGTGCTGCTTCACCAGCATGGGGAATGCAGCCTGGCAGGGATTTGATTTAGTACAGCAACAAGGCAGAAATCACGAGGAAAAACCACTCCCTATCACCGTGCTGAGTACTGGAGGGGTGAAGTGTGTGTTTGAACGAGCTGCTCATGCTTCATATTAAACTTCACAAGCCTTTCTATTCTGAGAGAATTCTGCTTATACCAATTACATTTTCCCTGTGTGTCCTCCCTTGTTTTTTCCCTGTGCTGGGACATTTCCCTGCAGATGGACGCTGCTCATCTCGTTTGTGCTTTCTGCTTCCTCCCAGGGGCTGCGTGTCCTTGCTGGAGTGGCACCACAGTCAGTGATGGCATGGGCAGAAGTGTCCTGTTCCCTTGGGAAGTGTTGCTGTGGGTGCAGTGCCGGGTGCTCTCGGTGTGGAGGGGGCTGCAGGATTTCATTTCCAGTAGCAGTGTCCTTTATGGCCAGAAACAAGCCCTCGGCCCTCATGGGACAGGCTTTAGGGTGAAGTGGCCAAGGCATCTTCCCTGTCCCTTTTGCTGTTCACAGAGCCAGGTAAAACCTGAATACTCCTGGCCTAACAGTTCAAACTTTATCACAGCCTTTAATCTCTTAGAATAAGAATAAAATCATGTTTCCAATGGTTACTCCCCTGTGCTGTTACTTTATAAACATCTGCTTTCCATGCACCATGTCTTGGCAATATTTTAACCCCCATTCCCACTGTGGTTGGTGGATTCCCTGAACAATGTCTCTCTCTTGCTTGGGAAAACGATGTGTTTCTGACAAATCACCAGTTAATCTGTGATATATAGGTCATGAGATACTGTGATAAAATGTTATGTTCCGGGACAATTAGTGCTGAGCTCACCAGGTCCTGACAAGACAAGCCCCAGCATCACCCTTGGGCAGGGATGTTTCAGTTACGACCAATAACTGGAAAATCTCACCAAGGAAAAAAAGCCAGTGGCAGCTTGGCCCAGCCTCTGGCAGCCATGAGAGACCTCACAGCAGCTGCTGGCAGTGAGGGCTCCATCCTGGGCTGTGTGACAAAGCTCAGGAACAAAGCTGCCACGCTCCAGGGGTGACAGATCCCACAGAAATCAGTGTCCAAGGAGAAGAGGTGGCTGGGATTCTGCAGCTGTGGCTGCACTCACCTGCCCACGAGGTCCAGCTGGATTCAGGGAAGGTTTCTCCGGTGTGGGACACAACCAAGCTGCCAGCTCATGTTCTGTAAGCAACGTTACTTGAACTGAAATGTGCCACTGAAGTGTCTGTTGGAACAGACAAAACTGCTTCAAAGTATATTTATTTCCAGAGTTTCTGACAAGTAAGAGAAGTAGCTTTATCCCCACTGTGGTGCTTGTTCTGGTTGAAATGTTCTCAAGATGTTTTTGCATGCCATAAACCAGGAATGTTGGAGCTCTGCACTTGTTATCGATCTCTTATTGGAAAATGAACGGGGTATTGACAGATGGAAAAACAGACAAATGAGTTATACTTTGCCCCCCTCCATTTTCCATCTAATTACAGCTGTCTGTTGGTTTTACTTGCTGCCCCAAGGAGCAGAGTGGTAGTAAGTGCAGGAGTACATTGCTGAGTAGCTCCTGTGTTCTGCCTGGAGCAGATTCATTCCAGGAATGCATTAAGTGATATTTCCCTTTAATAGATCAGTGTAAACATCCAGCGTGAGTGGGAGGCTGAGAGGAGAGGAGTCACGCACTGCAATATTTCCCCTTACACATTCAAAATTCATACACTGCTGGTGGAGATGTACAAGTTGTTTTGAGAAGTTGCTTAGGCCTTCAGACTTAGCACTGGATGTCCTTTTAGTGCTGATGTTGAAGATGTTTTGTCTGTTAGAGTATTTAAGAACCTTGTTAAATGTTTGGCTTCACTACTCTGTACTGAGTAGATCACATAGGATCTTTCCTTTTTGTTGGCTTTCTTAGAATCCCAGATTCGTTTGGGTTGAAATGGACCTTAAAGCCCATTCCAGTTCCATGGGCAGGGACAGCTTCCACCATCCCAGAGCCCTGTCCAACCTGGCCTTGGACACTTCCAGAGACAGGACAGCCACAGTTTCTCTCAGCAGCCTCTGGACAGAACACACAAACCTGCCAGCTTCCACAGACTCTGTGCTGTCTGCAGGAGGGAGCTCTGTCCCGTGATTTCTTATTCAGGTTCCCTGTGTGCAAGCCGTACCTGCTGAGGGGAAAGATGCCTTCAAAGGGATGTAGCTTTGCACATATGTTTTGTGTCTCCCTCCTCAAGCGAGAATTTAATTTATAAAAGATGTATGAGATCTCTTTGGTATCAGCATTGAATGTTTTACATTCCACAACAACATGTAATTATTCATAAAGCTTGTCTGCCTTTCTTCTGGATGTCTGATCTCATACAGGTAAAGAAATCCCAGCTGTATCCTCAGAGTAACAACCACAACAGTGCAAATAAATACAGACACTGCAGTGTTGTTTCATGAGAACTGATCAGTGAAGAGATCTCTCCAAAGGCATCACAGCTTTTCAGGCTGGTTTTGCTGAACATTTTCAAATCAGTCTAAAACAGAAATACATGTGCTTTTACATCTGAGATTTGGGGCCAGAACTGAACAGAGGGATAAAACCAAACGTAGGTTTCAGAGGAGCTGCAGTGAAGTATTTCAATGAAGTGCAGCCCAAAAGTCCTGATGGCTGCACGTTTCTTTCAGCTGTTAAATAATTCCTCCCTTTGCCTTTTCACCCGTGTGCAGTTGCTGCATTACTTGCAAAAATAAAGAAAGGAGAAAAAGCCGCTTGCCAGCAGCTGGGAGCTGAAGCAGCTTTCTCCCATCCCAGCATTTCAGGAAGGCAGTCAGCAAAGTGCTTTCCCAAGTGGCTGCTGCCTGCCTGGGTCCTGCTGCAATCTCTGGAGAGCAGAGGGACCTGGGGGGCATTTGGGTTCATTTTGCTTGGCTCCTTTCTCTTAGAGCCAGTCCCTGTCTGCCCGTGCCCGGAGCTGTAATGGTGCTGCTGCCTCAGAGCCTGGCTGAGACGTGCTGGCCCAGGGGAGGAATGAGCCACGTCCAGCTCCTCTCCCGTTTATCCTGCCGGCACATCCAAGGGAGCTGGCCAGGCTGCACGCACAGGAGGAGCAGCCCCTCCTCCCCAAGGCTCAGCACGTTTTTCCTCTCCTTTATTCGTGTCCCTTCACTAATTCGGGGATGGCAGCAGCGTGCCTTGCGCAGCTCTGTGCACGTTTTGGGATGAGCTGCGGGATGGAGGGGGGGACGGGGCTGTGTCAGGGCAGCTCGGGAGAGATACAGCCGCAAACGTGTCCGTCAGGAGCCAGCTCGAATCCTGGCTGGGCCTGTGATGCTCTGTGCTCACTCTGCCCTTCCCTGCTGGAAAAGATGTGCAGGGGGGCAGGAACTTCACGGGAATGCAGGAATCCTAGAATGGCCTGGCTTGGAAGGGACCTCAGAGCTCTCCTCCTTCCCTCCCCTGCCATGGGCAGGGTCACCTTCCGCTGTCAGACCTGCCTTGCACGCTTCCAGGGATGGGGCAGCCACAGCTTCTCTGGGCAGCCTTCCTGGAAAGGAGGTCCATGAGCTGTGCCTCCAAGGAGAGGGGAGACCGGGATTTTGTACCTTCACTCTGCTCTGTGTCGTTGGTGGGGCCGGGCAAAAATCCTCCTTTGGGGATGGAAGTTGAGTCCGGGTGCCCAAACCAGACCTTGGCCTCACATCCCTGGGAGTGCAGCCCGTGCTGGGGACAGAGCAGGTGCACTGTCGCCTCCCTTGCCCTGTCTCAGGAAGGTCTGGCTGTTCCCGAGGGAGAACTGAGGCACGGCAGAAGCCGTGGCTCATCCCTCGGTGGGAGCCCTGGCCGTGCTGCGGGGGATGGTCATCCCTGCGGGACGGAAGGTGCTGCTGGAGCCGGTGTGGCATCTCCCGCCCCTGCCCTGCCCTCCTGCCGTGTCCGCAGCATTCCCACCTGCCGTGCATCCCACACGAGAGGGATGCTGGGCACGGCAGGAGCCGCTCCGGCAGCGGGGCACACGGAGCTGTGCCCTGCTCTCGCTGGAGGGGCTCCGGAGCGGGAGCAGGGACGGCGCTGTAGGAACTGGATCATCCTGCGCTGGGGGCAGTGGGATGTGCACAGCAGCCCTGATCCCACGGGAGCCATCGACACTGCAGCTTCCAGGGAGAGAGCTCCTGGCACGGGGAGCGCACGCAAAGGAGGAAAGAACAAACAGTTCACGCTCAAATGCACCGGAGAAATGCGAGCTGAACAGAAGCCTCTCCTTCCTGCCGGCAGCTCGGGGCACTGGCACTTGCCGGGAGTTGTTCTGGAGCACGGAGCTCTCCCGGTGATCTGTCTCCTGCTAGGGGCGCACTGACACATAACCTGTGCCCGGTCCGTGCCCAGCCCTGCCGGGCTGCGTGTCTGTGTGCCTGGATCCATGTCACATTGTCACACAGGAGATCCCTGCTCCAGCAGCTGCCGTGCCAGGGGAGGGCTCTGGCCAGCGCCAGCAGTTTGGTCCTGGGGGCTTTGCTTTGTTTAGGGCAGAAGGGGAATTTGGAACTTCCTAATTTCAGCCTGGTTTTTGATTGACATCCTTCCCCCTCATCCTTCTCTTTCTTTGGAAAAGCAAGGAGCGGCTTTGCGTCCGATGTCAGTGAGGCACTTTCTCTCGGGGGGAGCTCACTCGGGGCAGTGTCAGCCTCCGCAGTCCAGCTCTGGGATGAGTTCCTTACCTGGGGCTCTTGTACTCTGGCTGCTCATCTTGGACTGTTTTCCTTCTTCCTGCTGGATGTTTTCCTGTACCTTTGACCATTCTCTGACTTCACTCATCATCCCCATTCCCTGCCTTTTTGATTGCATTTCAGTGCAGATTTATAGGGCACCAGCAGAACCTTTGACATTTTCTTTTGGAGCAGATATACCTCTGCTACAGCGTCCCAAAATAATGGCAAAGCTTTTTAAAGGTTTGCAATCTAGTCAAGATTGACCGATCCCACTCCTGACAAGGCTTTTTTTTTTTTTACCTTCATTCAGCAAAAAACAATATCCAGGTGTTTAAAGTTGTCCTGTTTGCTCCTGCAGACTTGTGTTTACTGGTGCATATGAGCACTGGGATGGAGAAGGAGTTTTTGCACAGGACGAGACCATCAGGATCTTTCTCAGTTATTGCTTGTGCCATATCAAAAGGGTTGTGACTAAGACAGCGATTCCGAAATAATTTTTTCTTGATTGGAATGCTTGTTGATTGCTGGCAAGAAATGTTAAACTATTGTTTCTTCTAAGATATTTCATTAAGAATCCATTTTGTAGATAAAACTGGAGGCAGTTATAAAAAAATTTAAAAAATTGTCTTTGAATTTTTATTGTTTAACTCTCTAAATTACTGTCAGTCGTCAAATCCCAGAATGGGTTGGGCTTGAGGGCCCTGATGACCAGATAGTCATAAGAATTTGGGAAAATATGTTCACACTATGTAAAAAAAAAATTTTTTTGGTGGCTTGAGTTGAGATGTATCACAAAGTTCGGCTGTTCCCTCCTTGTGCATTTGCATTTCCACCTATCACTGCTACCTTCGCATTCAACCAACAGGGAATACATGGAGAGACTATTTTGCCAGTGGCATCTCCAGATTTTTTTTTTAAATCTTGGGTATTTATTTGCTCCTGCTTCTCATTTCCCAAAATAACAGTTGGTTGTTAGTCCTGTGTTCTGTTGGTCCTCACAAACCACCTGGGAATACTGATAACAAGTCCCTCTCACAACAGTGTTTTGTTTTCAGCATGGGGAGCAATATCCAAGTAGGAACAGGTATGGGAACAAGAAAATTAGCAGTGGGGGATATTTCCCCCCATTTCATGTAGAAATGATAAAAACCAACCAGTCTGGGGGGAGTAGGTGAGCTCAGAGTGCTCTCAGAGCTGCTGGAATTGGCCCCAGTGAATTCCCAGCCCCATCCCTGTGAATTCTCAGTGGGCAGCAAAGTCCTAGAAAGTCCTTGGGCTCCCTGGTTGATTACAGCAATTAAGGACCATAAAGTGTTGCTCAAATATTACCTCAGCAGGTGACAGTAAAATGTCCTTTCTCTTGTATTTTGCTCTCAGCACGTCGAGTTTTTCGATTGCAAGGGCTCGGGGGAAGGAGTTGCTATTTACAGCCTGCACAGCACTTGGAAAATTAGGGCTTTTTCTTCCTGAGAGATTCCTAGCAGTCCAGAAGAGCTTCTTGTAGGTTCAGCAGTCGAGCGATTTCAGGACTTGCTGCAGGAAAAGTAATCAGAGATCATGGCAGCTCCTTGGAAAAAGAAAAAAAAGTACAAGGGAAGAGTAGAAAATGTAAAATAGGAAAAATTGAAATTCTCTGTTTGCAAGCCTCATTTATCAGTGTTTAAAGCAGCTTCTGAACCTCCTGGTTTGGAAGCTTTTGGAAGGAAGGAGCTAATTAAAACCATAACATAACACAACATACTCAGCTTAGGCCCAAACTTCATCAGTTGCTTGGCTTAAATTAAGCAGCGTGAAATTCATTTCAACAATGCCCTCCCAGCATGTCACAATTCCTTCTCATTCACTACCCAGCGTGAACATTTTAAACAAAGTAATTTTCCTATAATTCTGTTGAAGATTGGAGTCTGGTCCTGTGATTCTGTGATGTTCTAAACCACTTCTGCTGAAAAAAGTAAAATAAATATTCAGGGTTATTTCGGTTGTGTAAAGCCTGATGGTGTGGGAAGTGGTGACACCACTCTACAAGAAAATCAGGACACTGTAATCATCAAAATCCTTTAAAAAGATGTATATTCTTTAAATTAGCTGTTGGAATTAGGAAGAGCATGCAGTGAAAGCAGGCAGGTGGCAAGGACCTTCTCAGCGCTGAGGAAAATTCCACTTCATTCCTCACATGTAGAATGCCCTGAAGGTTCTTGTGCTGCACATCCCTGCTTTGGGGACTGAAGTGTTCCCTGTGTGTTTGGAAGAGATGGACTGGTTTTATTTGTTGGGAAATCATTCCAGCTAATGAATGGGTACTGCTGATCAGTCCTCCGGGAGGAGAAACGGAAATTTTTCCTTTGTTCAGCCTGGAGAAGAAAAGGCTTTGGGAACACCTCTCTGTGGCCTTCCAGTATCCTAAAGGGGGTTATAAAGTGAGGGAGATGGACTGGGGACAAGGGATGGGGACAGGACCCAGGGAATGGCTCCCTCAGAGGGCAGGGATGGGTGGGAGATTGGAATTGGGAATTCCTGGCTGGGCTGGAATTCCCAGAGCAGCTGGGGCTGCCCTGGATCCCTGGCAGTGCCCAGGCCAGGCTGGAGCAGCCTGGGGCGGTGGGAGTGTCCCTGCCATGGCAGGGGTGGCACTGGATGGGCTTTAAGGTCCCTCCAGCCCCAACTATTCTGGGATTCTGTGGTGTCTGAGAGCAGTCCCTGGACAGGGCATGAGAGGCCCAGCTTGGCACAGGTCATCCTTATGGGAATTTGTGAAGGAATTTCGAATGAGTGTGAGATGGGACCTCTGAGTTTTTTAGATGGTGTGATTTATTTTTCTTCTACACAGGCAGGAGGGGTGAGTTCAGCTCACATCTTCACTGCACGGCTCAGAAGGTTACAAGACCCTTAGTTAAAAGACCTGTTAAGGATTTATTGACCGATAAAACACCGCCAACAAGAATATTTATGCTTTTGACCCAATCTTTAAATATTTCATCTTATGGCCCCATGCTACAGTGTCAGCTTTGTTAGCCAATCATGCTGTGACACACAAACCTACAGTGCTGCATTCTGAACTCCTTGTTACCTCTGGAACTGCTTTTATTTTTTCTGTATCTTAAACTCTACAACTCTAAACTTTCCTCCTCCTAAGTTAATGTATCTCTGCTTTAAACTATAAATCCACATTCTCACTTCTAGCACCTAAGTTTGGAAACCTTTTCCAAGGTCTCAGCTCAAATCCTGGGTTTCATTCTGAACTTTGGCTTGCAAGCCCAAAGTTCTGAGAGCTCCCTGCATTTCAGATTCCAACACATCCTGGTTCTACCAAAGGTGACCTGGTGACAGCAGAGCCCCAGGGAGAGCAAACCAAGCTAAGCTACATGAAACCAAAATGGAAATAGAGATTAACTGGAACAGAATGAAATAAGAGGGAAAATGGGAGCTCATCCTCTTGCAGATCCCAAGTTAAATGTCCCTGGTGCAGTAATAAGGAACTAGCTGGGGGTGTGATTTTTTTGTTGTTAAGAAGTGATCCAGCCCTGTGAGCAGGAGCTCTCCATCCCAGCCAGCAGGGAGGGTGACTGGAGGGTGGTTTGGGAACACACCACATTATTCCAGCACCTCCTGGCTGAAGCCTGCATGTCTGAGGGATTGCTGTGGCAGACCACATATGGCAGCCACAGATGCCTGTGTACTTGGGAGGATGATTAAGTTTCGTTTGGGGGCAGTATTTGTAATTTATTTTTTTTTCCCGGAGACTTATGGAATTTTCCTGCCTTCCCAACGTGTTATGTGGGACAGACACAGAGCATCCTCCTCACAGGAGAGCTCATTTAGGATACCAGGTGCACTTTTATTATCAGGTTTCATCAAACCCAACAGCAGCAGCTTCCCCAGAGCCTTGGGAAGATCATTCAATGCTTTCAAGAGCTGAAGTAATTAGAAAACATAAAGCAGTGTCTCTGTTCCGTGGCAGCTTTAGTTTGGAGCCTTTTATCATGGAAAAAATAGCACCTTTTTTCCTCTCCTGGGACTGCTGAATAGCTTTCCTGAAAAAGAGGGACCAGCTGCAGAGGGTGAAGCAAAATTCAGGCTCGAGGTGTTCAGGTGTTGATTCAGTCCCAGGTCTCACAACCTGCATTTGGAATAAAGCACAGATCAGAGCGTTCCCAGGCAGATCTTTGCTGCTTTATGGCTGAACAAAACCTTGGAATTTGAAAGGTTTGTGTGTTCAAATTTGGATCACTTTGTTGGGTGAAAACCACCTGAGTCTGTAGCCATCCCTCTGGCTGTGATCCTCACCTTCTCCCTGGCTCTGAGACTGCAGGAAAAGTGTTTTGGGTGTTACTTTGTGGAGGAAGAGCTGGATTTTTCACCTGTGAAAAGTTCAGAGCAGCTCATCTATTCTCTAACCACTACTTCAGGCCTTGTGTGCACCTGCAGTGCCTGCTAAGCAAAATCCTGTGCCTTGCATGTTCATTTGAACATTACCAAAAGAGATGGGAGTATTTTGGCAGTAAATAGAGGTATATATTACCAGTATTTTTTTAAACTCTGTTTCTTAAATGTAGCAACACAATCTGTGCTGAACTGAAGGCAGCTGGAGAAAGGAGATAGACTGCAAGATTTGAAATCCAGGGTAAAAAAAAAAGAGATCAGGGAATGTTGGAAGAATTGCCCTATTTTCTCACAATTAGTATTCCCAAAGAAAAAACATTTCTAACTACCTAGTCATTTCCAAATTGCTGAGACACATAATGAGTTGTCTTAAATAAATTTACCAAACATATAGAAGGAAATAATTGCTGAGCATTTGATTCTGAAATCACAACTCGGTGCCAAGCGGTTGTGCAGCTGCTTTGTGTGTGCTGGGGATTCAGCAAGCAAACCGTTTGTTTGGGAGCTGAACCTTGTCCCGGTTGCACTTCCAGTGCCACATCCACGTGGGAATGTGTGGGAAAGTCCCACTGAACCTCTCTGCTCCTGGACCTCCCGGTTTAACACTGCAGTGGCTGGAATGGGCTTTGTAGTTTGAGGGGGACGTTAGTAATGGCAGAGGATATTAAAGCACATGGGGGCTGTGCTGCCGGTGGGAGCTCTGCAGCCCTTTCCACATGGGAATAATGCTTTGCTCTCCCTGCTGCAGCTCCCACGGAATGCCCCTCCAGCCCGGTAGGACTCTGCAGTACTTTACTGGGCACACACAGATTTTCCTGGCCCCGGTTTCCATTGCAGCACAGCGAGGTTTTCACGCCAAAGGAGGAGATCCCCACTGTTTCGTGTTTGCCTTTTAATTAATTACATCACCTGCCCAGTAATTAAATTTAGCTGCCCACCCTGAGTGCCGGGATGAGGTGAGCACCAACTGTGGAGGCCACTGGTATTTAAAATGTGAGTGTTTCTTAAGTCCTCATCTTCTGGTTCTTGTTTTCATGTAAAAATGAGTTGATGCTTATTTTCTGCGACCCCCCTCCCATCTCCATGACATACTTCTGGTAGTAACCTGTGAGTTAAACCTGCTCTTGTGCACCTGGTCCGGGGAGATCTTCATGTTGGGGCTTGGAGTGAGCTGCTTCCCCAGGGAATAACTCTCCTGTGGGTTTTGTGGGGTTTTTAAAGGGTTTCTGGAACATCGGTGGCATAAGGCAGCATATGGCCCTGCAGCCATCCCTGTGCCTGTTTGTTCTCCTTGTGCTGTGTCAGGAGCTCTGTCAGGTCTCTGGGAACCTGTCAGGGAGGGACGTGGCCTCGATTCTCCCAGAACTTGCAGAGGGCTGAGGACACTTGGGCTTTTTATGAGTTGAGGCTCCAGTTTGTGATGGATTTGTCTTGGGGGAGAGGGAGGATGGGCTGATGGAAGCTTCCTGCCAGTGAAAGGGCTGGGAGAGCCGGGGGTGTTCACCCTGAGGAAGAGAAGGCTCCAGGCAGAGCTCAGAGCCCTGGGAATGTTCCCCTGGAGAAGGGAAGGCTCCAGGCAGAGCTCAGAGCCCTGGGAATGTTCCCCTGGAGAAGGGAAGGCTCCAGGCAGAGCTCAGAGCCCCTCCAGGGCCTGAAGGGCTCCAGGAGAGCTGGAGAGGGACCGGGGACAAGGGATGGAGGGACAGGACCCAGGGAATGGCTCCCACTGCCAGAGGGCAGGGATGGGTGGGAGATTGGGAACTGGGAATTCCTGGCTGGGCTGGAATTTCCAGAGCAGCTGTGGCTGTCCCTGGATCCCTGGAAGTGCCCAAGGCCAGGTTGGATGGGGCTTGGAGCAGCCTGGGCCTGTGGAAGGTGTCCCTGGCCTGGAATGAGGTGAGCTGTAAGGTCCCTTCCAACCCAAACTAGTCTGGGATTCCATGTCTGCTCAAATATGTTTAGTTGACCAATTTAAAAGCTTTGGAGCGACCTCTGGTTCAGCTGTTTGGTCTGCTGGGTAATCTCTGAGTTTGGCATCAGGACAGGACCTTTGGGATCTTTGGGAATTAGCCTTCCTGGGTCTTGCAGAATGAGACTGCCTTGAGTATCCAAAAGCCTGTTGGGAAGGCGGGAGGTGCCAGGTGGGACTGGTGTTGGGGAGGAAGGGAGAGGAGCACAGGAGGAGGGGATGGGACAGAGGGTGAGCATTCCAGGCTGTCCCCAGCTGGGATTTTATCCCAACTGCACATTCCCAGTCATCGGCTGCCCGGGGGAGCTCTGCCACTCCCAGCCCTTTGTGCCCTGGCAGCGCTGTGGGTTTAGGGTGAGCTCTGTCTCTGCACTGCCAGCCCTCCTGCTCCCAGCAGAAACAGGCTGTGTGCCTGGGCACAGAGCGGGCACGGCTGCCCCCCTGCGTGCCCGGTGTCTGCTCATTCCAGCGTACAGGAGCGCCTGGGGAGGGGCTGCTGCCTGGCCTAATGGAGAGGGCAGGAGCTCTCTGTGAGCAGGGATGTTTCTCCGGCTTGGGATGGATCCACAGCACCCTAAATCTTTTCAGGAGAGGCTGCCTGTCATCTGGCTGATTGGAACTGCTAATGGATTGCTGCTTTAATTGCCCTAGCAGTGTGACAGAGCATTCCTTAGGGATGGAGGGAGAGCTGGGGATTTATGGCACTTGGGGAAAAATTACTTGCAAGCTCAGTAAGTCTTTATTTTTCAGCTGTAACAGCTATAGGTTGATTATTCCTTCAGTGAGCACAAAGGCTGGATGTTGTAGTGTCCAGGAAGAGGATTCATGTCACCTCCTCCTCCCTAAAATGCTGGGGCATCCCCATTCACCGGGAATATTGTGTCACCCTTTCCACCTTGGCACATCCTCCAGCAGCCTCACGTGCAAGACCAGTCAGTGAGCAGAATAAAAATGAACAGACCCACTGTTCTTTCTGCTTTACCCCTCTCCCTGGTGTTTTTGGGATTGCTTCAAACCTCCACGTCTTTAGCTAAGCTGAATTGCATTAGTTGATGAGAGAGGGAGAAAATAAATAATAAATTGCACAAAAAATGAATTCATGGGAGCCCAAAGTATAAGGGCTGTTAAGTAAGCAACGAGTCTTTCATTGCCTTGAATAATGTAATTATCTAGAAAAGCCTGTTTCTTTCAAATTGCCAAACCTGGTGTCACTTGAACTCATGGAAGCCCCACTTGACAAAGTTCCTCTGTCTCCCAGAGGGTCCTGGGACTGGGGTTAGGTAAGGGTGGGATTGATTACTGGTCCTCAAATGTTATGTGTGAAGCTGTGGGCCCAGGTGATGTCCCCAAATGGCCAGGCTGCTGCTCTAAGCAATGGGAAAACAAAGAAGTTAAAGGGTCTTTTTAGAGAATCCCAGAGTCACCAAGGTTGGAAAAGCCCTGCCAGACTGAGTCCAAGCTGTGCCCAAACCCTCCCCTTGTCCCCAGCCCAGAGCACCGAGTGCCACATCCAGGCCTTCCCTGGACACCTCCAGGGATGGAGACTCCACCATTCCCTGGGCAGCCCCTTCCAGTGTCTGACCACTCTTTCCATTAAGAAAAAAAAGGGAAATGGCTTTCCTCTTTCTTTTCCTCTCATTCCATATTGCAGTTTCAGCAAGTAGGAGCTGTCAGAGCAGAACTCACTGCACTTGGTGCTGAGCAGACAGCAGTGTTTGTGTTGGATTGTTGGGCAATATTCTGTCAGTATTCCACAATATTTCTGGCAATAATTCTGATCTCCAATCAAACATTTCAAACAGAACCCAAAATTCAATACAAGTTTGGCTCCTTTTCTGCCCCTCTTGCTGCTATTTGCAGGATGGTGCCTGGTTTTCAGTGTGATGCTGCAGCTCAGCACCGTGTGAGTCGCAGTCCTGGGGCTGCATCTTCCAGATAAGGCACCGGCCGTGGGGAGCACTTGGGAGAGCCGGGATCCTGCGGCTGTGGCTGTACCAATCCCTGGCACTTGGCACACGGGCACTGCTCAGCCTGGCAGAGAGCGCAGCCGGGGGCGGCCTGGCAGCATCAGCTGCTCTGCCCGAGGCCGCTTCGTTCTGAGAGCAGAGACTAAGTCACTGCTCAACACACAGCAGTGCAAACCAGCGTGGGCACTGCGCGCCCGGCACAGGGCTCCGCTCTGTTAAATTCCCTCACTGAGCTGGGCTGGGTGAGTAAACACCAGCAGAGCCCGGGGGCGCCCAGCTGGGCAAGAGGCCAGCGGCCCCCGCGCTGTGCCAGCCCCGGTGGGACACAGCCCGGGGCAGTGCCCGTGCCTGTGCCCGCCCTGCTGGGGCACCTCCAGGGCTGGGGACAGCTCCGGGATTGAGGGACCCTGAGGGGCTGGAGGGGCCAGGGAAGGGAACGGAGCTGGGAAGGGGATGGAGAATTCCTGAGGGAGCTGGGAAGGGAATGGAGAATTCCTGAGGGAGCTGGGAAGGGGATGGAGAATTCCTGAGGGAGCTGGGAAGGGAATGGAGAATTCCTGAGGGAGCTGGGAAGGGGATGGAGAATTCCTGAGGGAGCTGGGAAGGGCTGGAGAATTCCTGAGGGAGCTGGGAAGGGGATGGAGAATTCCTGAGGGAGCTGGGAAGGGAATAGAGAATTCCCGAGGGAGCTGGGAAGGGCTGCAGAATTCCTGAGGGAGCTGGGAAGGGAATGGAGAATTCCTGAGGGAGCTGGGAAGGGAATGGAGAATTCCTGAGGGAGCTGGGAAGGGGATGGAGAATTCCTGAGGGAGCTGGGAAGGGGCTCAGCCTGGAGCAAAGGAGGATCCCCAGGGATCTTTTCCCTCTCTGGAATTCCCTGCCAGGAGGGGACAGCCGGGGAGGATTTGGGATCATCCCAAGGAACAGGGACAGGAGGAGAGGGAACGACCTCAGGCTGGCCCAGGGCAGCTCAGGGTGGGCAGCAGCAGGAATTTCCCCATGGAAAGGGGGCTCAGGCACGGAGGGGTGTCGGGTGAGGCCTGGCCGAGCGCTCTGGCTGCCGTTCCCTGCTCTCTGCTCGGTCCCGGAGGAAGCAGAAGGAAGAGCAGGATGATGTGCAGCTTCCCAGCTGGGAAGAGCTGAGCTGCTGCCAGCTCCTGATGCCGCTGTCCAGCCTGGGGATGCTGCACTTGTCCCAGCTCAGGACCCCGAACTCTGCGTCTTCCCAGCCCTGCCCAGCTCTCCCTGGGTGTGGGATGTCCTGGCAGGAATTTTCTGTGTTTAAAATTGTGTTTAAAATCACAGCTGGGGGTGAAGCTCCTGTTGGCAAATCCCGTTCTTGGCCTGGAGGAAATCTGCCTTCCCCCAAATGAGTATGGAGCGAGGGAAGAGCACAGGCTCCTCAGTGGTTCCGAGCCAGAAGAATCCTGGTGGATGTGGATTCACAGGGATGGACATGGATCCACACAGCAGTGGACAGGGATCCACAGCAGTGGCCATGGATTCACAGCAATATTTAAGAATAGGTGACTTCACACGGTCTGTAAGAATATTGACTTCTACAGTGCCTGTGCTGCAGGATATAAATCAATGTAAGGAAAAAAAAAACAAAAGAAGAATGTAATGCTGTAGAGTGGCTCTGTTGGAACACTGAGCCACAGACTGATCAGGAGTAAATATTCTCTGCTTTGCAGGGTTAAAGCCCTGTTTTTCCCCTGGCCCCACGCACATAAAGATCAGGTGTGTGGGATGCTGGAGTCAGGCTGGTCTCTACAAAGAGAGCAGCCACTCCACACTTCAGGGCTTGCCAGGTGTCCTGAAAAATGTCCCAAAAAATGGCAAAAAATCCAACTGTGGCAGCACCTTCTTTCCCCCTCTGCAGGCTGATGCTTTCTGCTGCTGCCTGAATGTGCTGGTTTTGTGTCATATTGATACAGAGCTGTTGAGCAGCTTTAATAATGTCATTTTTGCCACTTTTTTTCCCCTGGAAGCTCTGAACAAAGCTCTGTGTGAATGAGAACAAAGCCCTTTCACAACGGAGCATATTCATGGGGAGGGATGATTCAAACCAAGCTTTATAATTCCTTAATTATATTTGATGTGACCTAACCCTTGACAATCCTGAGTCTGAGGCTGTCAAACAGGATATGAACATTATAAAGACTTTTGGACAGTGCCCAGAGCTGAGCTGGATTTCACTGTGTCAGTAAGAAAATGAAGGAGAGACGTTTTCTCAGCATTTTTGTCTTTGTAAAACTCACTCAAAAAAAAAAAGAAGAAACAAATGACTTTTAAAGTATTTTTAAAATTTGACTGGGGAGGGGGTTTCTGTTCCTTACCGGTATTTTCTTAGTGACCTGGGTTTCCTTTCAGGGCTCAGCAGATTCATACACGAGCAGACCCTCAGACTCTGATGTCTCTTTGGAAGAGGACAGGGAAGCAATCCGCCAGGAAAGGGAGCAGCAAGCAGCCATCCAGCTTGAGAGGGCCAAGGTGTGTTCTTCTCACTAAGTCATGGGCCAGGTGCCTGCTGCCTGCTGGTAAAATTCACACTTTCTTTTGAAATGCTTTGGCAGTTGAGTCAAAGTATCTGCAGAGAAGACGTTTGGGGAGTTTAGTGTAAATATTCTCCTCTAAAAGGGGATATTCCCCAGGGAGCTGAACTCTGCTGGCCTGGGTGAAATTATTAGGGCTGCATTTTTATGGATGAGAAGTTCCCAGCGTTTTTGATGGTTTTTTTTTTCTGTTTGTAGTCCAAACCAGTAGCATTTGCTGTCAAGACCAACGTGAGCTACTGTGGGGCTCTGGATGAAGATGTTCCTGTCCCAAGCACTGCCATCTCCTTCGATGCCAAGGACTTCCTCCACATTAAAGAGGTAAAACCCAGGAAAAGGGGCTGGGAAAGGGAATCTTTCTACAGGCCAAGGGCTTTGATTTGAACAGCTGAGCCATTTCCAGGAGGGCACAGTGAGGATGAGCTGGTTCTTCATCCCTTGTGGAGTTCCTGCACCCTGGGGTGCTTCTCCTGCCCTTTTGGAACACTTGGTGTTACCAGCATGTTGGAATTTCATCACACAGGAAGGAAATAATACCCTTTAAAGTGGTGGGTTCAGATTCTTTTCATCAGAACAAGTTTGTGATGGATCAGAGATGGTGCAGGAGAAAGGGATCCTGTGGAGCACTAAGGATTCCATGGAGCAGCACCAGGTCACACCAGGTCTTCAAAAAAACACCAGATAGGCTCCCTTCCAGAGAGGAAGTAACACTTAGGATAATAGAGTAAGCAAAGAAAATCCTGAAGAGGACAGATGCAAAAATAAGGGATAAAATGGAATAAATGAGCCCTGAGTATAGCTTTGGTAGAGAAAATTGCATTTTATTGCATGCTGAGCATATTTTATGCAATTTTTTATCTGAAGTGAGCCCTCCACATTTGCATAACCCCCTGTTGTGCTGTGGATTGGTACAGAGGCTTGCAGCTTGCAAAAGCACTTTTTCATCTCTGCATTTTGGGTTTATTTTGGGGTGTTCAGTGCTCATCTGTGTCTTTCTTTGAACACGTGCTCATCATCACTCCAGAGCACTGATCTCCCTTAGACAGAGCACATTCAGGAGGAAAAACACCTGCTGCTGCCCCTCCTCTGCTGCTGGAACAGGGAATTGCTTCACACCCCTTCTCCCTGAGAGGGAAAGGCAGTAAATTCCCTTTTTCCAGTTTTTAATCTTGGTTTTCCTGGACGTGGCCACCTTTATTGTCAGGGTGATTGAGTTGCACACTCTAAGCTCCTGTACATTTTTCCAGACGAGAGTCCCAAATCCATGTCGTGGCATTCCATGAGTTGTCTCCCAAGGTCTAAAAACCCAGGATCACACTGCCACTGAGCTGGAAACCATCTGGGTACTGGTGTTTGTCAGCTCAGCCTCCCTGGAGCTGGAACTCAGCAGGATTTGGGGAATGGTTCCCCATGCTGCAAAAAGGCTTGGCAGGATTTGTTTTTCAGTGATTCCAGGTTTTGGAATGTTGCTGAGCTGGGTACAAAGTCAGGTCACCCTCTGGCAGCATGGAGCAGAGGCACTGAGTGAGGAGCTGCTATTTTGAGGCTGTGTCCTGTATGTCTCATCCGTCTCCTCCAAACTATACATTGTGCGCCTGCTTAAAGGATGAAATGGCAACAATTCCTGACAGAGCAGAAGGAACCATGGGCATGGCAACCAGGGGAAGGAACGTGCTCCTCCCACACACGGAGTAGCAGAGGGGAGGGAGTGACCTAATGCAGATAAATCCTGTGTTCCTCGCTGCAGCCGTGGCATTTGTGTGTTCAGATGCTCTCAGCACAGCCCAGACTGGTTTGGGATGGAAGGGACCTTAAATGGGCAGGGACATTCCCACTGCCCCAGGCTGCTCCAAGCCCTGTCCAGCCTGGCCTTGGGCACTTCCAGGGATCCAGGGGCAGCCCCAGCTGCTCTGGGCACCTGTGCCAGGGCCTGCCCACCCTGCCAGCCAGGAATTCCCAGTTCCCAATCTCCCGTCCATCCCTGCCCTCTGGCAGTGGGAGCCATTCCCTGGCTCCTGTCCCTCCAGCCCTTGTCCCAGGTCCCTCTCCAGAGGGGCTGGTTCTGATCCCATGTCTGGAGGCATCACTCACAGGTCCATGAAGACAGGTTCCCATGGTCAGGCTGCACCTTTAGAGCCAAAATGGAGCAGGCAGTGCCCTTGGAACTCAGGTTTTGCAGGGATTGGTTTTGTAGAGTCAGGCTGGTTTGGGTTGGGAGGGACCTTAAAGCCCACCCAGTGCCACCCCCTGCCTTGGGCAGGGACACCTCCCACTGTCTCCAAGGCCTGGCCAGCCTGGCCTGGGACACTTCCAGGGATGGGGGCTCCACAACTTCTCAGTTCACTGATTTCCAACAGCAGGATGCTGAATCCTGAAGGATTTGTCTGGTTCACAAACTGGAAGTAATTCTGTAATTTAACATACTTCAAATAAAGCTTTGCTCAGTGCCACTGTCTGAACCAAGGTCAGAACAGCAGGAGGAATAAATACTTAGTTGGAGTGATCAAACAATGGAACCTCTTGCCTAAATATATAAAATAGGATAAAGAGGTTTTTCAGCTTAGGATGATTGCCTTCCCTTAGTTTTTATACATGTTAATATTTATGATTGGGTTAATGTTCAGATATCTGGGTTGATAAAAACCCATTTATTTTCCAGGGCTGAAGCTCTGAGTTTCAGAGTCATCACCAGGCACTGCTGCACCTTTGACAGCAGGGCCTCGGTGTTCCTGCAGGAGCTGAAGTGCTTGCAAATGTGGAGCCAGGAGCAGGGATGATCTGGAAGATGAGATCTCTGTGATGGCTTTTTCCTGGAGGCAGGCAAACAAAACCCATTCACTCGTGCTGCTCTTAATGACTCCAGAGTCAGTTGTGAAAAGCAATGTTTCTTTTGAACACCGAGCTGCCTAATGAAGCAGAACACAGGAGAAGCTTTTCAGATACTTTTCTTCAAAAGCTCTGCTGGCAGCAGCTACAACAAATCCTTTTCCACTCTAATATCCATCAGGATCCTGCTTTTCATTTTGCCATCATTAGGGACAGACCAGACTTTCAATAAAGCAGAAAAATACATGTTACTAAAGGTCAATGATAAAATGCTATACTTTAATATACTTACATTAAAATTTCTTCCTAAAAGTGAATTTTTCTTCATCTGTTGTAACCTGTTAATAACATTCCTGCAAATACCTGGAGAGGAGGAAGGCAAAGTGGTGATCTTTTGTCTGGACCATTAAATATGACAAGCAATATTTGATGGGAAGCTGAAGGTGTTATTTTTATGTTTGCTGCTGGGAGGTTGTTTGGTGGCCTCAGCTCAAAGAAATGGGTTCTGCTCATTAAATCAACCTTGAAATTAAATCAGCAAGGGCCAGGGCGAGGGGAAATGGCCTTGGGTGCTCTTGCTCTCCCACATGAGCCTGGTTCATTATCCAGTGTGGAGCTGAGGAGTGTGGGTAACTGTTGGGAAGGTTGAAAGTTTGACAAGAAAGTCTCACAGATACGTGTGCTTGGCAGAAAGCTCTCTGAATGTAGAACCTGAGAGTGGAACGGAGATGGAAGCAAGTTTTGATACAGGAGAATAATAGGTGTGTAAATTGAGGACTGCTGAGCCGGGCTTGCTGGACAGCTGAGAAGGCAAAGGGTTTGTCGAGTTGGAAAGAGGCTTTATGACTTAGAGCAAAGGATGAGCTGACCACAGGCAAAAGGATGTTTTTACCAAGCAGAAAGATAGATACCACAGGCAAAGTGGTGACGTGGCAAGTAGAAAAAAGGTCTAAAATTTTCCATTGCAAGAAAACAACTTTAAGCTTAAACTGCAACATACTAACTCATGTGACTGGAGAGTATTAGCCATAATATGGTAATGATAGTAGTTACGATAGGTTGTAGGTAAAAGTTAGGGTACAGGTTGGTTCTTCTGTATTAAGATGTTCAGGAAAAAAAGCATATAATGCATTGTAACCAAAACTAAAGGGTCTTCAGGCCTGTCTGCAGCTGGAGCTGACAGCTGTGGCCGTGGCTCTGTCCCCCATGACCCTGCACTGCTGTAACACCTGGGAGGGAATCTGGGAGCTGGAGTGGGCAGGAGCCTTGCTGTGTTGCAGAAATACAACAACGACTGGTGGATAGGGAGGCTGGTGAAGGAGGGCTGCGAGATCGGCTTCATCCCGAGCCCGCTGCGCCTGGAGAACATCCGCATCCAGCAGGAGCAGAAGAGGGGCCGCTTCCACGGAGGGTGAGCACGCCCTGGCCTTTGCAAATCGCCTCAAATCCTTCCTCAGCCTGGGCACTATTTCCAAAGGTCACCTGCTGCCGCTTTATTGCGGGGCATTTGCAGTGTTGGGTTTGGGATTCCCGGTGGAGGTACGGATTTGCGGAGAGCGGGAGGTGTTGGTGATGAGAAACAAAAGTGGCTTTGACTTCAGGAAACAGCAGTGAGGGATAATGACAGGAATTTCTGATGGTTTTCTGTGCCTGTGGCCTTAAGTCAACTTGGTGCTCAAAGTCTCCCAGATTTTTCCCAGCTTTTCTTTGGTTGTGTTTTTTTTCTTCCTTTTTTTCCCTTTTTTCTTCATTTTGGCCCAAACCAGACTTGTCAGACTTTGTAAGATCAGCTTTGCCATCCTTTGTTCTTCATCTTCCAGCCTGAGGTTTTTGAGTCTCCACCCTGCCAGACCTGGAGATGGCAAATCCCTGGAAAAAGATCTGGGAGATAAACCTGGGAAATGCTTTCAGAATGGTTGAACAGCATCCAGATTTCTGCTATAATTTTTGACACAACTTCAGGGGCAGCCAGTGGGTCTCAATATACAGAGAAATTACTGAGTTCAGTGAGATGTTCCTGGGATTTGTATGGTAAAATTCCATATTATCATGACAAAACAGTTAATATTTATCTTTTGTTTAGTTAGAATCATTTGTGTTTGTATGACCTTGTGATTCCTCATGAGACAATTCCTCCCCAAAACCTCCCACATTTCGGGGTGCCTGGTGTTAATGGGGGTCTTCCTGCTGCTGTAGGAAATCCAGTGGGAATTCTTCTTCGAGCCTTGGAGAGATGGTTTCTGGCACATTTCGAGCCACACCTACAGCCACAGGTAGGACAGGATTTATTCAAGGAAACCCTTGCTAATAATTCTGTTTAAAAACCCTACGTGAGAAATGCAGGTTGTCCCCCTTGCTGAGTTACTGAGATGTTTTCCAGCAAAGTGTTGGCATGCACAGGGCAGGAGGGCAGCTATTCCCAGCCTGCAGGAGTTGCTGAGGGCTGGGAAAAATCCTTGGGATCAGTGGCAGCTGCCCCAGTTTAATGCACAGATTGCCCAGTTCAATGTGTAGAATACCCAGTTTAATGCACAGATTGCCCAGTTTAATGCACAGATTGCCCAGTTCAATGTGTAGAATACCCAGTTTAATGTATAAAATGCCCAGTTTAATGCACAGATTGCCCAGTTTAATGCACAGATTGCCCAGTTTAATGTATAAAATGCCCAGTTTAATGCACAGATTGCCCAGTTTAATGCACAGATTGCCCAGTTCAATGTGTAGAATACCCAGTTTAATGTATAAAATGCCCAGTTTAATGCACAGATTGCCCAGTTTAATGCACAGATTGCCCAGTTTAATGCACAGATTGCCCAGTTCAATGTGTAGAATACCCAGTTTAATGTATAAAATGCCCAGTTTAATGCACAGATTGCCCAGTTTAATATATAGAATGCCCAGTTTAATATATAGAATGCCCAGTTTAATGCACAGATTGCCCAGTTTAATGCAGATTGCCCAGTTAAATGCACAGATTGCCCAGTTAAATGTGTAGAATACCCAGTTTAATGTATGAAATGCCCAGTTTAATGCACAGATTGCCCAGTTTAATGCACAGACTGCCCAGTTTAATGCACAGATTGCCCAGTTTAATGTGTAGAATACCCAGTTTAATGTATGAAATGCCCAGTTTAATGCACAGAATGCCCAGTTTAATGCACAGATTGCCCAGTTTAATGTGTAGAATACCCAGTTTAATGCATGAAATGCCCAGTTTAATGCACAGACTGCCCAGTTCAGTGCGCAGAATGCACAGTTTAATGCGCAGAATGCACAGTTTAATGCGCAGATTGCCCAGTTTAATGCACAGACTGCCCAGTTTAATGCACAGATTGCCCAGTTTAATGTGTAGAATACCCAGTTTAATGTATGAAATGCCCAGTTTAATGCACAGAATGCCCAGTTTAATGCACAGATTGCCCAGTTTAATGCAGATTGCCCAGTTTAATGCACAGATTGCCCTGTTTAATGCACAGATTGCCCAGTTTAGTCAGGCCTGAGCAGAGGGAGGTGCTCAGACAGAAATCAAAGTGCTTTGGCAAAGGGATTTTGGTTGCCTGCGTTTGTTTTAACCAAGTTCTTATTTGGTCTTCTAGCAAAACAGAAACAAAAAGTGGTAAGTAGTGCTTTTGTTTCCATTTTATTTCCTTCTACTTCATAATTGCCAGGATTTCCCTATGGTTTTGTTTGGCTGATGATCTGAAGGGTTGTTTTTTCCCTCTAGACAGAACATATTCCCCCCTATGATGTAGTGCCATCCATGAGACCTGTGGTGTTGGTGGGCCCATCGCTCAAAGGCTATGAGGTATGGACTGAGGTGTTTGCAATTAATTCAACTTTCATTATCCCTGATCATCCTCAGTAATTCAGTGTGTGGCTCAGTGCAACTGGTTTGTGATAATTTCAAATGATTTAGCTTAAATAATTACCAAAATGTTCTGTAAGAGCTAAGAGTTACTTCTGACTTGTACTGTTTTAAGCACAGTGCAAATCCATTCTCTTCAGTGCACTCATTCCTGATTAAATCAAGTCAAAAAGAGAATTTGTGTCTGCTACAAGAAGTCAGATTAATGAGCTGGACTCTACACATGAAAAATGCTCATCAAACCAGCCCCTGCTTTGAACTTAATTAGCAAAACATTTGAAGGAGCTTCCTTGTTCTCCTTTTTTCACTTTATTAATAAATTCAAATATTTTGTAAAGAAACCTTTAACCCTCCTAAAAGATTGCCCAGGTAGAAGTGGGCAGGATAACATGCCCAGATAACCAGGACAGCCTTTTTTAGGCTGCTGCAGACTCAAGTGAGCATTTACCACGTGCTAAACCAGCAGAGACTTTGAGCAGGGCAGTTTAGGGAGCTCAGCCATCTGGGAAGTGCTGAACCAGGAACTAAATGAACATAACATCAAAGATACACTTCATTTAGCTTAATTAATGTTGTCAGTAATTTATAGGATATTATTAAACAAATTGGAATGGTTCTTTTTGGGAGGTGACAGCCCTGGCATAATGCAGTGTTCTGGCATTGTTTTTATGTGAGAGTGACTGAAGGTGCAGCTCAGCAGAGCAGGTACTTCATGTTCTGCTCTCTGCCTTTTAATTTGATGGGGAAGTATTTTGACAGGAGTAAATTCCCTCTGTGCTGCACCACAGATCAATTTACCTCACGAGTTTGGAGGGGAGAGGGGCTGTTTGTTCATAAAAACCTCCTCAAATCTGCCACCCTGTCTCTTTTTTTGAATAAAACAACACTAAACACAACACCTTGAACATACAAATGTGTGGAAATGGTAACACAGAATATTAATTTCAGTAACAAAAATACTTGATCTTACTTGGGGGAATTTATTTTGACTGGTTTTTCCTGGCTAAATGCTGAAGGAATCAGTTGGAAGGAGGGAAATAAACTGGCAGAGAGGCCTGGGGGCTCTGATGAAGCTGCTGACTGGCCTGGCAGATAATAATTGTCAGCCTGAGCTGTCCTGCAAAGGACAAGGAGCTGCTCAGTAAATCAGATGGCAGAGATGACAGCTCTTGGGGCTGAGCAGCTCAGCTGCGTTCCCAGGTCCAGCAGTGGGAACATCCCATTTTTCTGCTGTCATCGCTCTGTGAGAGCAGTCCCCCCGCAGGACAGATCTCATCCCTCACGTCTGAAGGCCACTGGAGCAGTGGTGTAGGAAAAGCCCAAGGGCTGTGGCCAGCAAACATCCCCCCGGGCTGTGCCCTGCTGTGCAGCTTTGAGTGGTGCTGGATGTGCAGGGGGCGAGGAGTGCTCAGCACAGGGCAGGAGCACACACAGGGACAGCTCTGCACTTGGGCCAGTGAGTCAGGAAACTTCCAGGGATTCACTGCCGAGTGCCGTGGCAGGACACGGCACTGGGACGGTTCTGCCCAGCAAGGGTGTGGATTGTTGGCTGTATCCCTGCCTTCTACTCACCTCTTTCCTTCCTTTTGGCTTCTTTCTCTCCCTGTCCATCCCCCTGCTCAATCTTCTCCCCTCTGCCAAGGTGACAGACATGATGCAGAAAGCTCTCTTTGACTTCCTGAAGCACAGGTTTGATGGGAGGTGAGAAACTCTGTCCTTCTCATGCTGCTTTGCCCATGTGTTGCTAACATTTCAGTCAATTATTTTACTTTTTTAATGCCAGAGGGTTTGCTGCATGATCAAAGCTGAATTTCTGGCTTTGTGTCACCGCTGAAGAGTGGGACACAGCTCATGTGTTTCTAGGGGTGCACATGTCTGCATTTCTGCTGTGGCTGGGCTAGGATTTCTTAGTCTGACACAAGAATTCTGTCTCAGTGTCTTCCCAACACCTAAGAAAAATCAACTCTAAAATATTCCTCATATGAGATTTTATTTTGACTGCCCTAAGTAGGCAAAAATACTGAAAAGGGTGGTTGGAAGAAGGAGATGCTGAGAAATAAAACACAGAAAAAGAATTGTAAGGAGGGTTCATCTCCAGCTGGAGCATTTCCTGGTGAGCTGCAGAGGATAATTTGGATTTCCTTGCTAGGAGCACTGGGTTGGTCCATGGCATCACCTCAGTCCCTGTAGCTGTCTGCTGCATCTCTGGGATGTTCTGCCCTTCCTTCCCAGTTAGTTGAGGATATTCCAGCTGGGAAAAGAAGCTGTTCTGGTAACACATAACACTTAAGTCAGGTTTGAAATACCCAAACCACCAGGGCAGGGAAAATGATGTTCAGTGGAAGAGCTGGAGCAGGATTTATGGATTTTAGGAGAGCGGAGGTGGCAGTGCTGAACTGATCCCTAAACAGCTCAGAGAGAACGTTTAATGATCAATTTCTGTGCAAAGCATCTCCTCTCTTGGTCTGTTCTGAGCTGCTCAGCTCAAGTGATTTTCTGCAAGTCCTAGTTCCATCAGCAGTATTGGCAGCTGGATCAGGTGGGAGTATGAAATTTCAGCAGTGGAGAGCTCAGTGCCACCAGCAGCCTGAGACCATTGATTTTAGCTCTGAGGAACTCAGGAAAAAGCTTCTTCTTGGTCCTTCTGCCAACTGCTATGGCTTTGTGGGCTTTCTCCTCCCTCCCTTTTCTTTCTTCTTTCTTTCCTTCTTTGTTTCCATCTCTTCTGCAGTTTTGGGAGAGGTCCACATTACCAAGAAAGGAGCTGAGTGTCCAAGGAAGAGCCTTTCCAAAGGCATCAGAGAGATCTGATTCCTTCCCCGCCTCTGAATTCCCTTGGCTTTGCCAGCTCCTTCCTTTGTAACTGCAAGCTCCCCTGCTGGCCACTGAGCCCAAGTCCCACAATCCATTCATTTCTATTTTAAGCTCATTTTTACTTTTGGCCTCCACGGTATGCATTTATTTTTGTATTATGCAGAAAAATAACTGCACTTCTTTTTAACCCTGCAGCTGAAAATTCCACTTAGGGCTGCGTAAATCTTAGGTTCTGTGCAAAAGCTGCTGGTCGTTTTCAGCTTGCTTTCTTCCCATTTTTCCTGGCTCCTTGGCTCGTCCCAGGCCTCCTAATTGGATTTTACATGAAGGGATTGTGTGGTCTTTGCTTTGTAACATTTTGTGTCTTTCTAACTCACTGGGAGATGAAGCAAGTAAATCACCTGCCTTAAGTTAAAGAGGTGCAGTGAAGTTAAACTTGAGTTCAGGCAGCCCAGAGAGCTCCACTTCCTTTTCTCCTGCTCGTCCCAGCCCCTGGCACAGCTCCCTGTCAGCTGGGCTGGCTTTACTCCTGGTGTAACTCCGAGGGAAGAGGGAGTGCTGCTACATTGCAGCTCCCTTGTTCTGAGTGCCCCGAGCCTCACATAACTCACAGCATTTACGGCACTGTGTAAATTCAGGCAGGAGATGAGTGAGCTGGGAGGAGGAAAGTTAATTGACGCACTAAGGAGAATAGCAGGAACTCCATCCCAGGGCTCAGGGAGTAGGAAATACATCCCAGTTACCCAGCACTTCTGTTCAGTTTGTTCTTTAACGACGCCATAGCTCATCTGGAAACGTGCCTGAGCGTGTTTGGTTGTGTTTGCCCTTTGGAATGGGCTGTGGCTGTGGAAAATGGGCTGTGGAGATCCCACTCCTGTGTTTGTGTGTGCTGTGCTCTCCTGCCAGGATATCCATAACCAGAGTGACAGCTGACATCTCCCTGGCCAAGAGGTCTGTGCTCAACAACCCCAGCAAGAGGGCGATCATTGAGCGCTCCAACACCAGGTCCAGCCTAGGTAAGGCCCTGGCACAGCTGGGATCAGGCTCTGCTTACACACAGGGGCAGGACACGATCCCAGCCTTCCAGTCTGAGCTGCAAGGGACCCACAGGATCATGGATCCAGCTCCTGGCCCTGCACAGACACCCCAAAATCCCACCCTGGGCACCCCTGGGCACTGCCCAAACTCTCCTGGAGCTCTGGCGGCCTTGGGAATGTGCCCATTCCCTGGGGAGCCTGGCAGTGCCCAGCACCCTCTGGGGAAGAACCTTTCCCCGAAATCCAACCTGACCCTGCCCTGGCTCTGCTCCAGCCATTCCCAAGATCACAGCAGTTGTGCAGATTTAAATGTGTCTACAGCATTTTACTGCATAATCCTGAGCTGGCCTCTCAGCTCCTCCTCTTTCCCAGCCCTGTGCTTTTAATTCCACATCACAAGGAGCCAAAGAGCTTTCACTTGTCCAGCCAGGAAACGCCATTCCTGGCCCTGGGACCAGTTTTGTGTTTAATTTTGAGCAGTTACAGCTGAATTTGCTGTCTGGCTGTGAGATTTTGGGTCCTGCTTCTCTCCTCAGTGTCAGGACTGCTGGGGAGCAGTGGCCTGAGGAATTTTTATTTGGACTCCATGATCTTGGAGGTCTTTTCCAACCTTGATGGTTCTGTGACTGTGTGATTCTTTCTGGCACAAGGGTGGAAATTTCTGTGTGTCACGTGCATTCCAACATCCCGCCCTCTGGGACACCTTCCCAGGATCTCAGAGGAATTGGGTTTGGTAAAAAAAAGAACCCAAATTCCAAATCTCTGCCATGCTGAGTGACTGCTTGCACTAGAGGTAGAGGTAGCAGGTTATTTTATGTCAGTGCCATCAGTTCACATGTGGAGTCTGTGACAGTAAGTGGGGGAGGGTATTTTTATCCCAGTGGTTTCACCTGCTTTGTTTTCCTTTGCAGCTGAAGTGCAGAGTGAGATTGAAAGAATCTTTGAGCTGGCCAGGTCCTTACAGCTGGTTGTCCTGGATGCAGACACTATAAATCACCCTGCACAGCTTATCAAGACATCTCTAGCACCAATTATTGTCCATGTGAAGGTGTCCTCTCCAAAGGTAACTCCTCACCCTAAGATCCAGGAGGGAGCTGAAGGGCAGGGTGGGAAGGGGCAGTGTGGAATCCGCACCTGAAAAGAAGAAAAAGTGACATAATGTACTGCTGGTGTGCTACAGTCCATCCAGCAATCCAGAGAATTCTGTATAAATACAATTTTCATGCTTCTCTATTGTCAGAAATAACTTAGGACTTAAAGAAGGATAAAGCAGAAATGCATTTGAAAATTTTCAAGGGTTCGAACGTGATCCAGAGGGAAATGTTCCCAGTTCTCAGAGGGGTTATCAGAAAGGTTTGGGATATTCAAGGGCAATATTTTGTGGAGAGCTTCTGCTCTTGGTAATCCCTCAGGGGGAAGTCAGGCTGAGCTTTAGGGAGATAAATGATCCTTAAACTCACCTTTTGCCCTGTCCTCCTGGCAGGTTCTGCAGCGACTGATCAAGTCCAGAGGGAAGTCACAAAGCAAACACTTGAACGTCCAGTTGGTGGCAGCTGATAAACTTGCACAATGCCCACCAGTAAGTACAGAGGAGAGGCTGAAGAACTCCTGCTTTGTGGAATTCTGATGATTCCTGCTGTGCTGATCCCTGTGCAGAGCTGGGTCCATCCATTATCACTGCCTGGTGGTGCTCACACGGCCCTGCACTCGTGAGACACAAAGTGCTGCAGACTTTCATCCTGGTTATCTCCTGCCCCGGGTTTGTTTTGGTCTTTGGCAGGGTGACAGGGCAGGAATGACGTGGAGGGGACAACAAATCTGTTCATTAGCAAATTACATCATCTGTGGAGCTGCAGCTCCCGGAGGGACAAAGTCTGGGTTTGGAGAGGCCTCCCCTCACTGCACAGGGAGTGTGTGGAAAGGGAAAGGGGAGTGTGCAGGCATGTGAGCCCTGCTCCTGATCCTGCAGGCCATCCCAGTCACCTCATCAGAGCACAGCCACTGCTCTCCCAGCTCCTGATCAAAGATCTGCCCCTCTCCTGCAGTCCTGAATTCCTGCTGATGGAGCAGAGGCCTGCAGGGCTCGTGGGCAGGGTTGTGGGAGAGGCTCTGCAGGGGTTTGGACAGGGCAGCTCAAACTTGCATTTAAGGTTGAAAACCACACCTGGTTACTGGGACAGAGGCAGTGGAAATGGACTTGGACGTGGCTTTGTGTGGGATCTCTGTGGGATGTTGGGATGGGAGTGCAGAGGCACCAGGGCAGCGACAGCTTCTCTGGGCAGCCTGTTCTTCTGCAGAGCTCAGCTGTGTTACATTGCTCACATGGGATTTTTTACTGAGTTGTGATCTCTTAAAATGCTGCTGGGTTATTCCTGTGAGCCATCCAGGTCCCACTAACCCAACCAGAGTTGTAACTGTCCTGGAGGACAGAGTGATCCCTCTAAAACACATCCCTTCCCAGCTGCTGATGGGTGTGAGCCGAGGAACTGGAGCTGCAGCTGCCCCTGTTTGTGGTGTTTCCCCTGAGCTTACACACAGAACAGCCCTCTGCACGTTGTCCTGGGTGAAAGGTGTTTCCTCTGGCACCTGCACACAGAACCCTGGGCAGTTTCACAGCCTTTTTTTGCTCTTTATGCAGCGATTTCCTCTTACTCAGCTTCACTTCACTCACATCAGCTGAAATGAGAGAAGTTACCAGAGAAGCTGTGGCTGCCCTGGCAGTGTCCCCGGCCAGGCTGGGCTATCCCAGGGCTTGAAGCACCCTGGGATAGTGGAAGGTGTCCCTGCCCGTGGCAGGGGGTGGATGAGATGGTTTCTTAGGTCCCTTCTAACTCGTGGGATTCCCAGATTCCATGAAATAATGCATGTGGGGTGCATTGTGGCACTTGGATTGTCCATGCCCAGGTTTACTGAACTCTGCCTCAACACCCAGGCCTGGAATTGCATTCCAGTGCTGAAGGCAGCCAGGTGAGGCCCCACCTGGATCAGAAAAGCCTCTCCAAATGTCAGAGCCCCAGGTTTCAGCCATGACCCCAGCCCTGCTCCGAGGCTGTTCCCACAGCTGCTCACAAACCAGCCCAGCACTTTGCACTGGTGATGGGAAGGAAGTGAGTGCTGACTTGAGCTCTCCCAGAGAGGTGACAGTCTGCCTTGGCTTGAAATTAAAGTTGGCCCATGGTTTAATGAAGTAAGAGTTCATTGCTAAGAGCAAAGGCACTGCTCCCTCTCTCCTGCTCATCCCTTTTGCAGCTCAGATTCCTGCAAGAGGAGAATTTGGAGTGTTGGTTTAAAGGGAAGGTCCTTGCTCAGGATGCAGTCCTCGCTGTGTTCCTCTGCTGAGAGCCAGCCATAGGAATGAGCTGGTGCTGCATGTCTAGACATTGTAAAAATAGCTGTCTCCTGGGGCATATTTGAGCTCAGGAACTGCTTTCATTATTAATTCCTTGCTAATCTGCCCCTGACACTGCTCAAGCCAGTCTTGGGCACTGCAGGGCTCCAGGAACATTGCAGGACACCAGGAACATTGCAGGACACCAGGAATATTGCAGGGCTCCAGGAACATTGCAGGACTCCAGGAACATTGCAGGACACCAGGAACATTGCAGGACTCCAGGAATATTGCAGGGCACAGGAATATTGCAGGGCTCCAGGAACATTGCAGGGCTCCAGGAACATTGCAGGACACCAGGAACATTGCAGGACACCAGGAATATTGCAGGGCTCCAGGAACATTGCAGGACTCTGGGAACATTGCAGGACACAGGAACATTGCAGGGCTCCAGGAACATTGCAGGACACCAGGAACATTGCAGGGCTCCAGGAACATTGCAGGACACAGGAACATTGCAGGACACAGGAACATTGCAGGACACCAGGAATATTGCAGGACACCAGGAACATTACAGGACACCAGGAACATTGCAGGACTCCAGGAACATTGCAGGGCTCCAGGAACATTGCAGGACACCAGGAACATTACAGGACACCAGGAACATTGCAGGACACAGGAACATTGCAGGACACAGGAACATTGCAGGGCACAGGAATATTGCAGGGCTCCAGGAATATTGCAGGGCACAGGAACATTGCAGGACACAGGAATATTGCAGGGCTCCAGGAACATTGCAGGGCTCCAGGAACATTGCAGGACACAGGAACATTGCAGGGCACAGGAATATTGCAGGGCTCCAGGAACATTGCAGGACACAGGAATACTGCAGGACACAGGAATATTGCAGGACACAGGAACATTTCAGGGCTCCAGGAACTCCACTTCAGGAACATGACAGGGCTCAAGGAAACACAAACTGCACAGCCTTAAATCCACAGCTCATCAACAGTTCATCATGGTTGTTATTTTTTGAAACTTCTGAATTCATGCCCGTGCTAAGAGAGGGTACAGACCCCTCTGGTCTACTTGACACAACCTAAAAGATACCTGAGGTTATACAGCAGCAGAGCTCAAGTGCTTTGGTTGATTAAAATAGAATTAGGATATATCTACAAGTTGAGATTCTTCCTCCTCTCAGGTACACAGTGGTTCTACAGCAAACCAAAAGAAATAGCAGGGGACGGTGGCCACTGATGTGCTCCTCAGGAAAGGCCACTTGCATCACTAGAGAGTCACCAGGAGCTGGGCATGCTCCTGTGGAACTTCTGTGCATGTAAGAACATCTGGCAGAGGAACTGCTTTGCTCCATGCCCCTCACACACGGGGATCTCCCTAAAAGATGATTTCCTGCCAAATATGTGGAAACAGAGCAAAGCCAGCGGAGGGGTGAGCAGAACTGTTAAATGCAGGAGAAAAGCTGAGTGTTTGATTCTCTGTCATTTATTCTCCGTGTCACACACCGGAGTCAGGATCCTGCCAGGGCTGCAGCTCCTCCAGGTGACCTCCAGGCACAGCCTGAGAGGCTCCCAGTCCAGTGTTACTGTGCAGGGGAACATTCAGAGTGTTAAGAGTCCTAAATCCAGTTTAATTCTTCATTTAAGAAAACACGTTGCACTCCCAAGTGCTTAATTGATTTCAGTCTTTTCCAAAGCAAAGTATGTGCAAGCAAACCACATTGTTTTATTTTCTAATTTAACTGTGGTTTAATTGATAACTTCTTCCACAAGTGAGTGATGGACTGGAATGTGTGGTGCATCAACATGTGGGTGAATAGCAAAAGAGTAAAAGCAGTAAATAAAGAAGGGAGCAAAAGAAGAGCAATAAACACTGAACACTGAAAAAAAGAAGAAAAAATGCTTTATTATTTTAAATCTTACTCTGAGAGCTGTAAAAACAGGTGGAAGAGAGCAGCCTGTGGTTGATCTGGCTGCCCTTTACACCCACAGCACCTGCACTTATTTTCCATTTCCTGTGCTGTTCTCACAGTATTTTGCAAAGTTAAGATTAGAGATGAGATAGGAAGATGAACTGCTGAAAATAGGGCTGTGTTTCTCTCGAGGGGCTCTGCTGGTTCTGGCAGGTTGGAGGACAGGCAGGGATGGAGGTGGTTTCAGCCAGCACATGGAGGAGGTGTCTGGAGAATTCCCTGAGGCAGGAATGCTGCTGCTGTCAGGACTGCCTGCTGCCTTCACTGCTGTGGGAATGGTTTTAGGGGCATCAGCACTGGAAAGAGAGAAATAAATTGAAGAGTTTTGTGCCCAGGAACACAAGAGGGCTCGTGCAACACCCAGGGACCGAGGGACAGTGTCCAGTGACTCCTGAGGGCTTTGGCTCTCGGTCACCTTCTAAAGCCACTTGTACCGTTTTCTTTTCCAGCCACGGAATCATGGAATGGTTTGGGGTGTGGAAGTGACCTCAGACCTCATCCAGTCCCAGCCCTGCCATGGGCAGGGACAGCTCCCACCATCCCAGGGTGCTCCAAGCCCCGTCCAGCCTGGGCTTGGACACTTCCAGGGATCCAGGAGCAGCCACGGCTTCTCTGGAAATTCCATTACAGGGGCTCCCCTCCCTCCCAGGCAGGAATTCCTCCCCGGTGTCCCATCCCTCCCTGCTGTGTTTCAGTGTGAATCCGTGCCCCCCGTCCCTCCCTGCTGTTACAGGAAGCCCTCTCCATGCTTCCAGCTCCCTCCCCTCTGCCCCGCTCTGATCCCCGATCACCGAACCACTCCAGGGCTCGGTGTGACGAGCGGCGCTTGCCAGCCCCGTGTCCCCCGTGTCCCCGGCCGTGACTGCGTGTGTCCCTGTGCCCAGGACATGTTTGACGTGATCCTGGACGAGAACCAGCTGGAGGACGCCTGCGAGCACCTGGCCGAGTACCTGGAGGCGTACTGGAGAGCCACGCACGCGTCCAGCGCCGCGCCCATGACCCCCTTGCTGGGCAGGAGCCTGGGGCCCTCCGCGCTGTCCCCGTACCCCGCCGCCATCTCCGGCCTGCAGGTAGGAACGGGCCCCGGGGCCGCAGGCAGCCGGCCGGCGGGTCTGCCCAGTGCTCTGTGCGCTGTGCCAGGGGCTGTGCTGGCACTGGCACCTGCTCGGTGAGCCACCTGTGAGCCGCTGCCAGCGCCAGCGCTGGGGCGCAGCCGGGGAGGCAGCAGCTCCTCAGCTGAACGCTGGGAATGCTCTGCCTTCGGCGGGAAGTAAAATAGCCATCCGTTTCCTAGCCAGGAGTCAGCTCCGTTATGATCCCTTTTGTCCTGCCCTCATAACTTCACCAAATATTCGCTTTTGGGTGGAAAAGCTTGTTCTTTTGAGTGTGAATAAAAGACTTTTTTTTTTTTTTTTTTTTTTTTACCCATTGAAAAAAATTGTGACCCTTTTTTTCCACAGGGATAGCTCAGACTCGGCTGAACTTTGACACTTCAATCGTGGCATGTAAATAGTCCTTAATGAGAAGTACGTGCTTTATTAAGTTTGAAACCAGAAATGTTTGGGGCTAATAACTGGGAATGCTCGAGGGGCTCAGGATTGCAGGGAGCTTTAAATCCTGCAAGTTCCAGTGTGTGGGGGACTCCAGGAGTGTCACTTGCTAATGTATGTCAGAAATAGAACTGAACAAATGACATTTAGTGAATAATTCGCCTGACAAATGTAACGTCTGCTCTGCTTGTGGAGTGTCTGGAAGCAGGTAACAGTTTTGGAGGAAATGACTGTTGTTTGGTGTTTTCAGTTAACATCCAGCTGGCTTTGCTGAGAGTGAGCTGCACTTCCCTGAAGGTGCTTAATTCCTGCACTCACCTTTCTAAAGCCCTGCTTGGTTTTATTGGGACCAGCAAGTCACTGTCTCCTGAGTGGCTGAATGCACAAGCACTGTTCTGTTCCTAATAATAACATGCACATGTAAACTGTTGTTTCCATTTTCCACTTGCCTTAAAATTTCAGTTTTCCATCCCTTCATGCCAATAAAATACCATCTGCAGAACTTTCACCTCTTCAGTTTCATTTTGAGAACTGGGTGTATCCACAGAATTTTTTTCAGGCATTTATTTCTCTCTGATCAATGGACACCAGCAATAACTGTGAAATGTTGCTCCATTTACTTAGGGAAAACTCACACTGAAGATGAAAATCACCCCTGTGCAGTGGGCTGGCTGAAGGTATGCATCACTTAATCCCCACTTCACCCGAATTCCAAAGGGTTTCGGTGGGATCAATGGTGCTGGTGCTCTGCAGAGGGGTAAATTTCTCCCGGAGTGATCCATGCCCAACCAGAGCTGCAGGTTTTCCGTGCCACCAGGGTTCAGGCCCTGCTCTTTCCCATGGGTATCTCACAGTCAGGACTTCCACCGTCCCTGCTGTCCACGAGGAGGTTTTATGCTCATTCAAGTCTTTGAAGGATTTGCATCAGCTTTCACGGTGATGATGTGTGTGGTAATTAAAAGGCACTCAGGCTAATTAAACTAGCAGAGGTGCGTGTGGTGCAGGAAGATGTTGTATTCCTTCTGCCCTTGGTACCTCGGGGACTGAGAAGCAGAAGCCCAAAGGCGACATAGCAGTGAGCATGACAGAGGTGTGCTGGGACAGGCTGTCCCTGCTTCACCAAATCCACATTTGGGAGACTCCCAATTCTACCTGGCTGTGGCCTGGACTTTGGTTTAGTGAGAACTGAAAAGTTCTGCCTGAACTCCTGACTCATGGAAGTCATGAGGGTCACGTTCTGAGGCACAGATCCAGAGCAGTCAGAGAGGGCACAGGTGGCAGTGCTGGCTCTGCCACACCTGATCCTTGGGAACTGCCTTCCTTAAAGGAACAGCTCGATGCTGAGCTGAGGGGGAAGAGCAAACTTGATCTCTGCCTAGCAAAAGATTTATTGCTCTGAGAAGCTGTGGCTGCCCCTGGATCCCTGGAAGTGTTCCAGGCCAGGTGGGATGGGGCTTGGACCAACCTGACATAGTGGAAGGTGTCCCTGCCCATGGCAGGGGAAGGAATTAGGTGACCCTTAATTTCCCTTCCAATCCAAACCATCCTGGGATTCTCTAACTCCTTGGCACCAGTCGTTTGCCTCTGTGACTGGTTAGCTGTAAACACATCTAGCCTAATTTCAGTGCAAGGATTCAAATCCTATAGCTCAGCTTTTGGGGAGATATGTTCCTTAGGCCCCAGGAGATTGGGGTTTCAAGTCCATTCCTGCAGGCAGTCATCCCAGTCACACAGCAGGATCAAAAGTTACCTGAGCCATCAGAGCCATGTGTACCCAGCCCAGGCGTGTCCCGTGCTGACACCCCGGGAGCTCAGCAGCAGCCCCAGGATGAGCACACAGCCAGGGAAGCAGGAAGGTTCCAGGGAAGCAGCAGGATGCAGCCCCAGAGGTGAATTCCCACAGGGAAGGCAGAGGGGTGAGCACAGAGATAAAGCTACAATTGATGAGGGGATTATACATCCAAACTGCATTTGTGTCAGATAAACACAAGGATAATTCATCATGGAATCGAGGAGCCACAGAATGGTTTGGGTTGGACAGGACCTTAAAGCCCATCCATGGGCAGGGACACCTCCCACTGTGCCAGGCTGCTCCAAGCCCCAGTGTCCAGCCTGGCCTTGGGCACTGCCAGGATCCAGGGACAGCCACAGCTGCTCTGGGCACCTGTGCCAGGGCCTCACCTCCCTGCCAGCCAGGAATTCCCAGTTCCCAATCTCCCACCCATCCCTGCCCTGTGGCAGTGGGAGCCATTCCCTGGGTCCTGTCCCTCCATCCCCTGTCCCCAGTCCCTCTCCAGCTCTCCTGGAGCCCTTCAGGCCCTGGAGGGGCTCTGAGCTCTGCCTGGAGCCTTCTCCAGATGAACACCCCCATCTCTCCCAGCCTGCCTTCAATTTCTGAAGCATTTTACCATAATCCCCACTAAAGCCCGGTGCTCAGAGGAGAATGGGGATCCCCTGGCTGGAGTTCTCCCCAGTATCTGGGGCTGAGGTTGCAGAGGGGCCCCTCGTTCAGGGCCCCTCTCCAGGAGTCTCCCTGGCAGCACCAGCCCCGAGCTGCAAGCACACACCCCCTGTTCCATCCCTGCCCCAGCCACAGCAGCCTTGGATATCAATTATTCAGGAAAACAGTCGCCAGGCAGAGGCTGCAGCAGCAGGAGGAAGGTTTTGTATCCCAGAGAGCAGGGGCTGGAGTTTCAGCACGGAGTTTGTCCTGAGAGATGGGTGCTGATGCTCCTGAGAGGTTTAATGTGTGGTGAAAGTAAACAAAACGCTTGTTTTAGGGTATTTGTTCACTGTGCCATTAAATGGCAAAAAAACATGAACCAGTTCTGCTCATGTGACAAATGATGGGCATTGTCATTATGGGAACGTGAGGAGAGCAAAGGCTTCTAATCAGTAAATTATCTTAGGAAGGGATTTTCTGTCAACACATTTAAATACTGTGCTTCAGTTGAAAGAATTTATTGTGCAATGATTTTAGCCTCCCCTTGGCTGCCTGCGGAGCAGCTCGTCATTGGCTTGGTCATAGGAAGGGTTTTAGATAAGGCCCAGAGCTGCACCTTTAAAAACAACCCAATCAAACATCTTCAGATGTTTTCCAAAACCAGAGAAACGGACGCTTAGACATTCCCTAAGCAGAGTAGCAGCGTGAGTGTTCTGTTCCTGATCAGAGAAAAGTGATAAATGCTGACTACATCAGCTCACTTTTCATGCTCGGTGTAATACTCAGCAGGGCGAGCTTCCCGCTCCAGGAACCAGAGCTGGCCCGCTCCCGGCCCCGCAGCGGCCAGGCTCTGCTGGAAAATGAGAGCCAGGAGCTGCTGGAAGGGCTGGGCTGGGGCTGGGCAGAGCTGAGCTGGGGCAGCCCGGGTGTGGGTACTGACTCTGCCTTCTCTGGCCCCCGCAGAGCCAGCGCGGGAGGCACGGCGGCCACTCCGCGGAGAACTCTCCCCTCGAGCGCCGCAGCCTCATGACCTCCGACGAGAACTACCACAACGAGAGGGCTCGCAAGAGCAGGAACCGCTTGTCTTCCAGTTCCCAGCACAGCCGAGAGCACTATCCCCTCGTGGAAGAGGAATTCTCTGACCCCTACCAGGACTCGTACAAACCCCACCGCAACCGCGGCTCCCCCGGCGGATACAGCCACGACTCACGGCACCGGCTCTGAGCCCTGGGACTGGGGAATAACAGCATCCACCCGTTGGTACCTTGCCATAACGTAGCTAGGAGTAACAATTAGATCATGTTCATTTGGCAGGTGTGACGGCGACAACTGCAGTCGCACTCTGCTGTCATTGATGTTTAATTAGGGGGCAGCAAAACCCAGCCCGGCCCTTCCGTTTCTGCCCGATCATAGAGGTTGTTTTTGGGATTCTTTTTGGGTTTAATACAGCATTTGCATTTATAGCCATATTTTTTTCTTGTCCTTAGGTATTAGACACATCCGTTTGTAATTTTGGGTACTTACCGAGGCACTTATAAAATAATTTCCTGTGCTGGAAATTCCAAATGACCAGTTCCAGTTGGAACCAATTTATAAACCAATTCCTGTTGGAATTTGGGTGAATTGACTGGAAAGTCGACGCGAGCATGTTGGGAAAAAAAAAACCACAAAGAAAAATCTAAAAATTACAAACCACTGCAAGTCAGAAAGTCAGCTCCAGTATTTGTTTGCTGGGAGCTCAGTTTCCATTTCAGGTTAGAGTAAAAGGATTTATTCTAACGATTTCTTTCCAGAATGGCTTTTTCAGACAAACCAAATGTAAACTCTCGACAGTGCCAAATATCCCAAATTATTGCAGCAGTTACAAAACACTTTCCAGTTCCAAATTATTTTTAGACCTGGCATGAATGTTGCAGCCAAATGATTCTTGAGTTCAGCCAGTCCTGACAGTTTTGTTGGGACCAGCAGGGAGGAACTGCGACAGGAGACGGGAAACAGGGACAGGAAAAGGAACAAACTCCATCGTTTGTGTGCTTGGAGGTTGGGAATGGTCTTTATTTTTTCCCACTCTTTTACCTGAATACAGCCAGAAGTCCCAAAATGGAACAGGAGTATAGAGACATCAGATTTTTCTCCCATTTTTATCCTGCTTTTTAAATGGAAAACAATCCCCTCCTCTGACCCCGTGTGTGAAGTCCCTACATCCCAGTACCCCGAGTAGCTGCCCACACGTTCCATCTTCCCAAGTCCACCCCTGAATGTCTGACAATTCCAGCGGCGCACAAGAACTCTCCAGAAGATCCATTCCAGCCATGAAATCCAAGGGGAGGGAGTGGGCTTAACCAGTCATCAGTGATGAACATTTCAAACAACATCTCGGTCAGAATTGCAATAAAAAGGGAACATCAGACAAAAATCTGCTCCCAGGGAAGTGGTGGAGCTGATTCCAAGCTTTGGATTCCAAGAGCTGTGATAAATCCTTGGAGATATTGCTGCCTTACTTCCTACCAATCATTTCTTTCACCTGCTGAGTCTTGAGTTCCTTCCAGGAGATGAATTTCTGTGGTTGGACCTTGTGTTTTTTCACCATCAGTGAAGCCTTAGATCCCATGGGATTGAAAATTGACCCCCATTGCCCATTTTGTGCAACCACGGACATCCTCCAGCAGAGCCTCCTGAAATTCCCACAGCACACATTCCCTGGAATTGACACAGTTATGATGCTGAACGTGCATTTGTTTATGCAGGTTCATGTCACAACTATTTTTGTTTTCTTCCTAAAGTAAGGATCATTAACTTTTTTATTTGCTTGTTTTCCTCCCAAAGCCTGCTGAAGCCAGGCTTTGAAAGCATGTAGCACTACAGGAATTTCTGGAATATTCCCGTTTCTTCTACGTCCTGGACCAGCTGGCAAAGACCACTGGTGTTTCCAGCATCCTGGAGTCTGATTATCCTCTTGAAGTTACTGGGAAAAGCAATCCATGTCCTTTGTGGGGCACCCAAACCTACACCCATCCCCACAGCATTAAAAGGGGGCAGACACCTGATTAATGAATCATTTTAACGAC
The DNA here is from genome assembly GCF_031753505.1 of Anomalospiza imberbis. NCBI lineage: Eukaryota > Metazoa > Chordata > Aves > Passeriformes > Viduidae > Anomalospiza > Anomalospiza imberbis. Next base: position 1,515,894 of record NC_089687.1, read on the forward strand.
CCCACTGCCTAACAGGCAGCTGCAGCACCACTGGGTGATCCCAGTGGAGCAGATCCCAGGGAAAACGGGGAAGTCTGTGCATCCACTGGAGTCCCAGAGTTCTGCATGGATCTGCCAGACCTGATCCTGCCCAATTCCCTCTGGCTGCAGATGCCAGCGGAGCTCTGAGGCTGAGGGAACGCGGCATGACCTGGCACTGGCAGCTCCTGCAGGATTCTGTGCTGCAGCACAGGGAGCATCCTCCAGGAAGTTCTCCAGCCCTTTTTCCATGTCCAGCACACAGAGAGGACAAAGGAGGCCTTGGGGGACCCCTTCTTCTCTGAGCTTTCCTTGTTCGTGCATTGAGGCCCTGAGAAGCTGTAGAGCCCTGGGCAGCAGCTGCTTCTCTTTATTCTGCACTAGATTAGGGATCAGCTCGTTAACTGCTTGAGGAGATTTGCATATTTGCAGTCAGATATTTCCTAGAGCCTTTTGGAGCCTTGTTCTCAGTCTTCCAGGTCACCCCAGGGGAGGATCCCCAGCCACCACACTGCACAGTCCGTCACCTGAACATCTCAAGTGCCAAAAGGACTTGGGTTTGACAAAAACAAACGCGCGAGGGAAGTCAGGGGTGGCCTGAGATCCTTTATTCCGTGGGGTTAAGCTGCCTTGACTCCTGGCTGTCCTGAGTTTCTCCCAGAGCCCACTCCATTGTGATCAAAGGAACCGGGGACCCCCTCCTTGCTGGGGTGTTGAATTCTTTGGAAAGAGATATTCCTGAAGTACAAATACACCAGCCAGGCTGGGAGACTCTTCATTTATTGCAGACACTATGGGCAGTGTTTGTTTGAAGAGGGGATTTCTGTTCAGCACCAGAAAGGAGTGGAAGCTGTGCTGGGATCAGGATTGGTAACTCCTGGTGGCATTCCAGCTCTGTTGTGGTTTAGTTGAAATTGTGGAGTTCATGTGTTCCTGACTGCAGCAATCCAGCCTCATTCTCCAGTGCTCACATCATTTCTTGTTGTTAAAATAATACTAAAGACCAGAGCTCTGTTCTGAGCTCTGGCAGGGACAGAGGGTTTAGAAATGTCTATAAAACAGGGAATTTTCTTAAGTTTTGTTGTTTTCCATGTTTCTCATTCGGACACTTTGGGATTAACAAGGACTTAACCAATCAAGGTGATAACAACAATCTCTAAAGAGAAAATTCAGCACATTCTTATGTTTGGGAATCAATTATTCTAATTGTTAACCTTTGAATTTCAAACAGTTTCTCCCTGGAGTTGTATTTAACATGTACAGCTTCTTTTCCTGATAACAAACATTTCTCCCGTGGGATGTGCAACTCACAGCTGCTGATATTTGTAACTTCAGTTTGATGCCAAATCTTCGGAATTCAGTTTGGTCTCAACACCACAGAATTCCCTGGAGCATCCAGACTCTCCTGTCTTTACTGATTCACCATTCTAAAACAATATTGTTATTCCTGTTGTTCACAGCACATTGGTTTGGGTAAGTCAGGGGTTCTGACACTCCTTTTTTCTTTAATAATCCATTAAATGTGTCCTCTGCTGTATTTTCTTTCACAGGTTCAGTACTTCTGAAACTTGTCCTTGATCCCACATTCCTGATTTTTTTTTTTTTAAGGCAAAATAATTGGAGACTACATGTGACAAAATCAGATGCATGTTTTACAAAATGCCATTTATACAAAACTGGGTTTGCTCCTAAAAATGTGCATTTTAAAATCAAGTTCTGCTACCCCTGTTGGTGCCAGTCCAGGTTTGGATCCCTGGAATTCTGCTGCCATGTATTTTGTTGGAGTTGCCTCTCATTCCCTCAAATATTAGTCTTACAAAGGCTGCAGGATCTTGTAATGCAGCCAAGCTTAACTCTGGGGAAATGGAGTTTAAATGATCCTGAAAGAGTGTGGTGTCGTTTTAAGAGGCATTTGAAAAACCTTGGTGAGGTTGTTACCAAGCCCAGTTTATTTTACATAGAAAAATAAAGGCGTATCTTTAAAAAAAAAAGGAAATTTTAATAAAGCTGTAAAATATATGTAAGGAATTAGCTCAGAGAAAGAGGTGAAAATGCTACTTAGGAGTGAAATTTCAAATTTCTTTCACTGTGTGTGAAATCCACTCAAGAAGGAGAAATATTGTGATTAGATCCATCCAGAGAATTTGGGGAGGAGGTGGAATCACTTCAGATGTTAACGAGTGTCACTCCGTCACTCCTTTGTAACAGCAGCCTTGGCTTGGGCTCAGGATGGTTTATGCACCTGCCTCGGGAATTTGGGAAACCAAACTCCTTGGCAGCGACACCAGACTCCTGTCTTGTCCGAGAGCAAGGTCTGCCCAGCAGAGGCAGCTCCTGATCCTCCCCTGCCTTACCAGTGTTGCCTGGAAGCCGAGCTGTAGTTAACTGGGACATCCCCGTGGGAAATCTGCTCTGCAGCAGAGACTCCACAGAGCTCGGAGTTCTCTCTTCTGCCAGCGGCATGGAAACAGAGCGAGGGAAAAGAAGCACATCTGTAATAGCACAAATTTACAATAATTCCACTCCTGCATCTGGCATCGTGTTTTTGGAACCAAGGGGGAGATTTCTGATCCAGCATCAGTGGATTTATTGCATTTTTGATCTGTTTACTCGCTGCCTGATACTTCAGCAGTTGATTCTGGCATTTTGCACATGGGAATGATTTTTCAGTAACTTGTATCCCTTCCATATTAATTACTTAATGACAACAAAAAGAACCTTTTCAAATCACAAAGCCCACTGCATTCATTTCTGCTGATTTCCTCCTGGAATCTGAAATCACATGAATAATTTTGGCCAGTGTGTAGATCTGGGATGTGACTGGCGAATCCAGCAGCAGCCCAAGGTCGGGAATGAAACACTCCCAGGAAATGTTTGTGGGGATCCAGAGCTTGGAGGCGGGGAGGGAGGAGTCACAGCACCCAAAATTCCCAAGAATTCCCTGCAGACCTGAAGGGAGGTGAGGTTAAGGAACTGTGTGTGGGCCCAGGTGTGTTTGGGATTGGGACACACCTGACTGATTCCCTCCTGGGGCAGACAGCGAGGGTCAGGCCGGCAAAATGCAGATTGTGCGCAAGCAGAGCGGGGAGAACGTTGGGATCTGCCATTCCAGCTGCACACTCCAGACCTTGGGCTTCTCAGATCCTGGAAAATCTCTGTTTCTCAGCCAAACTGGTTCCCAGGGAGAGCCTGGCAGCGCTGCCTCACTGGGAGCCAGTTCAGAGCCACACTGGTGAAGACATTACTGCCTTTACTGGGACAGAGCCACCCCAAATTTGTGTTTTCTGCTGATTTTCCCTTTGTTTTGCCCTCTAGACCCCGTGTGTGTAGCACCTGACCAGGCATGTGGGTACCATATACTATGCAATGTGTACAGTGGTGCATGCTCTGCTCTCCCTCTTTGCTTTTAGTGGCTTTCAAAGAAAACTACAAAAATTGGGGGGAAAAAAAAAAAAAAGAAAAAAAAAAAAAAGTGGTGTTATTTTTGTGACCAGGATCATGCAGACTGCATGCCCATAGTATCCTCATTTCTATGGATTCGTTTTCTGGAATTTAGATGTACAAAGATGAACTGCATTACAATAACTTTTCTACAATAAATGAACAAAACTACCAAGCGTTTAAAAGTCTGTCCGGTCCCTTTGTGTCCTGCACTAAGATTGGGAAAATGCTCGGGAGAAACCCGGAGTCCTGTGCCAATAGTTTTTGGCAGCAGCCTCACGTGTTGCGTTTTTAGGAAAATTTAATGAGGTTCTGAAGAAGGAGATGCATCTGCTCTGCGAAATAAATGATGCTTATTTTTGTAACGAGCTGAAGTAGCTGTGACCCAGAAGTACAAAAATACAGATAATTCCTGCTGAGCCAGCAGGGAATGAGGTACTGGCGGCCAACTGCTCCTCTGAAGGATTCTCGGGAATGTTCAGGGGTTTGGAGCTGGTCCTTGGTGGGATCTCCCACTGGGTTAGAAGTGGAACCTAGGCAGGAACAAGGGGCAGAAGGATGGGAGGGATTAAGGACTGGATAATTAAAAGATAATTAATAGTTTAGCGCAGAGTGGTGACGGTTGGAAAAGACCTCCAAGGCCATCGAGTCCAGCGGTGACTGATCCCCACCTTGTCACCAGCCCAGAGCCATGAGTGCCACCTCCAGCCATTTATGGTATCTTGGAAAACTGAAAGCACGGGAAGATGCTGCCTCTGGCAGAGAATTCCAGCCCCCTCTTCCCAAAAAGGAGAAACGGGAACCAGCAACCCCCCGGAGATGCTGTGGGCACCCAAACCTTGCCGTGGAGGGGCAGGAGCACGTTGGCCAGGTGAGCTGCACGGTGCATTTACACCCCTCAGGCAGATCTGAAAGCTCTCAAAATTCTGTTCCATGGGATTTTCTTGGCTGTGTGTTCCAAGTCGGATATTAACACGTGAGTTTTCATCTAAGCTGTTGATGAAAAGCAGAAGGGTTTTCAAATAAATACAAATGAGGGAAAAAATGCCTTTTGTGTGTTTTCATATGATCCTAGGGGCTGAAACTTCTTAAACTGCTTAAGTTGTCTGTGTCCTGGGGAAGGGGCTGGAGCCCCAGGAGCGGCTGAGGGAGCTGCAGAACTCCTGAGGGAGCTGGGAAGGGCTGCAGAATTCCTGAGGGAGCTGGGAAGGGCTGCAGAATTCCTGAGGGAGCTGGGAAGGGGATGCAGAATTCCTGAGGGAGCTGGGAAGGGGCTGGAGAATTCCTGAGGGAGCTGGGAAGGGAATGGAGAATTCCTGAGGGAGCTGGGAAGGGGATGGAGAATTCCTGAGGGAGCTGGGAAGGGAATGGAGAATTCCTGAGGGAGCTGGGAAGGGGATGCAGAATTCCTGAGGGAGCTGGGAAGGGGCTGCAGAATTCCTGAGGGAGCTGGGAAGGGGCTCAGCCTGGAGCAAAGGAGGATCCCCAGGGATCTTTTCCCTCTCTGGAATTCCCTGCCAGGAGGGGACAGCCTGGGGGGGTCGGGCTCTGCTCCCAGGGAACAGGGACAGGAGGAGAGGGAACGGCCTCAGGCTGGCCCAGGGGTGGATTTTGGGGAAATTCCATCAGGAAAAGGTGCTCAGGTGGAGTCCCCATCCCTGCAGGGATTCCAAAGTGGACGTGGCACTTGGGACATGGGGCAGTGCTGGGAATGGTTGGACTCGAATATCTTGGACGCCTTTTCCAACCTCAGCCATTGCACATTCGCTGCGTTTGGGTTTCTTTTCCTGCACAGAAGCATTTCCATGGTGGAATCCTTCTGTCGGCATTCGAAGCATTCCCCAGCACAGCCTCCCTGACCCTGTCTGTGCTGCAGCTGGAGCAGAACGTACACGACCCGAAGAAACCCTCCCAGGTTTCCAGGAGGGAATTGCCAGGCTGTACCTGCCCTGCCCACTGGAATGCTTTCCTAGAAAGCTTCCAGCAGCTCTGGGAAGCTCAGCTTAGCCCATGAAAACCAGCAGTACTATCCAGGTTCAACCAGGCTGCCCTGGGAGAAAACCCAAACAGATGGCACGGGGGGAACCTCAGAGGTTTTTTATTTAAATGATCAGAATAAACGGTTTAATTGAACTTTGGTAGCTCTCCCACAGCTGTGCAGCCACCGACCCCTGCCCCGAGCCCAGGAGAGCTGAGACCAGAAAAGAACCCCGAGTGCTTCTGAAATTCCAAGCTGAGGACCGGCAGAAAGGGGGATAATTGCTGAATAATGAATAATTATGAATAATTAACGCCATCGCAGGCTGGATGCTGGACTTGTGGAATGTTTTACACCGGAGGAGCTGCTTGGTTTCCCTGCAGGTCACCCGCGGTCCCAGGACCCAGAGCTGTGGCACCGGCATGGACTGCAACAGTGTCAGGATATTTCTCTTCTTAAAGTGTCAGGATATTTCTCTTCTTAAACTGTTCAGGATATTTCTCTTCTTAAAGTGTTCAGGATATTTCTCTTCTTAAAGTGTCAGGATATTTCTCTTCTTAAACTGTTCAGGATATTTCTCTTCTTAAAGTGTTCAGGATATTTCTCTTCTTACAGTGTTCAGGGCCGTGAGTTCCCCTCCAGAGCAGCAGGAAACACACAAGTCTCTGGACACAGAAAACTGGAGATTACTCTGGCCTTGCTGCTTTGGTTCCGGACCAGCAGGGACAATTAAATGTGAGAAGCTGCCGTGGGAATAAAAGCTGCTTGAAGGAAAGATGAAAAACGTCTGGAATAAGAAAGGAGATTTCATGCCCCATCCCTGGAAGTGTCCAAGGCCAGGCTGGGGCTTGGAGCACCCTGGCACAGTGGAAGGTGTTCCTGCCCATGGCAGGGGAAGGAATTTAGGTGTTGGTTTTCTTAGTTTTTACAGAGATGGGGTGACTGAGAGGCGTTTTAAAAGATTTTATTCTATTACTAGTTTTGATGACTAGTGAGACACAAGAGATGTAAAGCTCATTCTATTCATTACCCAAATCACAAATTATTGCAGTCAGGGACAGGACAAGTGAGAGGGCAAATACCCCATGTCTCAGGCAGCAACACAGCTGTGCACAACCTTATTATTGCCTGGGATTTCCAAATCCCCGAGGATTTTAACTCAGTGGAGGGTTTGCACAGAGAAATTTATCTCAGGGAAGAGAAGCTCTGGATCTTAGAGCCCGTTCCAGTGCCAAAAGCGCCCTTATGCAAACTCTCCCCCAGCTACTGGGGAGCAACTTCACCCACGTTATTCCCAAGTTTTCCTCAGAGCACCAAGTTAGAACGGGGCAAAGCGAACGTACTTTCTTCACAGGCTGCAGCCAGCCTGGGAGAGCTGGGGGCGATCCCCTGGAGAAGGGAAGGATCCAGGGAGAGCTCCGAGCCTCTCCCAGCGCCTAAAGCGGCTCCGGGAGAGCCGGAGTGGAGCTTGGCGCAAGGGCTGGAGGGCCAGGACACGGAGGAACGGTTCAAACCTGAAGCGAGGGGATTATTTCCACCGGCACGGGGGAGAACGCCCTGGCTGTGAGGGCGGCGAGGCCCCGCACGGCTGCCGGGATCAGCCGTGAGGCGGGAGGTGCCGCTGGCAGGGAGGAGGACCGGGACCGGGACCGGCTCCGGGCTCCCTCACACCCGCGGCCCTTGCCCCGCTCTGCCGGGATCAGCCGTGGAGCGGGAGGTGCCGGTGGCAGGGAGGAGGACCGGGACCGGGACCGGCTCCGGGCTCCCTCACACCCGCGGCCCTCGCCCCGCTCTGCCGGGATCAGCCGTGAGGCGGGAGGTGCCTGTGGCAGGGAGGAGGGCCGGGCCGGGCCGGGCTCCCTCGCCCCGCTCAGCCGGGATCAGCCGTGAGGCGGGAGGTGCCGCTGGCAGGGAGGAGGGCCGGGCCGGGCTCCGGGCTCCCTCGCCCGCTCAGCCGGGATCAGCCGTGAGGCGGGAGGTGCCTGTGGCAGGGAGGAGGGCCGGGCCGGGCTCCGGGCTCCCTCGCCCGCTCAGCCGGGATCAGCCGTGAGGCGGGAGGTGCCGCTGGCAGGGAGGAGGGCCGGGCCGGGCTCCGGGCTCCCTCGCCCGCTCAGCCGGGATCAGCCGTGAGGCGGTGCCGTGTAATGGCGGCCGCGGTGCCGCCCCCGCGCGTCAGCGCCGCGCGCCCGGCCCGGCCCGGCCCGGCCCGTCCGTGAGGCGGCCGCGGGCGCTGCTCCGCTCCCGCCGCCGCCGCTCCGCTCCCGCCGCCGCCGCCGCTGCTCCCGAGCCCCGTCCCCACCCCGCGGCGATGTCCGAGCCGCAGCGGCCCCGGCGCGGCCCCAGCCGGCACTCGGGGCGCTGCGCCGGGCCCTGAGCGCCCGCGGCCCCGCAGAGCCGCGGCCGGCGAGGCCCGGAGCGCCCGGCCGAGGATGGGGATCCTCTTCACCAGGATCTGGAGGCTCTTCAACCACCAGGGTGAGGCCCGGGGGCACCGGGGAGCTCCGGGAGGGACCCACGCGCGCTCCGGGGCGGCCGCACGGGCTCCGGGAAGTCGGGGCTTTAACCTTTTTTTTTGTTGTTTTTCCACCTTTTTTCCAATTACCGGAGTGCTCGTTTCCTGACGGCCGCCTGTTAAATTATTGACGTGTGCCAGAGGAGCGCGGCCGCGGCGCGGCGGGTGGGTTCCTCTCGCTGTCGGCAGAGTGTGGGTTTTAGTGGCAATCCTCGACAAGGGGCTCGTTCACGGGGCAAATGTTATTTATGGCTTCGGCTGTGGCTGCCCCTGGATCCCTGCAAGTGTCCCAGGCCAGGTTGGACGCTGGGGCTGGGAGCAGCCTGGGACAGGGGAAGGTGTCCCTGCCGTGGCAGGGGTGGCGCTGGGTGAGCCTTGATTTCTCTTCCAACGCAAACCATTCTGGGATTTTTAACACCTGTCTCCCTGCAGCAAGGTGTTCATGAGAGTTGTAGCTTTAACTACAAAACACCTCCTGATGGCCTTTCCGTGTCTCTGAAGCCGTTGGAGTTTGATTCTGAGTGAGCCTCAGTACTCTCACACCTGCTCGTTGAACGTCCCAGTTATGTCCCCGTTAACGCGTAGTGCGAATGCAGCAAAATATTTTTGTCCTGTAGCATCCAGCCCCACCTTAGGCCTTCTGTTCCAACTGATTTCCTAACATCCACTATGCTGGCAGCATCCCACCCGAAACAAAAGTTCCTAGTTGTGTGGGGTCGGGTAAGCAGACGCTTTTACAATATTGTGCAGTTATGCAAAGTTATTAAAGCTGGAATTTGTGTTGGAGGGCATAAAAGACAACTCTGCAAAACCACACAATATTGGTAAAATCAAACCCGAGAAAAGCCCACTTACCTGACCCCCGTCTCCTCCCTCTCCTGTGGGATAAATCAGTGTGAGTGTTGTTGGCTGGCAGGGACTGATCTCAGAGTCTGAAGCTTGGGCATGTTTTTAATGTTTTTTGTTGCTCTTGATGGACACGGGGAAGGAGGAGAGTAACCCCCTTCTCACCAAGCTTTTACTTGACTGGTCTGCTTGTTTGTGCAAGTGAAAGTTGCGTAACAGAGCTGAGAGCTGGCTGTGCTCTCCCAAACTGGAAGTCATCAGTTTGGGTGTGCTTGACACCACCAGTGGTAGAGTTCCCAGCCACTTTTGTGATGCACAGGAGAGGAGGTGCTGAAGGGAAGCAAGAATTGATCGGGGCATTGGGCTCCAAAGTGTCAGAGGTGGGTTGTGGAGCCCCTGGTGACGTGTCCAAGGCCAAAGTGGGTGAATGTGTCCTGTGAAGTGTTGGAGGGCACATCTGTTCCCCAGGAGGGAAAGGGCGGCACAGGGATCACACCAGCCTGGTTGGGCTTTACCTGTTCTTTGCAAAGACATCAGGAGATTGCCTGGGTGAAGGGCAAGTGGAGTTGGGAGCTGAAAAGTTGAAAGTGGGGTTGAGAGCTGGGGGGATGGGGTTTGATACAGGCTGCAGAAGAGGATCCCAGCGTGACATTGGCAGCCAGAGATGGGAAACATCCTTCTGAGATCTCTCAGGAATGGTTCTGTGGAGGGCGAGAAGTTGCCAGTCCCTTCCTTGCCCACCCAAACTTTCCGGGCTGGCCCACAAGCGCACCTGGCCACGGCACCTGGAGCTGGGCACCGTCGGCTCAGGAAAGCAGTGGCAAACGTGGCACTAACTTTGATGCAGACCCAGCAGCTGTGACTTACCAGTGCTGTTTTCATTGCAGAGCACAAAGTGATCATTGTGGGCCTGGACAATGCAGGGAAAACGACCATTCTGTACCAATTGTAAGTAGGACCTGCGGGGACGCTCGGGGCGTTTCCAGGTGTGCTGCGTGGCCCTGGGTGCTTTCACTCACAGCTTTCCAGGTGGCAGAGGGTGGCTGGAGTTTGGGACGGGCTCTGCTGCATGAATGAGGTTTTGTTCAGAGGGGTTTGGATCACATCACCTGCTGTTAGCACACACTCCCAGCCGCCCTCGGTGTCATGGCCTCGGCTCTCCGCCAGCCCCATAAAATACGATTGTAGTGAGTGCTGGCCACGGGACACTGTTGCAAAACTGATCCACGCCACACATTTAAACAGCAGACAGGTCAGTGGCAAAGCACCTCTGCCTGCCCTGACTTGTGTCCCCAGTGCTGAGATCAGTTTGGTGTTTGGGATGGGATGAAGGAGGAAGGCTGGTACCAGCACAAACCCAGGACAACACCTCTGTGCTGTCCTGCACCTTCTGCCTTCAACAGCAGCGTTGATTCGTGCGTGCCTTGCATTAGCCTTGCTCCTGGTTTACATGGAGCTCGAATGAGCTTCATATCTCAGTTCCCCAGCTGCAGTTTGATAGAGGATACCAGTCTGTCCACAGGCTCAGAAGCTGCTGGGTGACACAGGCAGCTCAAGGTCTGTTTGTGCTGGGGACAGATTGGCCCTTTCCCACGTGCAGCGTGTGGCACTGAGGAGTGTTCCTGAGTCAGAAATAATTCCTGTTAAACGGTGTGGCCGTGCTGCTCCAAGCCCACATTTAAAATTGGCTTTCTGGAAGTGGTTGGGGTTTGTCACATTCCAGCCTGCTTTGCCTTTCCCAAAACATTTCTGGCTGCTGGTGCCCTGCCACGCTGCAGGGAGAGTGAAAGGTGAAGGTGAAGGTGATTTATAGAGGGTGAGAGGTGTTAAAAAGCACAAACAGAATGAAGGGTATTTCTTAAGACTGGGAACTCCTGTAGTCGAGGGCTGTCTTTGGTGGTTTTTTTAATCCACTTCCTCCACAAATGTCTTGCAGTTCCTCCCCTCATTTCTGCAGTTTCGGTGCTTTCTTTTCCCTCTCATACAGATCTGTCTGTCCCCTTTTTCTTTGTACCCACTTGGACTCCAGAGCACTTTCCCAGCTCCCTTATTCTCCTGCCTTACTCCTCCTTGACCCTACCCCATCTTTGCAGATGCCATTTTGCCTCTTGCAGACACTTCCTTTCCTCCCATTCTCATGCTCAGCTTTCCTTGCACTGGCCCAGGGTAACTGGGATTGCTTTTCAGAACACTGCACCATCCCTTTATCTCCTTGGCTCTCTGTATCCTCTTCAGGAAATATCCCAGCACCATTACAAGTCTCAAATTGCTGTCACTGTAACTAAAAGCTCTGCTGGAACTTCAAAAAGGCTCATACAAAATGAAAAGCTATATCAAGATGATCAGAAGAAAAAATAATTAAGTTCTTTTGAACACAGATGGTTTGCCTTGGAGCTACTGTTAATTTTTTTTTTTTTGCCTGTTACAGTAGAGTTTTAATAGCCTGAACTTTTGGAGAAGCCAGAGCACACATTTGGTTGTTTGATGTGAAACCGGTGTTCTTGGTGACAGTCACACTCAGTATCTCTAAACAATATATTTGAAATATTTAATGGCTGCATTTGTCTCCAAAAAGTTGTGCATTGGACTGTGCTGAGGGTAGAAGAGGAGGAAGTTAGGACATGAAGCATTAAGTCTGGTTTTAGTGGCCTGCCCTGGAAGGAGAACGGGATGGAGTGGGTGAAGTGTTTCTGGTGGAGCTGGAGGATGAGTTGTTGTTCTGCTGAAACTTGGAAATCTTGTGGCTTAACCACATTCTTGAAGCAAAACAACTGCTCTGTCCCATGTGAGCCAAAATGGGCCTGGAGAAGGAAGAGCTGAGTGCTCCCAAAAGCTTCTTGAAGCAAAAATGCTCTCAGCAACGTGGTGTCATTAATTATAACACATTTTGTTCACCAGTGCTCTCTCAGCTCTGTAATTTGATTATTCCATAGTTCACCGAGTCCTTTTTATTGCTGTTTTTATTTACGTTTCTGCACCTTCCGCCATCAAACCTTGCCTTGGCTGCCCAGGGATGTTTGCTGAGCTTCTCTGCCTGGGGTGCACTTGCACGGGTGACCTTGGGTGACTGTCCCTGTTCCCTGTTCCCTGTGCAGCTCCATGAACGAGGTGGTTCACACCTCTCCCACCATCGGGAGCAACGTGGAGGAGATCGTGGTGAACAACACGCGCTTCCTGATGTGGGACATCGGGGGCCAGGAGTCCCTGCGCTCCTCCTGGAACACCTACTACACCAACACCGAGGTGACAGCCCTGGGGCACGGCTGCCAGGGGCCTGGGGCTGCCATCTGCCACTCTGCTCATCCTCTGGGGCTGGCCCTCACTTCCCTGGGAATTGCACAATTCCCCTTGCTGTCACTCGCTCTGCGGTGGCTGCTCCACAACCTGCCTGACAGCCCAAAAGTTTTCCTCCAAAATGTTGGCAGCTCTGCCTCACAAGCTCCTGTCACCACCAGCTTAAACACCCCCAGGAGTTTTCAGAACTCTTCAGAGGTGCAGTTGCATACACACACACATCAGTATATTATATATATATATGTATATAAATGCACATATAAATATATGTATGTAAATTTTATCCAGCACACAACTTGATAAAAATAATGCTTTAAATCAAGGTTTCCTATCTGTTATCAAATACAATCTAAATACAGTTATTTATATGATATAAATTATGCTTTGTGTGGTTAGATACAATTATCACAGTAATTACCTTTGTTCTCCAGTTCACCCCTGTGAGGTGCTGTGATTCTTTAAGGTTCTTTTCCAGCCTAAATGAAGCTGGGAGTGTGTTCTTGGAGTTTGGAGCTTCAGGACTCTTTTAATCCTGTGCAAATACCTATTTGCATGTTAGTTCTTGACCTAGACAAAGAAAAATGATGCACTTTGTTTTAAAGGCTGCAGCAAATAATTTGAGGGATCTGTGTGGTGCCTCAGTTACACCAAGCTGAGAACAAAACCAAGTCTGTGTTTACAGAGAATTTTCTTGCTTTCAATACGAATTTTTCCCTGAAAAATGGAGAACAGAAAGTGAAAAGTTGTGTCAGAGCTGCCTTTGTACCCAAAGCACAGCACAAGAGTGGATAACCCCAGGCCTGTGGGATTACTGGGGCTGGAGGGAGGTTTGGGAGCAGGGGTGGTGCCTGATAATCCAGCTGGATAATGGGCTGGGACTGGGAACAGCAGGGGTTTCTCTGCCTAACAACTCTCCCTTTTTGCAGTTTGTGATAGTTGTGGTGGACAGCACAGACAGAGAGAGAATTTCTGTGACTAAAGAAGAGCTGTATAAAATGTTAGCACACGAGGTGAGTGCACCCTGCGTCTTTAATATGCATTTTAATATTTATTTAATATGTATTTTAATTACCTGGCTGATACACACCAAGGGAAGCAGATTTACACCCTGAACTGCCTTGTCCCTGCTGCACTGTCTTCTGTGGAACTCCCAGCAAAGCTGTTAATTAATACCGAATTACAGAAGTAGCCTGTCAGAGTGCTCCAGTGAAAAGCAGTAGGGACCTGTCAGGGACATCTGTGGGTTTTGTACTTCATGTTATATCTGAATTAGAGCCTATAAAACCCCGTGGTTTCCTGCAATAATTTATTCATTATTTTTGATATCTTCACGGTTGCCTGAAGTTTTACAACCTTTCCAGTGTGTGTTAGAGCACGCAGCTCTGAAACTGAAGGAAGTTCAGCCCGTGGCTGTAGCAGCCACTGCTCTGTGGGTATTTGGAATTGCAGAGTGGGAATTGCTAAGTTGTACAGACCCTCCTTAAACCTGAGCCCTGGGTCAGCTCTGAACCTGAGCTGGGCTGATGTAAAAGCCAGGCAGCATCTGTGGCATGACCTGAATGCAAACTGGATCAGGGTGTGCGAGCTGACACTGAGCTTCCAAATTTAAGTGTCAGAATTAAAAAAAAAAAAAAAAAAAAAAAAAAAGCATAAAAATGATGGCATTATAGCCTAAAATATTCCAACTATATTTAACCTATAGCCACAGTTTGGGAGCCTGCAGGAAGGGCACAGCCTGCCTATGGATTTCCTTTGAGGAAAAACAAGGGCTTTGCATAGGATCTTTCAAGTTTTAATTTTTGGTGGGTTTTTTTGTGTGTTTGTTTGTTTTGTTTGGGGGTTTTTTGTTGGTTTTGTTTTTGCTTTTCTAATTTTTGATGCTTAATTTAAATAGTTTTTTAATAAAGTCAATTCTAACAGAGCAGGTCAGGCTGTGGGGTGTTAAATGTGGCATGGTGGGGTTTGGTGCTGCTGTCCAGGACTGGCATTGCAGAGCTGGACTCCTCAGGCTGTTGCAAAAACCTGCATCTTCTGTTTCCTGATGTCGAAAGGAAGATGAAGTTGTTAAGGAGCTGGTTTTGCCGCAGGGAAGGCCTGGAATACCAGGCAGAGTGGAGCCCATTTGGGAGCAGTGAATGTGCCCTTTGTGTCCCAGCAGGATGTTCCCAGGCTCCCTCTCCAGACGTGGCTGTGACGTTGGGAGAGAGCAGCGGTGAAAGTCAAATATTGATTTAAAATCGCTTTTCTTTGCTCCTTTTCTTTGCTCTTTTCTTTCTCCTGGCCAGTTCCATGGAGTTGCTGTTAAGGCAAAATTGAGTTGTCCAGCTCAGTTCCAGCTATTTTCTGGAGCAGTTGATTATTTGGGAATTAATTTGGCTGCTTTGCAAACAGGAGTGTGTGTGCCTGATAGGCAGCTCAGTGCTTGAGCTGGCTTGGCTTCCTGGGAACACCTTTCTGCTTTCCAAGGGAAAGATTTTCAATAATACACCCGTGCCTTCATGTATTTCCATGCAATTTGAGGTAAAATAAGCTTATCCCTGGAGTCACTGTTCCAAACTGTGAATGCTTCTCAGGTACAGGGGTACGCAGGGCTCTGATCCTCGTGGAGCACAGCAGAACATTGTCCTGAGATTCTTACTCCTCATCCATGGCAAGAATTGGCTGCTTGGTGAGCTGGATCAGAGGACTTCCTGCAGCTGCTGTCAGCCTGCAGCACCTTGGTGTCCCCTCCTCTGCCTCCCAGGGCTGCTCTCTCATGACCTCCTCTCCTTTGTCCCCAGGACCTGAAGAAAGCAGGATTGCTGATCTTTGCTAACAAGCAGGATGTGAAGGAGTGCATGACAGTAGCTGAGATCTCCCAGTTCCTGAAGCTGACTTCAATTAAGGATCACCAGTGGCACATTCAGGCCTGCTGTGCTCTCACTGGAGAGGGGTAAGAGGGATTTGTGTCCACAGGAGGGGAATCTGGAATTACTCTGGGGGTTGTGTTATGGTATTTGGGTTTAACTCACATTCCTCCCCTATCCAGAATCCCAGAATCCCAGTATGGTTTGGGTTGCAAAGGACCTTAAAATCCCATCCCAGCCCTGCCTTGGAAGGGACACCTTGCACCATCCCAGGCTGCTCCAAGCCCCGGTGACCAGCCTGGCCTTGGGCACTGCCAGGGATCCAGGGGCAGCCACAGCGGCTCTGGGCACCCTGTGCCAGGGCCCTCACAGCTTCCTAATCTTGATACTTTTAAGATTTTTGGGCTCAGAACACCAAATCTACATCAAATCCACGATGTCACCTCACAGAGATAAGACTTGATATGATTTGGGCTTGATGAGGTAGAGCCAAACTGAAATCTGGTTTTTAAGAGTAATCCTAACTAGAGAGAACTTCACGTCTTGAAGATCTGGGATCTGAATTCTCTGGCCATAGATGATATAATAAGATCTAGGAAGTGCCATACAGGGAGTGAAGAGTTTCCAGAAAGGATTCAGAGTTCTTGGGAAGAAATTAAATTGGTGCTGTGGAGTTACCTTTGGAGTTATCCTGAGAAGTGCCTGCATTCCCTAAATGTTCTCTCTTGTGTTCCCAGGCTGTGCCAAGGACTGGAGTGGATGATGTCCCGGCTGAAGATCAGATGATTTTTAATGACCTCTTTGCACAGACATTGCTGCAGCAGAGCTGTTCCAGTGGCAGATTGGTGGGGTGGATGTATTTATACTGAACTGATGGCAACTGTATTTTCTACATAGCTGCACACACACACACACACGGACAGGAACAGGAACTGGGAGCAGGCACAGGAGCAAAGGAGCACTTGGGGCTCCAGGTTGGTTCGGGTTCCTCGGAGGATGTTCAAAGCTGTGACCAACCTTCTTTTCAAGCTGCCCCTCGGAACAGTCCGGCGTGGGCGTGGGGAGGATGGAGCGAGAGGAAGGAGCTTTCAATTTAGAGTTTTATGATCCCATTGTAGCCCTCTCTAGTGGAAGTTGTTGGCTTCACTATTGCAGTAAATCAGCGAGCGAATGAATCTCTGGCGTAGGTATCGACTCTCCGGTATTTCTGAGGCTGCCGATGTTACAAATGCAGAACTCTTCTCCTGTACGTGTACTGTACATATTTGTGTATATTTATACCTCAGTCCTAGGTTAATTGCAGTCTGCTCAGACCAGTGCAAAGCTGAATCAGTATGTTGGCAGTAGTGCTGATCTGCGACACGGCCACGTCCCCGTGTCTCCAGTCCCTCCGTGTCCGTACGGCTGTAACATCAGTCACACCTTGGCTCTCCACAGCCTGATCAACAAACTCTCTCTTCAGCCCATTGCTTGTTTTTCCACATGATTTTTGGATTAGGGCTGGAATGGATTGGGGCACATGGATTGAGCTTCGAATTCCAGGGTTGGCAAACAGAACAAATTTGCCAAAGAGTTTCAGATTAAATGGGTTTTCCTCTTATTGTGGTCATCATTGGATTGGGTGATGCTGCAGGTCCTGTCCACTGCTTTCCTTCTCTGCTGTGCTGGTTGATTCAGGTCTGGCAGAAACACCTTTGGCTGTCAAAAAGGGAAAAGTAACTTTTTTTTTTCTTAACCAAAGAAGAGGCACAAAAGTATGTTTGAAAGTGTCACTGGAATCATACAAGTCAGACTCTAGTGAAGTGTTTTTCAGAGGAAAAACTCTCTTTGCTACATAAAATGTACAGACATTAAAATGTGCAGGTGTGTCAATATGCAGTGGAGAGGACTGGATGGGGACAAAGCAGATGACACTACTTGAAAAGCTGCAGGTGACCCACACGAGTTCCAGGGCAGAACTTCCTGAAAGCAGAACTCCCTTGCATGGTCCCCAGGCAGTGTGAGAACACTAGGACCACCTTTCCCTGTGCAGCTCCTGCTGGGGTGGCTGTCCCAGGCAGAAGGGGGTCAGAATTCCCACTTTAGAGGATCCAGGCAGTTGGGAAGACACTGGGATGGTTGGAAATGCCAGGCTCTTCTGTGGGAGATGCACTGGGAGTTCAGCAAAATGAAACAAAACTGTGTTTAAAATGTTCTTCCCTTTCTCAGCCCCCGTGTCTGGTAAGGATGGAAAAGGCATTTTAAAGACATTCTAAAGCTTAGTTTGAACTTTTTAAGGTGCTTCTCTTTGGTTCTGGGATAATCTGGTCAGCTCCTGCCTTCCTGCCCACCTGCCTCCCTGGGAGCAGGGGAATCCTGGGGAAAGGAGGGGAAGCAATCTCTAAGTCTGTATTTAACAAAGGCAGGGAAAGAATTTAACTTTTTAATCTATTTTTGGTATCTCCAACACTCCCTGGCTGGGGGATCTGCTGTCTTTGTTAAACATTAAGGTGTACATGCATATATCTCTAGTGCATGCACATAGATCTTGGTATTTAACTGGTGTATTGCAAAATGTATCAATGTTTGAAGAATTAACAATTTAATGCAAGGACTCTCTCAGTTTCTCTGACAGTATCTACAAGCAAAGAGCTCTGTGCACACTTGCATCTGAAATGGAATTGTACATTTTCTAGTCTAAAAAAAGAAAAAGCAGACTTGCTTCTAAACCCAAGTGTTTGGTTTTTGAGTCTTGTGTCTTCCCTGGGCTGAGTCCACACCGGTTGGGTGAGCTGGGGGCTGGCTGCTCAGAAAAGGAGTTGTTGCTGTTGGTGGTGGAGCAGTGCTGGGATTTCTGCTGCTTGGTTGTGCGTTTGCAGGAACTCTGTCTCTGATGCAGGTGTGGTGGTTGCTGCAGGTGTGGGTTGTGTTGCAAGCAGATACTCTGTGTTTACACATCACTTAGGCTGGTTTTACTCTTTCCCTCCCCGTGCCACTTACCTTGCTGTGGCCTCTGAGGTTCACCTTGTCTTGGTTTCCCCAGTGACCACAGAGCCCAGCAGGGCCGGGGAGTGACTGCACAGCTCAGGACTGGCTCTCAGACGGGTTTTCTGTGCCCCGAGGGGTTTAGAATGCAAACACTCAATTGTTTTCTGTGTGTTGGTCAGCGAACGACCCAGTGTTAACTGACTGCAGCCATCTCATGGGTCACTGTGAGCTTTCTGTGTGTTTTGTGTTTTTCAGGGCAACTGTAGCCAGAATTCAGTGGTGGCTGATGTTTCCTGACACATTGTGGTGTTGTCCAGGGCTTTTGGGGTTTAAATGCTGATTTTCAGTTTGTGGGGATGGTGGGGTTTGTCAGCAGAAGTGACAATGCCAGACTCACCTGGAGTGATCAATGCCAGACTCACCTGGTTGCTGTGATCAATTCCAGACTCTTTGATCAATTCCAGACTCTCACCTGGAATATTTGCTGTGATCAATTCCAGCCTGTGTGATCAATTCCAGACTCTCACCTGGAATATTGGCTGTGATCAATTCCAGCCTGTGTGATCAATTCCAGACTCTTTGATCAATTCCAGACTCTCACCTGGAATATTTGCTGTGATCAATTCCAGCCTGTGTGATCAATTCCACTCTTTGATCGATTCCAGACTCTCACCTGGAATATTTGCTGTGATCAATTCCAGACTCTTTGATCGATTCCTGACTCTCACCTGGAATATTTGCTGTGATCAATTCCAGACTCTTTGATCGATTCCTGACTCTCACCTGGAATATTTGCTGTGATCAATTCCAGACTCTTTGATCGATTCCAGACTCTCACCTGGAATATTTGCTCTGATGGTGCTTTGAAGTGCACGTGTGTGAACTTAGAAATGTTTTAAATTTAGTCACTGAGAAGAGCAGCCAAACTTTTGATCTCTCGACCCCTTTGTGCTTTGTGTCAGTGCTCCTTGTTGACAGCTTTTTTCTTTTCCCTGTAGGGGAATTCCCATTTTTCTCCCAGCTGTGTCCATAGAAAATCCAGGGAGCTTTGCATCAGTGCTGCTCCCACTGGGGACTGCTGGGCAGGGGTTGCCTTACCCTGGGTGTGACCTTGGTGTGTGATGCTGCTGTTTCACTCTCGGGGTTCTGCTGCCTTGGCTTCAGCTGAAGCTCAGGCTTTGCCTTTGTTCTCCATGAAATTCATTCTTAGGAAAAAGGAGGGGCCTTAAAAATGGTTATTGAAGTAATGCTGCAAAATGGCATTTTAGTAGCAAAAAAAAAAAAAAGGTCATATTTCAATAATCTGATACTTCAGATGTTTCTTTTGGTTCAGAAGATCATCAGTTTGGTAAATCATCTCTGGAATATGCTGCTTCTGGCATCTGGGAATTATACAGGCCTTTAATTGTGAGGAGAGGTGGAAAATAAACTTGGGGAATGTGAACAGCTTCATTTTTTAATATCTTTTCTTTTTGGGAGGCTGAGCAGCTGCTCTGCTGGGCATTGTGTAGGTGTGTGAATGGTAAATGCACCTGACCAGCACCTTCCACGTCTCTGCAGCTCAAGTGCCTAAATAATTCCATAATCAGCTTTACTTCCCATTCCCTTAGAACAGAGATAGATACCTATAAAAGCCTCCCAGTGTGTGGACATGAGTGGGTTTTCCCCTCCCCACACCCCAGCTTTAACAGGATTTGTGATAAATTTGTTACAGTTCTCCCATCCCTGCCATTCCAAGCACTTTTCCATTTATCAGGCATCACTGAGTTTGCTTTGGGACGGGAAATACTGAATTTGTCCTTGTGTCAGGGTGCTTGGCTGCAGTTCCTGTCGAGGGACTGTTTAAATAACTGAATCCAGGAATCCTTGGCCTTGGGAAGCTCCTGGTGGCAGTGCTTCCTTCCTCGCTGGCTGGTGGAACACGAAGTTTGTCACTGTCAGATTAATTAGGTCTGGAAAGTCGTTTTCAGCTAATTGAGATGGATGTGCTGGGCAGCCCTGGGCAGGGCAGGGCTGATCCCGTGGCACTGAGGAAGGAAAATATCTTTGCACTCGTGATAATGCAGATGTGGCCTGGTTATAAATCCAGATGTGACTTGAATTTGTTGTTGTGGTGAATACCTTAAATGGCCAAAAATGATGAATTAATTGTAAGGGGCTGCCACTGTGGCTTTTTATTTAATGTGTGAGAATCGGGAGCAGGAATTCTCTCCTTGCCTTCAGAGGGCCTTACCAGTGAATTTTTCTATTGTAGCTTTATCCACAGTGGAGTCACTTTACCACCCTGAGCCTTTTAAGCCAGACTTTGGGTAAGGACAGAGCTGGGTGGGGTTTTTAAGCTTTTCCTATTTGGAAATGTACAAAACTCTGAGACCGGGGGAAGCCAGAAAATGCTGCTTTGCATGGAAGGCTGGGAATGCTTCCTTGGTCGTCTTCAGCTCAGTGCTCTCTGTGTCTCACTGGGGAGGGGGCCAAGGCAAGCTGGATTCTTGCAGAGGTTAAAAAATCAAACAGCTCAGCCTGTGGGTAACGAGGTGTGGGACCGAGCAATGGGGACAGCCCCGGTGTCGCTGTGTCCGTGCTAGTGTCCCTGGATGTCTCAGCACCCTCGGTTTTCTTTCCAGCCCTCGGGCTCGGCTCTCCGGAGCTGCCTCAGGGTGCAAGGCTGGGCTTGGAGCAGGTTTTAGCCTGCCATGCTCGGGTCCAAGCCGGCTCCAGGCAGGTGCTGTGCCCTGGCCGGGGTTTGCAGAGGGGAGGAACATCGCGAGTGCCCGCGGCGATGCCCACGCCGCGGCCGCCTTTCCTTTGATCGCTTCTACTTTGTGCTTCTCCCGCTCCAGACTTGGTCACCTTCCTGAAAGAAATTCAGCCAGGACGTGGCCAACGCTGAGACTGCAGGAAAATTTCATTTCAGAATGTATAAAATGATGGCTTCAGATGAATCCCAAGCCTGGCAGCTCCCAGCTGGAGCACTGCTGTGCCTGCACTCACACATGGGTATTAAAGTCATTTAGCCAAAACCTTTTATAGAGCTATTTATTATGGCAAAGGAAAACCAGGATTCTGTTAAGCAATTTTTCCCCCCTGAAATTTGATCAGAGCATTCCTTGAATTGTTTCCCCTTTGCCACTTTCTCTCTTTCAGACTCTGGTTTTCATGCAGCTGAAGGGGACTCACTCCGTTCTCTTAATTCTTGTTGAAGTGGAGCAAACACAAATTTGGGCTGGGGAACTCTGTACCATCATATTTATGCATTTATAGATGATGTCAATTGCTAATTCTTTAAAACCTACCAGTATTTATGATTTTAGGTTGAAAACACTTGTAAAAATGTGCCTGTTTGCATTAAACTTTGTGTGTGGGAGTTGCAGTGAAAGTTTTCAAGCAAATATGTGATTTCTGACCTGGTTTTTGGGGCTGTTTAGGTGTTTCTGGGGTGAAATGGGCTGTTCCGCCCAGCCTGTGATGGGGGTAATTTATTTGGGGAAAGTTTGGTGGTAAGTCTGTGCTGGCTGGTGTCAAGACTGGGAATTAAAGTGAGTGTGAAATGTTGTTTTCCTGTCAGAAATGCTGAATTGCAGGGGTGTGCCCCTCTTCCCTACCCACAAATCACACACAGCTACCTGTGAGCGCTGGGGGGCTGCAGGAAACTCCTTAAAAAGCAAAAGACATGGAGCCAAAGTTAGCGTTAGGGGATCAAATTCCCAGTTTGGTATTTGTGGGCTGGATGTGGCACTCGGTGCTCGGGGCTGGGTGCCAAGCGGGGGTCGGGCACAGGTTGGACTCGGTGACCTTGGAGGTCTTTTCCAGCCTTGGTGATCCCAGGGTTGTGCAAAGAGTGATCCTGCCCAGCTCTGCAGCCCCACCAGCCCTGGGTGGGCATTTGGGGCTCCTTGGGTCCCTCCAGCTGCATCCATGGGGTGATCCCATGGAATGACCTCCTTGGGTCCCTTCCAGCTGCATCCATGGGGTGATCCCATGGAATGACCTCCTTGGGTCCCTTCCAGCTGCATCCATGGGGTGATCCCATGGAATGACCTCCTTGGGTCCCTTCCAGCTGCATCCATGGAATGACCTCCTTGGGTCCCTCCAGCTGCATCCATGGGGTGATCCCATGGAATGACCTCCTTGGGTCCCTTCCAGCTGCATCCATGGGGTGATCCCATGGAATGACCTCCTTGGGTCCCTTCCAGCTGCATCCATGGGGTGATCCCATGGAATGACCTCCTTGGGTCCCTTCCAGCTGCATCCATGGGGTGATCCCATGGAATGACCTCCTTGGGTCCCTCCAGCTGCATCCATGGGGTGATCCCATGGAATGACCTCCTTGGGTCCCTTCCAGCTGCATCCATGGGGTGATCCCATGGAATGACCTCCTTGGGTCCCTCCAGCTGCATCCATGGGGTGATCCCATGGAATGACCTCCTTGGGTCCCTTCCAGCTGCATCCATGGGGTGATCCCATGGGGTGACCTCCTTGGGTCCCTCCAGCTGCATCCATGGGGTGATCCCATGGGGTGACCTCCTTGGGTCCCTCCAGCTGCATCCATGGGGTGATCCCATGGGGTGCCCTCCTTGGGTCCCTTCCAGCTGCATCCATGGGGTGATCCCATGGAATGACCTCCCTGTAAATAACGCACAGGGACGGACTTCTGGGAGTTCTGAGGAATAAGGAATTGCAGCAAACCCCCGTGTTGGGATGGTGCAGGAGATGCCAAAATGCCTTTGCGCATTCCTTATCCTTCCACCTCCGCTTTTAGCTGTGCTGGCTGGAGTTGTTTCCTTTGGGACACGCTTTTCCCAGCAGGGTGGGCTCTGGCTGCAGTTCCTCCCTGGTGCTGCTGCCCTGCATCCCTGGCAGTGCCCCAGGCCAGGCTGGACACTGGGGCTTGGGGCAGCCTGGGGCAGTGGGAGGTGTCCCTGACATGGCAGGGGTGGAATTAAATGATCTTTAAGGTCCCTTCCAACCCAAACCAGTCTGGGATTCCGTGGCTCTCCTGGGACATTTTTGCGGGCGGGTGAAGGAATGCTGAGCTGCCTTAAAGCCAGGTCTTTTCCTGCCTGTCCCTCTTAACTCCATTATTCCTTGACTTTGATAGAACTTCTGAAAACTGACTTCAGTTTTCCTTGGAATCCAGTTAAATATTAGGTGATTAAAAGAGAAGCCACCGTTCTCACACTTTATTTTTGTCTGGTTTAGCCCAGCTGTGCATTCCTTTGGCCTTTGTGCCTGGTGTATGGAACTGTGAATAGGCTTTTGAACAGAAAATGTCACCTTTTGGCTCTTTTTTTTGAGTGTATAAAAGTTAACTGCTCTGTTCTCCTTCAATGTTGTTTTTTTAAACAACACATTTTAAATTAATAATTAATACTTTCGTGATGCTATTACCACTTTTTAAATTACAGGTTGTGTTGCTCTTGTTGCACAGTCTGTATTGAGTCATTCTGAATGTTTTTATTATAATATGGGGATGAAATACATGTAAAGCTACAGAATAGTCAACAATATTGACAATAAATACAGTTAATTCTTGTCATTAATTTTTCAGTTCTGACAGTTTTTACCTTCATTCTTCAGAACTGGAAGGGTTTTCTTCTGTTTCAAATGTATGTGTGTATATATGTGTAGGCAACTCGCGGGGTTATGTAAAGAGGTCGCGCAAAAAGGTCATGCAAATTTCCGTGGGAACAATGAAAATTGTCTAAATTTTTGTACAGAAAAAAAGATTTAGTGTAAATGTTGAAGGAGGGAGGGCTTTGTGCTGCAGGATCCTCACAGATGTTGAGTCGTTTTTGTGGGTTTGGCTTTGGAACCTGGGTTAATGGGTGGAAATCAGCTGTGTAAGCAGCAAATCAACCCAACTGTCTGTGTGGAGCTGGCCAGGGAATTTCTTGGAGATCCACCGTGCCTGGGATGCCAAAGGTGCTGCAGGGAGCAGGTGTAGGTGATGAATGGAGGGAAATCCTGAATTTTCCTTGATGTGCAAAGCTTCCTGAGAAAAGCCAATGTCTGGATTGTCCTACAGGGATGGGCACTCCACCACTGCCCTGGGCAGCCGTGCCAGGGCTGGACAACGCTTTCCAGGAAGAAGTTTTCCCTAATACCCAACTTAACCCTCCTCTGGCACAGGTTGAAGCTGCTCCCTCTCATCCCTTGTTCCCTGGGAGCAGGTCCTGAGCCCCAGCTGGCTGCACCCTCCTTTCAGGTAAGTTGTAGATAAAAATAGGGTCCCCCCTGAGCTCCCTTTTCTGCAGGATAAAACCCTGGAGTGCTGACAGAGTTCAGCAGTGGGGGCTGCTCCCTGGGGAGCACAGGGACAGGGAGGAACAGCCCCTCTTTGCCATCCCGTGGGCAAGGGCAGCCTGAATCCAGGCACAACAATTTTCCCACCACGTGCCGAGACCGTTCATTCCTGGTGTTTCTAAGAGAATGCTGGGATAATGCATAAACTGTGCATATTGGAAAGTTAGGTCTCCTAACTGAGATAAGGTGACAAAATCCCATTCTTGCAGGGTTTTCCTGCTAGGAGCAGCAGCACCAGTGAAGGAATGACAGGGTGGATGGAGCAGGGAGAGGGGGAAGGGGTTGGAGGATATCTGGGCTTCAGCTCCTTGGAGATTTAAAAGATGAAACCTTAATTCTGCTTCTCTGGAAGCAAGAGGCCCCTCAGGATTTTGACCACTGGGTTTTTCCTCCCTTTTCCTCCTCACAGCTCTGGGGAAGCGACAGCTCAGCTCTGAGGCCGGGTCATTTTGCCAGAGGGTGTCTCTGCCTGGCAGTGACACAGAACCTGTGCCATGGCCGGGATTTAGGGAGGCAAAGGGAATGAAGCCATCGTTGTTGTGTTTCCTGGTGGTGGGCACAGCTTTGCTGAGGGCACTGTGGTCCCTTGGCGTGCCCTGGCAGATGGCAGGGTGGATATTCCCAGCACACAGCACGCTGGGACCCCCCTGCATCCCAAACAGGCGATGGCAGGACTGGAGCTGCTCCAGGAAGGTTCTAATGATCTCCACTTCTCTGCCACCCACCTGCATCCAAAGCTGGAATTACTGTCTGTTTCTGAGCACAGACAGTGGCTGGGGACTCAGTGTTCCCATGCCAGCCCGTCCCTGAGATGCTGGCAAGGATTCCTGTGGCTGTCCTGTGCAGGGCCAGGAGATGGATTGGATGATCCCTGTGAGTCCCTTCCAAAGCAGGATTTGCAGCTCTGTGAATCTGGGATTTCTCGCTCCAGCTGTTCCCTCCCAGGGAGGCCAGATGGGGGCAGGATCCTCCTTTTTATAGCAAATACTTCAAATGAAGAGTTTTATTTTGCTTTATCCAAGGGAATGAAATTCTTTAGGCCAGTGCAGCCACGGAAAGAAATCCCCTGCCCCTGCAGTACCACAATCACTTGGGTGGGGCCTGGGGAAATCATTGTCACAGAACTGCTGCTACACAAGGCAAACAAGGGAAAACTTTGTATGTGGAGCAAGGAATCACAGAATCCCTGGGGTTGGAAAAACCCTCCAAGATCATCGAGTCCAACCATCCGCGGCACTACCCAGGCCACCACTGCCCCAAGTTCCCAGTGCCACAATCACAGGGCTTCAAATCCCTGCAGGGATGGGGCCTCCATCACTGCCTGGGCTAGACAGGAATTCCCATGAAGGAATTTTCCCCAGTACCCAGCCTGACCCTCCCCTGGCACAGCTGGAGGCCACTTCCTCGTCTTTCCTCCCCTGCTGTGGGGTTATCCCTGTCCACCTCTCCCGTGCTGCTCAACCTCAGCCACCTCTGAGCCCGAATAAAGGTGATGGAGTCATTTAATGATCTGTTTCACAGAGCACTAAGTTAGTTTTTATCTCTTAGGATGAGCTTTTATCACAGACAGTCACAGCAATTTCGTGCTGTTTCACTGGGCTCCTGCCATGCCTGGGACAATCTAAGCTTTAGTCTTGCCTTAGTCTAGCCTGTTTCTGCTTTTAAAAACAATCCTCCTTCAGTAAATTTGACGTTTTTGTGTTTTCTGGTATTTCTCCATGGTGAAGGGATGGGTTGTTTTTACACAGATTGTTTTGCTGGCTATCAACAGTAAGAAAATTGTAGGAACAACTCCATCGAAACCTGAAGATTATTTACTTGATTTGTAGTGTCACAGCCAAAAAAATTCAGTACACAAAAATATTTGTTCCATGTGTGTTGCTCAGAAATCTGTGGAATAACAACACTTCTGTAAAAGAGTTAGATTGGGTTTTTAATCTTTCTTGTGCTTTCCAGCAAAGCTATTCTTGCCAGGGAATCTCCAGCACTGAAAAGGCTCAACGTGGTATAACCTGTGTTAGATGAACACTGAGTTTTCAGGCTGTGAATTATTGCATTAAACCATCCCACCCTTCAGTAGCCCTGATGAGCAGACACCGAGGATGTGCTCGAGATCTGTCCCAAGACACTCCCACATGGAAGGCGAGCTGGCTCCTGCCCTGGAACCTGCGTGTCCGTGAGCATCTCGCTCCTGGCCGCCATGGGGTGATGGATTTGCTGAAGGCTCTGGTGCTTGGGCCATCTCTGCCACAGCCAGGGAATTGTGCAGCTGCTTCTGTCCCTCCACTGCCATTATCTCACTTTATAAAAAGCCCCATGAAGTCATCAGGAGTTCAGCGTCCCATGGAATGGCTTTCAAAGAGCTGAAGGTCTGCCAGACTCCTGGAAATGAAAACTCTTTAATGAATAAAGGTTTCTTCCCCCCTGCCCTCTCACTGCATGGAAAACGTGCATTAAGAAGCCTGGATCACTTTGGAGAGATGAGGGAGACCACGGTGAGCAGCTCTGAGGGTGGCACTGGGTGAGGCTGTGCACAGAGGTGGTGGCACTGGGGAGGGGCTGGGGGCACCTCCAGCCTCTCTGCTGGGAGGGTGAGGGCAGGAGCACAGCTTTCCTTGGCAGAGGTCGAGCGCTCGCCTCGGGATCATGGAATCACAGAATGGCTCACAGGGACCTAAAGATACCCAGTTTCAACATCCACAGGCAGGGACACCTTCCAGTGCCCCAGGCTGCTCCAGCCTGGCCTTGGGCACCTCCAGGGATCCAGGGACAGCCACAGCTGCCCTGGGAATTCCAGCCCAGCCAGGAATTCCCAGTTCCCAACCTCCCACCCATCCCTGCCCTCTGGCAGTGGGAGCCATTCCCTGGGTCCTGTCCCTCCAGCCCTTGTCCCCAGTCCCTCTCCAGCTCTCCTGGAGCCCTTCAGGCCCTGCAAGGGGCTCTGAGCTCTGCCTGGAGCCTTCCCTTCTCCAGGGGAACATTCCCAGGGCTCTGAGCTCTGCCTGGAGCCTTCCCTTCTCCAGGGGAACATTCCCAGGGCTCTGAGCTCTGCCTGGAGCCTTCCCTTCTCCAGGGGAACATTCCCAGGGCTCTGAGTTCTGCCTGGAGCCTTCCCTTCTCCAGGGGAACATTCCCAGGGCTCTGAGCTCTGCCTGGAGCCTTCCCTTCTCCAGGGGAACATTCCCAGGGCTCTGAGCTCTGCCTGGAGCCTTCCCTTCTCCAGGGGAACATTCCCAGGGCTCTGAGCTCTGCCTGGAGCCTTCCCTTCTCCAGGGGAACATTCCCAGGGCTCTGAGCTCTGCCTGGAGCCTTCCCTTCTCCAAGGGAACATTCCCAGGGCTCTGAGCTCTGCCTGGATCCTTCCCTTCTCCAGGGGAACATTCCCAGGGCTCTGAGCTCTGCCTGGAGCCTTCCCTTCTCCAGGGGAACATTCCCAGGGCTCTGAGCTCTGCCTGGAGCCTTCTCCTCTCCAGGGGAACATTCCCAGCTCTCCCAGCCTGGCTCCAGCTGTCCTGGTGTGAGTTATTCAGGTGAGGACCCTGTTCATGTCACTGCTGGGATGTCAGTGGGGTCAGTTCAGTTCACAGAAGTTTCTGCTGGCTCAGGAGCTCCTGCAGGTTCCCCCACTGACGAGAGGTCCCCTAGGAGAGCATGGCCCAGTGCCAAGTGAGTGAGGGGAGGTAATTTGTGATGTTATCGTTCCTCCTTGTGATTAAATGTCCCTTTATTGGTGCAGTTACAAAGTTGTATGTTCTGGGTTTTATGGTCTGGAGCCGTTGCAGAGCAGTGGGAGCCCAGCAGATTCCGGTGGCTGCTCAGTGCTGTTAATAATAGTGCAGAGAAGAATTGCTCCTGGTGGCTGTTGTGCTGGTGACCTCAGTGCTGTGTTAGTGACCTTTCACAGAGCATTCTGCCCCTGGGAACTGCTGCTGCAGAGTATTCCTGGCCACGGCCAGCGAGCAGTCTTAATATTTTATGGACTACTGCAGGTTGTATTTCAGGGTATGAGATACCACCCCAGCAATGCCAGTCAGGAATGTGAAGCACGTTGCCTTTTCCCCCCTCATTTTACAGTCAGAGGTGTTTGAACCTTTCATATAAATATATTCCTTTTAAATCAGCAGAGTGAGAGAGAATCTTTTAAAATCAAGTCTCAGACACGGGCTGCAGTTTGCTGAAGGCTGTGACATTGGACATGTGAGCTCTGGCTCAGCATCCTGCAGAGCGAGGAGACTCAAGGTGCATGGATTGTCTATCAGTGGGAAGATTCTGGGATTTCTTGAGTAGATTCACTGAGCTTTGATCTAAGTCTTGACCTTCTCTTGCTCCTGTGATCTTTGGACACCTCCTGTCACAGCCCATGAATTGCACGTTTGGCTCTCCACAGGCTGTGGGAACTACTCTGCAGTGTAGGGGAGTCAGAGGGGCTTGGAGGGAGAGGGATCCAGAGGCAGGAAGGGTCCTGAGGCCATTTCACTGGAAACTCCACAAATGAACCCTGCACCAATTGGAAAACCCTTGGACTGGGGAAGAGGGTTAGTAACACTTTTCCTTCTTTTGCCCAAGGAGGCAAAAGGTGAAAAGTACTCAATTTTACCTCAAAAAGTCACAATTTTACCTCAATTACACGTTTGTATTCAGAGTTTGCTCCCTCTTGGAATGAAAGCATGTCCTGGCTGAAAAAAGGCATGGAGGCTAAGGGAGTAAATACTGGATTTCTTCCCTCTGTTCTCACGCAGGGCACGAACATCTGTCAGCAGCATCAGGGTTGAACTGGAAAAGCAGCAGAGGTGGTTGCAGAATGAAGGTGATGCTCTGCTCACAGTTTCAAAGGGAGTGCTCAGCCCTGTCCCTCCACCCAGAGGATTTACAGCAGGGAATGTCTCTGTGTTAATCCACCTCTTTGTTGGTGATGTGGAAAGTTGGCAGAGCTGTAGAACCCCACGTGAAACCTTTCTGCTTTGGTAGAAATGTGAAGACACATGAAATGATCTGAGTGTGCTCTGGGATAGAAATGAACCTGGCCTGGGTTATGGTTTCTTCAAAAATTTTTTCAGCTTGGTTCTGTGAGAAACAACAACTCTGCTCTAAATTCACTGCAAGGAGTTCAGTGAGGAGCCGGGGGAAGGAGGCAGGATAGGGAAACCAGTAGGATTGAAATTTGAGAAAACTGGAATACATCCTCATGGCAGCAGCACTTGGGGTGGGACACGACTGTGTCGTGTGCGGGCACCTGAGGGGGAGAACCAAGGAGGAATTTCTTCCAAGAAGGAATACTCCAAGAAGGAATTGTATTTCCTCAGCAATAACCCACCCTGGGGAGGGGAAAGCACCATCAGTGCAGCAAACCAGGCTGCTCCCAGCCACATCCAACCTGGCCTTGACGCTCCCATGGATGGGACAATCCTAAACAAATCAATCTGCTTACACAGTAACATCTCTCACTGTAGTTGCTGCAGTGATTTGCAAAAGGGTGCTAATAATGAAAAAGTTTGTCTTTAAAAGATAAAAGAGCTGTGTTATTTTTCCGAAGGGTAGAGAGGCAGAGGCTTGTCCAAAGGGACAAGTGTGGGAGGAAGGGTAAGAGCTGAAATTCTGGCTGCCAATCAGGGCTTTTCACTGGTATTTACAGCTGGTATTTGTACCTCTGTTCTAAAAATATAAAAGTTTATTTGCCTTGGAAACAGCAGGAAGAAGAAAATATTCGAGAAGAACCTCTCCTTCCTTTCCTAGTTTATAGTAACTGATGTTAATATTCCAAAACCTGAATATGTTGAGTTGGGTGCTGAATCTCAGCTTCCCTCACCACCTCCCGTGAGGAAATCTGACCAATACAATCAGAGCTGGCTTTGAATTCTTGAGGACATTTGCCTTTGCTGTATCTTCTTTCCGATAAGCACCCGTGTCTAGGACCCTGTGGCTGTCTTGGGAACATTAGCAGGGGAGATAAATTAGGCTGTTTGACATCATCTTGTGGATAAATATTTTCTTTTAGGATTCTCAAAGGCCCTAAGTAAAGAACAGGGGAGGCTGTGACAGATGCTCTCATGTGAGGAGAACTCTCCTTGTGCCAATGGCCCCAGTGAATATCTTGTGTCGATGTACAGGATCTTTTACACTCTGATTTTATATCCTCAGCCTTGGGGGCTTTAAATATTAACCTAATTTTTTAAGTTTCTACAACCAGCTGGAGGGGCATTTGTTCATGTGAGTTCTCTTTGCTTGTTCAAATCTTATAATGAAAAAAGTAAACCAGTATTTGGCACCTTGTTCTTCTTCTTTTAAGTTTGGGTTTGTTTGTATTTTTTCCCCACTTTGAGTCATCTTTTGATTCAGTCTTTGAAATATTCTGGTGGGACACTTGCAATACTAAAAATTTTGGGCGTATACCCAAACAATTTGATTTCAGGCCACAATTCCTTCTCTGTCCAGGAACGCTGGGAAGCACAAAATGAATTTTGGTTCCATATCAACCATATCAATATTCCTTTATGCCTCCTCTTCCAGCAAAGTCTTTTTGAGTCACAGCAGCCCAGTGAGTGGTTGGTTTACACACCACACAGCCACCACCTTGTGCTGCTGCTCACCCACATCAGCCCATCAGCATCAAAAAATAAACCTGAAGATAAGACACGGGAGGAGGTCCACTCACAGCCCCTTGATTCACTGCCCCCAAGAATATTATTTGGTATGATCTAATACTTTCTATTAATACTTAGAGAAACAGTATGAGCAGCTCTGAAGTGAAAGTGGAATTCTTGTTAGAGCACGTGTCCTTTCCTAAAAAAAATTTTGTTTGTAAGGCAAGAGCCAATCCCTGACAAGGCCTGTGCTCCCAGCCTGGTTTCATCCAGAAGGAAAAAGATTGGCCAGCTGTGGAGGGGTCAGAGAAATAGATGGATATTTAATTTGGAAACAATCCTTTGCATTGTCCAACCAAACCCTTAATATATATATATATATATATATATATATATATATTTTTTTTTTTTTTTTTGTAAAAATGCTCTCCACAGTATTTCCACACATTAAACCAAAAGGTGCTGGGGCAGAGGAGCCTTGCTGTGGGGAATGGTGAAAAGAACGAGAAGGAGAGAAGGAGCTCACTGGTGGTAGGTTAAAAATAGACACGGTGGCACAAATATGTATTTAAATGTCCTTTTCCAATGCTACAAAGCTTGTTAAGTCCAGGGATGTCAGAAGGTTAAATATAGCACCTGGGATGTCAGGACATTTATCCATCATGCCCTGAGTGGCTCCTGTTGGATAAGCAGGACTGACTGAACTCAATATTTAAATACCTTAAGTACAAGAAAATATTTTTTGCATTAAATCTTTGTGATTGAAATGCAAAACAACCTCTTTTTCTGCCTGAGTAGTTTTGCAGTGTTCTGTCTTTAGCTCAGAACTGCTGAGCACGTGCTCATTTGTGTGTTGTGGATAAATCTGGCCTGGTGTGTTAACCTGGGGCAGATAATATTCCATCAGAAATCAGAGCCAGACATAAGTTTTCAGAACAAAACAATTTAAAATAAAAAAGGAATATCAACCATTGGTATTCCCTTTACCTCATACATGTTAGTTTGGAGTCCCATCCCTGGAGGTGTCCCAGGAATTCCTGGAGGTGGCACTCAGAGCTCTGGGCTGGTGACAAGGTGGGCTTTGGGCACAGCTGGGACTCCATGGGCTGAGAGGGCTTTTCCAGCCGCAATAATCCTGGGATTCCCCTTGCCCACACAATGGCCATAGTTTTCTCAGAGCTGTTCCTTGAGATTTGGAGCTCTAGGAGCAAAAGCAGCAAAATGTAGGAATTGAAATATTTTCTCAAGTGACCCAAGAGCACCCTCCTCCCCTCTTTGTACTCTGATGGCAGAACAAAAATCTTACCTTCAGTTCAACTTTTCATTTCACCAATAATCCTTTTGTTCTCAGCCTCCTTCTGTAAATTCCATGGGTTACTCCATGCTTTGCTCCAGCCCTAAGCTGTGCTGCTGAAGATCCGCCACACTAAAGACAGCTGCATTTCAGGGGCAGAAAAAGTGGTGCTGGCACCCTGCGTGTAATTTCAGCCTTGTTTAGTGTCTTTCTAAACAAGACCTCAACCAGCAGTGTAAAATCTGAAGGTGATGTTCCAGTAACACAGGGCTTGCAGAGTACCACTGAGGGAGAAACTCTTTGCAGGAACTTCCAGGATTGAGCTGGAATGACAATAATGAATCACATGTTCAGTGAGGAAAGCTGGCCCCTCACTCCATTAAGGTTTGTTATTGATAACGAAGATGTCACGTTTGGCATCCAATCTATTGAGAAGCAGCTCTTGGGAGGAAAAGGAGCCCGTGAGTTATTTCTGGAGTGCACACATGGAGGACCAGGAGCAGAGAGCAGCAGGTTATGTTGAGGTTGCTCTCCAGAGACCCCAACAACACGCTGTGCTAATTTCTAGACAATTTCAAAAGAGGTTAAGGAAGTTAAATAAACAGAAATCAGATTGAAAGGGGAAGGACTGCCTAGTAAAGCAAAATGGAGAGTCATTGAAAATGGCTCGGCCAAAGGAGACAGGGAGGGGTCTGCAGCTCTGTGCAGAGTCTGAAATACTTGGCAGAAGTGAATGAGATATGATATTTCGTCTGGATATAGATATGAACTTCTGGAAAGAGTTAAGGAAAAAGATGTCTCTCAAGGGCTCCTGAGAATCATTTATTGAATTATGTGATCTAGCACATGGAAAGGGATCATTGTTGATACTGGCTTTTGAATGAATGCACCTCATTGAAGAACCAAAGTCAACTCTATTTGTCAGTCGAGTGATCCCCTAAGAAGTCATGTCTGTTATCATCACCCTGGTTCTGCTCCATACATCACGGCATTCCTGACCTTCCAAAATACCAGGGTTGCTCCCCCGTCACTTAATCTGTTTATCAAGTCTTCTTGGACTTCCTTCACCAGGGATGTTGGCTCTTTGTTTGGTTCCTTCCCTGCAAACAGTTGCTTTTCACATGTTCCTGGGTCTGCGTGATCAGCTATGAAACATTTCATAAGTGATAAAAACGTTGGCACACGATTTGCATCAATGTGAAAAAGCACTTCAGGTGTCCTTAGAGGGTGAAATTAAAGACATGTTTATACTAAAATTTAGATTGCAGTGTGGACTCCTCAAGTTCAGAGATTCTTGAATTTGGATGGTTATTCAGGCACATCATAGGAATGAAATTGCCTCCATCAGCTGAAATTCAATGTTATTACCAACTCTGATAATTAGGTTTTTCCCATTGGAGCACTCCCTTGGGTTTGCCTGGGGCTCCATCTCACCGAGCCCTGGTGAGCTCCAGCCATGCTCTGGTGTGTTTTGGGTTTCCTGAGGAGCACGGAGGTGCCCAGCTCCTTTTCCCTGATGCTGCTGAGAACAGGTGCCCTCCCTCAGGGTCACCGAGTATATTTAGGGATGAAACTTGAGCGGGCTGGAGCCAGATTGGCTGTGTGGGCCACACGTGTCACCGGGAGCCACCAAACCCCCTCGCTCTCGCCCAGTGCTGCTCAGGAGGGAAGACTGGAGAGCCTTTGCTCCAAAGGATATTTACTGGATGTCGCTGGTAAGGACATTTTAAATGCATTTCACTTCTTTTCCTTAGGAGAGGATCTTGAGCTGTGTCCCCATTCTGTAGTTTTTTGGGAATACTTGTTGTGCTTGCCCATGGAAGTCAGGTTTTCTGTCTGAATAACCGGCTGTGGGTTGGAGGAGGAGGAAAAGACCTGGAATGGGGTTTGGAAGTGTGGCTGAAGGTTGTAACAGTGACAGGTTGAAGAGGTTGTGTTTAAATGCAAACCCCACTTCTTGAGTTTATTCATACACCTCTGCCTACTGCTTCCCATGACTTGTCCCTCGTTATTTGAGTTACTCTTAATTTATTTTACTAGAATACAACATGGTTTTCCCAATTAATTTTTGGCCATTTTTCTCAGCCCGTTGGGACTAAAAAGGACCAGTATTCCGTGCTCCTATATTTAACCTGCATGACTTGACTTCCCTTGCCTCAGAAGGAATTGCAGTTTAGCCAGCTCAACCCAAGTGCCCCGTCAGTTGGCAGGATTAGCTTACACGGCAAATATCCCTGGACTCAGGAGCAGCTGTTCCAAAGCCTCATCCCCTCCCAACATTAGAAACAGGGCTGCAGACTCTGGTGGAAAATTGCAGCTTTGCCTCACAGCAAAATCAGTGTGTTAATTAATTAGTTCAAAGGGTCTGACACTAATCTGTGCTTTGTACTTCAGCCAGCTCTATGGATTTTCATCTTTTCCAGGTCTGAAGAAACAGAGAGAAAAAACCCACAAGAGTTTAAAAAACAACCCCAGAGCATCTCTGTAGGCTGATGCTGGGAAGACAGAAATTGCCTCATTAACCTAAGGTCACTTAAAAAAATATTTAAAATATTTTTCCACATTATGCTCTTACTTATGAATGAATATAGTAGAATATAAATCTCCCACTCAAACAGGAGCTTGAATGATATAATGAAATAGCGTAGAATAGTCACAGAGAAAAGAAAAATGCTTCAAATAATTGTTGTAATGAAAATATCACGTTTCAAGAGATCTCTTCTTTAACTCCTTTATTTTATTTATCTCTTTTATTTTATTTTACTTATCTCTTTTATTTTATTTTCATTGGATCCAGTGTTGGTGTTATAACTGGAATTAAATATTTGTCCAGAATTGTAATTTATATCAGTATGTTTGAAACTTAATCCAATGTTTTCCCATAACAGTCCAAGTAATGCCAGATCCCAACTTTATTTAGGGTCTAACTAGTTATTAACCACGACCCCAAGTGCTTTATGAGCTTGACTTGTACCTTCTCATGGTACTTTCAGTCATGGGCTAATGCTATTTATTCACATTTTTACCTGCTGCATGACCAGTGAGTGGGGGAGAGACAGAAGCAAACCCTCAGAATGGAGGAAGAAGAGTATGAGGAAGTTGTGGAGGTAAGAAGAAAATGTGAGAGTAGAAATGTTTGTTTCCTGCCTTGTGACTGAATCCATTAATCACCTTATTGAGATGCTGCTCAGGAGCAGAGGTTGCTGTTTGCTCTCTGAAGATTAGGGATGATTAGACATCTATTAAATGGTTTCATCACTAAAACAACAACAACAACAACAACAACAGTTGCTCTCGGGGGAGCAAAGTCTCCTGGTTCCTGTCATAGTTTCTCAGTTTAAATAAGGACTGGAACCATCCCACACTCACAGTGCGAGGTTTTCTGATTACTCCCTGCGTAATTATAGATGCACTGGGCCAGCTCTTTTCCCTCCTGGCTGGCCCTCTGTCACCCAATCCATGCTGGAGATGGCTTTGGAAGCCCCTTTCTAGCCCTGCCTCTGCAGAAATGCGGAGCTTTGTGCCACAGGGGGACCACAAACCAATTTAGCCTGAGACATTGCAGAGATGGAGCCAGGCTTAAGTGACAGGACAAGGGGGGAGGACTTTAAACTGACAGAGGGTAGATTTAAATTAGGTATCAGGAAGAAATCCTTCCCTGAGAAGGTGGGGAGGCCGTGGCATGAGGGAGCCCAGAGAAGCTGTGCCTGCCTCTGGATCCCTGAAGTGTCCAAGGCCAGGCTGGAGCAATCTGGGATAGTGGGAGGTGTCCCTGCCCACGGCAGGGGGTGGAATAGAGGATCTTTAAGGTCCCTTCCAACCCAAGGCATTCCATGATTCTATGTCCATGGAGGTGCATCATGGATTAATTTGCCAGTAGGT
This sequence comes from Anomalospiza imberbis, assembly GCF_031753505.1. NCBI lineage: Eukaryota > Metazoa > Chordata > Aves > Passeriformes > Viduidae > Anomalospiza > Anomalospiza imberbis. The sequence goes on from NC_089687.1 coordinate 1,551,856, forward strand.
CATTTAAACTCAGGACACTGAATAAAAAATTCCCCAGGAACCGGGCAACCTTACAGCTGGAGCCACGGGAACAACAGCTTTGTTATTGAAACAATACACGAAATTAACAGCGTGGTCTTACTTGGTGCATTGCTACTACTCTGAAATTAACTGAGGTGTTATGAAATACACAAAGTCTTGTAAAAAGTCACTCGGTGTTTGAGGAAAAGAAGACTGTAAATGTAAGCATCCTACAACTCATTTCCACCACACTGTGTTCAGTGGACTGTTGATTTCAGGTGGTGTGAGGGCACTGCCAGCTTTATATATTTCAAATAGTGGATGAGGTAAAGATAAATGATTTGGCAGTCAGAGTACATAAATGCATTTTGCAAAATAGGTGTCACCACTCATAAAGCCGATTTTAAAGACATTTTACTACCCAGCTACAATGACACCAAGCCTTCTTTCAATTCCTTATTCCCATGTTACTTGTAATGGCTTTTATGGTTCCTGTGCATTGTGTGCTCTCTGTAATGGATATTTAGTTGCTCTCATTGTTTATTTATTCCAGCAGGAGCTACGGTATTTTGGGCTTTGTGTTCACAAGGCCCCATTTCATCCTTTGTTTTTAATTTTCAAAGACCACCTTGTTGTAACCACATCCCTTGGGCTGAGGAGACGCTGCTTTAGTAGCTTCCCTTAGGATACTCGTGGTGAGATGCTAAATAAAACAGGAACAACAGCATCTGGTACACTTTTAAGCCTTTCCACAATTTTCTTAATTCCTGCATCAATCCAAGATTTTAAACCTATCAGAAATTCATCTTCTGAAAGAGAAGGACATGATTGTTGAATATTGAGTAGCTGAGGCATCGCCGAGGATTTTAAAATGCTATTTTTTAACTTTCTCTGGAATTATGAGCCATTACTTGATGTTGTAGCTGTCTTGGGATGTGCAAAAATCCAGAGTTAGCGATACAAACGTTGCTGCCGAGTTACTTGAGGTTTTTTGGAAGGTTTTGTAGAAATTTTGTGGAAGATATCACGGTGGGGGGGGTTGTGCAAGGTTTTGTGGAAAGCTTGTGGAAGGTTTTGCAGAGGATTTTGTGGAAAGTGTGTGGGAGGTTTTTTGGTGGAAGATTTTGTAGGAAGTTTGAGGAAGGTTTTTTAGGAAGTTTGAGGAAGGTTTTTTAGGAAGTTTGAGGAACGTTTTGTAGGAAGTTTGAGGAAGGTTTTGTGGGAAGTTTGAGGAAGGTTTTGTGGGAGGTTTGTGGAACGTTTTGTGGGAGGTTTGTGGAAGGTTTTCTAGGAAGTTTGAGGAAGGTTTTGTGGGAGGTTTGTGGAAGGTTTTGTGGAAGGTTTTTTAGGAAGTTTGTGGAAGGTTTTGTAGGAAGTTTGAGGAAGGTTTTTTAGGAAGTTTGAGGAAGGTTTTGTAGGAAGTCTGAGGAAGGTTTTGTAGAAACTTTGAGGAAGGTTTTTTAGGGAGTCTGAGGAAGGTTTTGTGGGAGGTTTGTGGAAGGTTTTGCAGGAGGTTTGAGGAAAGTTTTGTAGGAAGTTTGAGGAAGGTTTTGTGGGAGGTTTATGGAAGGTTTTGTAGAAACTTTGAGGAAGGTTTTTTAGGAAATTTGAGGAAGGTTTTGTGGGAGGTTTGTGGAACGTTTTGTAGGAAGTTTGAGGAAGGTTTTGTAGGAAGTCTGAGGAAGGTTTTGTAGGAAGTTTGAGGAAGGTTTTGTAGGAAGTTTGAGGAAGGTTTTGTGGCAGGTTTGTGGAAGGCGTTTTTGAAAGTGGGTCCAGCGTGGAAATCACCTCAGAACAGCCCAGTATGTCACAGCTTGGGAAGTACGGCTTGGTCCCTTGAACTAACTTTGAGGAAAAGCCCTCAGAAAGGAGCTTAAATTTTAATGACAATTTTTTTAGGTTCAAAGGGTTTTCCGTTCCCGCAGCCGTGGCAAGCCACCCCAAGCAATTACCGCTCGGAGGAGCCTTTCCAAGATAAACCCCGCATCTTCCCATTTACTGTCCGTGCAGGTGAAGCACATCCCGCCGACAGCGGCTGCTGTTCGTGCAGCAATGTCTTGAAAAGCTTTTTCCCGTCATTTCCGAGCGGGGCAGGTGCGGCAGGCTCGGGCCCCGGCCGCCCCTCAGCGCCGCCGCCATTTCCGCGGGACGGCGCCCCCGCGCGGCCGCGGCCGGGAAGCGGCGGCCGGGGAATAAATTAAAAAATTAAAAAAATTTCACCGAAAACCTCCCCAGGCGCAAGCTGAGGGTGTTTCCTGTTGTCCTGTCGATTATTCCCTGGGAGCAAAGCCCGATCTGGCTGCATCTCCTGTCAGGAGCTGTGCAGAGCCAGGAGATCCCCCCTGAGCCTCCTTGTCTCCAGGCCGAGCCGGTTCCCAGCTCCCTCAGCCGCTCCCGGGGCTCCCGAGCCTTTCCCGGCTCTGTTGTCCCGGCTGGAAAAGATGCTCCACTGGACGTGGTGCTCACAAACAAGCCAGAACTGGTGGGAAATGCAAAGGTCAAGGGCTGCAGTGACGATGGGACAGCGGAGCTGAAGGTACAGGGAGCAGTGAGGAAAATAAATGGAATTATCCCAGACTTTCGAAGAGCAGACCTGGGGCTGCTCGGGGAAAATCCCATGGGAAACAGCGAAGGCGCCCAGAGTAGTTGGGTGATCCTCCAGCGTGATTTTCCCTGAGCACGCAGCTCAGCCCAAAGTGCAGAAATCAAACAGCAGAAGGGTGGAGTGGGGGAACACAGAGCTCCTGACTGAAGAAAATGACAAAAAAAAACCCCAAAAAAACCCCCAAACAAACAAACAAACAAACAAGCATACAAACAAACAAAAAACGAATGGCGGAAGCAGGAGCAGACAGCTTGGGAGAAACTTAAAGATTTAAAACTTCACAAACATTACAAACACTACAGACTCCATTCCTACCCATGGGCAATGTCCAGCTGGGTTTGGATTTGGTCAGCCTCACTTTGTTCTTTGGGAAGGATGTGGAGCAAATCCTTTGAGAAGCTATTTTTAGACACATGAAAGACATGAAGGTCGTGTGGAGAGGTGAACACTTGAGTTATCAAGGGCAATCAATGGCTGATGAACCTCATTAATTTTTATAATGAGTTCACAGCTGCTGGACAAGGGGAGGCCAGTGAAGGTTGTGTGCCTGGTCTGCTTTAGGGACACGTCCCGTTGTGGTTTTATCCCCAGATTTATGAGGTTATGAATTATGGGGGGATAATGGGCAGTAAAATGGGTGGAAAATCAGCAGGCTCAGAGTTGTGATCAGAAACAAAGTTTAACCAGCAGCCAGAAATTATCGGTGTCCTTGTAGGAGCAACCCTGAGGACAGCAGTCATGAGTGTCACCAAATAAAAAACCAGGAAAATCCTGGGGTTTAAATGCTGATTCTTTTAATGTGGTCATCAATGTCTTCCCTCTTGTGGGTAAAATTAGATAACAATCTTTCATTAATTATTTGGACGATTATTAGTTGGGGAATGTATGGAATAAAAATCCAATCATTAATGCAAAATGCGAACAGATATTCAGAGTTACCAAATGACTCCATAAGCACCTGTGAACTAAAATCTTGTTTCTCCAGAAATGTGCTTTAAAACAGCTCCACAGAAGCTACAATTTACTGATCTGGCTTAACAATGATGTTTTTTCTCCTTTTTCCCAAGTACTACATTGAGGAGACAATTATTGAGGAGGGTGAGCCACACGAGGTAAAGGTCCCTGTCATGCTGCATGTAGCACATAAATGCATGCAATTAACATGAAACACTAAATTAGCAGCCTTTTGTACTATGAAGTTTAATTTTTCACGTTAAACACACAAATACCAGTGAACAATTGCTGCTTAATATTTTATTTTTGCTTCAATCCCTGCTGTGTGATGATCTAAGATCAGTTTACATGTATCAGTTCTGTTCCCTTCACCTTGTGTAATTTCACTGAAAAATTACAGTTTTGCAGATTTTTCATCGTGTACTGGTAACAAATATTTGGGTCACCAAGGAGTGATTGCCATAATTTGAAATTCTACCTCTGAAACAGCTATAACCCAACTCTCTGCTGTGTTATCATGAAATATTCTTCATGGCAAGGGCTTATGCAGAAGCAGAAGTTATTAATTCTTGATGCATTTTCAGCTCTGTCTCATTGATGCAAATAACTCTCAGAACTCTGACCTTCGTGAATTCCTTTTTAAAGGCAATTTTTTTATAAAGCTAATTGATACGAAATAAAACCTGACACTTATTTGGGTGGGTTTGGAGCACGTTCTTTAGCTGTGATAATTATTTTTAGATGCTCTTCATTAGAATCTTAGTATTAAAATTACCGCTTGCAGCATGACTATGTTGATAAGCAAGTGTACAAAGCATTTAAATTGATTGGAAATTAATGCATGTAGAGCAGAGGCAGCTGGAGCCCCACTCTCCCAGACCCTCTGGAGAATAATCCCATGAGTTTGATGCAGGAACCAGCAAGGGAGTTCATTCCTTGTGGGGTTTTTTAGGGTGGGTGATATATAGGGAGCACAGTGGTAATCCCAGTAGGATAAGTGTCCCTGATTTTCTGTCTCCATGTGGATCTGGATGAGAGCAGAGCATCCTTTCACCATCTCAGGGGGATGAAAAACATGTATCCTGATGAACTTTTACATCTATAAACCAAGTGATTATTGACTTTTTTTGATCCCCAGGTGGTCACTGAGACCATCAGCACAGACTACTCAGTCCCCGAGACCACCACAACCACCACCTACACAGCTGAGCACACCCAGCTCAGGGCAGTGAAAACTCTTATCCTGATGAACTTTTACAGCTATAAACCAAGTGATTATTGACTTTTTTTGATCCCCAGGTGGTCACTGAGACCATCAGCAGAGACTACTCAGTCCCTGAGACCACCACAACCACCACCTACACAGCTGAGCACACCCAGCTCAGGGCAGTGAAAACTCTTATCCTGATGAACTTTTACAGCTATAAACCAAGTGATTATTGACTTTTTTTGATCCCCAGGTGGTCACAGAGATCACTGAGACCATCAGCACAGACTACTCAGTCCCCGAGACCACCACAACCACCACCTACACAGCTGAGCACACCCAGCCCTCCCGGGAGGATGCAGCCCCTCCCATCAGGAAGAAGACAATCCGGACAAAAGTGGACCCATCCAAGTTTCTGACACCTTACCTGGAACACAGCAATAAAATGAAGGACCTATTCAGCGAGGTATGTTGTCCCATGTCTCTTATTTCTTGAGGAACACCAACTTTGAAAATGTTTTACAGGGCTTGTTTGATACTTATATTGCAAATATCTGCGTTTATCAATAAACCCAGCTCATGGGGAGAATATAATAAATTAGAGGTGAGCCAGGCTGGAGATGGATTTTTCCTTTTGTGTCAGATGGAATAACTTCAGATGGCTAAAGTAAGCAGAAGTGCAAATGTAGTTGAATAATTTTAGTTTATATTATTGAATAATCTGCCCCAAATTCCTGTCCTAACCAGATAAATATGGCAATAATTGCTAATATAGTTCTGCCAGAACTTGGAGATATGTCTTAATTATTTTTATCATTATTTTCTTCCAGAACAAGTACAAGGAAAAATTTAGAAAAGAAAAAGGAAAGCCATATGCTTCCACAGTTGATACCCCAGAAATCCGGAGGATCAAGAAAGTGCAGGACCAGCTCAGTGAGGTGGGTAACAACTGCATTTCTAGGTTCATCCAGGTGCTGGGTGTTTATATGAAGGGTGAAAACGTCATTATTCTGGGTTTAAAAAAAAAAAAATCAGTCAGTTTTGCTGTGGAATCAATGAGTTTTGTTGTGCTCCAGGTTAAATACCGCATGGCTGGGGAAGTTGCCAGAACCATTTGCCACGTGGATGAAAAGGCCATGGATATAGAACATGCAAAGAAAGTGTCACAGCAAGTGAGCAAGGTGAGTGCCTTCTGACTTTGCCAACACTGGTGGAGCCTGAGGTTATTGATAAGGACAATGTTTTGAGCTCAGGGTGCTAAAGCAACAGTTTAGAAGCACAGGGGGGATAGCAGAGAAGTTGGTAAGGCAAATATAAATATAATGTTAAATATTTCCAGTTGCTCTGTTCAGATGTTACTGCTCTGAGACTTTGATTAAAAAAAAAATCTTTAAAGCAGGCAGTTCATTCACAGAAATAAATATTTTTTTAATGGTAGAGTGACCAACTAGCTGATCTTTCCTTGCAGGTATTATATAAACAGAACTGGGAGGAGAATAAGGACAAGTACCTGCTTCCCCCTGATGCTCCAGAGCTTGTGAATGCAATAAAAAACACAGCAATGTTCAGCAAGGTAAGAAAAGCTAACCACAGATCTAAGCAGCTGAAGTAAATTAAGCTTCCAAAGCCAGCAATTAATTAATAATGAGCATTCTGGCATTTTTCTTGTAGAAACTCTATACTGAAGACTGGGATGCAGACAAAACATTGTTTTATCCCTACAATGACAGTCCAGAGCTCAGAAGGGTGGCACAGGCTCAGAAGACTCTGAGTGATGTGAGTATCAAAGCAGGGATTTGCTGTGGGTACCAAAGGCTTTTGGGCTGTGGTGTTACCTGCGACGTGCCATGGACTTTGATTAGGTAGAAAAGCTGCACAGTGGGACAGAAAAAAGGGTGAGTGTGCACTGATAACTCTGATAGTAGTGGTATTTCATTGAAAAATATGTACTTGATGTTAGAGTGCAAAGTAGAGCATCTTGGAGTATAAATCCATTGGCAATTTGATGCTGGGTTAGGAATGAATGAAATAATTAATTTGTTAAATCAGCAAGAGGACCTTGAGTAAGTCCCCAAATGCAGAAACTCTTAGGGTTGTCTCCAAGTCCAGCTCTTGTGGGTCTGCAAATGTGCCAAAAGCAGTGATAAGAAAAGTCAGGAGCTGGTGGGACTGGGATTTGCTGATGTTCACAGAACTCTTCAACAGGGGATTGCAGGTCTCTCTTGAAGATTTCAGTGAATTTTGCAGAGGTTCTGAAGTTCCCTGGTAATACACAGATTAAAGAATTCCTGCTGCAGGGGCTGTGGACAGAACTCCTTTTATTAATGTGGTGGTAGCAGAGTTCAATGCTCTCGTGCTCAAATAAATGTTTATTTCTTCCGTCCTTTCAGATTGTCTACAAAAAGGGGCACGATGAAAGGAAAGCAAAATTCACCTCTCTGCCAGACCCCCCTGATGTGGAACAAGCCAAGAAGGTGACACGGCAGCTGAGTGATGTGAGTAGAACTTCTGCCCAAACCCCACTCCTGAAGGGAGAGAGGCAAAAAGGGACCTAAGGAAAAGGAAAAACACACAGGAAGACCAATTTTTGCTGGAGAAATCAGGACTAAGTTGTATAATCTTGTAATGCAGAGGTCAGGTTTTAATTCCAATCAGAATTTAACTATTGTTCTTATTTTTAAAAATTTATCTTATTGTGTATTGAAAATTATCTACATTTTAAGATTAGAGAATTGCAGTATTCACTCGTGGTGGAGAAACCACTTTGAACCCGTTTGTTAGGTGAAATAATACATTTAGAGAAAATTTCTTTAATCTTATTTTTCCATAGCTTAAAAGCTAAATTGTCATCAAGAAAATTTTATAACATGTAGAAAAAAGGATCAGTACCAAAATTCTTTGAAATTAATGGAATAATAAGTTTTGTAAGTATCTCCAAAACTATAAAATATAGAATTTTTTTTAAAGATTACTTTTGGCATATATCTTCTTAAGCAATGTTAAAAAAGCATTGGAGGAGTTTTATTTTCTATGGAAAGTAATGCAACTGTGGCTGAAAATGCACCTGGAACACTGAGTCCAAACTCAGGCAGGTGTTTTGTTGTTAGTCAAACTCTTTAAACTTTTAATACTTGATTTCTGTGAGCTTGAATAAATAATGGAAATCACAAATACCAGGTAATTAAAAGGGTTTGCTTGTAACCAGGTCCAGCAGCAATCCTAGTAAATTCTGACTTAATGGGCAATATCCTAATATTATGTGACCAGGGAGAAAACAGAACTAAAGGAATATGTTAGAGATGATTTATTTAACCTTTTTAGGTCAGGGAAGGTACTAAGAGAAATGACCTAACACTGAAATGGTTTGGCTAAATTATATTTAAGGTGGTTTTGACCATAACTGCTAAAATAAGCAGGAGTCAAATATGAAGCAGCTTTAAAAAGACAGCTTTGAAAAAATGAATCTGTCAGGTGAAAATGGAGCTGTGTCTTGGAGATTCAGTTTTATTGTTTTGTTTCCTTATAGGTTATTTACCATGAAGACTATAAAAATAAAATCAAAGGCAAGTGGAGTCAAACTCCGTGCTATGATGTGGCAGTTGCAAAAATGAATGCAGAAAATCTAAGTATGGTGAGTGAATCCTGCAGAAAATCGTCAACAGCTTTATCCCTGTTTATGCTCATTTGGAAAAATACTGAGGCTCCATTTGTGACATTGCTTATTTCCTAAATAATCCCTGTTGTAAGTGTCTAATTAATGTGTTCTTTTCTGTCTGTCTCTTTTCCTAACAGAGGAAATACCAGGAAGACTTTGAAAACATGAAAGACCAAATCTACTTCATGCAGACTGAAACTCCAGAATACGAAGCCAACAAACGAGCTTCAGAGAACATCAGCAAGGTGAGGGAGCTGTGTGCCACCTGCTCAGCCTGGGAACACTTCTGAACCCCCACAAGTTTGTGCTGACATTGTTTTGGCAAGACCTTTCAAGGTCCTTTGCCACCATAAGTTAAATAACAGGGGCATTTTTCATGGAGAGTTGAAGGTTATCATGAACAGATTCATGTCACAGGATGGTTTTGGTGGGAAGGGACCTTTCACAGCACCCAGTGCCACCCCTGCCAGGGGCAAGGACACCTTCCACTGTCCCAGGGTGCTCCAAGTCCCATCCAACCTGGCCTTGGGCACTACCAGGGATAGGGCAGCCACAGCTGCTCCGGGCAATCACACAGGTTAGTGAGCATTTGGCTTTTAATTGTGATTTTTAAAACCTCTTTTTTTAATTTTTATTCTTTCAAGTTCAAATACAGAGCAGACTATGAAAAGAAAAAAGCTGTTGCAGATTATAATGTGCTCCCTGCTACAGAGAACCCATTGCTGAAGCAATTAAAAACTGCAGGAAATATTCTGAGTGATGTGAGTATTATCAATGTGCAGCTACGTCATTTTCAGTCATGTACCAGAAACCACACTCATAATTTCTTTACAAGGCTTCTCCTTTGTAGTATTTTTTGTTTTGTAGACCCATATTTGTCTATGAGATAGCATTAGCCAGAACAATTCAGGAAAAGAATGAATTCTCCACAGATGAGTGGAGCAGCAGCAGTGGCACATGGATGGCTAATTAGTGGATAGGTATTTAGACCCTTGTGGATAATGAATCACAAAATGACAGCTCTTCCCTTACTGTTGTAAGGAATTCCAGCTAATAATGATAATATACATGGTGCTTTTACATATTTTTATATTATATTCTGGTTATTCACTGTAACAGTCTTCTCAATTCCTCTTTTATTTGTATGAAAAGAGACTGAATATTTCTTAGTGTCAGAAGTTCTAAAACCATTAGCCAGACCTTTCTATCTTCCCTTACAAACCTAAAAAAAATTATTTTTAAAGACCATTGGGAAAACAGTGCCATCTGTTTCTCAATCCTGTGGGAAAGCTTTTCTTTGGAACCGTTTCTCTGTTTTACTCTTGTCATTTTTAATATAGTGGGGTCAACTTGCAGTGAAATCTCCTGCATGACCTGGTATTATTTGATTTGCAGAAATTATACAAAGAAGCCTATGAACAGTCCAGAGGAAACAGGATGAATTACTGTGAGACACCCAAGTTCCAGACTGATGCTGCTCTGAAGAACTTTAGCGATGTAGGTATTTTCCTTGGGGTTTATTCTCCACTACTGACCCTCTTGATTACTTTTGCTTCTCAACTCATGGTTATTTTGGCAGGTTAAATATAAAGATGCATATCAGAAGAATATTTTGGGGCACTACTTGGGCAGCTTTGAGGACCCTCATCAAATCCACTGCATGAAGGTTGAAGCTATGAAAAGTGATGTAAGTGTGGCAATTGTTCTGTTTTCCCCCTCACTCTGGAAGCTCAGACAAAGCTCAGCTGTGGTTCCTTACTGAATCTTGCTCTTGTTCCTAGAAAAATTACAAAGCAGATTATGAGGAGGAAAAGACAAAGTGCTACTTCCCTCAGACCATAACTCAAGAGTATGAAGCAATCAAGAAGTTGGAGCAATGTAAAGATGTGAGTACAGGACAGCAGTTGTTCACCACAGAAAAATTAACTGAGTGGTCCCTGGTAACATCAACGATTCTGAGTTTGGCCTCATTGCCATATGTGACTTTAAAAAAAAAAAAATCTTCATCTCTATTTTACAGCCTTTTGTGACATCTAGTGATCAAAACAGATATAGCAAAATCCTTTTTATAACAAGTAAACCCACAAAATGAGAGCAGTAGTACCAAAAGGAATAATGAACCTCAAGCATTCACCTGCTTAAATCAATATTGTTTGAAATTAATACTTTAAAAGTACTTAAATTAATTTATTAATACTTTAATACTTTAAAAGTACTTAAGTTAATTTATTAGTAGTTTTATTTGTTCTATCAGTTCTTGAAGAAGACTTTATATGTGTTTTCTACAAATATTTTTTAACTTCTTTCAGTACACCTACAAAAAGCATCCTGATCAAACCAAATTCACTTCAGTGACCGACTCTCCAGTACAGAAGCAAGCAGAAATCAACAGCAAACAGCTGAGTGATGTAAGTAAGCTTTGGAAACACTCTGACATTCCCAATTTCTGCCCCGTGCCCATCTTCACTTCATCCTCCAGCTTTAAGAGCACTCCTGAAATAATTGTGTAGGTGGCTGTGTGTATTTACATTTTTATTCCAGCAGAACATCACCTGGAAATGAGATTTTAAAGTAGTTTTTCAATTCACAGTCTATAAATTGGGCTGCTAAATATCTTCCTTTATTTTTCTTTGCAGATATTGTATAAATCCAAAGGGGAAGAAATTATTCACAAGTACCACCTCCCTCCTGATGTGCCCCAGTTCATCCAGGCTAGAGTTAATGCCTACAACATCAGTGATGTGAGTATATTTTGAATTTCAACACCATGAAGCTCTCCACTGAAGGTATCAGTTTTATTGCCTTTGTGATGTTAAATTTTTTGGTGGCATTATCAGCCTTCCTGAGATAAAAGCTGACATCTCCCTTAATAGCCTTGGAATTTTAATGGTCTGGCCAGACTGATAAAAAAACCCAGCCAGGCTGCTTTCTCCAGTTTCTTTGGAGCACAGATACTGAGTTTGAAGCTAACAGGAAAAAATTTCTGAAGGTTCAGTCAAATGAAAAAGGGCTTTGCATAAGAAAGGCCAAAAATGCCACTGATAGAGTTGTTCTGAATAAAAAGTGTAAAAATGCTTGTGGAATTCACGATTATCTTTGTAGTAGATTTATTCATTATAATAGAACTGTAGTTTGTGTACAGGTTAACATTCTTTCCTTGAGATTATGTGGACAATGCTGGGTATTTTAATTCCTGTAATAAAATCTCCTATAATAAGAACATGGGCTTAAAGTCTTTATTAGAATTGCTATTCCTGACACTGCAAACTCTTCCCTTTTTTTCCCTCCAAGGCTAACTACAAAGCAGACTGGAAGAAAACCCTTGCCAAAGGCTATGATCTGAAACCAGATGCCATTCCAATTATTGCTGCTAAAGCTTCTCGGAATATTGCAAGTGATGTAAGTAGGATTTACATCCAGTGGAACACATACCCCTCCTGCATTTCATTAGTTATTATTATTTCCCTGTGCTGGAGACCTGTACTCCTGCTATAGCAAAAGGTTACAGGTGACTCTTCATTCCTCTCTTAAACGTCCTCAATCGAATATTGGGATATTGAATTGTTTGGTGAGGCTGTTCAGTAATTTATTATTATCATAGCCTTAATTAAAAGCTGAATGTCCCTGGGACTTGCAAGCCTGCATCCATGACAATGGCGAGGGAGAGCTTGTAGCTACAGGTATGGCTTGAGATATGTTCCGGGTGTCAAGACAAACTGAAAAATCCAGTAATCCTCTTCTCTTTTTTTGACCTAAATAATCCTGTGCTGACATTAAAACCATTTATTAGGTTCTAGGATGAACTTCAGCATTAGTACTTTGAAACTCTGTGTTCTAAACCCATCCAAAGTGTGTTTTCTCTTTCCCAAGTGGGAAAAGCTGTTTTTCCTTTGTCTCTAGTACAAGTACAAGGAATCCTACGAGAAAGACAAAGGCAAACAGGTCGGGTACCGAAGCCTGCAGGATGATCCCAAACTTGTTCACTACATGAACGTGGCCAAAATCCAGTCGGATCGGGAATACAAGAAGGATTATGAAGTCACCAAGACCAAATATCACACTCCTCTGGATATGTTCAGTGTGACAGCTGCCAAGAAAGCCCAGGAAGTGGTGACAAACACTGGCTATAAGCAGCCAATTCACCATTACACCCTCCTGCCTGATTCTGTGAACCTGGAGCTCTCCAGAAATGTGATGCAGCTTCAGAGTGATGTATGTCATCAATAACCAGCTCCATTTTTAATTCTCGTCATGGCTCTGTGAAATCATTAATCTTTTAAGGCTAAATAATTAATTTATATAATCCAATATATATTATATTGGATTAACAGTAGGTTGGGGTGTGACTGGTCTGGAGCCATTTGTTTTCCAAACATTATCCGAATTATGTGCAGCTATTAAGTTCTAGGAAACTTACCTAGCAAATAACAACTTTTTAAATATCTCTTCATATTTGCCATATTCCCAGCATATTTTACTAATTGATGTATTTTTGTAGTAAGATTTTAATGACTGTGATTATATTTCTCTTAAATACTGACTCTGTCATAATTAAATTTTAATTAAATCTAAATTGCCCCTCAAAAATGAATGTCCAGGGGAAGTTTTAAGGCTTCACCTGTTTTATGTCTATAGACACTCATTTTTCTTGCCTGACTGTGTTTTTCTTGTTTATTTTTGGAAAGAATCTGTACAAATCTGACTTCAATAACTGGCTGAGAGGAGTTGGCTGGGTCCCAATTCAGTCACTGGATGTAGAAAAGGCCAAGAAAGCCACGGAGATTCTCAGTGAGAAGAAGTACCGCCAGCATCCCGACCAGCTCAAGTTCTCCATCCCTATGGATGCCATGGAACAAGTGCTGGCAAAGCAAAATGCCAAGACCATGAACAAGGTGGGAAGTTGTTGGATTGACCCAAAGTTTGGGTCTTTGTCTTGCAAAGTTGTGGGGCAAGGTGCATTCCCACTGGAATTATTAAAATTTCCAGTGGGTGTGGTAGTCCCTTGGTTAAGACTGGACACTGAGAGATCATGGTAAGCCTCTGACTGCTCATAATTAAGGGAATTTCATTTTCTGTTTCTAAAGATTAAAGAATTCTTCTCCAAATTTATAGTGCTTTGACAATCCTTTTTCTGTAGGACGTATTCACAATAAGTGAGCTGCAAAAACCCTGGAATTCTGTCAGTTTCGTACAAATCTCCTGGAAAGTGGAGTTTTTTACACTTGTCTCTAGTTATCCAGGACACCCCTGATCCTCATTCCTTGTTTTCCATGGAAAGAATGTCTGTGAAAATAAATTCTGCTTTCCATTAATGCAGGGAAGAACACAGATTGGAAACTTCCAGCTTCAATATTTATTAAATACCAAAACATACTTTGCAAATTTCTTAAAATACTAAAGAAAGGAGGAAGATAATGTTGCTCCTCAGCAGCTCTGTGAAGGCTATTTCTGGTGCTAATAATATTTCTAGGAAATATTATTTATTGCAAATGAGCAGAACAAAAGCAAACTCTTATTTTATGAGTTCAGGACCTTTTCAATGCTAACAATTGCTTTGTAATTGCAGAGGCTGTACACAGATAAGTGGAACAAGGAGAAGACCAGCATTCATGTGATGCCAGACACCCCAGAAATTCTGCAGTGCAAAGTGAACCAGATGACCATGAGTGATGTGAGTTGCTGTGCTCACCGTGGGCCTCCAGTGCCTCGCTGTCATTTTAATGCCTTGTTTGAAAATATTTAACTTCAGAGTTCTGCCTTCATGACACCTGCTCTCTTTCACATCTGAACTTAGAAACTTTACAAAGCTGGATGGGAGGAGGACAAGAAGAAGGGTTATGACTTGCAGCCAGATGCAATTCCAATAAAGGCAGCCAAGAGCTCCAGGGACATCGCGAGTGACGTGAGTCTGGTTGTGTGATGCCATTCTGTGGCTTCATTTAAATTAAATGACTAAACCAGAGATCTTTTGATCTATTTTTTCCCGTGATAAAGCAGAGCTTAATATTACATTTTTTAATTGAGGTTTTTGCTGTTCTTTCTCTTTCCTGCTCTCAGTATAAATACAAACTGGCCTATGAGAAGGCCAAAGGGAAGCACATCGGCTTCCGCAGCCTGGAGGACGACCCCAAGCTGGTGCACTTCATGCAGGTGGCCAAGATGCAATCTGACAGGGAGTACAAAAAGGGTTATGAGAAGGCCAAGACTAATTTCCACACTCCAGTTGACATGGTCAGCGTGGTGGCAGCCAAGAAAGCTCAGGAAGTGGCTACAAATGCAAACTACAAGAACATAATCCACACCTACAATGTCCTGCCAGATGCTATGAGCATTGAATTGGCCAAAAACATGATGCAGTTACAAAGTGATGTAAGTAAGATGTTCTTCAGCCTCTCCATTGTGAATAGAAAGATGCTTAGCTTATGAAAAAAGACTGTAAGATAAATAGTATTATTTTGTTAGTGGAATTAGGTCAGGTGTCTATGAAAATGTAGTAAATCATACATGTTTTTCAACAATTACAGCAGTTTTATTTTTCCTAGACTCTGAAATGTTTAAGTAATGAATTTGAGCTTAGAAATAAGCAATTTTATTAATATTTACTCCATCAGGCTCTTAAGGAGCAAGAGTTACGTGCAGACCAAGACAGGAGAAGCTTCACTTTTCCTTAATACATTTAATCTTGTACTTCCAAATGTATGAACTATTTTATCCTTCGTATTGGTTTTTATCTGCTTTCTGCCTGCAGAATCAATACAAAGCAGAGTATGATGAAACTATGAAGGGTGTTGGGTGGCTCCCACTGGGCTCCCTGGAAGCTGAGAAGAACAAAAAAGCCATGGAAATTGTGAGTGAGAAGAAATATCGCCAGCATCCAGACAAGTTGAAGTACTCTGTTCCTATGGATTCCATGAACATGGTCTTGGCTTTAAATAATGCCAAAATCATGGATGAGGTAAGAAAGTGCTCATCAGAATTCATATCAGAGGTGGGCAACAATCTACATCTGATTTAATAGTCAACCCTATTGTATGCAGAGCTTTAGAAAACGTGATTTATGTTGTAGCTAATGAATGTGCTTTAAGTGCTAAAATAAAAAGATAAACCTTGCTGTCATGGTAGTAACACATCATTTTCAAGGCAGTTTGGATTTCAAGTAAAAAACTGTATTTTAAATTGTTTTATTTAGTAATAACAACAGATGTTCAGGTCTCTAATTTTTTTTAATCCTTCCAGCACAAGTACAAACAAGCCTGGGAAGAAGACAAAAAGAAAATTCACATCACCCCAGATATTCCACAGATTGCTTTAGCAAAAGCAAATGCATTCAATTTAAGTGAAGTGAGTATTGTCTGTAAGGCCATGACCTTGCTCTTATTTTTTGATTAGAAATAAGTGAGATGAGAGCATGCAAAAGTCTCACCTTGCTAACCTGTAGTAATTTCACAAAACCTATTAATTTTCCTTTTCCCAGCTTCCTTCCCCAAAATTAGATAACCAGAATTGCCAAGAAAAAGCCATTTTTATAGTCAGGTTGTGAAGTGGTCGTGCAGACCATTAACATGTAATAGTTGCTAATAAAATACAGTAGACTTCGAGTACTGTTCATGTTTGTTACTGTATTTATTATTTTATTATTGATTATTTTATTTCCCCATACACAAAGTTTTGTACAAGGTTCAAAATTGTAGGTAGCACCTGGTTTTTTTTTGGTACAAGATGACATTACAGATTTTGGTAGCCAGTTTTTAAATCCACTTATGCTAAATAAAGTATTGCTTGTAATTATGCACATCTGCCATGTGGGCAGAAACAGACATTTTTATCTCTTTTTATTTTTTAAGATGACATCCTTATAGATGTAACTGTTCACCAATATTTGCGCATGTGGAAAACACATACATTTTTGCTTTTTTAAAAGATGTTTCTTTTTCTTTTTGCAGAAAATGTACAGATCTTCATTTGAAGAAACCAGGAAGAAAGGATATGATCTCAGAGCTGATGCTATTCCTGTCAAAGCTGCCAAAGCTTCCAGGGATATTGCCAGTGATGTAAGTTCTTGGGAGAAAAAATGGGCAGGGACAGCCTCCACTATCCCGGGGTGCTCCAGCTGGCCTTGGACACTTCCAGGGATCCAGGGGCAGCCACAGCTTCTCTGGGCACCCTGTGCCAGGGCCTCAGCAACCTCATAAGGAAGAATTTTTCCCTTAATTTCAAATCTAAATGAATCAAAGTCTCTGTTTGTGTTCTCTTTCAGTATAAATACAAATTAGGGTATGAACAAGACAAGGGGAAACTCGTCGGCTTCCGCAGCCTCCAGGATGATCCCAAACTTGTCCATTGCATGCAAGTGGCCAAGATGCAGTCAGACAGGGAGTACAAGAAGGCCTATGAGGCGAGCAAGACTCATTACCAGACACCTTCTGATACCCTCAGCGTGGTGGCAGCCAAGGAGGCCCAGGACCGTGTCACCAACACCAACTACAAGCGCCTGATCCACCAGTACATGCTCCTGCCCGATGCAATGAGTCTGGAGCTGTACAGAAACATGAATCAGATCCAAAGTGATGTAAGTTTTCATCTTGTGACTATTGTTTTTTACGTCATGCCCTCAGTTTGGAAAGGACAGGATTATTTTTTACGAGCTGTCTTTTTTGTGGCTTTTGTTTTTCCATCACAGCCGTGTTTTGGAAAGAACTGGATTTTTCTGTATGGGCTATTTGTACATTGTCAACTTTGCTTTTGTGTCCTGTTTGGCAGAATGAGTACAAACAGGATTACAAGGAGTGGTTCAGGGGGATTGGTTGGAGTCCCATTGGTTCTCTGGATGTGGAGAAATCAAAGAAAGCCACGGAGATTGCGAGCGATCGGAAGTACCGCCAGCACCCCAGCATGTTCCCCTTCACCAAACAGAACGATGCCATGGACCTGGTCCTTGCAAAGCAGAATGCAAATATCATGAACAAAGTGAGTATTTAGGGGAAAAGCCAGGCAGGCATTCACATCTCATCCATTCCAATAACCACTCTGTAAGTCTCTGTCACACCTTTGTGTGGCTGCGTTCCCCTGGGAAAAACAATTGTCACAGGCTCCTCTTTCATCTTTTTTTCTCAATGAAACAGCATTGCTTAAAGAAATATTTTCTCCTTTTTCTCCAATCTCTATTCATTCCATTCTTACATAGAAATGACTGGTCCTGAAAATCTTGATAGTTTGGTTTTATTAGAAGCAAGACTGAACAATAATTCAGCTGATTTTGGATTAGGTCATTAATTTGTAAAATAAATCTGAGTCAGCACCTTCACCTTTTTGCTCATCCATATCCAAATGGAAAGGTGAAAACCCTGGAAGAGCCATCTTTTGTCATTTATATTAACACATCTGATGTAACTTTCTGTCCATAGCATGCTTATACCCAAGCCTGGGAGAAGGATAAAACTCAGGTCCATGTGATGCCAGACACACCAGATATTCTACAGGCCAAACAGAACAAGACAAACTACAGTCAGGTAGAGTATTTTGATACATCTTATCAACATTTTAAATTATTATCTACTGGAGATTCAGAACACAGGCAAGAATTTCACGTGGGTAATATTTTCAGAGGAAAATAAGTACCGGCTTCAGGCTAGCAAACTAACAGACTAAATTGCATTATAATGTGTGGAAAATGTAAGTCCTGCTTTTGAAGTCTGGAAGTGCATAGTCCATACTCTGTGCTTTGCATAGAGTTCAGTCATGTTAAAAATTCCTTACTCTAAAATTACAAGTTAATTGTGTATATTTTTAACCCAACCTATGGGAAGAAGTAGATGCAGTGATTCCAGCTTTTCTCTCTGCTTTCAGATAGGAGAAAGTGACAATTGTGCCAGTAGAAAACAATCAGGTTTTGCTTTGCATCATTGCTCAGAGGCAAATCTTTGACTTAAGAATGCCTGTACTTAAAATCAACTGTGCGCAAACGGACTTGACTGTTAAATGGCTTCATGAAAACCTTTTTAAAATTTTGTTAAGGCAATCAAAAAGTGTTCCGTTATCTCAGATGTATGTGTTTCAAATTCTCCAGATGGGTTTCAAATCAAGATAAGCTATAGTAGGAAGCTGCTGAATAGTGAAAAATGATTTAGTCCCTCTCCTTAGCCTTGGAAGACCAGCATGCCTTGTTTATCAGTTTCCTATTTCTCAGTTCCCATTCTAGCAGCCCTTCTCTCATAACTGAAGCCTGTGAGGTGACCAGAATTTGGATCATTAGTGTATCTAAATAGCAGGTGACATACATATTACTGGTTTTAATTAATATTGTTTTCAATTTTAGAAACTCTACAAACTTGGCTGGGAGGAAATGATAAAGAAAGGCTATGACCTCACACCTGAAGCCATGTCAGTGAAAGCTGCCAAAGCTTCAAGGGACATTGCAAGTGATGTAAGCAGCATTTTAACTCAGTGTGACATGCACTGACCTGGTTGTTACAACCTACAGAGTCCCAATAAATTGAGATACACCTCTCTGTTAAGGTGTGGCTTGGAGTCAAAACCAACATTGCTGACAAAACTCCTTCCTGAGCTGTTTTTGTCCAGTTTAACAAGGGTTTCTCTGACATCTTAACAAGTCCAAAGTTTGGTCCATTCATGGCTGGTCATAAAAAGGGAGGAGTTTTCTGCTCTTTAAGCTGCTTCATTTTCAGAGCAGCAGCAAATTTGGTCCAATTAACTGAGCCCAGTGCCTATCCAGAGAAATCCTTATGACAACTCTGAAACAGATGTGGTGACACATGGACTGCTGTTACCATAACTTGGTACAAATACAACTCCTGCATTTGTTTTATTTTTAGGCACAGAGAATTTATTAATTCTCTATATTTTTTAATCATTAGGAAATGTTTCCTGTCCTTAAGTATCTTTGTATTTCATAATTTTTCATTGTTGATGATGTTATTCATCAAAATATTTCAATCTTAGGGAGTTCTGGGTCAGAGGGCACAGGAGACCATTCCTATTGCCACGCTCTCTTCCTTTCCAAGGACTCTTTCTTTCCCAGGGAGAGCATTCACTGACACCAAGTCATACACATTAGTCAAGGGGCTGCTAAAACTTTACATGAGAGGCCATAACACGTTGCTTATTTATAGAATCATAGAATCACAAAATGCTTTGGGTTGGAAGGGACATTAAGGTTTATTCAATTCCACCCTTTCTGGGGGCAGGGCCACACTCCGCTATCCCAGGTTGCTCCAAGCCCCATCCAACCTGGCCTTGGACACGTCCAGGGGTAATTTCATGAGGAACATTAAGATGAGGGAGTATATTGGTGTGTTTTGCCACTTACATGTTTGTCACTGTGGTTTGAGTGGTGCCACCTTTGCCGTTGCAGTTCAAGTACAAAGAAGGATACCGCAAGCAGCAGGGACATCACATCGGATTCCGCAGCTTGCAGGATGACCCCAAGATGTTGTGGTCCATGCAAGTCGCTAAAATGCAGAGTGAGAGGGAGTACAAGAAAGACTTTGAAAAGTGGAAGACCAAGTTCAATATGCCTGTGGATATGCTGGGCTTCCTTCTGGCCAAGAAGTGTCAGGAGCTGGTCAGTGATGTGGACTACAAACACATTCTGCACCGCTGGACTTGTCTGCCGGACCAGGTCGATGTCACCGAGGCAAAGAGGGTCAACGAGCTGCAGAGTGATGTAAGCTCCCTCTGGGTTTAATTCACTTATTTCCACGTAAAATAATTACTGCTGATTGGAAAGTATCTTTGATGACTCGCTTTTGATATCAGTATAGATCAGATTGGAGCTAAACTGCCAGTTAGACTTTTCATAGGGTTTAATCAATTAACAGTGAAATAATCTGCTATGGTTTTGATTTTCACCCTTAACAGAACCTGTATAAGTCAGATCTACAGTGGCTCAGAGGCATTGGATGGAGTCCTTTGGGATCTCTGGAAGCTGAAAAGAACAAGAAAGCTTCTGAAATACTGAGTGACAAGAAGTACAGGCAGCACCCAGACACTATTAAGTTCACAAGTATCCCAGATGCCATGGATGTTGTTTTGGCAAAATCTAATGCCAAAAATAGGAGTGATGTAAGTTGCCTCTAGAGACAGAATGTGGGATTCAGTAAATGCATACATCAATATACATTTTAAAAAGGATCTCTGGTTCACAACATGCAGTTAAAATATCCAGATAGCAGTTGTTTATATTCAGGGCCTCACTGCTCTTTGTGCCTTGTTCAGAAGATGATGATCTTGAGCGCTGATAATTTACTTAGTATAACTGCAAATAAGACCTTTAGTAGGCAGTATGTAAATGTGTTTTTAATGCTGTTTCCTTGGCATTACATGGATGTAAAGAAGAAAAAAGGCTTTATTTCAATAAGAAGTCATTGTATTATTTGATTTTACTGTCTTTTCTTGTTTACATCCCTAATTCTTGCTTAGTACATCTTTTCTTTGCTAATTCAGGGAAAAGGTGAACTGAAATTACTGCTGTGAATCTTGGATCAGACCAGGTTTTTGTTTGTGTCTCTTTCAGATACTCTACAGGGAAGCTTGGAACAAGGACAAGACTAAGGTTCACATCATGCCTGATACACCTGAAATTTTGTTGGCTAAATCAAACTTGATTAACACAAGTGATGTAAGTTTGCATTTGAAACTGAATATAGAGAATCACAGGGTTGTATTACTCACCTCTATAGAAAGCTCTGGGAATAATTCAGATTAATGTATTTGCTATAAGAAAATTTTGATCTTCAATGAAGTAATCAGAAAACATTTAAATTGTAATTTTAAAATATTTTATATCCAAGGGTACAAAATGCCTGTCATTATTAGCAAGGTATGGAGTTTAATTGTTTAAACTGTGTTTGGATACCCATGCTTTCTTTTCAATAGCCAGAGGTGGAAAGTTGTAGCATTGAAAAACCCTCTAGAGAGTTTTATCTGCATTAATTCCTTTGAATCCTTCTCTAACAGAAACGTTACAAGGTAGGATATGAAGAGCTGAGGAAGAAAGGCTACGACCTCCCTCCTGATGCCATCCCCCTCCAGGCAGCCAAGGCATCCCGAGACATAGCCAGTGAGGTGGGTCGTGCAGAGGGAAAACCAGAGTGGGGCATATAATCTTGGATAAAAATAGTTTCTATTTAACAGGAGGAGATCTATAAAATTTTAACACTGTTGTGTTGCTGCCCACCTCAAAGATTGTGTAATTCTTACTGGTGTAAAGCTAATTAAATTAAGTACAATAATATAAAGATGATAGTATATAGCCATGAAGAATCCCATAATATCTCCTGGATGTAATAAAAAAATGCTAAAAACTTTGGGAAAAAACAGAAGCAAGTTAAAATATGTTAGATTCAACATGATTAACTACTGCATTAACAGCAGAGAAACTGAAATGGCAGCTTGGAAAGAAGTGGTAATTGTTGCTTCTGTGTTCAATTAGTACAAGTACAAAACGGCATACAGAAAACAACTGGGCCACCACATTGGGGCCAGGAACATCGAGGACGACCCCAAGATGATGTGGTCGATGCACGTGGCCAAGATCCAGAGTGACAGGGAGTACAAGAAGGACTTTGAGAAGTCCAAGACAAGGTTCAGCAGCCCTGTGGACATGCTGGGAGTGGTGTTGGCCAAGAAATGCCAGGAGCTGGTCAGTGATGCCGATTACCGGCACCCTCTGCACCGCTGGACATGCCTGCCGGACCAGAACGATGTTGTCCATGCCAAGACAGTGTACGACCTGCAGAGTGATGTGAGTTGTTCTTCACTGGCTGTGTGACAGCCTTGGGTTGTCTGTCCTGTGTTCTGTTCTAGATGTGAAGGAGGAGTCTGTGTGGCAAGAAAAGGGCAATGGAGTCAAGTTTTTTCTTGTGGTGAACCAGCAGTTGGGAAAGACAAATGCTGAGAGCAGTGGAGAGCCTTAGGGGATGGGTCCAAACACTGAATGGGGGGCTGGTGGGTTGACACAGTGGAACATTTTCCGTGCAGGAGAATATCCATTGGTAGGAGATGAGGTTGCTTGGAGCGAGGCAGTTGCTGAACTGTTTGTGTCCTTTCCTGTCCTTCCAGAACGTGTACAAGTCTGACCTGCAGTGGCTGAGGGGCATTGGCTGGTCCCCAATTGGATCATTGGACATTGAGAAGAACAAGAGGGCGAGCGAGATCCTGAGTGACAAGAAGTATCGGCAGCACCCAGACACCATCAAATTCACGAGCCTTCCTGACTCGATGCCCATGGTGCTGGCAAAGAACAACTCCAAAATCATGGACCAAGTGAGATTTCCTTGTGTTTACATCTTGATGAGCATCTTCCTTTCCCCGGATGTTGTCCTATGCCCTTCCATGACCTGGGTTCTTCAAGGGGAATGCTGCATCCTCTTACCTCAGGGATTTATGTTCCTTGTTTGAAATAAAACACTATATTTTTGTGGTTGGAGCAATAATGGGGTGCAATGTGGAAAAGGGTGAAGCATTAGAAAGGTTTGGGGAGAGGGCAGGACTTTCTGGGGTCAGTGCAAATTAGAGGCCTCTTGCTTTGTTTTGTGGACCTGATTTGCTCATTGAGTTTGATCCCTAAACCTGTGTGATCTTACCTCCTTCTGTGCTCCTCGTTTCCAGCGCTCGTACATCTCAGCCTGGGAGAAGGACAAAACCAGCATTCACATCATGCCGGACACCCCTGGGATCCTGCTGGCCCAGCAGAACAAAGTGAACTTCAGCGAGGTGGGTGGTTGTTGAGGGTGCAGGGTGTGTCCCTGGGCGCTGCCGTGTCCAGGCAGCAGCGTTGTCTGAGGGCCTGCTGGTGTCTGTTGCAGAAACTGTACAAGCAGGCGATGGAGGAGGAGAAGAAGAAGGGCTACGACATGCGGGCAGATGCCATTCCCATCCAGTCTGCCAAAGCCTCCCGGGACATCGCCAGTGATGTGAGTGCACAGCAGCCCTCGAGCACACACTGGGACTGAGTCTTTTCTCACTGTAAAATCTCTGTGGCTTCAGCTGCTATATTTTCTGGAGGTGGTGTCACAGGGGCTGCTGGGGTCGTATAAAAACCCTAATGTAACACTCATTGAACATTTTTTTGTCCATAGTACAAGTACAAGGAAGGATATCGCAAGCAGCTGGGCCACCACATCGGGGCCAGGAACATCGAGGATGACCCCAAGATGATGTGGTCAATGCATGTGGCCAAGATCCAGAGTGACAGGGAGTATAAGAAAGCCTTTGAGAAGTCCAAGACCAACTTCAGCAGCCCTGTGGACATGCTGGGAGTGGTGTTGGCCAAGAAATGCCAGGAGCTGGTCAGTGACGTTGATTACCGTCACCCTCTGCACCGCTGGACGTGCCTGCCGGACCAGAACGATGTTGTCCATGCCAAGACAGTGTACGACCTGCAGAGTGATGTGAGTTGTTCTTCACTGGCTGTGTGACAGCCTTGGGTTGTCTGTCCTGTGTTCTTTCTGCTGTTGGAGGAGACGTGTGTGTGTCAGGGGAAGGCCAACAGATTGTAATCCTTGTTTTCTGGAGAACCAAGGATTGGCAAGTCTTGGGTGCAGATGAAAATGGTATGAAGAGGCCTAGGAGATGGGTACAGCCACTCAATGGGTGGCTGGTGGATTGATCCAGTGGAATGTGCATAATTAAGTGGAGCTTCCCGTGGTAGGAGATGAGGTTACTTGGAGCGAGGGGGTTGCTGAGCTGTTTGTGTCCTTTCCTGTCCTTCCAGAACGTGTACAAGTCTGACCTGCAGTGGCTGAGGGGCATTGGCTGGTCCCCAATTGGATCATTGGACGTTGAGAAGAACAAGAGGGCGAGCGAGATCCTGAGTGACAAGAAGTATCGGCAGCACCCAGACACCATCAAATTCACGAGCCTTCCTGACTCGATGCCCATGGTGCTGGCAAAGAACAACTCCAAAATCATGGACCAAGTGAGATTTCCTTGTGTTTGCATCTTGATGAGCATCTTCCTTTCCCCGGATGTTGTCCTATGCCCTTCCATAACCTGGGTTCTTCAAGGGGAATGCTGCATCCTCTTACCTCAGGGAGTTATGTTCCTTGTTTGAAATAAAAGTCTTTTGGAGCAGTAAAGCGGTACAGTGTGGAAAAGAAAAAGGTTAAGCATTAGAAGGTTTTGGAGAAAGTAAAGGTGTTCCTGTGTCAGTGCAAAGTAGAGGCCTCTTGCTTTATTTTGTGGACCTGATTTGCTCATTGAGTTTGATCCCTAAACCTGTGTGATCTTACCTCCTTCTGTGCTCCTCGTTTCCAGCGCTCGTACATCTCAGCCTGGGAGAAGGACAAAACCAGCATTCACATCATGCCGGACACCCCTGGGATCCTGCTGGCCCAGCAGAACAAAGTGAACTTCAGCGAGGTGGGTGGTTGTTGAGGGTTCAGGGTGAGTCCCTGGGCGCTGCCGTGTCCGGGCAGCAGCGTTGTCTGAGGGCCTGGTGGTGTCTGTTGCAGAAACTGTACAAGCAGGCGATGGAGGAGGAGAAGAAGAAGGGCTACGACATGCGGGCAGATGCCATTCCCATCCAGTCTGCCAAAGCCTCCCGGGACATCGCCAGTGATGTGAGTGCACAGCAGCCCTTGAGCACACACTCGGACTGAGTCTTTTCTCACTTTAAAATCTCTGTGGTTTCAACTATGTATTTTCTGCAGGTGGTGCTGCAGGGTTCTTGGCGACATAAAAAACCCTAAAGTAACACTGAATATTCTTTTGTCCATAGTACAAGTACAAGGAAGGGTATCGCAAGCAGCTGGGCCACCACATCGGGGCCAGGAACATTGAGGATGACCCCAAGATGATGTGGTCAATGCACGTGGCCAAGATCCAGAGTGACAGGGAGTATAAGAAAGCCTTTGAGAAGTCCAAGACCAACTTCAGCAGCCCTGTGGACATGCTGGGAGTGGTGTTGGCCAAGAAATGCCAGGAGCTGGTCAGTGACGTTGATTATCGTCACCCTCTGCACCGCTGGACGTGCCTGCCGGACCAGAATGATGTTGTCCATGCCAAGACAGTGTACGACCTGCAGAGTGATGTGAGTTGTTCTTCACTGGCTGTGTGACAACCACAAGTCTCTCTTTTGTTCTGTTTCTCTGCTGGAAGAGGTCCTTGTGGGGATAGTAATTCTTGGTTGATTCTGAGGGACTGAGGAAGTATTGTGGCACTTCTTGTCATGGACAGTCAGTGATGGTGTTTGTGTGGGCTCCTGCTTCATGGTTACAGAAAAATCCTTTCTTGCCATGAAGATTTTATGGGGAGAGTTGTGGCTGAGACCTACAGTACAGTAAGGCAGGGAAAGGGCAAGAGAGTAAAATATTTTCCTTTGGAGGACCAACAGTGGCAGTGGCAAGCTCTGGGTGCAATGGTACATGGTACAGAGGGTCTTGGGCAATGTAAGGCACCTCCCATGCCTCTGCCAGCTGCAGAATGCCAAATGGAGCAGGTCTTTGCTGGAGATAATAGGAAGTTGGAGAGGTAGGATGGTGGATTGCCTGGCAGATACTTGTGCTGTTGCAGGAGTGGGGAGCCAGGTGTGGGGAACAGATCTTCAAGGAAGTCCCACACCTGGTGTCCGGTGGGTTGACCCAGGGAAACGTGTTCCATTTGGTAGAGCGTCCCATGGTAGGAGATGAGGTTGCTTGGAGCGAGGGGGTTGCTGAGCTGTTTGTGTCCTTTCCTGTCCTTCAGAACGTGTACAAGTCTGACCTGCAGTGGCTGAGGGGCATTGGCTGGTCCCCAATTGGATCATTGGACGTTGAGAAGAACAAGAGGGCGAGCGAGATCCTGAGTGACAAGAAGTATCGGCAGCACCCAGACACCATCAAATTCACGAGCCTTCCTGACTCGATGCCCATGGTGCTGGCAAAGCACAACTCTGAAATCATGAACCAAGTGAGATTTCCTTGTGTTTGCATCCTGAAGGAAATGAGCACCTTCCTTTCCCAGGATGTTTTTCTATTCCCTTCCATGGCCCAGGTTGTGCAAGGGGAGAAAATTCCTCTTGCCTCAGGGATTTGTATTCCTTGTTTGAGGCAAAAATCTTATTTTGAGTGGTTAGAGCAGTACAGAGGTACAGTGTGGAACGGAAAAGGGTAAAGCATTGGAAACACTGGGAAAAGTAAAGGTGTTCCTGTGTCAGTGCAAATTAGAGGCCTCTTGCTTTGTTTTGTGGACCTGATTTGCTCATTGAGTTTGATCCCTAAACCTGTGTGATCTTACCTCCTTCTGTGCTCCTCGTTCCCAGCGCTCGTACATCTCAGCCTGGGAGAAGGACAAAACCAGCATTCACATCATGCCGGACACCCCTGGGATCCTGCTGGCCCAGCAGAACAAAGTGAACTTCAGCGAGGTGGGTGGTTGTTGAGGGTGCAGGGTGTGTCCCTGGGCGCTGCCGTGTCCAGGCAGCAGCGTTGTCTGAGGGCCTGGTGGTGTCTGTTGCAGAAACTGTACAAGCAGGCGATGGAGGAGGAGAAGAAGAAGGGCTACGACATGCGGGCAGATGCCATTCCCATCCAGTCTGCCAAAGCCTCCCGGGACATCGCCAGTGATGTGAGTGCACAGCAGCCCTCGAGCACACACTGGGACTGAATCCTTTCTTTCTTTAAAAATCTCTGTGGCTTCAGCTGCTATGTTTTCTGGCGGTGGTGTCACAGGGGCTGCTGGGGTCGTATAAAAACCCTGAAGTAACACTCATTGAACATTCTTTTGTCCATAGTACAAGTACAAGGAAGGATATCGCAAGCAGCTGGGCCACCACATCGGGGCCAGGAACATTGAGGACGACCCCAAGATGATGTGGTCGATGCACGTGGCCAAGATCCAGAGTGACAGGGAGTATAAGAAAGCCTTTGAGAAGTCCAAGACCAACTTCAGCAGCCCCGTGGACATGCTGGGAGTGGTGTTGGCCAAGAAATGCCAGGAGCTGGTCAGTGACGTTGATTACCGTCACCCTCTGCACCGCTGGACGTGCCTGCCGGACCAGAACGATGTTGTCCATGCCAAGACAGTGTACGACCTGCAGAGTGATGTGAGTTGTTCTTCACTGGCTGTGTGACAGCCTTGGGTTGTCTATTTTCCTGTTTGAGGAGGTCTGTGTGGCAAGGGAAAGTCAAGGGAATTCAAATCCTTGTCTTCTGGAGAACCAAGAGTTGGCAAAGGCAAGAAATTTTGCAGCTGAGAATGGTATGAAGAGCCTTAGGAGATGGGATAAAAGGCTCTTCCAATGTCCCTGCCAGATGCAGATTCACAAATGGGGTAGGTTTTTGCTGGCAATCCCAAGAAGATAGAGGTAGGAGATTTGTGGATTGCTTGGTAACCTCAGACAGGTTTCTGGGAGCTGAACTTATGTAGTCACTTTTGTGGCACAAGCTGGAGGGTTGACCCAGTGGAACATGTTCCATTAAGTGGAGCTTCCCGTGGTAGGAGATGAGGTTGCTTGGAGCGAGGGGGTTGCTGAGCTGTTTGTGTCCTTTCCTGTCCTTCAGAACGTGTACAAGTCTGACCTGCAGTGGCTGAGGGGCATTGGCTGGTCCCCAATTGGATCATTGGACGTTGAGAAGAACAAGAGGGCGAGCGAGATCCTGAGTGACAAGAAGTATCGGCAGCACCCAGACACCATCAAATTCACGAGCCTTCCTGACTCGATGCCCATGGTGCTGGCAAAGCACAACTCTGAAATCATGAACCAAGTGAGATTTCCTTGTGTTTGCATCTTGATGAGCATCTTCCTTTCCCCGGATGTTTTTCTATGCCCTTCCATGGCCCAGGTTGTGCAAGGGGAGAAAATTCCTCTTGCCTCAGGGATTTGTATTTCTTGTTTGAGATGAAATTTTCATTTCTATGGTTGGAGCAGTAATGGGTTACCGTGTGGAAAAGAAAAGGGTGAGGCATTAGAAAGGTTTGGGGAAAACAAAGGTGTTTCTGGAATAGTGCAAAGTAGAGGCCTCTTGCTTTGTTTTGTGGACCTGATTTGCTCATTGAGTTTGTTTCCCTAAACCTGTGTGCTCTTGTTTCCTGTGCTCCTCGTTTCCAGCGCTCGTACATCTCAGCCTGGGAGAAGGACAAAACCAGCATTCACATCATGCCGGACACCCCTGGGATCCTGCTGGCCCAGCAGAACAAAGTGAACTTCAGCGAGGTGGGTGGTTGTTGAGGGTGCAGGGTGTGTCCCTGGGCGCTGCCGTGTCCAGGCAGCAGCGTTGTCTGAGGGCCTGGTGGTGTCTGTTGCAGAAACTGTACAAGCAGGCGATGGAGGAGGAGAAGAAGAAGGGCTACGACATGCGGGCAGATGCCATTCCCATCCAGTCTGCCAAAGCCTCCCGGGACATTGCCAGTGATGTGAGTGCACAGCAGCCCTTGAGCACACACTCGGACTGAATCCTTTCTTTCTTTAAAAATCTCTGTGGCTTCAGCTGCTATGTTTTCTGGAGGTGGTGTCACAGGGGCTGCTGGGGTCGTATAAAAACCCTGAAGTAACACTCATTGAACATTCTTTTGTCCACAGTACAAGTACAAGGAAGGGTATCGCAAGCAGCTGGGCCACCACATTGGGGCCAGGAACATCGAGGATGACCCCAAGATGATGTGGTCGATGCACGTGGCCAAGATCCAGAGTGATAGGGAGTATAAGAAGGACTTTGAGAAGTCCAAGACAAGGTTCAGCAGCCCTGTGGACATGCTGGGAGTAGTGTTGGCCAAGAAATGCCAGGAGCTGGTCAGTGACGTTGATTATCGGCACTACCTCCATGAATGGACTTGTCTGCCAGACCAGAATGATGTGATCCATGCTAAGGAAGCCTATGACCTGCAGAGTGATGTGAGTACTTGCTGATAAGCCCTGGACTACTGAAATGTTTGTACTTTCCTTGGAATATAAACTAGAGTAGTTACTCTGATATAGTGTTTTTTCACGTTGTATTTTTTTCCCTGTTCAAAGCAAGGCCATTATATTTTGAGGAGTGAAGAACTCTGACTGTAAGGACATTATGAAGGTTTATTTACAGCCAAACAGCAGAATTAGCTCCATATCATCCTTCATAATAAGGAATTTGAATATATTAACTGCTGATTATCATATAAAGTGTGAAATTTTTATCTGCTGCCTTTATATTTTGTAACAGAACTGCTACAAGTCTGACCTCGAGTGGCTGCGGGGCATTGGCTGGGTCCCAATTGGTTCCTTGGAAGTTGAGAAGGCCAAGAAGGCAGGGGAGATCCTGAGTGACAAAATTTACCGCCAGCATCCAGACACCATCAAGTTCACCAGCATCCCAGATTCTCTCCCGATGGTGTTGGCCAAGCAGAATGCAGACACCATGAACAAGGTGAGTCTGGATTTGATCAGGTAATTCATCAACAATCTCTGCCTAAACCCTGAAACAGGACTGGGCCCCAGACTTGTGCCTGTGCTGTGAGATTTCAGCACTGTAGGGCTGTAAAAATGTAAGTTCCATTTTTGGTAATCAGTGGGAAACATGTTTTCATCAAGAGCTGATTTAATAATATCTTCCTAGAGAATTACTAAGTTAATTTGTCACAGTTATCAATTGTGAATGTCTCCAAATACTCTGCTGTGTTTCTCCTGCAGCGTTTGTACACTGAGGCCTGGGATAAAGACAAGACACAAATCCACATCATGCCTGACACGCCTGAAATCACACTGGCAAGAGAGAACAAGAAGAACTACAGCCTGGTGAGTGTGGGAGCTCTCCAAATGCAACTGCTCTGTGTCATGGCTGGATCAGGAATGTTCTGGGAAACCTCCTAGAGATGGCACTATCAGTTTCCTTAAGTAACTCCCATATTTATCAAAAAAATTGTGACTTTAAAAACATTGTATATTTGTAGTAGTGCATACATAGAACAGTGAGCACTGGTGAGAAGAAATTCCATAAATTCTACACAAGTTGTGTGTTTCCACTGAAGTTTTGGGGAGTCATTCCTGCCAGTGTGCATAATGCTGGGAAGGCAAAAATTAGTACCAGAAAGGTAACTACCAGCATAATTCTGAAAAGGTGTGATGCCAGTGTTCAACATTATTTTAGGCAAACACGTTCACATCAGTAAGACATATCAGTGGTTTTTAAAAGTAAGTTTTACTCCATTTGTATAGAAGAAAAGTTTAGCTCTAAATTGTAGTCAATGTTACATTATTTAAAGGAGTAAAATAAAAAATAATTAACAAATGTATTCAGCAAAGCTCTTTCTTTGACATGAATTTGTATCAGCTACTGATCTGAGGTTTTGAGTTTAAAGTAGATAAAACTGGTTATAATAAATCTAAACACAATTATTAGATCTACTTCCAAGCAATTTGTTTTGCAAAGAGTATAACTTATGGAACTTACATGAGTCCCACTGTTTAATTCTTCATCTAGAAACAATACAGACAGGCCATGGAAGATGCAAAGAAGAAAGGTTATGATTTGAGAGCTGATGCCATCCCCATCCAAGCAGCCAAAGCATCCAGGCAAATTGCCAGTGATGTAAGAATCTAACTTTTTGTTTCCTTCTATGTTGACATCTCTCCTCTGCAACCTGAAAATTATCAGCTGGATCCTGTAAAAGGCACTGCAGTTAAACTGTGACCTTAAGTAGTAGATTTTTGCAAGAAAATTATAATGTATGTTAAAAAAATAAATTTGATAATTATAAGAACAATATAATGCTGCTATCATGATAATTGTATAGATCATAGCCCTATAAGTGTTTACAGTATGTGTATCATTATATGTAATAAGGATTAAAAGCATTTATTAAGACCAGGATTATTTCTCACTAATATTAGTAAGGCACATTTCTTCAAAAAGGAAAATGATAAAAAAATTCTGTTTAGGGTTCCAACTCAAATAGCAAGAAACCTTAGTCCTGGAATATTATTAGCATGAGAATTGATTTGACTGGGTTTTTTTTTTAATGGTAGGTTATAGATAAGTTTGGAAAGGTTATTGCTAGAAATATTTAATATGAGAAACGGATATTTTTAGGTGATGCAGAAATGTAATATCTTGGTTTGTGTTTCAGTACATGTACAAGGAAGGGTATCGCAAGCAGCTGGGCCACCACATTGGGGCCAGGAACATCGAGGATGACCCCAAGATGATGTGGTCGATGCACGTGGCCAAGATCCAGAGTGACAGGGAGTACAAGAAGGACTTTGAGAAGTCCAAGACAAGGTTCAGCAGCCCCGTGGACATGCTGGGAATTGTGTTGGCCAAGAAGTGCCAGCAGCTGGTGAGCGACGCCGACTACCGGCACTACCTGCACCAGTGGATCTGCCTGCCCGACCAGAACGACGTGATCCACGCCAAGCAAGCTTACGAGCTGCAGAGTGATGTGAGTTCTCTGGCATTTGATTTTTGCTGAGGAATGTATTTGATATTTTACATAGTTGGATCAGGCCATCTTGTTCTGATGTGGTAGAACCAACATTCTGAGATTTATTTTTAAATTTTGTGGCTGTTTGAAACTAAGCTCTCCAACAGGATGTGTTTACTAATTGATGCTTCAATGAAATCCTCTAACACCAGAATTGCTATCTATCATTTACTATTCTGTGATAGTTGGATAATGGCTTCAGCCTTAATATAGTGGAAATGGACTTGTTTTTTCTGTATTTTCTCTTGTACTTTGAATTTATTTACATTAATTGTTAAGTTGATGGTGAGGTTACTGATGGGTGAGCTATTCACCATGTAAGTTGCATTATTGTTATTATTGATAGAATAACCTGTGTGGGTGATTTTTTTTCTATTTTTAAACAGAACTGCTACAAATCTGACCTGGAATGGCTGCGGGGCATTGGCTGGGTCCCAATTGGTTCCTTGGAAGTTGAGAAAGCCAAGAAGGCAGGGGAGATCCTGAGTGACAAAATTTACCGCCAGCGTCCGGACACCATCAAGTTCACCAGTGTCACGGATTCCCTGGAGATGGTGTTGGCCAAGCAGAACGCAGACACCATGAACAAGGTGAGTCCTGATCCCTCTGGGTGACACATCAGGGGTGTCTGCCTCAGCCCTGGAGGCAGGACTGGGAGTGAACTGAGCACAAGCAATGCTCATTTGTTTATTCCTTCTCCTTAATCAGTGTGGTGTTTTTTAAGTGTTGTTGCATTTCCACAAGTCAATCTTCCTTTTGTTAATACTGTCTTTTCCTAATTACCTGATTATCCCTGTTACATTTCCTGTATTTTAATTTGGTATGGTCTATGTTTTCCCTGATTATTGAAATATTAACCTGGTTTTGAATGCCATATCAATCTCTTCCTGTTTTCTTTTTTAGCGCTTGTACACTGAAGCGTGGAACAAAGACAAGACCACGATTCATGTCATGCCTGACACCCCAGAAATCCTGCTGGCCAAACAAAACAGAGTGAACTACAGTGAGGTGAGTGCAACTGGAATCTGAGACAATTAACTTGTACTTCTGACAAGTACACTTTTGTCACCTTTGATTTTTTATTAATGGTAGAATATTGTCGTGTTGTTTATTTTCACAAATGGTCTGTTCCCATGCTGAAATCAGAGTTGTGCCAGAAATTGAACTCCTGGATATCTAATTGGGCTACTGAAATATATTATCCCCCAAAAATTAGAAATAATTTCTACAGCAAGGTAGGGAAATAACTAGTCTTGCTTTGCTTTTCCTCAATGATTCCCATTTTCCAATCATATACGTTAAAATTACAAGTTCTGTGAAATCCGCAGTTGTTTACTTTCTAGTGAATGTAGAGCTGGGCTGAAGATGTTTAGGTTGACTGAAAATCAACACTATTGTTTAGGGGCTTGAATGGTTTTATTACTCAGATGTGCTGAACTGAAAAAACTATTCAAAAACTATTTTGTTTTTCAAACTCAATTGTGATTTTTTTTCTCACAGAAAATGTACAGACTGGCCTTGGAGGAGTCGAAGAAGAAGGGCTATGATTTGCGTTTTGATGCCATTCCCATTCAGTCTGCCAAAGCCTCCAGGGAGATTGCCAGTGAGGTGAGCAGGCCTTGTTCTCATGTCTCTGTGGATTTGGTAATGGAAAAGAATCATAATATTTCCTACTGTCATACTTCGTAGAATAGATAATATTGAAATATATTTTCATAGTGAACCTTTGTAATGATTCCACTACATTGCCTTTAGTGCATGGAAGAAAGGGGGAGCCATTATTTTTATTGTGAGGAATATATCAGTGTAATAAATAGATATAATAATGTGAAGATTATTAATATGCCCCCTGCAATACTTCTGTTGATGTCCATGGATATTCAAGCAGCATGGTCAAAAATGTGTATGAACCAATGATAGAGTTTGTCAGGTTAATTACTGATTCAAACAATATTTCTGGTCAAGTGTCATAATGAAATTCAAGATGTCTGAACATAAAAACAGGGATAAACTATACAATGACTATGAGAGCTTGTGCTTCTGGTAAGGCAGCATCACTGAGAGATGCAGGATAACTGATTTTTATGCTCCTTGTTTACTCTCAAGTTGGATATTTCAACTCTTTGTATTCAGAACAAGTCATATGATTTTAATCAAGGAGTTTTATAAAAAGTTTGTAAAGTAATTTAATATTTACAATTTAATCTTAATAGTAAAAGAATGTGAAGTACCAAACTTGTTAGAATGTGGCATTAAATGTTTAGTGATTGAAAGTGTGTTATATAAAAACTCATAGGTAACTATATCAAATAAAAAAGCTTCTTATGTGAAAATTAAACCCAGAGCAGAAAGGCTTACATCATATATTTATCTTTACAAAATAATGAGAATGTTAAACTGTTAGAATTATTTATTAATTTGTCAGTACACCAAATAATTTAAATCTCTTCTGTTTCAGTACAAGTACAAGGAAGGGTATCGCAAGCAGCTGGGCCACCACATTGGGGCCAGGAACATCGAGGACGACCCCAAGATGATGTGGTCGATGCACGTGGCCAAGATCCAGAGTGACAGGGAGTACAAGAAGGACTTTGAGAAGTCCAAGACAAGGTTCAGCAGCCCCGTGGACATGCTGGGAATTGTGTTGGCCAAGAAGTGCCAGCAGCTGGTGAGCGACGCCGACTACCGGCACTACCTGCACCAGTGGATCTGCCTGCCCGACCAGAACGACGTGATCCACGCCAAGCAAGCTTACGAGCTGCAGAGTGATGTGAGTTCTCTGGCATTTGATTTTTGCTGAGGAATGTATTTGATATTTTACATAGTTGGATCAGGCCATCTTGTTCTGATATGGTAGAACCAACTTCTTGGGATTTATTTTTAAGTTTCACAGTTAATTGATGCCAATATAGAGGTTATATTAACTAACTGGTATTTAAATGAAAATCTGTAATTCTAGGATTTGGACCATTTATTATTTACCATTCTGTGATAGTTGGATAATGGTTTCACCCTTAATGTAGGTGAAATGTTGTCATTTTTTCCACAATTTTCTTTACAGCTTTGCATTTGTTTGAATGAACAGCTGATAGGAAGGTTATTTTCCTTTGGAAAGATGCACTGTGTAACATACTGTATTATGATTATTTTATTAAAATAACCTGTGTAATTTTTTTTATTGTAACAGAACTGCTACAAATCTGACCTGGAATGGCTGCGGGGCATTGGCTGGGTCCCAATTGGTTCCTTGGAAGTTGAGAAAGCCAAGAAGGCAGGGGAGATCCTGAGTGACAAAATTTACCGCCAGCGTCCGGACACCATCAAGTTCACCAGTGTCACGGATTCCCTGGAGATGGTGTTGGCCAAGCAGAACGCAGACACCATGAACAAGGTGAGTCCTGATCCCTCTGGGTGACACATCAGGGGTGTCTGCCTCAGCCCTGGAGGCAGGGCTGGGAGTGAACTGAGCACGAGCAATGCTGCAGTTCAGGCATGATGCGTTTTCAATCAGTGTGTTCTTGGTATTTCACTCATAACTCTAAGGTCAGGTAATGGAAGACTCAAATTTGTGTAATATTCTTCATTTTGCATTCAAATTTTTTCCTTGACCTGTGTGTGCATTGGGCACTATTAATGCTTTGGTTTATTCATTATTCTGAAGCAATGTGGAAGTTTCCTTAATGTTTTTAAAATCCCTCAGATAAAGTCTCCTTTTGTTGATGTTACTTTTACTGGATTAACACATACCAGAATATTCATACTATATCTTATAGTGTCATAAAATGGTTTTGGTTAGAATGGACATTAAAGGTCATTTTGTTCCAACCCCCTGCCATGGGAAGGGACAACTTCCACTAGACCAGGTTCCTATCATTTTAATTAATGTGTTTTCCATGACTAATGAGATATTAACCTGGTTTTGAATGCCATATCAATCTCTTCCTGTTTTCTTTTTTAGCGCTTGTACACTGAAGCGTGGAACAAAGACAAGACCACGATTCATGTCATGCCTGACACCCCAGAAATCCTGCTGGCCAAACAAAACAGAGTGAACTACAGTGAGGTGAGTGCAACTGAAATCTGAGACAATTAACTTGTACTTCTGACAAGTACACTTTTGTCACCTTTGATTTTTTATTAATGGTAGAATATTGTCGTGTTGTTTATTTTCACAAATGGTCTGTTCCCATGCTGAAATCAGAGTTGTTCTTCCACAAAAATATATTTTCATTAAAAATATATTATCCCCCATAAATGAGAAAACATTTCTATAGCAAGTTGTGGAAATAGGTAATTTAGCTTTTTAAATGTTCCAGTCTTTGCATTCCCTAAATGATTTCCATTTTCCAAACATCTACAATAAAATTATAAGGTCTTTGAAATCGGTTGTTTTTATTTCTAGAAAACAGTATTTAAATTGTCTGAAGAGGAACAATATTGTTCATTGGACTTCATTTGTTTTACTGCACAGTTGTGCTGAACCGAAACGCAATTTTGAATTTTGTTTTTTGAAACTAAGATGTGACTCTTTCTCACAGAAAATGTACAAACTGGCCTTGGAGGAGTCGAAGAAGAAGGGCTACGATTTGCGTTTTGATGCCATTCCCATTCAGTCTGCCAAAGCCTCGAGGGAGATTGCCAGTGAGGTGAGCAGGCTTTGTTCTCATGTCTCTGTGGATTTGGTAATGGAAAAGAATTAGAATCTTTGTTCACTTGTTTGCTAATATCACATTTCACAAAATAGATAATATAGAAATCTGTTTTCATAGTGATTCTACCACATGCCTTAAGTGCACAAAAAAATATGGATAGCCAATATTTTTGTATGTGTTATGCATCACAGTAATGAATAAATATAATAATATGAAGATTTTTTATATGCCCCCCATTGCTATCCATGGATGTTCAAGTAGGATGAACAAAAAGATGTAGGAGTCTGTGCTAGAGTTTGTGAAGATAATTTCTGATTCAATATTGGAAGTACTTTAAAATTTGTCCCCAAAAGAGATATGTAAGTAAATAAATTCTTAAAGTTTAAATGCACGTCTTTTCTGGAGGAAAGAAATAATTCTGTTTCAGTGTCACATTGAAGTCCAAAACATTGGAATACAAAACCAGGGAAAAAACTCTGCAATGACTGGGACAGGTTTTGTTTAAAGGATTAGGCAATATCACTAGAAGACAGAGGGTAACAGCTTTTTATGCTCCTTATTTTTCTACCAAGAAATCTATTTAAATGCTTTGTGTTAAAAAAGGATAAAATATATAAATATATACATATATGGATTTTTTTTCCTGCAGTACAAGTACAAGGAAGGGTATCGCAAGCAGCTGGGCCACCACATTGGGGCCAGGAACATCGAGGACGACCCCAAGATGATGTGGTCGATGCACGTGGCCAAGATCCAGAGTGACAGGGAGTACAAGAAGGACTTTGAGAAGTCCAAGACAAGGTTCAGCAGCCCCGTGGACATGCTGGGGGTAGTGTTGGCCAAGAAGTGCCAAGGGTTGGTCAGTGACATTGACTACCGGCACTACCTGCACCAGTGGATCTGCCTGCCTGACCAGAACGACGTGATCCACGCCAAGCAAGCCTACGACCTGCAGAGTGATGTGAGCAAATCCTTAAATTTGTAACACAGTATTTCTGTAGTACAGTATTTCTGTAGTGCGGTAATTCTGTGATACAGTAATTCTGTAATACAGAATTAAGTCTTTCACAATCTAGTTTTTAAAATATGGATAATAAGCCTCTAGTCAGTTGCATCAGACTTGTTGAAATGTTTTCATTCTTTCAATTCTTTCATCAAATACATGTTTGATTCTATTTTTTCAGTTCTTAACCTGAGGTATAATTTGTATGTTTTTCTGATACTAGCATTGTGCTCCAATACCGCTTTTATTTCTCTTATTTAATAATTATTTTACTTAGTCTTCAAAACCAAGTTGTTTTCATAACCACATCCTCAGAAACATACCCAGTTGTTCATATTGTATGTGCTTGTTTATATTAATTTTAATATTTGATCACACTTGCCCATATATAACAAACTTTCAAATTTTTCACACTTGCCCATATATAACAAACTTTCAAATTTTTTCAGGCTGTTTACAAATCAGACCTGGAATGGCTGAGAGGCATTGGATGGGTTCCTATTGGTTCCTTGGAAGTTGAGAAAGCCAAGAAAGCTGGAGAAATCCTCAGTGACAGGAAGTATCGGCAGCCTGCAGACAAAATCAAATTTACCAGCGTGACCGATTCCTTGGCCATGGTCTTAGCCAAGCAAAATGCTGAGATCATGAACAAGGTGAGGGTGGTATTGCCATTAATAGAACTTGTTAATGAGGTGAAAAATTCAAAATACAAAGTAAACCGAAAAACCTGTGGATTATAGAGAAAGTCAATGTCCAAATTCAGCCATTGTACAGGAAAGCTGTTCTCTCAGGGCTCAGTCTGAAGTGAGCAGTTGGCAAAAATCTACAGACAAAAGTCCCTTAAATCACAGATTTTTCCAAGAGTAATACTGCATGATGAACAAGTGATGAGGAAATACCTGAAGTTCTCTGGATGTGAAACTTCTGCAACAAATCCCAGATCTGGAGGGCCAAAGTCACTAAGTACCTCCTCCTTTATAAAATAATCAAACAACTTATACAGAATAATTAATACACTTTTCCTCCTATGGCTGTTTCTCCACAATCCAAAATCTATCATTTGCTGCACCAGCTTAACCTGAGAAATAATGAGAAGGGACAAAATTTTCCTTCTTGAGCTGTTCAGAGAGAAACTTTGCTGTATCAGGGTATTAGAGCTTACTGGAACTACCCCTAGCAGTTTGTAAAATAATTGTAATTGTAAAATAATTTCATAAAGGACTGTTTGTAAAGGGCTGTTTTCCTCTCTTGCAGCGCCTGTATACGGAAGCCTGGGATGCAGACAAGAAGTCCATCCATGTCATGCCTGACACACCAGACATTCTGTTAGCAAAGGCCAACGCAGCCAACATTAGCAATGTAAGGACATTTAAACATTTACTGAACTAGTGGAAATTCAGAGTTAAGTCAGCATTTCTTTAATCATAAAGATGTTCTGAAACACGCATTCATGAAAAATTTGAGAGACAATTATGAAATGTAGAAATCCCATTTTTCAGAATATTGATAAGCCATTTTCTGTCTTCTCTTGTGTAGAAACTTTATGTCCAAGCCTGGGAAGAGGCCAAAAGGAAGGGTTATGACATGAGAGCTGATGCAATTCCAATCAAAACTGCAAAAGCATCAAGAGACATTGCGAGTGACGTATGTTCTTTCTTTACAGTTATTTTCAGTTACCTTAAAAACAAGAATATGTATTTTTGTGATCAATAGCAATAGGAAATGATGGGACCTTCATCCCAGATTCACTTCTCTCTGCATTTCCAGTACAAGTACAAAGAAACCCATGAGAAGGAGAAAGGCCACTACATTGGGTGCCCCAGTGCCAAGGAGGACCCGAAGCTGGCGTGGGCCGCGCGCGCCATGGCCCTGCAGAACGACCGCCTCTACAAGAAGGCCTACAACGATTCCAAGACCCAGATCCACATCCCCGTGGATGCCATGTCGGTGCAGGCAGCCAAGGAGTGCCAGACCCTGGTCAGTGACATTGACTACAGGCAGTACCTGCACCAGTGGACCTGCCTTCCTGACCAGAACGACGTGATCCACGCACGCCAGGCCTACGACCTCCAGAGCGACGTGAGTGACAATCACTGTAGGAATGCTTTAGGGCAGCTGTGTGAGGCTCTGTTTGTTAGTGACTGGCAAATATACTTTCAAATGCACATTTTTGGGCCTGCAGTTGGTTCTGGCATGTTTATTTTATCCTTTCTGAAGGATTTCAGCCTGGGTGCCTGAAATATTTGGGGCAGTTCATAATGAAGCCAAGTTTTCTTGGTCTTGGAATGTTTGCCTTCAGACTACTTGCAGCTTATGCCCCTGGTTTGGATGCAGTATATTAAGAGTACCATTGTTTCTGTGCAAATCAGGGGTGCTGTGTCTAGAAAGGACCTGATACAAGAGTGAATAAGTTGGGGGAAGGCTTATGATAAACCTTCTTGCACTTAGAGTTCGAGCTGCAGAAACCCAAAACGGTTTGGATTGGAAAAGATCATCTTATTCCAACCCCCTGCCATGGGCAAGGGACACCTTCCAGTAGACCTGGTTATTCAGAGCCTCATCCAGACTGGTCTTGAACATCTCCAGGAACTGAGAGTCCACCAGCTCTCTGGGCTAAGAGTTACCTCTGCAATATACCCGCAAATACCTCTGCCAATAACCCTTGGTTTGTTTGTAGAACGTGTACAAGTCCGACCTGGAATGGCTGCGAGGCATTGGCTGGCTGACAGAAGGGTCTGTGGACGTGGTCAAAGCCAAGAAGGCCCAGGAGCTCCTCAGCGACCGCCTGTACCGCACGCGGCCGGAGCAGCTGAAGTTCACCAGCATCGCTGACTCCCCAGACGTTGTCCTGGCCAAAACCAATGCCATGCAGCTCAGTGATGTAAGCTCCTCTTTCACATTTCACTTCTTTCTGGTGGAGAGTAGAATTTCTATGGTGGGAATGATGAGTTGGTGTTGCTATTGGACACGAAATGAGCACACAGAAGCTTGGTGAGTCCAAGAGAGAAAAAGAGACAATTTTATTTCTGA
Source organism: Anomalospiza imberbis (assembly GCF_031753505.1). Classification (NCBI taxonomy): domain Eukaryota; kingdom Metazoa; phylum Chordata; class Aves; order Passeriformes; family Viduidae; genus Anomalospiza; species Anomalospiza imberbis. Next base: position 1,592,353 of record NC_089687.1, read on the forward strand.
CCTCACAATATATAGAATTCCAAAAAGTGGCAGTGGATTGGAGGATGGAATCGCCACCTCTCCAACCACACTGGTCAAACCAAAAGTCCATCAATTCTCTCCTCCCACAAAGAAGAATGCAAAACAATTATTTACATGAACAGTGTGTGAGAACTCCAGTACAAATGTGTAAACTTTATCAGAAGACTGAAGAAGTTTTATGAGAACTTTAAAACTTTCAAAAGAACTATAAAAGAAAACACTTAAAAATCAAGGCGACAAGTTGGGAAGTTTTGCAAATTGGAATTACTGAAGAATTGCTCTCGGTGTTTTGTTCTCACCATACTGAATTGCCGCTGTTCTTCCTTTCTCCACAGCGTCTGTATCGTGAGGCCTGGGATAAAGACAAGACCCAGATTTCCCTTCCTTCAGACACTCCTGTCATGCTGCAGTCCAAAGTCAATGCTCTCAACATCAGCAATGTAAGAGAATAAATGAAATATTTGTGAAATGTTAGAAAATGAAAGCTGGCAATTGTTCTTCCAGTTTTTGCTGTAAATAGTGGTGCACAAACTCACCTTCTAATGTGCTTGTAAAGAGGAAATTACATGAAGAGGCTTTTTATCACCTCTCAGCCTACCAAGAGGTTGAGTGTTCGTGAACAAACTCCAAAGCTCAGTGCGCAGTTCCACAAAACTCCTGCTTCCTTTGGCAAAACCTGCCAAATACATTCCATGGAGGAGTTGTTGGAATCTGCAGACAGTGGTCTGTCTTCACAAATATTTCTGCTGCCTCTTTGTGTTTTAATTTTGCACCTACTTCAAGTCATGAGTTTTCTGTTGAGACACTTGCCAGGTTCATTATAGCAACTCTGCCAGTTTCAGGAAGCAAATGGGGCTCCCAAGCTGGTCGTTCCAAGCATGTAGGTTTTTAGAGAAGGCATTGAACTGTGTTTAATGAAGGTGATTTGTTTTCTTTACAGAAACATTACCAGAAAGCCTGGGATGAGGCCAAGGCGAAAAGCTACGACCTAAGAGCAGATGCCATTCCCATCCAACAAGCCAAGGCCTCCAGAGACATTGCCAGTGAGGTACAGCCTTCTCCTCATGTGGTGCTTGTGTCTCAGCAGAACTGAGTGAAGCTCAGGTTGGCAGCCTGAGTCTGGTGGCTGTGTCCAGGTGACCAACACACCTTCTGTTCTCTCTGCATTTCCAGTACAAGTACAAAGAAACCCACGAGAAGGAGAAAGGCCACTACATCGGGTGCCCCAGTGCCAAGGAGGACCCGAAGCTGGCGTGGGCCGCGCGCGCCATGGCCCTGCAGAACGACCGCCTCTACAAGAAGGCCTACAACGATTCCAAGACCCAGATCCACATCCCCGTGGATGCCATGTCGGTGCAGGCAGCCAAGGAGTGCCAGACCCTGGTCAGTGACATTGACTACAGGCAGTACCTGCACCAGTGGACCTGCCTTCCTGACCAGAACGACGTGATCCACGCACGCCAGGCCTACGACCTCCAGAGCGACGTGAGTACCTATAGAGATGTGTAGTTTTATTATTTAATAGGTTATAGCCTTTTTCTGATTGTTCAATGCTGTACAGTCACAACAGATCTATATTTAGACTGTTTTCTTAAACTTTTTGTTACTGCTATTATGTGCTCTTTTACACCCTTCAAAAGGATTGGTTTTATCTCTGAATTTTGTAAAACTTTAGTTGATAATATGTTGCATAATGCTTTTAGACAGGTATGATTTGGAGAGGCTGAAGGATTTGCCTTTCTTGCTTTGATGTGACTTGAATAAGAGCTGTTTGCTGCCTTGGAATCAGGTGGCTTTTGTTACTTCTGTTTGCTTGAGTCAGCTTTGAAATTTATTTAATTGGAAGAAAACTCTGTGAGGTAGCCAGTGAGAGGTTTTAGTGGCTGAATGCAAAGCAGGAGTCAGTGCAGCTGATTTCCTGACCTGGCTTTGCTGCTTATCAGTTACTCTTCCACTGCTTCAATTACAAGCTTTGGAGATGAGGTTCCTGTTCCTTGCTGTTTGTCAATTTTCCTGGTAGGCAGCTTGGAGTTTTGTTAGGACTTGTAAATTGTTGGAATTACTAGAGGAATAAGTGTTTTGGAAGGGACAGGAAGACTCTTGTAAGCTTTTAATATTAATCATCTTTAACTGCAACTCCTTTCAGTTTCTCATTACAAGGTTTAGAATGTGTTGTGTAAGAACTGAACTACTTAAAACCTTGTTGCCAGATTTAATTTTACTTATGACACTGAACATCTCCTGTCTATAAAAAGGATTCATCTGACTCTAGCTAAGTTTATATAACAAAATCTGCTTTGCATAGCTTAAAATTATTAAGACAATCATTTTAAACAATATTTTCCTTTTCTGACCATCGCACCCAGGCTGTGTACAGGTCAGACCTGGAGTGGCTCCGTGGAATTGGGTGGTTGCCCAACGACTCTCCAGAAATTAGGAGGGTGAAGAATGCCCAGGATCTCCTGAGTGACAACGTGTATCGGACCCCCATTGACAGCGTGAAGTACACCAGTGTTGTGGATTCCCCAGATGTTGTTCTGGCCAAAACCAACGCTGAACAGATCAGCATTGTACGTTCCAACCTCCCCAAAGCTGCTTCCACACTAGAAACTAAAGCTAAAGAGAAATCTCACAGCTAAAATATAAAACTGATCCGTGGCGTTTTAAGTTTAACGCTTTTCCAAACATTTTACTCTTTAGAGATGATAGTTCAGGAAAGATCTTTGGGATTTTATGTTATTGATATGTGAAATTCTGTAAGTCTGATGATATTATTAAATAACTGTTTTAACAGTCAAAATATAAAGAAGCCTGGGAAAAGGACAAGACTATGATCCACATCATGCCAGACACCCCTGAAATCAACCTAGCCAAGGCTAATGCTGTTAATTACAGCCAGGTATGTTTATCATTCTGTTTTCTCTAAAATAGTATGTGGATTATATCATTCTAATATGTTGAATCTCTTTGAATTTCATTGAAGTCTGTCCTCATACAGGGCTTGTGACATTCTCTTCCCCCTACTGAATATCCTTAAATTATTCAGCCATTTTAAAATAAATATTTGCATTCAGCTATTTAAAAATTATTAATATCGTGCCCCACCGAGGGAATATTTTCTTGAAATGGATGAGAAGCCAATGCATATAAATGTTTTCTACCCTTTTACAAACACCCTTCTGTGCTTTATAGGTTGCACAACTGGTGCTGCATGTTTCAGAGGTAACTGCGTTTATGGCTAGGAGCAGGAGTACTGCTCAAAAGATTTCATGGTATTTCAGCAAATAAATGGCTGGAAGCTCTGTTTCTGCAATGGAAAATGTCAGAGCATTCGGCATGTGTGTGATGTTTTATCTGTCTTTTCAGAAACAATATAAAGGAGCTTGGGACGAGCTGAAGATGAGCTATGATTTGAGAGCAGATGCAATTCCAATCAAGACAGCCAAGGCTTCTAGAGAGATTGCCAGTGATGTAAGTGCCAAAAGAGGCATCTCCCATGCTCCAAGAGCTCTTTCTTGCTAGCTGTTACTGATGGTGACCTCTGCTCTGCCCCCAGTACAAATACAAGCTGGAGCACGAGAAGCAGAAAGGACACTACGTGGGAGTGCCAAACGCAAAGGGAGATTCCAAAATCCAGTTTGCCCTGGACGTAGCCAAAGTTCAGAGCGAACGAGAGTACAAGAAGCACTTTGCCAAGCAGAAGACCCAGTGCCACCTGCCAGTGGATATGATGTCCATCGTGTCAGCCAAGCACGGGCAGGCCCTGGTGAGCGATGCCGACTACCGGCATTACCTGCACCAGTGGATCTGCCTGCCCGACCAGAACGATGTCATTCATGCCAGGCAAGCCTACGACCTCCAGAGCGATGTAAGTTCACCTGAAAACTACCCCTTAACTTAGTCCTGTATTGCCTCTTCTTACTCTGCTTCAGCTCTAAGGAGTGGCAATCTGTTCCTGAATTCAGGGAACTCACCTTGCTCTTTGTTAGAGTTGCAAAGTGTAGGCCACTTGTAAATTGCCGTGGTTGGAGGGTGATAAATTCAGATGTAGTGCTCAGGTTGGAACTACTGCTCCCCTTTTAACCACTGGATTAAATGCTGTTTTTCATGAATCTTGCTGGATTGTCCAGGGAAGTGTAGGTAAGAGCATGGACCCTCTTTTGTTTTCCCAGGCTGTTTATAAAGCTGATTTGGAATGGCTGCGGGGAATCGGATGGTTGCCAAATGATTCCCTTGGAGTCAAGCACGTCAAATATGCTGGAGATCTCTTGAGTGAGGTAACCAAATGTTTTTCAATACTAAAATTTTCTTCAGGGGTATTTGTCACTCAAAGTATTTTAAATGGTTTAAACAATAAGGTTTTTTTTCAAATGAAAAATGCAACTGCAGTATATTCACAAGATTTATTGTGTATGCAGAGGTTTTTCTCCATGAGAACTTCCCTGTCTTGTGTATCTATTCAGAATTGCTGTATTAGGCATCAAATATTCCAGGGTAATGTGTTCTTCTCTTTCTTGTACAGAGGAAATACCGCACGAAAGCTGAAACTCTCCCATTCACTCCTGTGGCTGACAGAGTTGATTATGTCACAGCAAAGAATAGCACTGAAATCCTCAGTGATGTAAGTTTGCTCTCAGTGTCTGGGCTACATTTGACTTCTGTGATTCTGTATTTAATGTGCTTTGTCTAGTAGCCTTGCCAATTCAGGGGTTGATTTGTTATTTTGTGTGTAAATTATGGTGTTTTTCCCAGTTCTTTGGTGGTGCTACAAGGCAGACATTTCTTTCTGTGTCCTAGATTAAATACCACAAAGAATGGAATGAGGCCAAGACCAATTATACTCTCACAGATACACCACAGCTGGATATGGCCCGAGAGGCAGCCAGAATTCTAAATCAGGTGCGTGCTCTCTCCTTGACAGCTTCTAGTCACATTTTTGAGGTATTTAGAAAACCTGCCTTAATGATAACAACCTGAAGGAAGGATTTGTTATCCTTGTACTTCCCTATAAATTACATACATGCAGTAATCGTTATCATTGTAGTAGTGTTGAATTCCTCATCACTTTTTATTTCCCACAGAATTTGTACAAGGAAAGTTGGGAGAAAGAAAAAGCCACTGGTTACCTCCTGCCTCCTGACACGGTGCAGATCTCTCATGCTAAGCACTCGAGTGATGTCCAAAGTGAGGTAATGATTCTTCTCATTAGGAAGATGAATGCTTGGAAGCCTGAAATGTTATAGGCCTTGAAAATTCCCAAACAGACTTAGAAAGCTTTCCATCTGGCGTAACATCCAGACTTTTCATGGCCTATGAATTCCACTGTCCTCCAAATAATTCAGCCATCTTTGTGATTATGGGCTTTGGAGATACTAGTGCTGAAGGTCAGATTCCTTCCACATTCCCTCTCTCCAGAAAATCAACTGAGCTGGATTTCCATATTTTACAAGTGTTAAATACGTGAAGTGATACTATGATTATAACATATATGGCCCTGATTTCACTTTTTGGAGTATCAAAACCTATAGGCCAGGACACACTTTACATTTAAACATTTGCATAATGGATCTTGAAATTATTACATGACCCTTATTTGGAATAAACATTTTACGTCAAAACACGTGTGACGTAAATACCATAAATAAGCACTCACTCTTCAGACAATCTCAAATAATTTGTTGCCAAAATGAGATTAAATGCACTTGTTAGAAAACATTTCCTAGCAAGTCTTTCCTCTTATGTTAACAATACCTTTTACTGAAAATGGGGAGTATATTAGACTAGAAAATGCTGTATTTTGAACTGGAAGGCTTATACAAAGTAATGTTATTGTTTGTGACTAGATTTTTATCTAGTCATGTACTGAAAACCTAAGGCTGCATTTAACAACTCCCTGTCTCATCTGCTCTCTGTGTTGACAAAGCTGAAGCTGTTCCTAGGTTAAAACCAGAGTGGGTACAGCCAGAGCTGATTTTCTCTGTATTTCTCCCCTCTCCCACCAGCTGAAATACAAAGCTGAGTATGTCAAGCAGAGAGGTCACTACGTGGGAGTTTCCAAGATGAGGGATGACCCCAAGCTGGTGTGGTACGAGCACGCGGGCGAGATCCAGAATGACAGGCTGTACAAATCAGACTACAACAAAACCAAGTCCAAAATCCACATGCCTTCGGATGCCATGGCAGTTGTGGCAGCAAAGGAATGCCAGAACTTGGTCAGTGACATTGACTACAGGCAGTACCTGCACCAGTGGACCTGCCACCCTGACCAGAACGACGTGATCCACGCACGGCAGGCCTACGACCTGCAGAGTGATGTGAGTGATGGGGCAGCCCTGCCAGGTCCTTTCCACATGGCCTGGCCTAAGGATTTTGCCCACAGCACATCATCTGTCCTGAGTTCAGTAATTTCTGTCCTTTTGCATTTTCTTTCTGGTTTAGAATATCTATAAAGCTGATTTGGAGTGGCTCCGTGGCTGTGGTTGGATCCCTCTTGATTCAGTGGAGCATAAGAAGGTTAAGAATGCACAGGAACTGATAAACAAGGTAAGAGAAAATACTTCAGCAGTTCCACAATTAGCACTTCTTTCTCATGCACAGTGTTTAAGACATTATTTCACCTCTTTGCAGAGAGCATACACAAAAGAAGCTCTGGAGAACTTTTCCAAGTACACCAGCGTGGTTGACACTCCTGAGATCACTTTGGCAAAGATGAACTCTGTCAATCAGAGTGACGTATGTACTTTTTTTAAAATAAAAAAATAATAGAGAAAAATTAGGAGATTATTTAATTGCTTTTGCTAACTTAGCCCAATATATTTGTATGTGCACCTCAATACTAACAGGCTTTCCTGGGGTAAAGAAGTTTAATAAGAAATGATAGGAATGAACAACATAGTGTTGCTGTCCAAATAATTTAACATTTTCCTGTAGAAGAATATGGCATGTCCCTGACTTAGGGTTGGCATAGATTTTTCTTACAGAAGACTAAGTCCTGTTCTTGAACAGTTCATGGAGTTCCTGGTGTAGCTAAACTGTATTTGCTGAGCAGTATATTAAATTTTTCATGAATACCATGTGGATTTTGAGGTGGCACAGTAACGTTTGCCTGTGTATTACAATGGTTGGAATGTCCTACACAACATTATTGCTTTATGACACAAGAGAAAAGTAATGTCTACTGCTAATAGATGGACTAATGGGAAAAATGTATTTCTCCTGTGGAATTAACACTGTGCTTGATTTCTTTTGTAGCTAAAATACAAAGAAACATTTAACCAGGAGAAAGGCCAGTACATTGGGTCTGATGATACTCCTGCTTTGCACCACGCGAAAGACATGTCCTTGCTCCACAGTGAGGTGAGATCCCATAAATACCAGCCTTTGAAATGTGGGGTAGACTTGAGGAACCGTTCTACTCTCAGTAGTGGCACTAGGGAGGTTATTTAATCCCTTTTTTCTTCAGCTTTCCTGTTTGGATCATCCTGGAATCAGGGTGATTTCTTTCCTTATTGAAGTGGTCTCAAAGGACAGCTGTGTAGTGCTTGGAAGTCATAATGGTGTGATAAAACCAAATATAATTCCATCCAATAATATCTTTGGAGACTACTGATACATTTTGCATTTACTTTTTTTATAATAAATGAAAACTGTAGATGATTTACATAATTAAGCAGTTACTTTTGAGTAGTCTCACTGATTTTAATGAGAAACCTCTGGTTTTTTCAAATAGAAGTGATTATACTCATTCGTATGAGGAGGCACTTCATAATTTAATCTGAAGGTGAATATATTTAATATTTAACAAAAAAGTATTACGAAAGTGCCATTGAGACTAATGTTTCTTTAATAAACACCAATATTTCTTGAAGACTTTTCACAGTTTTGATCGTCTATAAAATTATCAATCTCAATTCTATACTGCACTTTTAAACCTGAGCTCATATCTATATTTTGGATATTTTTATTATCCTTCTGGTATAAACATAATAAAGAAAGCAGAAATCGGCTCCAATTTGTGCTCAGGTAGCTTCCTGAAGTGAACACGTGTCCTGTTTGCCTTATTCTGAATGGCTGTTCAAAATGGACACTCTCCATTTAATTTAGTAGGAACCACTCTGTAAAAATATTCTGTATTCCATGTTATATCCCATGTGTGTATCAATGGGAATTTTTCATCAAAATCTGTGTGTGCTTTGTTTGTCTAGAAACATTACAAGAAGGCCTGGGAGCTGAGCAAGCCCATTGGGTACACTCTGGATGAGAAATATGTTCCACTTGTGGGAGCCAAACATGCAAACCACATCAACAGTGAGGTCAGGAGGGATTTCCCATTCTTTCCCTTTTTCCCCCCAATATGTTGTTAAGAATGAACATTAAAATTTCCACATGAATTTTTTTTCAGCTTAAATATAAGGAAATATATGAGAAGCTGAAAGGCCATTACCTGGCTGGGAAGGATATTGGTGATTTCCCCAGTGTCATTCACTCCCTGGAATTCCAGAAAATGAGGAGCGCGGTAAGGAATGAACAAGTCTGGAATATTTTCCATTTCCTTTATTTCACTATTTATTTCACTGATGAAATTCACTATTTCATTACTTAAACATAAGTAGTGCAAAGTTTAATAGAACTGTAGAATCACAGGATCATTAAGGTTGGAAAAGACTTCCAAGATCAAGTCCAACTAACATAAATCCACAATAATATCAGTAACAACTATTTCAACATGCTTGTCTTCCCTGAAGGCTAATTTTTATATGTGGGTTGAATAATTGAATTTAAAATTATTTAGGAGATTGAAAAGGGATTTGTTTAGCTATTAGAAGTACTACAGTAAGGAAAAAAAAACAAACTTCTGTTTCAGTCTAGGGATCTGAGCAGTAAAAAATATCAAGTAGGATTCATTTTCTTTACAAATAAAAGTGTAAATTTTGAGTTGAAATTGGAATTTAAGAACTGGAAAATTAAATGCACATTTGGTGTGTTGCTGTTGTCAGCACTGCACATGCAGGGCACAAAATCAGTGTAATCCCAAATATTCTGTCTTTAATTAGATGAAAACCATGTGTGGAGCATGAGTTTTTTAATCCTGAAGACTTGTTAGTTTTCTCATCAGCTATTAAAACTGCAAGTGAAGGTAATTGCTGTCCTTCCAGATCTTTGTCAAAATAAAAGGTGATTAATATCCAAGTTAAGATTTCTATCCTGTTGAATTCCATGGGAACTTAGCTACTAAATCCAGGAACCACATCTCAGATTAAGCTGCCACCTTTTAGTCCAAAATCCAGAGTTATACAGAAAATCACTCCCATTTCCTCTCACCTTTTCCCCAATCTTTGCTTTTCAGCTGGCTTACAGAAAGAACTATGAAGACACTAAGAAAAATGTCCATATCCCAGTTGACATGATGAACCACGTCCTGGCCAAGAAGTGCCAGTACATCCTGAGTGACCTGGAGTACCGCTCGTACTTCCATCAGTGGAGCTGCTCCCCTGAGGAGAACGACGTGATTCACGCCAGGAAAGCCCAGGAGATCCTGAGTGATGTATGTTTATCATTTATTCAGAGCCACAGATTAGGCTGGCTTGGAAGAGACCCATCAAGGTCATCCAGCATCTCGGGGTCTGGGTGTTGGGATGACCCCAAGAGTGTAAAAGTCCTTGTTTCCCAGCCCGTGCAGCCAAAGGAGTCTGAATGCGCAGGGTCAGCTTCTCAAGGTTGTTTATTTTCCCTTATCCAGAACATTCTCTCTCTGCCCTGCTGAGCTCTGTCCAGCAGGTCGGCCATGGCATTCTGTCTGCCCTCAGGGCGGTGTTCACATTTTATACCAAAAACTCCATGTGCCGTGTTTACAGTAACGTGCCAATGTCTGTCATTTATGTCAGGCAGTGTGTCTGTACCTTAAACCAACAGAAAAGTGTCACCATCACAGCAAGACATGGAGGGCAAGGAGAAGGAGAAGAAGGTCGGGACACACCCAAATCCCTCCATCTTGTCCCCTTGAACCCCATTCTAAAAACCCCAAAATTCTACTTTTTCACCCTGTGTCAATTCACCTATCACACCACTCAAACCCTTGTGGCTTGTAACTCCTCATACAAAGCTGGCAGCTTTTCCCATGGGTTAGAATCGAAGCCACAGGTGTTTCTGACTTCGTGCCAAGGTCTCTGAGCCCCCTGCCAGGGTCTGGAGCCAGCCAGGGCAGCCAGAGGGATGTCCTGGACTCTGACACCAGCACACCCCCAAAAATCCCACCAGGAGCCTGAGGGCATTGTCCAAACCCTTCTAAACCTGTATGAGCTTACTGAACCCATTTGTTTGACATTATAGCAGCCTTTCCCATCATTGTTCCCCCAAGTATCTTCCATAATATTTAAATATTAAATTAAATAAATATTAAATTTATATTAATGGAACATGAAAATTCATATTTACATATTAAATGATTATGACTTAATTAATTCATTAATATGAATCAGGAACCATGGCCTTGGACTCTTAGTACCAATCACTGCAGTGATCCTTATCTATTGTAATTGGGAATGCTGGAATTAGCACATGGGCCAGGACAGCATCCAGAATCCTTCTGGATCCAGTGGGTCTGGAAAAGAATTCCCCTTGTTTGTTGGGGTTGTATCAGCCCACAGGTGAGAGAATGGTGCTCATATTCTGCAGGCAGTGGTGTCCCAGCTTGGGCCAACCAACCTTCCCAGTAAAATCTGAGGGTGTGTGAATTGCCTGGCTTAGTACGATGCAGAATTCCTTGGTTTAATTGGCAGAAGGTAAATTTCTTCCTAACCTAATGTTCTGTTCACTTCCATGCAGTCTGTGTACAAAGATGACTTAAACTGGCTGAAGGGACTTGGATGTTACGTCTGGGATACTCCACAAATCCTACAGGCTAAGAAATCCTATGACCTGCAGAGCCAGGTAAGTTTTCCTTAAGTAAATAAATATTTATGTGTTTTTTTCTTTCATTTGTGGTTCACTGGGGTTGACATGCCCTTGTCCAGAGCTGAATGAAGTAATTCCTGTTACATCATAAATATTTTGTTTAAACTGTGAAAATACAGTCTTGGAGTTGCTTCTGGAGAGACATCACTTGTGTTACTGGAGGAGGAGAAAACTTAGGAGAATGTAAAGACAGCTGTGGTTTTTAATTTCATTATTCCTTAGTTCATACTGGTTCTAAGTATTTCTGTTTTATGACCTGTCACTTTCAGAGTTGATCCAACTGAGCTGTAATCTCTGATTTCAGCTGTGATTTTAAAGGGGGATTTCCAGGTCATTTTCAGCACTAAAGAGTGTTTTGTTGGTTTTGTGTCCCTAGATTAAATACACCTCTGCAGGGAAGGAGAACTTCCAGAACTTCAGTGTGGTTACAGACACCCCTGTCTATGTGACTGCTCTGCAAAGTGCTGCCAACGCCAGTGAGGTGAATCCCCACCTTTTCTGCTCAGGATTGTCCTTCTGAGCGTTGAAACAATTCACTAAACCCAGCTTTCATCCTCCAGGTGAAGTACAAGGAGGAATTCCACAAAACTAAGGACAAGTACACAACTGTGACTGACACAGTGGATTCAGAAAGAGTTCAGAGTTTGAAAAACCTCTATAGTGATGTAAGTGTTTATACAGAATTATTTTTCTCTTAAGGACCTTTAATGTGGGATTTTTGTTTTATTTTGTTTGTTCATTGTTTGAAGATAAACATCCAAACTGGGAGCTTCTCAAAGCCAGTGCTGAACCACTGCACTACTTGAGCTTGGGGAGATATTGTATTTCAGGCAAGGGTCATATTTTCCAATTGTAATGCCAGTCTTGGCTAAAAAAATGGAATAATAAATAGATTTCCTTTATAAAATTACACCTGAACAAAATTAAGACCTCATATGAGAACAGAGACGTGAATAGTTAGAAAGCATTTTATCACCCTTTACATGCACTTGATATCAAGTGTCAGTTAATATCTTCTTTACAATACTTTGGTGTCCTAATAAAAGCAGAAGGGCTTTTGATTTGTGTTGGTTGTTGGTAATTATTTACAAGGATTATTTTTCCACTCACACAAACTTTCTATTTCCTCACAGAATCTCTACAAGAAGGCCTGGGATAAAGTGAAGGCCACCAGCTATGCACTGCCCTCAGATACTGTAGCCTTGGCACGTGCCAAAGAACTGAAGCACAATGCAAGCATCGTAAGTGAATTAAATTCTTTATTTTTTTAAATCACAGCAGTGATTAAAAAAATTCTAACAATTAAATCCTTCAAGCCTTGCATCTACTATAGATATAAATAATTTTGAAATCTTAATTTTCCTTCCCCTTTTAATTGGGATATAATATGTATCTGTAGATAACGATTTTTCTCTGATAGTCATTTGGGTAACAGTCCTTTGTGGCTTCTTGTAATAGGGAAAAAAAAAAATCTTTTTTTTTTAGTAATCCAAACTGAAAATGTTACATTTTTACTAGTCTAAATTGCATGAGCATCCAGGTCAGAAAAACACCAAAAATCTTTAAATGATGCTTACTAAGTATAGAAAACATCTTATGCTTTACTGAAATTAGAATTAAGAGAGACCACTCCACAGATCTCTTTAAATTAAACAGCTGGAAGGATAAATGAGTGCCTTAATCTACATCTATTAATTTTTAAAACCCTCTAGTCAGTTGTTGTTTTACAACCTGATTGTTATGATGTGCTTTCTTCTCCATTTAAGACAAAACAGAAAACTAAAATCCTGGTTTAAAACCTTTCTCCACTTGTTGGACTCAACCTTTTGCTTAATGATGATGAATTTTGCTCCAAACCCACAAGTGACTCATTGGAGTCAGTTAATTGTTGCATTTCTTTGCTTGTGCTCAGGTCAAATACCGTGAGGAATATGACAAGTTCAAAGCCCTGTACACCCTCCCCAGGGGTGTTGAGGATGATCCCAATACAGAAAGGTGCCTCAGAGTTGGGAAGCTCAACATTGATGTAAGTGTTGGTTCTGGATGTGTGTTTTCCTGATAAAGCCATGCTTATCTCAGCAGCAGCCACTCAAGGAATCCCCATGCCTTGATCCAGACATCCCATTCCCACGTGCATTTGGCAGTGTGCAGTATTTGCTAAATTCTAGAATACAACCGTAAATTTAAGTTTTAACTCAATTACTGCATTACCTGCATGGGCAAACCTATAGGGTAATATGGGTAAAATAATCATCTGCCTCCTTGTATCTCATCAGCACAGTGAAAATTGAGCAAATCACATTTCACCTCCCTTGTTGGGGCTCTGCAAATTATTTCTAGAGCAGGGCCGATGTTAATTTTAGTCAGGACGAAAGTGATCTCTCTCCCACTGACATCCCATGACTTCCTCCAAATTTATCAACAATTTATTCCTCAGCTGTATCAAACATTGCTTTAACTCCACAGCGTCTGTACAAAGAAGCCTATGAGAAGACCAAAGCTAAGGTGCACATTGTCCCAGACATGGTGGACATCATCTCAGCCAAGGATGCCCAGAAGAAGATCAGCGAGATCGATTATCGCACGCGGCTCCACGAGTGGCTCTGTCTGCCAGACCTGCAGGTCAACACCCACGTGAGAAGAGTCACCGACCAAGTCAGTGATGTGAGTCCCCAGATCATTTGTTCCTGGCTCACTTTTGAGAATGTTCCTTCATTTGTGCTCTGTTGGAGGAAATGATTTGGCAAAAACGTCGCTGGAATGCTCTGAAGTTGCCACTTGACTTCATTTTTGTGACGCTTGGCAATAAATGGATCATTGAGATGGGGCTTATTTGAATAGAATCAGAAAATCCCACAGTGTTTTCAGTTGGAAAGGACCTTAAAGCTCATCCAGTTCCACTCCCTGCCATGGAACACCTTCCACTACCCCAGGTTGCTCCAAGCCCTGTCCAGCCTGGCCTTGGACACTTCCAGGGATGGGGAATCCACAACCTCTGTGCAGCAGTTTCAATAATTTCAGTGTTAATGGTGTAGGCATTTGGGTCATAACATTACAGTTCTACCCTGTCAGTAAATTGTCCTTTATTTGGTTGCACGAGGTGTGGAAACTTTGGAAGTCTGAGAAAATCCTGGTTGGGCAAAGCTTCTACACACTTGCCTTGAGCAGGTCAGTCCAGGAGTAGGATCTGGCAGTAAATCAGAGCCCAGTAGGATGTGCAGGTGTTCTGGTTTTTTTTGGTTTTTTTTTTCTTTAATCACTGGATTTTTAATTTATTGCCCAATTTGAAGCAAATGGAACAAAAATTATTTAAATTCCTGAAGGAATTGTTTTGATTTTCTCAAACAAACAAACAAAAGCCAAGAAAAAAAAAATCAAAGTAGTAGAAACCTTCCTTGCCTTCATTTGACAGTTGTGTTTTGGAGTGATTTAGAAAGAAGGGATTAGGTCCTGGTGGAATTCTTACAGGTTCCTTCTCTGCTCCCTTAGGTTATCTACAAGGACGACCTGAACTGGCTGAAAGGCATTGGCTGCTTTGTCTGGGACACTCCTGAAATCCTCCATGCCAAGCAAGCCTATGACCTTCGCAGTGATGTGAGTGGATAACTCTGGGTTTGCTTCCAAGTCTTCTTTTTCACTCCACTGTGGCTTTACTCCACTCCAGGTGTAGTCTGGAAAATATTATTTATCCTTCTTGGTTGAAGGATTCGTTAAATAACAAGCCATAGTTCCAATATACTTTCTGTTTCAATGCTGGTTCACTAATAAAGTAGCTCAGTGATGAAATGAATAGTAAATACAGTAAATATGATAATACAATAAATTAAATTAACAATTACTAGACCTAGTAATTAGAGCTCTTGCTTTCTCTCTGCAGATTAAGTACAAATCTAAGGCAGAAAAAATGAAGAAGGACTTCACTGTGGTCACGGACACTCCTGTCTATGTCCAGAATGTGATCAGTGCCTTGAATTTAAGTGAAGTAAGTGTTTCTCTCACCTTCCAGACAATATTCCAAATGCTGTTACCTCACCAGCTTTAGAAATGGGACTTTTATATGTTTTTTAATAATTCAATTTTAATCATTTTTGGTTATCTACACCTTATTGTAGACACAATCACAAAAATAATTAATTGCCTGAAGCAAAAAAACTTTAATCCAGCGTTTTTAGGAACAATTCCCATTGTATGAAAACAAAACATACTGTGAGAGAATGTGACAATTATGACTTTTCCCCAGGCTGTCTATCGAGGTGATTACAGGAAGAATGTCCAAGGCAAGATGATCCCCACTGATAAAACAGTGGATCTGGAGCGGGCGTACAATGCAAACAAAATACAGAGTGAGGTAAGTACAGAACTTCAGGCTCCACAGTGTTTGTGATGCTGAAAAACCAAATTGTCTGCTTTTAGCTTTTCAGGTGAAGCTGGATGTCACTGCTCTGAAATGAAAGTGGGAAAATATCCTCATTTGAGCTATAAAAAATGCATTTTAATGCATTTTTCCCCCAGGGATGGGGATCTTTAGCCAGTTGTGATGGCGAGATTTCCAGGATGGAGGGATTTTCCCCTCAAGTACTGCTGACAGTTGTACAAAGTCTTTCTCTCTGCTCTTGCAGAATTTGTATCGCTGGGCTGGTGTGAATGCTCTGCCCACTGGGTACAGCCTTCCCACGGACACTCCCAACTTCCAGCATGCCAAACACGTCCAGCACATCGGCAGTGATGTAAGTCAGGCTCTAAATCCTTCCAAGTCATCCTTCTACACCGTGGCAATGATCAGCAGCCCCAGATAAGGGACTCTCAGCTTGGGCCTTTACTATCAAAATAGAAATTTCCTCAGCATTATGCAAATACCTTATTAGATGCAAAAAAAAAAAAAAAAAAGTATTATATTATTGATTTTGTGCCATATGATAAAGGGAGAAATAATTATGATGCATGGTGTATTTAATTCTGGTACAGCTACATCTCACTTGTTTTATCTCTAAAAATCTGTCTCTTTATACGGCATAAATTGCTGTCAGAGCTGCAGTGTAGCCAGAATCATAATCGAATTTAGTTTCTGTGTGGTCTTGTACTTCTTATAGCTGAAATATAAAGAAGCCTATGAACACATGAAAGCCAAGGGCTACACCCTGGGACCTAAAGATGTTGGCTTTGAAAATGTGAGGAAAGTCAATCAAGTCATTAACGAGGTACAGTAAATATATGTATTTGCTTTCAGTTGTATTTGCAGTGCCCAAAATATGTATAATGAGAGTACATCGACTGCTGAGTTGTCAGATCCCTCTTCTTTGAGGCTTTTTAAATTACTTAGAGAAGTATCCATCAAGAATGGTGAGGATCATTGATCCAGGCTGAAAATGTTACCATAATATAAAACTACAGCCTGATTTTATTAGCTGTGATTAAAGTTGAATAGAAATTATTGTATCTGTATAAAATTGGGTCACAGTAGTTTTGGGTTTTATATATCTTTACTCACTTCTTTGATCATTGGGTTTAAAGCCATGAAAATTAAATATAGGTATTTACATGTTTTTAGGATTACAGTCTGAGATTTCCAGAATTTATTGAAAACAATTAATGGAAAATCTTTGCCTGGGTAGAAAACAGTAATTTGTGTAAGAAGTGCTTGCACTGTGCTGAACTTCTTAGCCTTTTCAAGGTTTTGAGCTGTGTTAAAATGCAGAATGTTGTCTCTTTTGACAGAGGCTGTACAGGGCAACCTACCACAAGAACAAGGACAAGATTCACACCACCCCTGACACGCCCGAACTCCGCCAAGTCAGAGCCACCCAGGAGGCTGTCAGCGATGTAGGTGCCTTCCTAAGAGAACAGCTGAAGAAACTGAGATTATCCCCTGACCAAACAGGTGAAATGCTGTTTTGTTCCTTGCTTTCCAGCTGATCTACAAGTCAGATTTCTTCAAGATGCAGGGCCACCTGATCTCCCTGCCCTACACCCCTCACGTGCTGCACTGTCGCTACGTTGGGGACATCACCAGTGACGTAAGCAGCCGCTGCTCCCACACCTGCAGTGAGGCCAAAACCTCTCTGCTGGGAGTGGGGCTGGGTTTCTCTCACTTCCTTTCTGTTCTGTTACAAAAAAATGCTTTCTCACTGTGTTTAAGGACTGGAGATTGAAATGATCCCAAAAGTCAACTGTTGAATTGAATTTCTCTCGTAGAATAAATACAAAGAGGACCTGAGGTGGCTGAAGGGCTTGGGTTGCTTCCTGTATGACACTCCTGACATGGTCCGTGCCCGTGAGCTCCGCAAGCTCTGGGTAAGACCTTTCCCCTGGGAATTGAGCGTGACAGCAATGGATTTATTTCTGTGCATGCAGGAAGTGAAACAGATGAAAATGAGCAAAGAATGAGAGAATTTTGTGTCGTGCAGCCAAGTCGTTGTTTCAGAGCACTGTTGGGTTGCTCTGTAAAATTTCCTTTATTAATACTGCTTTTCCTTTCCAGTCCAATTATATCTACACAAGTACTGCCAAGAAAATGTGGCCTAAAATCCAGGTGGTGTTGGATACTCCTGGGTACAGAGCAGTGCAGGAACTAAAAACCCATCTGAGCGAGGTAAATTCTGTTATTTCTGCACAATTGTGTAGCTGGAATTAACCCCTCCCTGTGTTTTTTACTGGAATAGAGGGGATGTTATAATTGCAATGCTGTGACTGTGCAGCTTCTAAACAATAGCAGAAGAGATAATTTCTGGACCTGTCTTTTTCCAGCTGGTTTACAGAGCTGCAGGCAATGAGCTGAAGACAAAATACACTTCCATCCTTGATACACCTGACTTCATAAGAGCCAAGACAGGACAAAAAATACAGAGCCAGGTGAAGAAATTGTGCTGATATAAAAATGAATCAGGGGATCCTTCTTACTGTATTGTTAAAGTACAGCAAGAGCTTTCCAGGCCTTTTCCAAGCAATGTAGAATTCCTAGAAATTGGAGGTTATGTTTATACTGAGATTTTACAGCTGTTTTTCAGAGACATAAGGTAGAAATTAGTAGAAGTGTGGGTTTTTTATGATTATTTTCTTTTTGCTGCAGTACTTGTACGTGGAGCTTGCCACAAAGGAGAGGCCCCACCATCATGCTGATGGTCAGACTCAAGCCTTTGCACATGCCAGGAGTGTCAAGGACATGATCAGTGAGGTAAAACCTTGTTTTCTAATTTGCTGCCACTCTGCTGAACTCTTCAGAAGTTTTATTTCTAATTTTAGTGGTAATTTCAAGGCTCAAATCGGTTTAGCCTTAATTTATTTTTCTCTGTCTTAAATTCCACATTTCCTTTGTAAGTTCTGGTGAAATAAAACATTCTGAAACATGTTTTAGCTTTTTTTGCAGGTTGGCAAGTGCTTCTAAAATTGCAATGATGACTTTTCCTTCTTGCTGTCTCTCTTAGAAAAAGTACAAAACCCAGTATGAGAAGATGAAGGACAAATACACCCCTGTCCCTGACACCCCAGTGCTGATCAGAGCCAAGAGAGCCTACCTGAATGCCAGTGATGTGAGTACTCCAGGAACACCCCCCTGCTGCTTTTCCTCGCATTCTCCATGAAAAGAACAGGAAAAGTCAGTGGGGAAAGAGCATGCAAAGCACAGAATATCTCAGTGTCCCCCATCAGGGAGGTCTCCTTATTTACATGTCCATTTCCATCTGAAATTAGGAACACTATTAAGTTTTGATTTGATTCCACTGCAATGCCTTTTTTTCTCTTCCAGTTTTTAGAATTCATTTTCATTTCCCATTGCACTGAAGTGTGGCCATACAGCAAAGTGAAAACAGAATTTAAATAATTTGCTTACACGTCAAGTCTCCAAATAGAGCAGACTGGAGTGAAGTGATTGATGCTGGGGCCAGGATAAAATCACTTTTATCAGCTTTTTCATCTCAGTTTTGTGTTAGAAGTAAACTGCTCTGTCACTGGGATTGTGTTCATTTTTTAAATTCAGAAGTAGATAAGAGAGGAAAAATTACCAGAGCTGCTGCACAGGAGGTTGTTAAGGTGAAATTGATTTTTTTCAAGCGTGGAATAGTTATTTGGGATTTAAGGCAATTTAAAAATGCTCATTTGTGAGAGCTTTTCCATATATTTCAGAACCAGCAGGATGTGAAAGGATATGTGCAGGGCTGGTGCTTTGTTCTAGGGTTAATTTAGTCTTACTGCTCTAAGAGTGATTTTTAAATAGTGCCAAGGAGCATCCCAGCTCTTCTGCACATGGGAACTTCTCCTCTGAGAAAGTCTGGGATGATCGTCCTGCTTTCTTCTAGAGGAGGGCAGGGAAGATTTTTATGCCAGAAGTGGCACCTGTGCTATTCTAGAGAGCACTCCTGTGATGCAGGGATGTTTTTTCCTCAGTCTGAAAGGGAATTGGGTGAAAGTCTCTGTAGTTTTCACCACAAGTCTCAGTGAAATTACAACTGGTTGTAGGCAACTGCTGCCTTCTAAAATTCCTCAGGGCTTGCATTGGGGTGTCAGACAGCAACATATCCCTGGGTATCATTCCTGAGAAGTGAGAAATTTAACTGAAACATTTCCTGGCACATTAATCCCTTCTTTTGTGGGTTTTTTCCCTCCCAGCTGCGCTACAAAGAAACCTTTGAGAACACCAAGGGCAAATACCACACCGTGAAGGATGCTCTGAACATTGTCTACCACAGGAAGGTCACTGATGACATCAGCAGTGTATGTACAGCATCTTCATTCCTAATTAGTGTTTGGCACTTAATAACCTAAAATAGGCCACTTAGCCTTTTGTTCCGTTTCATTATGTCAAATAATGAGGAAAAAATCAGCTTTGTCAGTGTTGATTTCTCTCTTTCTCTGGAATATTGATTGCTTTGGTGTTACAAGTTAATCTCATTTCCACTCTTTTAGTTCTGCTGTTTCAGGGGGAAAAAAATGGAACTTTTGTGTTGTCTGGAGTGTTCTCTTCGACTGTTTTACTTAATTCTTCAACTGTCTCTGCAGGTGAAGTATAAGGAGAATTACATGAGCCAGCTGGGAATCTGGAGATCCATCCCAGACCGCCCCGAGCACTTCCACCACCGCCTGGTCACGGACGCCATCAGTGATGTGAGTTCCAGCAGCCCCTGCACGGCCCAGCAGGAAAGGCCAACGTGGTCTCAAAACGAACCCAAACATTCTTTCTCAACAAAGGGAAAGCAGCTGGAGTTTTTCAGTGATTTACAATCTGCCCCGGGGAACTGATAGAATCTACAACGGCAGCACACCCCCCTTGTCAAATTAGCAGACAATTTTAATTAATTTCAGTTGTATTTGCTTGGATCTGTTTAGCCCTGTAACGACCTTTAATTGTACATTTCTGTACATACACAATAACCCCTTACCTGTACAATATTTTTAATTCACACAGGAACTGCAGCAGCTAATGATAGATTATGTGTGTGAATAAACAAAAATGGGAGAAACTAATTTATTTTATGATGGATGTAACTCTCTTTGCCACACCTGGTGCTGAGGTTTATTTCAGTATGGATTATCTGCTTAAAACCGAGTCTTTTTTACTTCTTTTCTAAAGGTTAAATACAAGGAAGACCTGGAATGGCTCAAAGGCACAGGCTGCTATGTGTGGGATACTCCAAGTTTTGTCCTGGCAGAGAAGAATAAAGTGCTCTACAGTGGGGTGAGTGACACACCCTGAATTGTTGCAGAATGTTTTTGGACGTTTGCTGTCCATTTACAACAATCTGTTGTTGGTAAAAAAGTTAACTCACAAATGCAATAATTCCACCTTTTTTTTCCCACAAGTTCCCTCTAAAATCACATTTTCATTGCCTTACCCTTCTTTGGACCAACATGGGCTGGGTTTTGTGTATTTGATTTTCTTTGGCTGCAGTGTAAGTACAAGGAGAATTTTGAGAAGACCAAGTCCAAGTTCAAGTACGTGGCTGACTCTCCAATCAATGAACATTTTAAATATGCAACTCAGCTGATAGATGAGGTGAGTAAAGATTTCTGTAGGCTCAGCCTTAAGGAGTGGGTCTGTGAGTTAATACAGAGTTGAAGGTTGTCCTTCCTTAAAATCAGGCTTAAAGATGCTTTAAGATCAGAATAAAGTCATGAAGGACAAGGTTGTTGTTCCTCTGAGTGTTAGGACAGAACAGGTTTGCAGAGTCTAGAAAGTGAAATCCCCACCCCTGTTCATTAATTTTTCATGGCAAAGGAACGTTTCCTTTGCTGACTTAGATAATGCTGCTGGTACAGTAACCCTGAGTGTTGGTTTCCATCTCATAAGGCTGTGGACAGAATTCCAATTGCTTTCCTAAAACATTGGTAAAATCTTTATGGGTGTTTGGAAGACAGAGTTATGTCTGAAGTTTCCACAGCTCCTTTAATTTCAGTGATTTTGCCTGGAATTTTTCCACTCCACAACTCAACTTTTTCTTATTTTCCTCCTGTAGTGCTAAAGAAACAATTGACACAACCTAATAATTAATGAACACCCCTGGGTTTAAAATTCAAATCTCTCCTGGAGTTTGTAGGATTAGTGCTCTACACCCCAGGACAGATTCCATGGAGAACACCACGTTCAGGGTAATTCCCATCAGTTTAGAGTTGGAAAAGCCCATCAAAATCTGATGCTTTTCAGTAAAGAAGCAGATATTTAGATATTTATATCTTATATTTCATTATTTTCACCGGCCATTGTGTCATATCATTACTTGTCAGTTAGTTTATTACTGTGTTACCTGCTTGAGGTAAGAAAAGCTGTTTCACATCAAATGCCTGAATTTTTATGAAGGTTTTTCGGTCTTACTATTGTTCATAGAGCAAATAAGGAAAAAAATTATTATCAGAAACATAAACAGATGAAATTTTATCAATGGGAGCTCCATATATTGAAATACTTGCCTAAATATCTTCTGTTATATAAGTGATGTTTTTTTAATAACAACTCATTGTGTTCTCTTTGGACTCAACTCAGGAATCTACAACACAAAGTTGCTTCTGCAGTTACTTTTCATGGAGAAAATCAGTCATAAAATTGCTTATTGGAAGAGTGGGATAGAGACATAAAATTGCTTATTGTAGGCCTTCCAGGGGCAATGTAGAAATGCATTTACCATTTGGAAATATTCTCCCTCTTCTCTTTTTTTTGTTTTGTTTTGGGTTTTTTTTTTTTTTTTTTTGGTTTTGTTTTGTTTTGGAGTTTTTTGGTGTTTTTTTTTTTGTTTCAGGTTTTTGTTTGTTTGGGGGGTTTTGTTGGGTTTTCTTTTGCTTATTTTTTGGATTTTTTTTTGTTTAGTTTTTGTCAGGTTTTTTGTTTGGGGTTTTTTTTTTGTTGTTTTGAGTTTTTTTGGTTTATTTTAAAAATTTATTTGGGGTTTTTTGTTTGGGGTTTTTTAATTGTTTTTTGAGGGTTTGGGTTTTTTAAAAAATTTGTTTGGTTGGTTGGGGGTTTTTTTGTTGGTTTTTCTTTATTCTTAATGTATTTTTCTCTTTTGGACATGACCTTCAACCCCAGCCTGTACAGAGGCTGTACCAGTGACCTCTCTGTATCTTAACCCTCTCTTGTTACGCTGTATTGTGCTATTCTGAGCAGAAATTAT
This sequence comes from Anomalospiza imberbis, assembly GCF_031753505.1. Classification (NCBI taxonomy): domain Eukaryota; kingdom Metazoa; phylum Chordata; class Aves; order Passeriformes; family Viduidae; genus Anomalospiza; species Anomalospiza imberbis. The sequence continues at coordinate 1,614,921 of NC_089687.1, forward strand.
ATAAAGCAGCCTATGAGAAGCTCAAAGATAGGTACAGCGTTATTGTGGATGATCCCAGGAACCTGCTGGCCAAGTGGGGCAGCACCCTGAGCAGTCAGGTACTGTGGGGGCACCTGGAGCAGCTCTGTGTGCCACCCTCACTCCCAGCAGTGTCACAGCCCTGTGGTTTTTGTGGTGTTTCTTCACTCTTCACTCAATCTCCATCCTGCCACCCAAAAAGGAGCCACTTTTTGTGTGAGCTGCTCTGTCCACCTGTCCTGTATGTACTTCCATTATTGTGCATCAATGGACATCAGGAATCCCATCCCTCCAGAAGCCACTGCTGAGGTTTTAAAAAATGCAGAATCAAGCATTTATTGGTTTATTACCTCTCTTTTCAAATCTGCTTACTCATTTCTAGATAAAGCAACAGGGACATATTTGCCCTAATCTCTAATTTACTCTCATCTCCCCCCAAAACTTCATAACTTCCTTAATGTGAGAGCAGGAAATTTTGTTAATATTTATCCTTGGCAGTGTTAAATGTGCAGATGTGAATTGTATGCACATGTGGATGAATACATGCAGCACCTTGCCTAAATCTCTCCACTCTCCAAGTGCCTGGGATCTAGAGCCGTGTCATTGTTCATGTTGTTCATGTTGTTCATGGGTCTCTCTTGTCCTTGGTTGCCATTTGCATGGACAGAAAAGCTATAAATCCTTTGCCAAGATGCTCCTGCAGCACGGATGCAATGAAATTCAGAGGCCAGATATGCTGACAGCACTCTACAACACATACCTGTGGAGCCAGGTAATCTGCAGAGCTGCTGCTCTAGGACACTGTAGCTGCTTGGACTTGGCATATTTACTGCTGCCTCTATTTCCATGGACTTCAGACCCCAAAGCTTCCTCCGTGTGCTTAATGCTGGCTGTGGTAAAATAAAACAGAATATCTGAAACAATGTTTGCTGTCTCTTGGCCATCGCTCAGCTCAGGCTGAGCTTGTCCCCATATCTCCTTTGTTAAAAACAATTGGTATGAATTCCACGTATTTGTATAAAAAAGCAATTTTCTATACATTTCAGATATTGGATGTTAGCTCTTCCTGGTATTTCCCTAACCCAGTTCTCATTCTGACACCATTTCTTGACCTGGCCACCTTTGATAACCCCAGTTCCTTAATTCAGGAAGGACAGGATGGATTTGCCAGGGAGATTCCAGCATTTATCTCCCACTGTGCCCAGAATGGTGTCAGACACAGAACAGTTATTTCTGCTCTGAAATCACAGCTGCTGGCAGTCAGCTCACCCTTTGCTGAAAGGGGAAAAATCATTCCTGATCGTGAATTAGAATACAAATGATAGACTGGAAACAATTCTGTCAGAGGGAATTGGAATTTGTTATTGCCTATGCCAATAGTGACATTTTTCAGTAATAAATTACTGAAGGTCTTTCAGACATTTTTGTTCAATTTTTCTTTGGATTTATATTCTTTCACTAAAAACTCCTTGCAGGTAACTCTGAGTATGTTTGAATTTAAAAAAAGAAGTGTCTGACCTGCATGTCCCCCTGAGTTCACTCCGTGTTATCATTGATTATTTGTTTATCATTTTTCATATTTTGTCTGTCACAGTCCCATTTCAAATACATGGGTTTATTTTCTGAAAAAGGGTAGAGCATGAAAATTCTTTTTAAAAAAATGTATTCTAACCTTTTCCAGCTGCCTTGAGGCTGCCTACAGTGAATTTCCCTCCTTGGTGAACCTGTTCTCACTTGGTAAACTCTGTGAAAAAAGGTTTAAAAAGGTTTAGAAACCTGAGCAGGGCAAGCTGAGCCTTAAGAAAATCATTACCAAGGCACAAATCCTGCTGCCAAAGCCTTGAAAATATCCTGGCATTGGGATATATTTGGTAATGTTTTTATCTCCTGCTGTGTGAGATGATTTACATTTCTCTTCTCTCCGATCACAGAATCATTAAGGTTGGAAAAGACCTCCAAATTTCAACTGGATATGAATATTTAAAAATGAGATTTTGTCCATCATGTAATTTAAAAGTCTCTGGTCTGCAAGGATTGATTTTTTCAGCTCAGACCTGGAGATTTTAGCTTGAACTAACCATAAAATGAATCAGACAAACAAACAGGCAGCCTCCTGGCCAAGGAAGGGGTTTGCAATTCAGCTCATGGTGCATGTTCTGCTTTCTTTGGCTTTGTGGGAGGGTTTTGCAATTTTACCCGTGGATATAATCCCACCTCTGGTAGAGGTTTTACCCTGCTCTGTGTGACTAACCTAGAGCCTTTCCCCATCTCCAGATTCAGTACAAGAAGGACTATGAGAAGAAGAAAGGCAAATATACCACAGTTCTGGATACTCCAGAGTATCTACGGACCACAAAGGTCAACAAGCAGATCAGTGACGTAAGTGTGGACCCTTTGGAATGGGACAGTCACCGCCAGGGAATTCCCAAGGATTCCAAGGAATAACCCCAGCCCCAATTTGTCCCTTCAGATTATTTACAAGCTGGAGTACAACAAAGCCAAGCCCAAGGGCTACACCACCATCCAGGACACGCCGATGCTGCTGCACGTGCGCAAGGTCAAGGACAGGATCAGTGACGTGAGTGGATCCTCTGTGGCACCAAAAACACCCCAAATCCACTTTTTAACTTGGTAGCCCATGTTTGTAACTCCTTTGTAATGCTGTCAGTGCAAATCATCAGCTTCTCAGACCATATTGGTCTGTAAAACTCTATCTGCATCCAGTGCTCTTTCAAAACCCAGTGTTTTAGGAAATCTTTCATAGAATTTTCTTTTTGAGCTCTTGGAACATTTTTTTGGTTTTTTGCTGGGACAAACCACCCCTCACTAGAAACAAAAGCCATGAGCTGGAAGTGGTCTCCAAATCTAAATTAATTTGGAGAGTTTTTTTTCTGTTTTCTCTTCCTCTAGGCTTGAATAAAATATTTCGTGTATTGCCGTGTTTATTAATTTCTTATATGGATACTGTGAATATGTAAGGTAAATTCTCTGATCTAAAATAAATATGTTTTGATTCTGGGGCAATAGAAAAGTAAGAAGGAGAGAGAAAGTAATATAGAATTTAGGACTCCTGCTCCAATTCCTTCTCCTACCCTTTCTCTCTGTCCTTTTTTTCGTTGTTCCTTAGGTATCCATAAATGAGGATACTGAAACTTCTGAAACTCTGTGTAGTACTGTCAGAATAAGTAGCCTGAATCTCATCCAGATGCTCCATGGGTTTCTACATGATTAGTAAATACAGGAGGAAAAATAATTTTTTGTTTTATTTAATTTTTTATTTAATTTATTCCAGGAGGAATCAATAATTTTTATCCAGATACTAAAGTGGTTCATTGAGAAACAGAGATGTGAAGGACATTTTTTAAGCTCCAAACTGAGTGCTGAGATTCTCTGAAGGAGTTTTCAGTTAGTGTAACTATCAGAAAATATGTTTCTTCCAAGGATTTCTTTTTGCTGCAAAAATCTAGAAATATTAAGAATTACTGGTCGTGAATAGATTTTGTTTAATCTTAGTCGGTGCCTCATGGTGAGTTAAAACTGCCTCATTTTCTATATAAAGAGAAGTGCTGCTGGAGAGGACCCTCCTTTAGGCAGGTGCTTGATATCAAGTTGTATCAACAGAATTATTTTTCATGGAATCCCAGAATTATTTAGTTTGGAAAAGCCCTCAAAGCCATCAAATTCAAGCTGTGCCCAACACCCTCATCACCAGCCCAGAGCCCTGAGTGCCACCTCCAGTCATTTTCTCCTTTTAAGATTTTATCCAGACTGGAGCAATTCTAATGAAGTTTTTCAATATTTGAGTGCTTTTCTTGTTGATGCTGATCTGACCTTTGCAAACATTTTTTACGTCTTTGTCTTTCTTCAGCTGAAATACAAAGAAATGTATGAGAGGAGCAAATCTCGCTGCAACGTCGTGGCGGATTCAGTTCACATCAAAACTCCCAGGCACGCCTACAAACTGAACAGCAACGTGAGTTCTGACCTGTTCATGGCTTAATTTTATTCTGGAGGGTGTTGGGAACTGGCAGTGGAAGCCACAAGGAATTATTTCCACAAGAAATTACTCCACAAGGAATTAATTTCCACCGCATTTTTTGGCGTAATCGCTTCTAATCCTTACGCTGCTGGAAGAAAATGTGTTTAAATTTATTTCATACTGAAGTCCTCACTCTGGTGAGTTGTCCTTGAGGTTCTTGTGTGTCACACATCCTCTTCTTCCAGTTGTCCCCTGTTTTCCTGGCAGAGACACAACTGTCCCACGAATTCCATGGGATGATGCTCTTGGAGACAAAGCTTCATGGAAAACGTTCCTGTGGTTTCTGGTATTGGTGCCCAGCACCCATTTCAGTAGGAAGGATCTGAAAGCTCTCCTTTTCTCCAAAGTCAGGACATCATTTCAGTCCTTCTATCCCTTTCTCCACCTTCATATCCCTTTCTCCACCCAGCAGTGGAAACCTGCAGTGGCTGGCCTGTGCCTGACCCAGAGAAAAGCCCTAATCTGGTGTAGATAGATTTTCTTACCTCTTCTCACAGGCCAAAAGAGAATTGGCCTCTGTGTGTTGTGTGCACGGTACCAGTTTCCCATGAACTCTTCCTGTTTGTTTTTCCCTGGCCACAGCTGGATTATAAGAAGAAATACGAAGCAGCCAAAGCCCACTGGCACCTGATTGCTGACAGGCCTGACTTTGTCCAAGCAGCCAAGTCCTCTCTGCAGCAGAGTGATGTAAGAAAATCAAAATACACTGAATGATCCATTTTCCCATCTCTCCTATTCAGATTATTTTTTTTTTTAATTTGAGAAGATCAGAGACTCTGTTACTTTATATTTTCTTTTTTCTTCCTGCAGTACGAATACAAACTGGACCGGGAATTCCTCAAGGGGTGCAAACTCTCTGTCACAGATGATAAAAACACAGTGTTGGCCCTCAATAATGCCATCCTGGCCAGTGATGTAAGCACTGAACTCACCTTCCTCTCCAAGTTCTCTACTACCACTTTACTCACTTTACTAAACTGTTCTATTGCAAGTATAATTGGATTAGCAAATAAGCTTTGGGCAGCTGTTCTCAGTCTCACTTCATTATTTGATTTATTTAATTAACAAATTTACTGAATGAATTTGGTCTTGTAGAAGCCACTGGCCTAGTTCATGGATTAAATTAATATTCAAAGTTAACATTGCCTGAGTACCCCTAGACCTTACCCCCAGGTGCATCTCTGCATTCCTGATATTGAAATGGAAGTGTCTGGAGAAAATAGCACAAAATACCGTTAATAATAGCACAAAATATCTTTAATAATTGCTTACAGTATGTTAATATTCAGTATACTAAAAAAAATCCAAGGGAGAGCCATAGGAATGTATGGATTAGGCTGTAAAATATCAAAATATGGGATTTTCTGCAAAATTTTGCACTAACAAGCAAACACAGCTGTACTAATTATTTTTTATTCTGACAGATGCACATTATTTAAATTGATATCTTTCCTTCCTGCTAGATAAAATACAAAGAGAAGCACAACAAAGCCCGTGGGACCTACCACGTTGTTCCAGACACCCCTCAGATCCTGCTGGCTAAGAACGTCAGCTCTCTGGTGTCTGAGGTAAAACATCCATTTACTTCTCAATTTAATTGAATTGAATTCCATCCTGGAGCTGCTGGGTTTGACCTGGTGTTCCCCTGTGCTGGCAGAACAAGTACAAAGAGCAGAGCAAGAAGCAGCTGCCCCATGGCTCCTTCACCACCCTGCCCGAGACCAGGGACACTGTCCATGTCAAGGAGGTGACCAAGAACGTCAGCGAGGTGAGCTCATACTCAGCGCATCATCTCCAAAGCTGAGCTTTTCTAATCCCAACTCCAAAAGCTGCAGCCAACACATTTTGGGAGTGAGGTGATTCCTCTTTGTGCGCCTACAGGAGTTTGGAGGAGCTTTTTTCCAAGTTTCTGCAGCGTTTCCCTCCGTGTGACATTACAAACTCACACGTGGCCCTTGTTGTTCTTGACAGACAAACTACAAGAAGAAGTTTGTGAAGGAGAAAGGCAAATCCAATTATTCTGTCATGCTGGAGCCTCCTGAGGTGAAACATGCCATGGAAGTTGCTAAAAACCAGAGCACAGTAAGTTTGCCTCTTTTTCTGTTAATTTAGTCGGTTATGTAAGCAAATTCAGCTGGAGAACCCCAAGTTTATGGATTTCTGAATTTCCTCCTAGCCTCCATATTCAGGTGTAATTTTGAAAGATAAATGTACAAATATTTGCAAATATAAAATTGCACAGAAATAAGGGATTTAAATCCCATTGTAGGATCTTAAGTAATCTGGTGAAAATCACATCTAATAATTTTGTCATCTTTTCAAATACAGGCAGAATTTCCCATATTTATTTCTTCACTTGTAGACAACTTTCAAAACCAGATTTCCAGATTCATGCCTTGTGAATTGATTTCCAAAACAAACATATGAGCTTTCTCAGCAACGTTGCTGTGTCCTTAATTGGTGTATTCCCAATGAATAAATTTAATTTTCTCATTAATTTTCTTTCCTCTGTCTTCTTCCATGGATTAGATTGAATACAAGAAAGATGCCAAATCCAAGCTCCACTACACACCTATAGCAGATCGACCAGATATTAAGAAAGCAACTCAGGCTGCCAAGTTAATCAGCAATGTGAGTGGCTTTAAGCCTTCTGTATAATCCTTTAGCCTTGATTTAATTACAAAATCCAGTAGAGTAATTAAGAGGGGTTTCCTCACTCTTAAAGGATTTATTTCTTTGGTTAGATTGAATATAAGAAGCGTGGAGCAGCAGGTGTGGGTGTGACCATGCTGGGACGTCCAGACATTGAGCTGGCCAAGGAGGTGTCCAAACTGACCAGCCAGGTAAGGGCAAGATGAAACCTTGGTGAAACTCAAAGCAGGGAGAGAAATGAGACATAAAATTAATTTGCAGAGTGATGTCATGATGATAACTGAAATTATTTCCAAATTAGGGGAAAAGGGAAAGGAAGGGAATGTGGGGAAGTAAAAATTAAATACCAGTACAAAGTATTTCTTTGTTAAACTTTTATACTGTTAATAATGGAGATATAAAGCCTTCTTAAGATGATGCTGTGACATAAATGCTGAAGCTGAAGTGTTTGCCCTGTTCTTTTTTAGCTCTTCTGGTTCTTGGTGAAGAACCAGCCTTTACCTGACTCTTGTTTTCCGTTTTATGAACGGACCCTTGGTTTCTTTCAGCCACTTTCTTTTTTATTTGTATCTTTAAAAGAATCTTGTGCCAGGACCTCAGTCCCTCTTGGTTCTTTCTCACCTCTTCGTGTTTGAATTCTGGATTTTTCACCTTTCTGACCTTGCTTTCCTGCTGCTGGTTTTAGGCAGAGTACCTCAAACAACACATGAGAGGCCACGGAGCTGCTTCCTATGACACCCCCTGGATGAGAACCTTTAAGAAAGCAAATATGCTAAGTAGTCATGTAAGAGAATTTTAATTAACTGCCATTTAATGCCATTGTTGTGCATTTGTCTCTTGCTGGCATAATTATCTTGCAATTCTGCAGCACCACTTGAAGCTTTAAGTGTCGTTCTGCCCTTCATGATGGTTTTGGAGCTTCCAGGTTGTTTTATGGAAGGTTTCAGTGCACTAACATAATGTGAAAACTCACCTCTTTCACCCAAAAACCTAGAATCTGAGCTGTTATTGTCCAAAAATGAAAAAAAAAAAAACACAGGGAAATACATGTGTAAATATATGTGTGTGACCAGCCTGAAAAATGGTGCTGGTAATTTTCAGTGAACAGTCACCAGAACTTAATTTTAACTCTTCAAACTTCTATTAAAACTTCATTTAAACTTTGATCAAACTATTTTATTGGCTGGAATTTCCTATGGCAGAGCAGGCTGTGACTGAATCAGTCCCACTGAGAAGTGCAGCCTGTACTGGTGTGAGGGCTCATTGTTTCTTAGACTTCTTCCCACATCAAAACCTTTGGGAAATAGAAAACCAGAGCCTGGAGTGCCCATTTGGAAGTGGCAGCAGACAGGTCTTTACACATGGATTTCCAAGTGAAAAAAAAAAGGAATTTTGTTTCTTCCATGTCTGGCTGTGTCTGCTGCCATGTTTGGATGTTGGAATGTCCACCACGGTGTCTGCAGGAAAACCAAGGATCTCCTCAGGAGAACCAAGGATTCCAAAGTGATCTACAAGAAAGAGAAGAAGTTCCGTTTGTTCCACTTCAGTGATGAGATCCTGGTTTTCCATTCTTTTTCCACTCTTGGTCTTTCAAACATTCTTTGCTGAGATAATTTTGGTTCTAAGGGAAAATGAGCTGCTGGAGGGGCAGTGAGGGAGCAAAGAATGGTTGGCATCATCTTTAACAGCTGTTTTTTCTCTTGGACATCTCTTCTTATAAACTTTGTAAAGCGTCATGTCCACTTTGTTTATCCAGTTGAGTTTTTTAGTGGCATTTTGTCTGTCTGGCTTGCTTGCTTTTAATTTTGCATTGATCTCCCAGCAACTCTCCTTTTGGGTTTAAAAAACTCTCATTCCTGTGCCTCCAGGCTGGATCTGCTGGGTTCTGAGAGCTCACATTGCTGTGTTTGACCTGGCTGAAGCTGATGTGGTTTGGAAGTGTTACTAAAACTCCTGTAGAATCTAATTAATTATTTATCATTAGTAATTAATGGTGTCACTGCTCTGTTTGTGATTAATGTCCTCCTTTAATCCAGACAGAACACACTGTGTGCATAAAAATGGATAGAAAAGTATTTGATGTATTGACATCTTCAGTGCTCTAAAGTCTTGAGGTTTTTAAAGCTCTTATTTCTCCAAGAAGTATATAAAAACTTCTTCTTAACACTCTTCCATATACTCTTTCATTATAATATTTTATATATTATATATTAATGTTATATAATATATAATTTTCTTGTATTTTACTCTTATTATACCTGTCTCTGTTTGTCTTTGTGAAACATCTTAAATCAATGGACTGTTCTCATCAAGTGAAAAACTCTTCACCTCCAAGGGTCAGAATTTTGGCAACACAATTCTCTTGGCTCTTTTATTTTTACAACGAGGAGGTGTGACCTTTGCACTGGATGAAAAATTGCAAGTGGTATCTTGTAAATGTCAGATAGATGTAGATTTTCTTTCCATGTCAGGTCATTTTTGAAACAATCTTTTTTCCAGTGGACACCTTCAAGTTCCTGCACTTTCCTTCTTCTCCCAGCCAGCCCCACCAAAACAGGCCCCCTCTGCAGAGTGATTCCTGCAGAGCAGCTGTGGCACCTGGTTGTTCTCTGTTTAGGTGAAATACAAGGAGAACTTTGCCAAAGAGTTGGGTAAAAAGCCAAAATACGATTTGAAGGAGGCCAAAATCTACAAGACCCTGAAGGACGCCCACAACATGGCCAGCGAGGTACGTTCGCTTTGGCTTTTCCCGGGAGCAGATCCCATCCTGCTTTCCCAAATCCCTCCTTTCTGTGGTTGGAACCTCCCCCAGGCCAGGCTGGACCAGCAGGGCCCTCTCCTGATGGGCGTGACCCTTATTCCCTGCAGGTGAAGTACAAGGCAGACCTGAAGAAGCTGCACAAGCCCGTCACGGACATGAAGGAGTCGCTGCTCATGAACCACGTGCTGAGCACGAGCCAGCTCGCCAGTGCTGTAAGCTCCGGGTGATCCCACAGCTCCCAGGGTGGGAATTCCCTGGGGAATTCCCTGCTAACTCCTCCTGTAACAGCCTCTCCCTGGGGCACCTCCATGGGCATCACCTGGTAGTGATCTCTTCCTCTGGTTCCCAACGGTGCCTCCGTAACCGGCGGCTGCCCGCGCTTGTGCCCCGGGAAGGGAGATCCTCATCTCCTGCAGCACTGCTAATATTGTAAACACTGATCATTTTTACTGGGTTGCTTCTTGATCCCATCTTAACTGATTGCAGAACTGCTCATGTTTTAAGTCCTCTGATAATTTTTACTGGATTGGTTCTTGATCCCATTTTTAACTGATTGCACCACACTAACAAATACCTTTTTTATTTTTTCCTTTTTGGTGATTACTAGATTTAATTTCTTTTTTTAATCTGGATTTTTTTTTTACTTCATGTTTGTTTAACAGTCCCCTATTGTAAATCCACACAATTATGCCTAACAAAATAATTGATAATGAGAAAAGGCAAAACCTTTATTGCCTGGTACAGCCTTTTCATTATCCACTGTGTTTTCTCTCTTCTCTTTCTTTTTCTTCTTTTAATCCTGGTTTGGACAAAACCTTTGTTGCAATCCAAATGACCATAAAAAAATAACTATTCCCTCACATCTTTAACCTCCAATATCAATTCTAAACTTCTTGGTTTTTGGTTTTACTTCTTGCATTTCTAATTTCTCTCTGATATTCCGTTGAAGTGTTGCTTTGATTGGACCTAAGAAGTAAATTTGCTGAGGGTTTTTTTTTTTTGATTGAGATGATTTTTGACACCTTCCCTTCAGTACCAGTACAAGAAGCAATATGAGAAGAGTAAGGGTCACTACCATGTGGTGCCAGATAATCTTGAACAGGTTCATCTCAGGGAGGCCTCAGAACTCCAGAGCCACGTAAGTTGGACGTGTGTTTGTCCTTATCCCAACTCACTGAGCACCAAATTCCACCAAAATCCTCCCAGTGAATCCTCCAGGCTGGGACATTCCCTGTGCCTCTCTGCCCCACCAGCACTGCACCCCTGGGGAAGGATGCAGGGAGCAGAACCTGCACATTTCCAGGTGCAGAACACACAAAATACACAGATAAAATCTCCCTGTGAGTCCTTCATTCCAGAGCCAGTCCTGCTGCTCACCTCTGCTGTACATGGATCTTTATACATTTATCAGGGGGATTTATCTCTGGAGAAAAAAGGACCTGGGAATCACAGAAACTGGGAACTGAAGGAATGAGGGTTGTTGCTGACAGTGGATTTCCAGCTGCTTCATCCATTCCACGATCCAGAGGAGAGCTCTGCTGTCCTCTCCTGCATCCAAAATGGCTTTAACCAAAACTGTCAACATGCCTGGAGGTTTTCCCTCTGGAATAAAACAGTGGATCACTCCAGAGAAATTCACAGTCTGATTTGGTCTCTGATCCTCTCTGTTTCCAGTATTTATTGGCTGTAAAACAAGAGAGGAATTACTGCACAACACCAAGGGCCACAGCTGATTTTTCTGGTGCTTGGCACAGAACTCCAGAAGGGTTTGGGGACATTTAGGATTATCCTGACCCACTCCTGCCCTGGACAGGGACACCTCCCACCATCCCAGGCTGCTCCAGCCTGGCCTTGGGCACTTCCAGGGCTGTTCAAGGCATGGAAAGGCAAAAAGGTCCCACAGCCAAGGGCCATAAGGAAAGGGTTGTTAATCAGGCTGTTGTTAATGAGGCTGTAATTAATTTTTAAGTCAGTCCTTGTTGCTCCAGTTTGGGATCAAGCTCTGGCTTGGCCACAGCATCCCCTCACTGAAAATCTGGAGAATAGAACCTGAAGCAGGAATCATCTTCATGGGCATTTTACTTCCTGGACACCAAATTTTACATTTGCTGATCAATAACAGAGATTTCAGGAAGGCAAACTGCATTAGACATTTTTATCCCAGAACTGCTGATAGTAGGTACATACTACTCAATTAATTAGGTCTTTGGTTATTTAGGAGGGTGACTTTCTGTCTTTTCTTCTCAGGTGAAATACAGAGAAAAGTATGAGAAGGAAAAAGGAAAGCCCATGCTGGACTTTGAAACTCCCACATACCTGACTGCAAAGGAGTCTCAGCTCATGCAGAGCGAGGTAAAACCAATAAAAATAGGCTGAAAAGCTTTAAAATTCCTTTTTTTATATTAAACATTGGGATTTAACAGGCAATTCTGCTTGCACCTTGTGCACACTGATAGACTGAAAAATTATAGTAATTTCACAGTTCTTTATGATGGTTGTTAAAAGCTGCATTGAACATTCATGACACTTTCCTGTCATGAAATGAGTTTATCTGTAATTTTTTTTCTATGAAGCTTAAACAAGTCTTTGAGTAAGAAATGTGGTACAAAATTTATTTCACTTTTACAACACAGCACAGAGTTTGTGTGTTATCACAGGGCACAGAAAGTGCTCTGCTTCTTTTTTTTTTTTCACCTCAAAACTCCATTTTTGAGAAAACTCTTATTCCCTGCGTGTCTCTGCTGTCAGAGGTTTGCCCCTGACCTGTAATTTTCTTTTCTTGAGCAGTTTTTTTCTGTGTTCATTTGAAGTTTATTCATCTTCTGGCCCAGATGGAGGCTGCAAAGCAGCTGGGTAAGGCCATTAGTCCTGTGGTACCTTTGAATGCTTTCTCTGCATAGATAAATGAGTAGAAAAATAAAAAAATAAAGGCAGGACCATGTCCTATTTCCATAGAAAGCAATGATCTGCTTCACAAGTTTTAGTGGGAACAGGATTTAGGAGCCCATTTAGCATCAACTGTACCCAGTGACATCGACACCCTCCCAGCTTTGCACATAATGAAAATATTGTAATAAATATTTGCTGGTTTGCTTTTTTTTTTTTTTTTTTTCTTTTTTTCTTCTTCTTCTTCTTGCTCTCATTAGAAAGAATATAAGAAGGACTTTGAAGAGTCCATGAAGGGCAGGAACCTCACTGGCCTGGAGGTCACACCATCCCTCTTACATGTCAAATACGCCACCAAAATAGCGAGCGAGGTACCAGCTCCTCTGGGCTTCCTTCCTCTGCCTCCTGCAGCACCTCCAGCACTGCCACTTCTTCTTCCCCACTCTCCTGCCCACCCACACTGAGCATGTTTACATCCATTTTGTGCTGTCAGCTAATTTGCCATGGACATTTCTTCCTTGTCCTTTAACCGTATTCCCATGTGCTGCCCCTCTCTGACTTCCCTCAGCCTAACTGGTCCATATGTGTGTGCCTTGGCAATTTATCTTCCACAATAATCCCTATCTTTTGTTGGAGTAGTTCTTCCATAACCCTCTACAATATTCTTTCTTGTTTTCAAAATATCCTTTTTTCCCCCCTTTCTTTTGGAGCTTTTGGAACTCTTTTTTTCTTTCATTTTCTTTAATTTTTTTTTTTTTTGCAACAAAGTTGGTAGAGTGTAGAACTCCCTTTGGTCTGGCTTTGCAGTGTTTTTCCTCCTCCTGCAGAAAGAGTACAGAAAGGATCTGGAGGAAGGAGTCAAAGGGAAAGGACTGACAGCCTTGGAGGAGACTCCGGACATGCTGAGAGCCAAGAATGCCACTCAAATCCTGAACGAGGTATGGGAGAGCTGCTTGGAAAATGCCTGAGTGCATGGAATGTCCAGCTGGCCTGGCAGGGACACCTTGCACCATCCCAGGCTGCTCCAAGCCCTGTCCAGCCTGGCCTGGGACACTGCCAGGGACCCAGGGACAGCCACAGCTTCTCTGGGAATTCATCCCATCCCTCCCCACCCTCCCAGCCAGGAATTCTTTCCCAGTCTCCCTCCCATCCATCCCTGCCCTTCAACTGGTGTAAACTCCATCATTCCCTGGAATCTCTTGAGTAGAGGGCAGGAAGGAACATGGATGAGGGAATAAAGATCAGAGTGGACTTTTAAGGGGGCTCTCTCCTGGGTGCACAATCACTGCCAGGAATTCAGATGGGAAACAGGAGCGGGGATCAACAGTCACTCAAGGGACTCATTAATTAATTAATCAAGGGACTAAACCAAGACTTAAATAATGAAGCACAAACTGAAAAAAATCTGAAATTATATAATTTGTATTCATAATTATGAGTTGATATTAGAAGTATTCCTGGTTTGGGACTAGCACTGTTCCTGGTTGGGATTGGTGGTATTCCTGATTTGGGATGGGCTCTGTTCCTGGTTGGAATTGTCACTGTTCCTATTTGGGATGGGCCCTGTTCCTATTTGAGATTGACACTGTTCCTGTTTGGGATTGTCACTGTTCCTGATTTGGGATTGTCACTGTTCCTGGTTGGGATGGGCCCTGTTCCTATTTGAGATTGTCACTGTTCCTGTTTGGGATTGTCACTGTTCCTGTTTGGGATTATCAGTGTTCCTGGTTGGGATTGTCACTGTTCCTGTTTGGGATTATCAGTGTTCCTGGTTGGGATTGTCACTGTTCCTGATTTGGGATTATCAGTGTTCCTGGTTGGGATTGTCACTGTTCCTATTTATTTGGGATGGGCCCTGTTCCTGGCTGGGATGAGCCCTGTTCCTGGGTGGGATTGGTGGTATTCCTGATTTGGGATTGTCGCTGTTCCTGGCTGGGCTGGGCCCTGTTCTGGTGTGTGGCTGGGAAGCTGAGCCGCTGCCCCTTTGCCATGCCATGCCTCGCTCCCTGCAGAAGGAGTACAAGAGGGCCCTGGAGCAGGAGATCCGTGGGAAGGGCCTGACCGAGCTGGCGCTGGAGACGCCGGATTTCGTGCGGGCCAGGAACGCCACCGACATCGCCAGCCAGGTCTGTGCACCCTGCCTCTCTCAGCCCCTTGGAAAGGAAAACTCAGATTTTTCTGGGGAAACCCAGTGTGAGCTGTGGTGCAGAAATGGCCGAGGCCCCTAAACGTGAGCTTTGCCCGACAGATCAAATACAAACAATTGGCAGAAATGGAGAAAGCCAACTACACCAGTGTTGTTGATACTCCAGAGATTATTCATGCCCAGCAGGTCAAGAACCTTTCCAGCCAGGTATCTTGAGTGCAGCAATTAATCCTGCTCATGTGGGAACTCCAGGAAATACTAATTAAACACCCAAATAACCACCTCTCACAACCTTCAGGAGGCACCAGGGAACAAATCTTTCCAGAGCTCTTGAATTCTACGGCAATAATCAAATTAATTTTACTGCTGTGTCAAGTGACACAATAATTTCTCTTGCTTTGCAAAGCTAATTCTTCTTTAAGCAGATTCTTCTTAGTTTTCTACTCCTCAATAACCTGCTGTCTAAAATAAATCTTGCACAGAGGCATAATCTCAGTTTCTGCCAGACAGAGAAGAACTCACATCTCCACAAAGATGGGCCCTACTCAACAATCAGTAACTCCAGTCTGTTTCTTGCTGCTTTTGTGTTTTCTATTTTAATCAATTTGGGGTTTTCCATCAGAAAAAATACAAGGAAGATGCAGAGAAGAGCATGCCCTACTACGTGCCTGTGGCTGACACACCAGAAATGCAGAGGGTCCGAGAGAATCAGAAGAACTTTAGCATGGTAAGTCCAGAAAAAAATTTTTAAAAACCCATATTTTTCTCATTTTTGAAGAAAACTGTGAGGGAATTTGTACAGCACAGAGTTAACCTTTGCCATTTTTCCTTTTTCACAGCTTCAGTATCAGTCAGACCTACAGAACAGTAAAGGAAAAGTCACAGTGGTTCAGGACACCCCAGAAATCCTGAGGGTGAAGGAAAACCAGAAGAATTTCAGCTCGGTATGGTCACCTCTGTCTTCACTCCTCAGCCCAAAAAATACAGTTTAATGTCTTTAATAAAATTGCAATTTTTTGGTGCTTCTCCTACAGGCACAGTAGATTTAGCTGGGCTTTATATAGTGTTTTTCCTGCTGTTTTTGTGGGGTGATTGCCCTCTTTCACAGGCACAGCTGTGACAGAGCTAAACAATCCCTCATTAAATGAATAAAATTATTGTCCCTTTCCTTTGTGCTGTTCCCATGCCAGTCCCTCCCTGTCCTGCTGCCCCTCGTGCTCTGTGTGCCTGAGTTGTTGCCCAGTTCCTGTTGCCATCAAGTCTCCTGTGGCATTTTGCCTCCAGCACCATTTGCAAAGTACAAAGTGGAAAATATTTGTATAAATCAAATAAGAGCAAATAATGATATTCAATCCTAAAATTAGCCCAGAAATGTTTTGATTATGGAATTATGGAATGGGTGGAAGGGACCTAAAGCTCATCTTCTTCCATCCTGCCATGGGCAGGGACTCCTTCCACTAGCCCAGGAGTATTCTACTGAAATATATTTGATATTTTGATTTATTGTATAAATTATCTCCCACTTGAAAAGCACTAAATATAAAAAATCAGCTCTTTTTTTTTTCCCCTAATGGTGCTCACTTTGGACACCTTCAGGGAGGCAGTGACCAGAGTGGATCCTCTGGGCTTTCAGCTGCTCCATTGTGTCCCAATTCAGTGTCTGGGAGCAAGAATGTTGTGTTTTGGATGCTTAACCTTGTTGTCTCCATTCTAAACGTTAAGATTTTGTATAAAGAAGATATTGGAACTGGAACCACAATTGAAAAGACCCCAGAGATGCAGAGAGTTAAACGAACCCAGGATAATATCAGCTCGGTACACAAGGATTGATTTTTAATACTCACTCTACTGCTGCTAATTCAACTTGAAATAATATTTTTTTTTTCTCTTTTTCTTTTCTTTACATCTTGCTAACAGTGGTTTGGCAATAACCCACCCAGTCAAGGGTGACTTTCTGGAAGTTTTTGCCCATCCTTGTTACTTTAACAGTAACCTCTCTAATGATTAACATTCTATTTCTTACTCACAACCCATTTCTAAACCACGAAAGCTCTTGCTGTCAATTTGATCTCATCCCAGATATAGTTTTGACAGAAAAAAAGAAATATTTAGGTGGGAAGGGATGTGCTGAAATCATCTATTCCAGCCCTGTGGCTCAGCTTTAGGATGAGCTGAGTTTTGAGTATCCCACAGGATGAAGATTCCACAACCTGTTCTAGGGTGGGACCATCTCCAAGGAAAATCTGTTTTACTCTGCTCAGACTGAATTTTCTGGTGGTGAATTTTTTAGTTTGTTTTGTCTTGGCAAACTTGGATGTTACCTAAAAGGTCACAGCACTCTATTTTACCTATTAATTTTATTTCAAAGCTCCTAAACCTCCTCCATGCTTTTTTTGAATGGTGGTGTCATTTAGTGTCATGCACTAACACTGCAGCCAGTTTGTTCATGCAGAATGTGTTAAAAACGTTAAAAATGTTCTTGTGAAAGGCTTTTTTTGTTGTTAGCAAAGCAGAAATGCAATGGCACCGTCACTGCTGAAACGTTGTGTGATGATTTTTTGTTAAGTACGGGGGATTCTTACACATCCCAAATTCTCCTTTGGTTGGTAGAAAGGCCAAATTGTGTCAGGTTTAAAGGAATTTATCTGGTTTTATAAACCCTGTCAGTGCCATTCCCAGTGACTCAACAGCTGAATTGCCTTGCCACGGATTCCTTGGGAAGGTGAGGGGAAGGTGGTGAAGTCCTTTAAACTTCCCCTCTCCACTGATGAGGATAAAGCTCTTTGTGACCCTGTGAAAGCTTTCCTGTAGTTCCTTTTCCCTTCCCTAATTCCTGTTCCTTTGCAGGTGAAGTACAAGGAGAGCATTGGCAAAGGGACTCCCATTCCCGACCTGCCGGAGGTGAAGCGCGTCAAGGAGACCCAGAAGCACATCAGCTCGGTAATGTCCCTGTTCCTGGGATGTCCCTGTTCCCTGAATGTCCCTGTTCCCTGCCCATCAGCTCAGGAATGTCCCTGTTCCTGGGATGTTCCTGGAATGTCCCTGTTCCCTGCCCATCAGCTCAGGAATGTCCCTGTTCCTGGGATGTCCCTGCTCCCTGAATGTCCCTGTTCCCTGCCCATCAGCTCAGGAATGGCCCTGTTCCTGGGATGTCCCTGTTCCTGAATGTCCCTGTTCCCTGAATGTCCCTTTTCCCAGCACATCAGCTCGGGAATGTCCCTGTTCCTGGGATGTCCCTGTTCCTGGGATGTCCCTGCTCCCTGAATGTCCCTGTTCCCTGCCCATCAGCTCAGGAATGTCCCTGTTCCTGGAATGTCCCTGCTCCCTGAATGTCCCTGTTCCCTGAATGCCCCTGTTCCTTGAATGTCCCTGTTCCTAGCACATCAGCTTGGGAATTAATGTCCCTGTTCCTTGGACATCAGCTCAGGAATGTCCCTGTTCCTGGGATGTCCCTGTTCCTGGAATGTCCCTGCTCCTTAGACATCAGCTCGGGAATGTCCCTGTTCCTGGGATGTCCCTGCTCCCTGAATGTCCCTGCTCCCAGCACATCAGCCCAGGAATTCCCTGCTCCCTGCCCTCTCCAGGGCCTTTTCCTCTCGGGAAAGCTCTAGCTCTCCCAAATCCCCGTGGCCAGCAGCAGGAAATTGAAATACCCGAGTTTGACAGGAATTATCCCCATCAGTCGCTGCCTGTGTTTCTTCCGTGGCCTTTTCTGAACACAGGGCCAGGAACAAAAATGGCCTTTTCTGAACACAGGCCCAGGTTATGTGTTGAAGTTTGACTGGGAAAAAAGGGATCAGGAAGGCAGAACTTTGAGGAAAAAACCCAATTGGAGCCTTTTTGCATGACAGTTACAAGGGAAAACAAAACCTTCCCATATCCAGTCAAGTGTCAATTTCACGGCTCACTTATGGACAACTGAGCTGTTTTTCCAAATGATTCCTCATTTTTTTCTGGAATTTTCCATAGCTTGTTTTCCCTTGGTGTGATTGATTTCTTTGTTTCAATGACACCAAGCAGTGAAATTTTTTTGTTGGTTTGTTTTGGTACAAGTTTTGTTTTGGTACAAGGATTTCTCTACTTACAAGAAGAGCTGTGAGTCACAATGTGACAATACACTTGTCAGGTATTCCCACATGGCTGGGGTTATTCCACAAACATCTCCTTTCATGAAAAATACAGTTTTAAAAAATCAAATAACTACAGGTTAAATTAAGCATCATAACATGAGTGGTGGCACCCAGTTGTTTTTGTTTCCTAGAGATGTAACCCAGAGTAAAATAGTGGTGCAAACAAACAGAAGTGAAAATGAATAAAGCCCACAGTGAAGTCTTTGTACACTGAACAATTCCAGAAAAGGTTCAGCTGTTTATTAATGCCGTAAAGACATGCTGACTGCCTGAAAAGTAATTCTATCACATTTCCTGAACTAAAATGAAAAGTAAAATATCCCTCTCAGGGTGGGGCCTGCAGAATATTTGAATTTGCGTCCTTTAAATGAAGATGTGAAGGGAAATTACTCTGAGCTGGTGCCGGTGCTGAGGGGTGTGGATGGTGTTTCCATTTGTGTACCATCCCAGTTTGCAATGCCAGTGAGCAGCTCAGGGATGTCCCCAGGGCTGCTCTGACCCTGCTTGTGTCCCACAGGTGTTGTACAAGGAGGAGCTGGGCACGGGCACCCCCACGCCCGTGACCCCAGAAATGGAGCGGGTCAAACGCAACCAGGAGCAGATTAGCTCGGTACTTCCACCCTGCAGGACTTATAACAACGGGCTGTTGTTATAATCCCGTGCTCCTAACACCCTAACCCTGTCTTCTTCAGGGGTGTAGTCCTGGCTGTGCCCTGGCTGGGTTTTAACTCATTGATCTTCCACTGTTTGTGCTTTCGGGGGGTTTACACCTTCACGCGCTTTTCTTCTAAGAACAAACCTGCCTGAAAATAATCCTGGCATTTCCTGAGCTAAGCTGGGCAGCAGAACATCCCTGTGGAGTTGTGGTGTTTCTCCCCACGTTTGTTTTCCCCTGAGCCTTTATCTCCTCTCTGCAGTGACCCATTCACAGAATAATCCCCCACAGCCTCTTCCTTAATCCTTGCCCCTGGAACGAGCGTGCGATGAATCCCAAGCGATCCTAACTCTAGACGCAGTCCCATAACAGTGGGATCTGGTGGGTCTGGCCTGTGCTGAGCGGGGTTTCTGTGGCACTGCTGTCGTCCCTCACAGGTGTTGTACAAGGAGGGTTTAGGGGCTGGCACTGCCACGCCGGTGACGCCGGAGATGGAGCGGGTCCGACGGAACCAGGAGCACATCAGCTCGGTACTGAGGGATCTCCACCCCTGCTCCCCTTCCAAACCCAAACCCAATCCCTGTAACTCCTCCACGTCACATCCTTGGGTGTGCTGGGAGCAGCTCTTCCTAATCAAAGCCCTGACGCCCTGGCAGGATCCCGGTGTTTTCCTTTTCCCCTCGCTGAACGCGTGCCGTGGGTCCAGACGGACGATTTGAACCTCAGGAGTTCAAGCCCTGCAGCAGGGCCTTTCTTTGCTTCCCAGGAAATATTCCTTGTGGGAATGGTGTCACATTCCCACTGGTGTCACTGCTCCTTCCAGCACCTCCTGCCAATGGGAAAGGAACTCTCAGCCCTTCCCGAGTCACGGGACAGGGAATGGTTTGGGTTGGAAGCAGTGAGAGGTCTGTGCCTGTCCCTGTCCCTGGTCCCTGTCCTGTCCCTGTCCTGTGCCTGTCCCCATCTTGTCCCTGTTCCCTGTCCTGTCCTTGTCCCCATGCCTGTTCCCATCTTGTCCCTATCCCTGTCCCTGTCCCCATGCCTGTTCCCATCTTGTCCCTATCCCTGTCCCTGTCCTGTCCCTGTCCCCATCTTGTCCCTGTTCCCTGTCCTGTCCTTGTCCCCATGCCTGTTCCCATCTTGTCCCTATCCCTGTCCCTGTCCCCATGCCTGTTCCCATCTTGTCCCTATCCCTGTCCCTGTCCCGTGCCTGTCCCCATCTTGTCCCTGTCCCTGTCCCCATGCCTGTTCCCATCTTGTCCCTATCCCTGTCCCTGTCCCCGTGCCTGTCCCCATCTTGTCCCTGTCCCTGTCCTGTCCCTGTCCCCATGCCTGTTCCCATCTTGTCCCTATCCCTGTCCCTGTCCCTGTCCCGTGCCTGTCCCCATCTTGTCCCTGTCCCTGTCCTGTCCCTGTCCCCATGCCTGTTCCCATCTTGTCCCTATCCCTGTCCCTGTCCCTGTCCCGTGCCTGTCCCCATCTTGTCCCTATCCCTGTCCCTGTCCCTGTCCTGTCCCTGCCCTGCTGGGGCTCTGCTGTGTCCCGAGGGCTTTGTGAGGAGCCCGGCTGGCACTCCCTGCTCATGGCAGTGAAGGAGCACCAGGAGCATCCAGTGGAGGTGGGAAAAGTGTGCAGGAGTGAATTCCTGGCTGGAATTCTCCCTTCTGACACATCCACTGGGAGGAGCACCGTGCCACCGCTTTGTTCTGCAGTTCTGGTTGAGTTTGTGACCTTTTTGGGGTCACTCTGCCCAAATCCCACCTGGAATTCAGTCCTGGCAGAGGTCCCTGGGACAGGGACAGGCACCTCAGCCTGGCTGCAATCCTGGCAGAACCTCTGGAGCTGGAGTAGGGAAAAGCCTTTGCCAGAGAATTTCCAGTTGCCTTGGGACATTGCAGCAGCTCTGGCCCTGCCTGAGGTGACAGCAAAATCACCTGCTTATTTTCCTTGAGGGTTTTTTGCTGAGCTTTGACCAAAGCAAAACTCTTTTTTTCCCCACACTTTGCAGTTTCACAATATTATTTCTCTTCTCTCTCTCTCTCCTCCCTGACCTCCCATTTTATTTTATTTTATTTTATTTTATTTTATTTTATTTTATTTTATTTTATTTTATTTTATTTTATTTCCACACTCCTGCTGCCCACAGGTGTTGTACAAGGAGGGGTTGGGGGTTGGCACCCCAGTTCCTGTCACTCCTGAGATGGAGAGGGTCAAACGCAACCAGGAGAATTTTAGCTCGGTATCTTTTTGTCATTACAGGAAAAAACTCAGTTTTCTGTGGCTATTTAACACCTGCAAACTTTAAATCCCCTCAAGTTAACTCATAAAAAAATCCCCTTTCTGCTCTTATGTTTTTAGCACCATATTTTACGTACATGTTTTTAAAAATATTTTTCTTATAATTTAACACTGGATGTTTCATGTGCATTAATTTTTTTCCTGAAGTCTAAGCTATTTTGCATTTTTAAACCTATTTTTTAAAATAATTTGCTGAATTCCCTTCCAGTAATACTTTGTTCCTCTGCTGGAGCCTATCCAAGCAGTGGGGTTTGTAATCCCAGCTGAATTTATCACAAATAATAACTGATTTATGCTCCCTAACTTTTCCTGCTTTCAAGTACATTTAGTGGGCATAAAATTCCCTTAATTCCCTCCAGCAAATGCAGATTTTGGTTCTTGTTTTTACCTCTTTTTGACTGCCCTGTTGCCCCACAGGTGTTGTACAAGGAGGAGCTGGGGACAGGAACCCCCACCCCTGTCACCCCCGAGATTGAGAGGGTCAAACGCAATCAAGAAAACTTTAGCTCGGTATTTTTGAATTCCAAAAACCAAAAAAAAAAAATCCCCTTTAATCGATTTTAAAAAATTCTTAACCCCAAAATAATTGATTGACACAAGAACACCCCATTCCTTGTGTCCTGCCATTTTTCCTCTGTAATCCCTGATTTATTTTGATTAGACCATCACTAATGAGTTTAGATTCCTTCTTCCCATCTTTTTCCTGCCATATTTTTTTTGGTCTGCTTTTCCTTTTCTTAATCCCTTGAATCCTTGATTATTTGTGATTTCCCCTGGTTTTCCCATGTGTAAAATCCAAACTATTTCCTGCCTGACCCAGACCCGTGGCTGTGATCCCGGAGCCTGCTGGGATCGGTGTGGGATGGGAAATCAGCTGGGATTGGTGTCTGGATTCCTCCTGCCTTGGCTTTGGTGCCTTTTCCTTTGGCTCTGGTGCCTCTTCCCTTGGCTCTGGTGCCTTTTCCTTTGGCTCTGGTGCCTTTTCCCTTGGCTCTGGTGCCTTTTCCTTTGGCAAATGTGGCAGGGATGCACTGGAAGTGTTCTGGGGGTGTTGGAATGTATGGAAAGATGAGGGAAGTGCCACTGAAACCAGGAGAGCACTGGAAATTATATGTATGTAATACATAACATAAAAAAATATATAATTATATAGCCATTGATTAATATATATATTATATATAATGATTGATAATATGTGATATAGTATATTACTGATATATAAATATATCCTTTTTTCCCAGTATCCCACCCTCCTTCAGCCGCAGTCATATCAGATTTTAAGATGAGTTTTTATCCCCAGGGATTGTTCCCCCCAGGACGTGTCAGCAGCCCCTCTCTGATGCTCGGGGTGGTTTTGGTTCTTGTTTTTACCTCTTTCTGACTGCCCTGTTGCCCCACAGGTGTTGTACAAGGAGGAGCTGGGGACAGGAACCCCCACCCCTGTCACCCCCGAGATTGAGAGGGTCAAACGCAATCAAGAAAACTTTAGCTCGGTATTTTTGAATTCCAAAAACCAAAAAAAAAATCCCCTTTAATCAATTTTAAAATAATCTTAACCCCAAAATAATTGATTGACACAAGAACACCCCATTCCTTGTGTTCTGCCATTTTTCCTCTGTAATCCCTGATTTATTTTGATTAGACCCATCACTAATGAGTTTAGATTCCTTCTTCCCATCTTTTTCCTGCCATATTTTTTATGGTCTGCTTTTCCTTTTCTTAATCCCTTGAATCCTTGATTATTTGTGATTTCCCCTGGTTTTCCCATGTGTAAAAGCCAAACTATTTCCTGCCTGACCCAAAACCGTGGCTGTGATCCCTGAGCCTGCTGGGATCGGTGTGGGATGGGAAATCAGCTGGGATTGGTGTCTGGATTCCTCCTGCCTTGGCTTTGGTGCCTTTTCCCTTGGCTTTGGTGCCTTTTCCTTTGGCAAATGTGGCAGGGATGCACTGGAAGTGTTCTGGGGGTGTTGGAATGTGTGGAAAGATGAGGGAGGTGCCACTGAAACCAGGAGAGCACTGGAAATTATATGTATGTAATAATATATAAAATTATATATTAATTGATTAATATATATTTATAAATTACACATAATATTGATAACATATAATGTATTATGTTATTGATACATAAATATATCCTTTTTTCCCAGTATCCCACCCTCCTTCAGCCGCAGTCATATCAGATTTTAAGATGAGTTTTTATCCCCAGGGATTGTTCCCCCCAGGATGTGTCAGCAGCCCCTCTCTGATGCTCTGGGTGGTTTTGGTTCTTGTTTTTACCTCTTTCTGACTGCCCTGTTGCCCCACAGGTGTTGTACAAGGAGGAGCTGGGGACAGGAACCCCCACCCCTGTCACCCCCGAGATTGAGAGGGTCAAACGCAATCAAGAAAACTTTAGCTCGGTATTTTTGAATTCCAAAAGCAAAAAAAAAAATCCCCTTTAATCGATTTAAAAAAATTCTTAACCCCAAAATAATTGATTGACAAAAAACACCCCATTCCTTGTGTCCTGCCATTTTTCCTCTGTAATCCCTGATTTATTTTGATTAGACCATCACTAATGAGTTTAGATTCCTTCTTCCCATCTTTTTCCTGCCATATTTTTTATGGTCTGCTTTTCCTTTTCTTAATCCCTTGAATCCTTGATTATTTGTGATTTCCCCTGGTTTTCCCATGTGTAAAAGCCAAACTATTTCCTGCCTGACCCAAAACCGTGGCTGTGATCCCTGAGCCTGCTGGGATGGGTGTGGGATGGGAAATCAGCTGGGATTGGTGTCTGGATTCCTCCTGCCTTGGCTCTGGTGCCTTTTCCCTTGGCTTTGGTGCCTTTTCCTTTGGCAAATGTGGCAGGGATGCACTGGAAGTGTTCTGGGGGTGTTGGAATGTGTGGAAAGATGAGGGAAGTGCCACTGAAACCAGGAGAGCACTGGAAATTATATGTATGTAATACATAACATTAAAAAAATATATAATTATATAGCCATTGATTAATATATATATTATATATAATGATTGATAATATGTGATATAGTATATTACTGATACATAAATATATCCTTTTTTCCCAGTATCCCACCCTCCTTCAGCCGCAGTCATATCAGATTTTAAGATGAGTTTTTATCCCCAGGGATTGTTCCCCCCAGGATGTGTCAGCAGCCCCTCTCTGATGCTCTGGGTGGTTTTGGTTCTTGTTTTTACCTCTTTCTGACTGCCCTGTTGCCCCACAGGTGTTGTACAAGGAGGAGCTGGGGACAGGAACCCCCACCCCTGTCACCCCCGAGATTGAGAGGGTCAAACGCAATCAAGAAAACTTTAGCTCGGTATTTTTGAATTCCAAAAGCCAAAAAAAATCCCCTTTAATCGATTTTAAAATACATTTTAACCAACAAAACAATATTCTTCTTTCCTTATAATTGACTTACCCAAAAAATAATATCCTGGTCCCTCTCAGAATCTATTTTCCTTCATAATTATTACTTACTTTGTTCTTATTCCCTTGATTTTTAATTACATCATTTTAGTAATTGAATCCCACCTTTTGGAGTGTGATTGCTGGTTTTTTTTAACTCTTAAACCCTCCCCCCTTTTTTCCTTAATTAGTCCCAAAAATCCTTTATTTTACCTCTTAAAATTCCACCCTCTTGTCCTTGCTTGGTCCCAGAAGTTTTTTTTTTTTTTAACTCTTAAAATCCCACCCTATTTATTTTATTTAGTCCCAACAATCCTTTTTTTTTTTTTTTAACTCATAAAATCCACCCTATTTTCCTTATTTAGTCCCACCAATTCTATTTGAATTCTTAAAAATTTTCCTTACTTATTCTCAAGAATCTCTTTTTTTTTTTTAACTCTTAAAACCCGCCCTGTTTCCTGTATTTAGCCCCAACCATCCTGGTTTTTTAAACTCATAAAACCGCACCCTCTTTCCTTATTTAGTCCCCACAATTCTTTTTTTTTTAGCTCTTAAAAACCCACCCAGTTTTCCCAATTTAATCCCCACCATTCTTTTTTTAACTCTTAGAACCCTGCCCCCTTTCCTTATTTAGCCCCAACAATTTATATTTTTTTTATCTCTTAAAAACCCACCCTCTTTTCCTTATTTAATTCCCCCTTCAGTTTTTTTCCGTGGAGTGAAATTTCCCGATTTTCCTGATTTTTCCCCTTGAGAACTAAACCGTGCCTGGGTGGGATGCGCTGGGCTGGGGGAGGAACCAGAACTGCTTGATTTGTGATTTTTTTTGGTGCTTTCACAGCTTTTTCCGCCCGCTTTTGTGTCCAGGCGTGAGCAGCGCTGCTGTCTGGAGCAGGATTCCATCTTTTCTCCCTTCCATCCCCAGTTTCTGTCCTGGCTGCCCTGACCCCGCTGTTCTCCCGCAGGTTCTGTACCGGGAGGAGCTGGGCACGGGCACCCCGATCCCGGTCACCCCCGAGCTGGAGCGGGTCAGGCGCAACCAGGAGCACCTCAGCTCGGTATCGTGGGGACCAGGAGCTTTCCCTTGAGCTGCACTCCCTAATCTTCCTTAAAAAACACAGTTCCTCTCCTCTTTCCGCCTAATCAGCTCGGAAACACGTCCTCGTAAACCATCCTCATAAACGCATCTTCACAAACATCCCCACAAACACATCCCCATAAACAATCCTCATAAACACCACAAACACATCCTCCCAAACACATCCTCATAAACATCCCCACAAACACAACACCACAAACACATCCCCACAAACACATCCTCATAAACACCACAAACACATCCTCGCAAACACATCCTCATAAACATCCCCACAAACACCACAAACACATCCTTGCAAACAATCCTCATAAACACCACAAAGACATCCCCACAAACACATCCCCACAAACACATCCCCACAAACACATCCCCACAAACACATCCTCATAAACAATCCTCATAAACACCACAAACACATCCTCCCAAACACATCCTCATAAACATCCCCACAAACACAACACCACAAACACATCCCCACAAACACCACAAACACATCCCCACAAACACCACAAACACATCCTCGCAAACACATCCTCATAAACATCCCCACAAACACCACAAACACATCCTTGCAAATAATCCTCATAAACACCACAAAGACATCCCCACAAACACATCCCCACAAACACATCCCCACAAACACATCCTCATAAACAATCATCATAAACACATCCTCATACACACCACAAACACATCCTTGCAAACACATCCTCATAAACATCCCCACAAACACAACACCACAAACACATCCCCACAAACACATCCCCACAATCATCATAAACACAGCCCCACAAACACATCCTCATAAACACCATAAACACATCCCCACAAACACATCCTCATAAACAATCATCATAAACTTATCCCCACAAACACCACAAACACATCCCCACAAACACAGCCCCACAAACACATCCTCATAATAATCCTCTCTCCCTCAGTGTGTCACTGACCTCCCACATCTTCACTGGTGGAATTATTTACAAATATTTACGTTGTTCGGAGTTATTTACGAATATTTACGTTGTTGTTAACGTTTCTAACCGTTTTGTTCCCAGTTCCAACTTCCCTTTATATGTGGGTTTTTTTATATCTAAAATTCGTCGTGCATTGTTTTAACCATGAGTGAGGGAGGGTGCGGCTTCTCAGGAGGCTGCAGTGGGGGTTCGAAAGCTCCCATTCCGCAGGAAAACGTGGATTTAATGAATGCTGATGGGTTTGGATGGTCTCTTCTTGTGCAGGTGTTGTACAAAGAGAGCGTGGGGACAGGGACCCCCACTCCTGTCACCCCCGAGATGGAGAGGGTCAAACGCAACCAGGAGATTTGCAGCTCGGTACTTTGCCAAGAGCAAAACTCCCCTTTAACTCTTTAAACCCAGATTTGAAACCTTTTAACTCTTTCCAAGCCCTTTTTAACCGTTTGGAGCAGGATTTGTCCCAAAATAACGCAGCTCAGAGCAGGGCTCACTCCTCACTCGTGGCTTTCTCAGGTTGAAATGTTAACTCGGGTCAGTTGATCTTGGTTTTAAGAGTGATTTTAATGTCCTCTTCTAATCCTAAACCCACTCAAAATCCTCTCATTTTCTCTGCAGTGCTGCCATTTCTTTTAAAGCAGTTAATTGGGTTTTCTTGCTGTGCTCAGCCCCTCCAGGGGGATTTTGTGCTCTTTGGTGCAGTACTTACCCCATCCAGCAGCAGCAGCTCAAGCCAGGCTGCCAAACTACTCCTCTACTAAAACAGCACCCAGGAGCTTCTTTAAAACCACCTGCGGGACGAAATCCCAGGGCAAAGAACGCGTGGGGAGAGCTGTTCCTGACTGTGCCTTTCTCTGCCTCCTCTCTCTCGCCCCACAGGTGTTGTACAAGGAAAACATAGGGAAAGCCACCCCCACCCCCGTCACTCCCGAGATGGAGAGGGTCAAACGCAACCAAGAGATCATTAGCTCGGTACTTCCAGCAGGAAAAGTTCCTAAAAACCGGAGTGGAGTGTTTAACCTGGCTGGAGCCTCAGCAACCTGTGCTTATTAACCCCTGAAATGCCTCTGCCCCGAGGCCCTGCCCGAGCTCACACACAGACTGCACCGGCTTCTCTTTAACTCTGCCCCAGGCAGGGTTTTACTAGGAAAAAAAACCTCCTTTGGGGTGGATGGTGTTGTCCTGATTGAATTTTTTTAACCCTTTCTTACTCCCCCTGTGCTTTACTGTCGATGTTTCCAGCCAGGGCCCATTCCTGCATCCCGGATTAATTAATGGCAAAGCTCCAACTCCTCCTCCTGTGCCCCAGCCCTAACTCGGTGTGACGGCTCCAAAGCTCTTTGTCTGTTCTTTTTGGGGTTTTTTTTTGTTTTTTTTTTTTTTTTTTTTTTTGTTTTTTTTTTTTTTTTTTTTGTTGTTGTTTTTCTTTTCCTTTTCAATGACATTTGGGCACTCCCTTTTATCCTGTAGGTCTTGTACAAGGAAAATGTGGGGAAGGTGACCCCAACCCCCATCACCCCCGAGATGGAGAGAGTCAAACGCAATCAAGAGATCATTAGCTCGGTACCTTCCCAGAAATTTCTGGTTTTCCTTTGTGCTTCAACCTAATCAAGTAACAGCCTAACTCCCACTCAGAGCTGGTTTTAATTTAAAAGGAGATGCATTTCTTTTCTTCTGCACATTAATTGCCCATTCTAAACCCAGATTACTTCTGTGTTAACAGTGTGATCCAGAATTTTAGGCCTTTTTTACAACTTGGTTTGTGAATTTGTGGGTTCTATCCAGATCATCTCAAGAGTTCAGATCCCTTGGTGGGGATCAGGGAATGTTTGGGTTGGAAGGGACATAGAGTTCATTTCATTCCCTTACTAGCCCAGGTTTTCCAGGGATATTCAGGCTTCTCTCTGTGTTCAGTGTTTCACCTTTCATTGGATTTTCAGGTGGATTTGACTTCAGGGAAAAGCACCCATCCCTGACATCATTACTGGGGCAGTGTAGCAACAAAACTTCCAGCTCCCTCCTAAAAAGATCAGGAATTGCTTCAAATATAGATATTTTAAAAGCAGCTAAAGCATTTCTTAAACAGCTTTTTAGAGCCGCCTCTGTAGCCACCTGGATAGGTCCCAGTTTCCCAAATCCCAGTTTTCCCCTCTGTAGCGGTTCAAGCCCCACGTTGGGTGCCATTTGTAGCGGCGCGTTTCAGGGGGGGACCCCCCTGGGGGTGTCCCCGGGGGGGTCCCCAAGGCTGTGAGTTTGCTGGTGGCAGCAGGCAGGCAAGGAGACTCCAGAGGGCTTCTGAGGGTGCTCATTAGATGGGGGTTTATTGGGGATCCTACCCCCAGGAGGCAGCACGGTTTCTGAGGGACAGGGGGGGAAAGGGGAGGGCGAGAGAGGGGCTGAGAGAGCACCGGCCAGGAGAGCCGGAGAAGAGAGAGAGAAACGTCCCCCGGCACACTGAACAGGGAGATTCAAAGTGGGCGCGGAACAGATCGGGCCGATGGGATTACAGACACAGGATATTGCAGGGGGGGATCACTGGCTTGGAATAAACCGTACATTTTCGAGGGGTGAGACAGAGCACACCATTCAACTAAAATATAACACCACACCCCTCCCTGTTCCTCACCCCTCCCGGCAGCACTAAACGTTTGAGGTTTTGAGCTCCGGTGACAAAGTAATAGTTTGTGTTCCGGCCGCGGTGCCTCGGGGCTGTGTAAGAGCCCGGCTCGCTGTTGTGTGTCCTGCAGGTGTTGTACAAAGAGAACGTGGGGCAGGCGACCCCCACGCCCGTCACTCCCGAGATGGAGCGAGTCAAACGCAACCAGGAGCAGATTAGCTCGGTATTCCCCCGGGAAAACCCTTCCCAAACCTCCCGCTGCCGTGCTTAACACCAGAGGATGGCACAGAGCTCTTCTGAGTAACCTCACTCTGCCTGGTTTTATTTAACCCTCTAATTTTTTTCTTTCAAAAGTCACCTCTTAAGTACTGTAATTCTAAAGGATCTCTTTGTCGTTTAACTTGTTAATATGATTTTTCCTGATTTTCCCCCCTCCTTTCCAAACTTCAAAGGATTTTTTTTTTGTTGTTTAACTTGTTAATACAATTTTTCCTTTTTTCCCCCCCTTTCCTAATTTTAAAGGATTTTTTTTTGTCATTTAACTTGTTAATACTATTTTTCCTGACTTTTTCCCCCCCTTTCCTAATTTTAAAGGATTTTTTTTGTTGTTTAACTTGTTAATACGATTTTTCCTTAATTTTTTTTTTTCCCTTTCCTAACGGCCGGTGTTGAGTGTAAACCCAGTAACATCCCAGTTGTGAAGTTCTGCCCTGTGACTGAGTTCCTTTGTGGTCTGTAGGTTGCATACAGGGAAGGTTTAGGGAAGGCCACTCCCAGCCCGATCACTCCGGAGATGGAGAGAGTCAAGCGGAACCAAGAACAAATCAGCTCGGTACTGAAAGCACAGCCAAGTACCTTGTGTCAAAAATAACCATCCTCAGCCCAACTCCACCTAATTCAGCCTTATTTTCCCAGTTTTCCTTATTTTTGCCTATTTGCCCTTTGATTTTTAAATTTTTTTTTACCTTTTGCCAGTAACGTTTCAGCCGCTTTGTTTCCCGAGATCTTTTCCACTCTGCAGGGCTGAGTTTGCTTGCACATTAACCCCACTCCCAGGAAAAGCTGGAATTCTTCCAGCCCGAGCTTTGTTTGTGCCCTGCAGGTGCTGTACAAGGAGCACATGGCCAAGGGAACTCCGACCCCGCTGACCCCGGAGATGGAGAGAGCCAAACGCAACCAGGAGAACATCAGCTCGGTGGGTGAAACGCAGGAAAACAACATTCCATCCCTGAAATCCTCATTCAGATTGGAGAGGTTTGGAAGGATATGGAATTCTTGAAAACTTTCTGGTGCAATCAAGTATTTCTGTGATGAATTGGGGTCGCTTGGGGGTTTTTTAAGAGTTAAATTTCAAACTACTGCCATAACACTCTGTGACGTATAAAATTACGGTTCTTCACTAAGAGCCACTTATAAAAAATTGTATAAAAATCTGGGACTGGCCCTTCTTTGGCAGCCTGGTGCTCCAGAGGTAACTCCTGTGCTCCTCCTCCCCTGGCAGGTTCTTTACTCCGACAGTTTCCGCAAGCAAGTCCAAGGAAAAGCCGCCTACGTCCTGGACACCCCGGAGATGCGGCGCGTGCGGGAGACCCAGAAACACATCTCCACTGTAAGAGCACTTCCAGAGGTGTCCTTCCCCTGGGAAGGGAGTTCAGTATAAAAATCACCCTGCCTGGCAGCAAGGACGGCGTGTCCTACCAGGTTTGGGTACCCAAGGCTTTAATGCTAAAGCAAGTCTGGGATTAGGATTGGGAAAGCCAAAGTTCAGGAGCTGGAAATGCCCCTGGGGGAAGCAGGAATCCAAATCCTTTGGAATTGCAGGTGAAGTACCATGAGGACTTTGAGAAGAGCAAAGGGAGCTTCACGCCCGTGGTGACCGACCCCATCACGGAGCGCGTGAAGAAGAACATGCAGGACTTCAGTGACATCAGCTACAGGGGCATCCAGAGGAGGGTGGTGCAGATGGAGCGGAAACGCGTGGACCAGGACCAGGAGAACCTCACAGGTCAGGAGACCTGGGCACATCTGCTACAGGAGGGGTTTAATTTAAGCTCAGCCACATCAATTCCAGTTCATCACCACCTGGAGATGTTCTTACCCAAGTCCTTTTTGGAAATATTCTCTGCCAACAGCTGTAAATGACCTGTGACCTGCTGTCCCCACCTTGATAATGGCACACTGCATTTATGGTTCTTCTATTTTGAACTCCATCTCTATCTCTTAGAGAAATACCGTGCTGTAGATTGATTGTAAAAAAGCCAAATTTGTGCTATAGGATTGAGAAGCACTGATTTATAAAATAAGGGTGATTTTTCAAAGAATTCCAGACTGGTTTGGGGTGGAGGGACATTAAAGCTCATCCAGTCCCACCCTGCCATGAGCAGGACACCTCCCACTATCCCAGGCTGCTCCAAGCCCCATCCAACCTGGCCTTGGCCACTCCCAGGGCTGGGAAGGGCACAGCTCCTGTCCTGCTGGGCCTCTCCTCAGGAAATGTCCTTTTTCCTGCAGGGCTCCGGGTGTGGAGAACCAACCCCGGCTCCGTCTTCGACTACGACCCCGCCGAGGACAACATCCAATCCCGGAGCCTGCACATGATCTCAGGTGTGTCCCACGGGCTCCAAGGGGAAAATGGGATTTGAACTCCTGCAAGAATGGGGTCTGGGTGCCAAACAGAGCTGAGAGACCCCAAGGGACACAGGGGACTGCAGAGAAATTGGCTGTAGCTGCTCCTCACCAGTGTAACTTACGTTCAAAAAATTAATTATTAATTTTCCTATCATCAATGAACCAACAGAGGAAGGAGGAGGATTGTTTATATGATCCACAGCTGCCATGACACAACCTGTGCTTCCTTTTGGAATTACTGAACAGGCTGTTCTCAGTGACCTTTTCTTAAACTCCTGTCTGAGAGGAAAAATACCTGGGTGGATGGTCCAGTGCTGTGTCAGGAAGAAAATCACAGGATAACTAGAATAAAAAATTTGTAAGCAACGAGGACTAAGGGGAAAGAGGCTGGAGAAAGGATAAAACACTGTGAATATTGAAGAGCAGAAATTCAGCATGGAATACTTAAAAAAGCACTGGGCAATCCCACAATGGCACTATAAAACTACACTGGGATCGTGGAAAAGTTGAGCTTAGCAGGGCTGGATTCTACGAGGTCTCAGCTCTGGGGTTGGTGGCTCTGAGAGCCCCAGGGTTGCTGACTCTGAACATCAGGGCTGGTGACTCTGAGAGCCCCAGGGCTGGTGGCTCTGAGAGCCCCGGGGTTGGTGGCTCTGAGCCCCGGGGCTGGTGACTGTCCCTGCTGTCCCCCCAGTCCAGGCGCAGCGCCGCAGCCGGGAGCACTCGCGCTCCGCCAGCGCCCTGAGCATCAGCGGTGCGGCCGACGAGAAATCTGAGCCCTCGGACGGCACCGACCAGCGCCTGTCCTACTACAGCAACGGGGGCTTCTTCACCACCACGGCCACAGGTACGGCCACACCCGTGGGGACACACAGGCTCCCCAGCTGCTCAGGGGAGTGTGTGCAGCAATCCCCACAGCCAGGAAAAAACGCATCTACAAAATGTTGGGGTGCGCACCAGCAACAGCTGAAAATGTACTTTTGAAACTGACCTTAACCCACCCCCGTGGCCCATCCCTGATCTTTATCCCAACCAGCCCCATCACAACCCCATAATAACCCCACACAATGATCTTCATCCCAACCAGCTCCATCACAACCCCATAATAACCCCACACAATGATCTTCATCCCAACCAGCTCCATCACAACCCCATAATAACCCCACACAATGATCTTCATCCCAACCAGCTCCATCACAACCCCATAATAACCCCACACAATGATCTTCATCCCAACCAGCTCCATCACAACCCCATAATAACCCCACACAATGATCTTCATCCCAACCAGCTCCATCACAACCCCATAATAACCCCACACAATGATGTTTATCCCAACCAGCTCCATCACAACCCCATAATAACCCCACACAATGATCTTCATCCCAACCAGCTCCATCACAACCCCATAATAACCCCACACAATGATCTTCATCCCAACCAGCTCCATCACAACCCCATAATAACCCCACACAATGATCTTCATCCCAACCAGCTCCATCACAACCCCATAATAACCCCACACAATGATCTTCATCCCAACCAGCTCCATCACAACCCCATAATAACCCCACACAATGATCTTCATCCCAACCAGCTCCATCACAACCCCATAATAACCCCACATAATGATGTTTATTCCAACCAGCTCCATCACAATCCCATAATAACCCCACACAATGATGTTTATTCCAACCAGCTCCATCACAACCCCATAATAACCCCACACAATGATCTTCATCCCAACCAGCTCCATCACAACCCCATAATAACCCCACACAATGATCTTCATCCCAACCAGCTCCATCACAACCCCATAATAACCCCACACAATGATCTTCATCCCAACCAGCTCCATCACAACCCCATAATAACCCCACACAATGATGTTTATTCCAACCAGCTCCATCACAACCCCATAATAACCCCACACAATGATGTTTATCCCAACCAGCTCCATCACAATCCCATAATAACCCCACACAATGATGTTTATCCCAACCAGCTCCATCACAATCCCATAATAACCCCAAACAATGATGTTTATCCCAACCAGCCCCATCACAATCCCATAATAACCCCACACAATGATGTTTATCCCAACCAGCTCCATCACAATCCCATAATAAATAACCCCACACAATGATCTTCATCCCAACCAGCTCCATCACAACCCCATAATAACCCCACACAATGATCTTCATCCCAACCAGCTCCATCACAACCCCATAATAACCCCCCACAATGATCTTTATCCCAATGAGCTCCATCACAACCCCATCATAAATAACCCCTCACAATGATCCTTCTCCATCCCATAATAACCCCACGCTCTCTGCAGTGGGCTACAAGCAGGTCAAGACCATTGAGTTGCCACAGCAGCGCTCGTCCTCGGTGGCCACCCAGCAAACCACGGTGTCCTCGGTGCCTTCCCACCCCTCCACTGCTGGGGTGAGTAACCCTGGGAGATCTGGGGACCTAGAGGTGTCAAGGCCACTAATTAATAATTAATTAACACTAATTAATTAACACTAATTAATAGTGTTAATCCAAGCCTGAGTTGGTGACATTCCAGACCATGGGGCTGAAGCTCTGTATGAAACCAGGTGGGACAGGGACTTAAGTGGGACAGGGCCTCCCCTGTGCCTGGAAGCTCGGAATGAGCTCTTCTTCCTACTCAGCCCCTGAAAACTGAAGAGTGGAAGTGCTCATTCAGGGATTGCCTCTGGAGTAAAGGACAGTGGGAATGGCATGGCCTCCAAAAACTGCTGGGAGGCAACAACTTCAAAGTGACACTTGGAGCTGATGGTGCCCAAGGCCACCGTGAGGACACTGCTCAGGCTCAGTGTCACCAGCACGCCCCGGGGCTGTGGCACTCAGGTGCCCAAGGGGCTCAGGGAGGGAGAGGAATCCACAGCCAGGAGATTTGAAGGAGCAGCCAGATCCTGCTGTGACAGCAATCCCATCCCCTGGGGTTTGACCGTGTCCCTTGGTGTTCCTGCAGAAGACATTCAGGGCCATGCCAGACTTTGACCATGTCCCTTTCTGTCCCTCAAGACATTCTGTCCCCTGTAAGGCTCTGACCATGTCCCTTCTGTCCCTGCAGAAGACATTCCGGGCCATATCAGGGTCTGACCGCATCTCTTTTGTCCCATGTCAAGGTGTGACCATGTCCCTTCTGTCCCTTTGTGTCCCTGAAGACATACTGTCCCCTGTAAGGCTTCTGTCTCTTGTGTCCCTTCTGAAGAGGGTCTGGGCCATGCCAGGGTGTGACCATGTCCCTTGTGTCCCCTGTGAGGCTTTGGCCACGTCCCTTCTGTCCTGTGTCCCTGCAGAAGATGTTCCAGGCCATGCCAGGGTGTGACCATGTCCCTTGTGTCCCTGCAGAAGATGTTCCAGGCCATGCCAGGGTGTGACCATGTCCCTTGTGTCCCTGCAGAAGATGTTCTGAGCCATGTCAGGGTGTGACCATGTCCCTTGTGTCCCTGCAGAAGAGGTTCCAGGCCATGCCAGGGTGTGACCATGTCCCTTGTGTCCCTGCAGAAGAGGTTCCAGGCCATGCCAGGGTGTGACCATGTCCCTTGTGTCCCTGCAGATGTTCCAGGCCATGCCAGGGTGTGACCATGTCCCTTGTGTCCCTGCAGATGTTCCAGGCCATGCCAGGGTGTGACCATGTCCCTTGTGTCCCTGCAGAAGAGGTTCCAGGCCATGTCAGGGTGTGACCATGTCCCTTGTGTCCCTGCAGATGTTCCAGGCCATGCCAGGGTGTGACCATGTCCCTTGTGTCCCTGCAGATGTTCTGAGCCATGTCAGGGTGTGACCATGTCCCTTGTGTCCCTGCAGAAGAGGTTCCAGGCCATGCCAGGGTGTGACCATGTCCCTTGTGTCCCTGCAGAAGATGTTCTGAGCCATGCCAGGGTGTGACCATGTCCCTTGTGTCCCTGCAGAAGAGGTTCTGAGCCATGTCAGGGTGTGACCATGTCCCTCGTGTCCCTGCAGAAGATGTTCCAGGCCATGCCAGGGTGTGACCATGTTCCTTGTGTCCCTGCAGAAGACGTTCCAGGCCATGTCAGGGTGTGACCATGTCCCTAGTGTCCCTGCAGAAGATGTTCCAGGCCATGTCAGGGTGTGACCATGTTCCTTGTGTCCCTGCAGAAGACGTTCCAGGCCATGTCAGGGTGTGACCATGTCCCTAGTGTCCCTGCAGAAGATGTTCCAGGCCATGTCAGGGTGTGACCATGTCCCTGGTGTCCCTGCAGAAGAGGTTCTGAGCCATGTCAGGGTGTGACCATGTCCCTGGTGTCCCCATAAGGCTCTGACCGTGTCCCTCGTGTCCCTGCAGAAGACGTTCCGGGCCATGTACGACTACACGGCGGCGGACGCGGACGAGGTGTCCTTCAAGGACGGGGACACCATTGTCAACGTGCAGGCCATCGACGAGGGCTGGATGTACGGCACCGTGCAGAGGACCGGCAAGACCGGCATGCTGCCGGCCAACTACGTGGAGGCCGTGTGAGCCCAGCCTGCCCCGGGCTGGGACAGCTCCCTGGGGCTGGGACACCGGCCCCGGGCCCTCCTGGTCCCCCCAGCCACAACAGAAATAACTGCAGAGCAAAACACACCTGGAATATTTCACAACGTTTCTGAAAGTACCTCTAAGCACATCCTGCCTTTCTCCCAGTGCCAAACACTTCCCAGTGTCTGGGATTTCCAACATTTCATCGCACACTACGACACTCAACAACATCTCCAAAATTCCATTGCTGAAGACTAACACACACATAATGATTTGTTCTCCCACAAGGAGAGAATTTTTCTGGGCTGTTCTAAAATGTTTCAATCTCTTCACTTCCTTTTCCATTTAAGCTTTGTATTTCAACCCAATTTATTTGGGGAGGGGAAAGCAACCACCCCTCTCCTCCTGCTTGCTGAGCTCTCATGAATGTGTTGTCCTGCAGCTGTTCTGGGGGCAAAAGCTGTGATTTCCTGTAAATTAGTGATGAATAAAGCTGAGGTTTCTGCAGTATGGGTGGATGCTGTGGTGCTGGAAAAGGGAAGGGAAGGACCCAGATCTGGGGTTATTCCACACTTGAACATCAGTTTTTGCTTCATCCACTGGCAGCAGCCACTCCACAGGAAAGAAGGGAATAAAAATCCCTGGATATTGTGGCTCCCATAGACTAAATCCAAGTTAACAGCAGGGGTTGTAGCATCACCCCTGAGGAATCCAGAGTCCAGAGGGAATTCCCAGCAGAGGCAGCCTGGAAGGGAAATGTCCTTCCCCAAGGCAGGGTCCAGGACTGCCAGCACTGGGAGTTGGGATCAAAACCCCTTCCACGGGTCAGAACATCCTTACCTGCCCAGGGCATGGGATGGAAAGCTGAACTCTCCTCAGGAGGCAGATCTGGAACCAAAACAACTTCTCAGGAAAGCAGCAAGACCCACAGAGCTGCCTCTTGTAGCTCCCGGCTGTTTGTCCTGTCCCTTCCCTCCGTGAGACACAAACAGGGCAAAAAATACTGAAGGTTTTGCAGAGCAGATCCCACCCTGTCCTTGAGGAGCTGCTCCCACCTTACACCAGCACTGGTGACATTCCAAGGTCCCTCCCAGCCTTGGGAATCCAAATGTGAAGGGAAGCTGAAGAGAGAAAAAGCCCAGAAGCCACCAAACCATGAGGCCATGACCAAGTCTGGGAACTATTTGCTCTTTTATTTGCCCATGTAAAAGTTCAAAAACCACCTGCAGCAGTTCCTTTCAATAAACATCCATCTGGATAGCTACAGTACAATATATACAGATCAGAATTCCAGAGGGAAAACCTGGGAATTCTGGCTGAAGGTCTCCACGAAGCAGCAATGCAGTCCATGCAATTAAAACTCCATAAATTATTACCCAACATCTGCTGTGAGTCTGTACACAATATACAAAGAGCTCTTGTCCAATCCATCATTTCCTCGTGGAAAAAACGTCTTCCCACAAGGAGAACTGCTGCCAGCAAAGGCCTTGGGGCAAAGCCTGGGAGGCTTTGCAGAGTCTCTCTCCCGTACAAGCACATTTCCTCTTAGCTTGAGTCGTACAAAAATACATGGAAAAATAGATCCAGTACAAATCCCAGGCTCCTGCTGGAAGGAATTAAGCCCAGCTCACCTCACACGTGCTGCTCCAAAGGAAGCAGGAGGGGGGCAGAGCTGGCAGCTGCAGCTCTCAGCCCACAGCAGGAGTTTGCAGCAGTAAGAACACTTTGGATGTGAAAAAATAATTTAATTACTCTGTTGGTTTGGTTTTTCACAGTCTTTGCTATTGCACAGCTTTGTCAGGTTTTCTTTCACTGCCTGAAAGAAAGATGCATAGCAATCCCATAGAAACACCTCTGTCAGGGAGGAAACAGTCCCACAGATCTGGGGAGGAGGAACCCACAAAAAATAAAGGCAAAAAACAAGGCAAAAACATTTTAGAGAGGAAAGAGAGGTGGGGGGGAAAGAGAGGGGGGGAAAAAGAGAGGGGGGGAAAAAGAGAGGGGGGGAAAAAGAGAGGGGGGGAAAAAGAGAGGGGGGGAAAAAGAGAGGGGGGGAAAAAGAGAGGGGGGGAAAAAGAGAGGGGGGGAAAAAGAGAGGGGGGGAAAAAGAGAGGGGGGGAAAAAGAGAGGGGGGGAAAAAGAGAGGGGGGGAAAAAGAGAGGGGGGAAAAAAGAGAGGGGGGAAAAAGAGAGGGGGGGAAAAAGAGAGGGGGGAAAAAAGAGAGGGGGGAAAAAAGAGAGGGGGGAAAAAAGAGAGGGGGGGGGGGGGGGGGAAAGAATAAATTTATGAAGATGTTAACAAAAGTTTCCTACAGCCCAAAATGCAGATTTAAGGAGTAACTGAGCAGTAAGGAAAACAAGTGGGGGAATGCTGGGCCAGACTCCTCCTTGCTGAGCAGGGGCTGCAGCTACTCGGGGCCCTGGTGGGGAGGGCAGTGCCAGCGGGCCTGCAGGCTCCTCAGGATGCTCGAGGCCATCCCCAGCAGCTGCTCCTGCATCTCGAAGAGCTGCCTGCCAGAGTAGCCAAGCAGATCCTCGGAGCTCAGCTGGGCTGCCAGAGCCTGGATCTGCCCCAGCAGATCCACAGGGGGCTGCTCGCTGCTGCTGCTGCTGCTGGCTGTGTCCACCAGATCTGCAAGGAGGGAAAGGAGAGAAGTGCAGGAAAATCCAAGCAGAATTCCAGCTGGTTTTGTACAAAATCACATCTTGGAGCAGCCTGCCATGTATTTATTCCATGGGAAACATTCCCAGCAAAGGCACTCCATCCTGCCCTTCCTCAGGGTGAGTTTTGCAGGGTTTGATCGTGACTGAAGAGTAAAACTAACCCCAAAATAAAAACAAAAGGATGAGCTGTTCCCACCAGGAGAGAACGAAGGCGAGACAGCAGAACCCTCCAAATCCAAAGCAAAAAGCCACCAGCAGGTACCTGCTGCAAGTTTTTCCTCATCCGCACTCAGAGATTTCTCCTCCACATCATTTCCAGGCTTCTCAGCATCTTCAAGCACTGTGCTTTCCTCCAACACTCGAGATTTTACCTGGGCATTTTTGGGGGAGAGAAAACATTTTCAGATTGGGAAAAAAAAAAAAGTTTAAATTACATGGTGAGATATATTTTAGCCTCATAATAAATCCAATCACTTTTCCTGGTAATAACAATAGTTTAACCAAGTCATCTGTATCTTGAATTCGTGGTGCTAAGGCAGGCAGGGATTAGGTTTTAAAGTGCTGGTTTTAATGAAGGAAAAAACCACATCATTCCTGCTGCAGTAAATGAGGTCAATATTGGCTTCCTGGGTGCTAAAAGTCAACTTCACCTGTTGCTCATGGTATCCTTTCAGAGCTCTTTTGACATTGGAGACTTTGGGGGAGCGGATGGGGAGGGTTTTGATCTCCAGAGCTGTCAGAGTGCTCAGGTCTCCCACGGTCTTGATGTTCTTGGCTCGGATGAGCTGCCCCAGGCCCCTGGCACTGCAGCAGGAGAGTGAAAATGGGTCATTGGTACACAGTCAGGGAATGTCCCGAGCTGGAAGGGACCCACAGGATCATCAATCCAACTCCTGGCCCTGCACAAACTCCCCATCCCTGGGGAGCTCTTCAGTCATCAAAAAAGTACTTGAAGAATGCCAAAACAGTCAAGTCTCTTCCTCACCCAGCCAACCCCAATCCCTTTAAAGAATTCTGGCTTTTTAAAACTGTGGTTTGGTAGGTTCAGTAAGAGCTCAGTTTCTACTGAAATGTCACCTTCAAAAGCAAGAAGCCACTGACCAGATGTTGGATGTGATCTGAGGTAAAATGACATCCACAGGGGCTTTGCAGCCAGCCAAGGCGGGGTACACGAATTCCGAAAGGCACGGCAGAGATTCCTTGGCCATTTCTGTGATCTGGGATAACACAGGCAAAGTATTAAATTAACTGCCACACACTGAATACAGGGAAAAAAAAATAGAAGAGAAACATGAACCAAAGCACTTCTTACTAAACACTTCTTTGAGCTCTTAAATTTAAGGGTACGAGATCCTGGGGACAGAAATCCTTTGGTTGGAGTGGTAATGTGCTGGATAGAAAAAGAGGAAAAAAATATCTCAGGGTGGTAGGAATTTAGTCAATGGTAGGAATTCAGTTAACAGTAGGAATTCAGTTAATAGTGAGATTTTAGCCCCTGAAACCTCAGAGTTCACTGGAGTTCAGAGTAACAGAATGAGTCAGGCTAAAGCAGTTTTGTTTCTTACACTTCTGACCCTCAGCCCTTACAACTGTGTGTAAGTGACTACAAACACACACCAAAGCCATGCTATTTATGATCGATACACAAGTACTGGGGACACAGAACACTGTAACAGGATTTACCCTGACCTGCGTGTTAGAGAGGATTTTAAGGCTCCTGGAGGAGGGTGAGGAATGGGATCTGATGACAGGACTCCTCCTGTCGATGTCGTCTGCCAGGCCCTCCTGAAAAATGGGATTTGCAAAAGACACTCGACGGATCTGAGGAGAGAAGGAGGTTTTAGAGTGGGAACTCAACCCAGCACAGCTTGGTGAAGTCAGTCTGAGGACACAAAGTCAGTCTGGAATCATTCAGGTTCTTGAATGACCCAGGGAATGGTTCAGCCAAGGACAGACTGTGAGGATTCCCTGAGGAATCTCTATGTACAACCCTGAGCATGCTGCTCCTGGTTTTGCAGTGATCCAGGGTGCTCTGTTTCAAAATAAAACCCCTCACAATACAAATCTGTCAGTGCTGGCACGTTCCAAACCCAAACCTCACCATTCCTGCAAGATTATTCACAACAGAAACCAGTAACTGAACAGATTTGGAATGATTTCAGCTCCTCATCCCGGCTGTGCACCGAGCAGCACACAATTCCTATGGAATACCTTATTGGCAGGTGACAGGGAATCATCCTCCTGGCTCCTCTTGACGCCTCTCTTGAGGATGCTGGTGGATGGGGAGGCCGAGGGGGACCAGGTGCAGCGGGCCTGGAGGCTGGTGGGGCTTTCAGCCACCTGCACTGAGGGATCCCCTTCCACCTTCAGAGGGGAATCCACACTCACATCTGCCGAGGCCACGCTTTCAGGCACTTTGTTTTCAGTTTCCACCAATTCAACCTTCATCTCTTGATCTGGAGCAACACAAGTTTCTCCAGCAGAGTTCTCAGCTTCTCCTTTATCCTCCTGATTTCCTTCTAGCTCCTGCATCTCTTTTTCCTCAGGTTTGCTG
The DNA here is from genome assembly GCF_031753505.1 of Anomalospiza imberbis. Lineage (NCBI taxonomy): Eukaryota > Metazoa > Chordata > Aves > Passeriformes > Viduidae > Anomalospiza > Anomalospiza imberbis. The sequence goes on from NC_089687.1 coordinate 1,656,969, forward strand.
TCAACACTCAGCTCCTCAGGCACCTCCTCCAGTTGTCCATTTTCATTTATTTCCTCCTTTTCTGCAGCTGCTGGTTCTTCCTCTTGGTCCCCTGAGTCCAGGCAGCTCTCCCTGGGCTCTCCAGGAACACTCTCAGGCAGAACCTGCTCTGTTTGCTCCTTCTGCTCAGCAGGTTCCTTTATTTCCCCCATGGACTCAGTGGTTTCAGCTGCTGAACCCTCTGCATTCTCCTCCTCCAGCCCCACACTGCTTCCCTGCAGGTTTTCCACATCCATTTCCTGGCTTTCCAAGCTGAAGGTGCTGGGTTCCTTGGGAGGGTGCAATGGAGTACTCATTCCACATGGAGCCAGGGCCAAGCTCTCCTCCAAATCTGAGTGCCCAGAAACATTCACGGGGGTCTGAACTGGGATGCTCTCAGGCTCCTCCAGCTCAGCAGCTTTCTCCTTTTTTGACTCAGTGAACTTTGATTCAGTCACCTGCTGCTTTGGCTTTTTAAAGCAGCAATCACAGCTCTTGATTTTTTTCACCCTTTTGCTTCTCTTGTTCTGGCACTCGGGGCTTTGCAAAGAGGAGGGCTCAGCACCTGGAACATTTGCTGCTGGTGCACAGTCCCCTGTGCTGCTTTGCTTCTCCTCTTTGCTCTCCTCTGCTGCTCTCCCATCCTGCTCAGACACACAGGGGCTGCCCAGTGACTCCATGGATGCATCACCCCTGCTTTGCTCCACGCTCGTGTCCTGCAGAGCACCTGGATTCTCAGAGCTGCCAGAGCCCACAGCTCCTCCAGCAGCTGCAGCAATTTCCTGCTTTTCCAGGCCACCTGCCCCAGCTGGCACTGCAGCTCCTGTGCTGACCTCAGGCTCACCTTTACTGGCCTCCAGGGGACTCTTAGTTTCATTTCCCAGGGCAGATCCCTCAAGGCTCTGGCTCCCTGCCTGTCCCTCTTTCAATTTACCTTCAAGAGAATTGCTTCTACTCCTCAATTTCATGGGTTTCTTCTTCCTTGTGCTCTCCTCCTTGCCCGCAGAGTTGTCAGCCTCAGAGTTTTCTATGCTGGACAGCAACCCTTGGGAAGATCTCCTGGTGTGGTACCGCGGGCGCTCCACCTTCTGCCCTGCTGTGCTGAGGCTGCCCTGACCCTCCCCCTCTGCCCTGGGGGAATCCTCTGCCCTCCTGCCACCCCTGCTGCCCTCCTCATCCAGGCCCCTGCAAGCAGGAGAGTCCTTGGAGCTCCAGTCCTCTGCCACACTCTCAGGCTGGCTGCTCTCTTTTGTGTTTTCTGTCGTTTTCCCAGGAATTCCTTTCTGCTTTTGGGATCCGTCACCTTTCCCCTGGGACAGCTTCTTCTGGCCAGCCTTCTCCTCCTCTTTCCTCCTGTCTCTCTTTGGGAGCCCATCCTCCTTCTCCTGGCTGCCCGAGGAGCTCTCCACAGCGTCCGAGCGTCTCCTGGAGGAACGCCGCAGCTGCTTCTGGTGAGGGGACACTTGTGGCACCTGGCTGTCATCCCCTGGGGCCTGCTCAGAGCAGCTGCTGCTGTCTGGGGGGGTGTTTTCTTTCGAGTCCATGTCCAGCCCCTGGGCCCTCTCCATTTCTGTGATGGCATCCTCGGCTTTCTGGATGTCTGCCTCGGCGCAGAGCAGAGTCTGGGAGTGGCTGAGCAGGACGTGCTCCACATCCTCCCCTGCAGAGCCCAGCTCAGCACTGCTTTCCAGGCTGTCAGGGGCCAGGGACTCCTCTGGCCTGCTCAGGAGCTTGGATTGATTGCCCTGCAGCTCCATCCTGCTCTGCCGGCGCGTCACCCTGCGGATGGCCACAGCCCCCGCGGCAGGCTCGGCTTTTGGGGGGTTTTTATCTTCCTCTCCAGATTTCTCTGCTTTAGCACCAGCCTTGCTGCCACTGCTGATTTCCTGTGTGGCTGCCTCAGGAGCACTCCCAGGCAGCTCGGACACAGAGCTCAGCGGGGCTGGGCTGAAGGGTCTGCTCTCTGCAGCCCCGAATTTCTCCAGGGTGATGAAGGACTGGCGCCGGCTCACGGGCTGGGGCGTGCCAGAGATGATGTCACTGGAGGCTGAGCTGCTGGTGACATCTGAGGTGTCCTCCTTCCCTGCCGAGGCCTCCTGGGCAGCTGCTTCCACAGAACTTGTCTCCAATCCCTCTCCAGGGGATGTTTCCTCTGGGATCATCTCAGCTGTCTCCTTCTTGGCCTCCCCCTCGCTGGTGCAGGCTGAGCTCTCCTCTGAGCGACATCCTTCACTCCCCACGTTTTCCTCCTGTCCCAAAAACATCAACAGCAAAAGGTTTGTCCTAGGAGTCAAATGGCACAGTTGTACTTGTCCTATGAATATAATATAATATAATAATCAACTGCAGTTCTGGTGCAACAGGAAACAACACACCCAGAAGGTTTTTCTAAGCACCCTTCCTCCAAATGATTTCTTATCTGGGTTTTGATAGTTATAAAAGACACTTTTAAAAACCATTTAATCCCAAAACAAAGAACTCCAAAAACGCTTGAAGTTTTGCTGTATTTCACGTGGTCTGACTGGCACTACAGTCAGCACAGCAGCTGTTCAGGCAATTCCTCCCCAAAAGGAATTCAGGATTTACAATCTTTACCCCTGTAAAATACTATGGCAGCACAGGCAGGTGGGTGATCAAAAACTGCTCACACAGATCCTCCCATTCTGAAATCAAATACCCAGTGATTTGGCCTACATGATATTCTAATTAATCCTACAGGGATAAATGATATAAAGCAGAACACAGCACTGCAATGGTGTTACATTTTCTCTCACTTGGTGTTGAGAATGGAAAACAAATCACAAAACCTCTCACGTTTGGTAGAAACTCTGATTTTTGTCACCATCAGACAACGGGAAATTACCTGAGGTTGGTTTGCAGTGTCTTCTTTGGTATCTTCTACTGAAGGTGGCATTTCCCTAGAAGAGAATTACTGAAATCAGTGCTGCTGCCAAAGGAGAACCCTTAAATGACCACAACTGGGCACTTCTACTCACAGAGAATCTTCCTGGCTCTGGCTGTACTGGGAAAATGAGGTGGTGTCCTGGGAAGCATCCAGGTTGTTGTACATGGCAGGAATGTCAGCTCTGCAACAACACCAGGAAAGGGAGTCAGACTCTTCTTTGCAATTTATTATCTCCTTATTTCAAGGCCATTCTTTTCAGCTGCATTAAATCTTTATTTCTGGGGAATAAAAGCTGTGACTGGGATCCCACTCTGCAAAGAATTCACCAGAAAACCCAGAGGAGCTCCTGCCTCAAGCCCTGCTTACACTGCTTTTGCTGCCTAAGCACAGAAAACACACCAATATTATCTTCTCACATTAGAAGAGATCATTCTAAAGATTCTTCTGCAATTAAGATGAGTCTTGGGAATATCCTAATTCCTGATGTGCTGCTGACTGAAGAAATCCTTTCCTCAGATTGTTTTACCCAATCTTTCCATTTCCATGATTTATGAAAAATGGCATCTTTTATTTCTCACTGCATGTCAGTCCCCAAGTAAAAATGTGAAAATTCCCAAACTCCAAACAGACTAGAGAAGACTGTATTTAATCAAAAGAGGAAATGCCATTGCAAGAATAATTTGGCTGCTTTAAAACAGCAAAGCAAGGAACTCCCTTAGCTTTAAACTTCATAACTTGCATGGAAGAACAAGACTCAGTTACCTGTGGTGGTGTGAGAAACAGGAACTGAAGTTAAGTCAAGCTCAGCTACTCAAAGAATGACATTTCACATTAAGTTTAAAACAACAAATGACAGACCTCTTTGACCTAAGCACTTCTTTCTGATGTTCTGTCAGTATCCTTGGTTTTGTTTCTGGAGGAATGAACACAAAATCAGCAGATTTCTCCTCTTCCAGAAGTGTCTCACTTGTCTTAGGAGATGAAAATTCTAGTTTTAACTGCAGAAAGATAAAAATCCCAAATCCTGGGTTAGGAACAAGAGAGGAACCGAGAATCAGGAATTTCTGAAGGACATGACCTATCTCTGAGAGGGATCTGCCAACCCAAAGCCCACCAAAACCCTAATCTGTCACAACCTCCACAGAGTGAGGACTGAGGTTCTTTTCTGCCCTCCCCAAAACCCAGCAGAGAATTTTGACAGGAATATTAACTCTGACTCTGCTGGGCAGCACAAGTTGGAAAGAAAAACATTTCAGCATCCCCAAAGTCCTGATTTTGTCCCGAAGATCCTGGATTTGATTCCAGGACACCTCTCTGGGAACACTTCACCTTTGCAGGTGTTGCTTGCACGCTGCTGGACTTGTCTTTGCCATCACTTTTGGGTTCACTCGTCTGTGCCAGTATTGAATCTCGTTTCTGTCCCACCTTCACATCCATTCCACTGATCTTTGCGTCCAGCTGGGAATTCTCCATCTATTCACACAAAACCACACTGAATGCACCGTGGGAAGAAACTCCAAGCTCACGAACCTGCCTTGTGTTAATTTCTAGAATAAAACCATCCCACACTCACAAATTTCCTCTAAACTACATAGAGGACGACTTAAACATTAAATGCATCGAATAAATTCCTAGGACTCAAAACTAACAATGCAGGAAGTGGTAAAAACCAGCTGAGTCTTTTGACAGTGCTAACCCAGCACCATTTATCATCCTAAACATGAAACCACTGCAGGCCAATCAGATTAAAAATCCCAGCTGACCTTTCACTCCCTGCTGAACAACTCCCATGAAATCCCAACAAAACATTTACCAGGTCAGAGAAGGGACCACTGCACTCCTCAGACATCTCAATGCTTTCAAAACCAGGCAGCAGCAGAGGGATTTTCTTTTTGGCTTGGCTTAACACAGACCTGCTCAACAACAAAAAATAAAACAACATTTTAGATTTATGGGAGGGGGAAAGGTGCAGAAAAAGAGCAGCAACAAAAAATAAAAAAAAAACAATTTAGATTTATGGGAGGGGGAAAGGTGCAGAAAAAGAGCAGCAACAAAAAATAAAAAAAAAAAACCAATTTAGATTTATGGGAGGGGGAAAGGTGCAGAAAAAGAGCAGCAGCTCGCAATAAAAGCACCCCCCAGCTTGCACAAGGAATCAGAATGGTACGACACAACTCGTGAGCTCCTCCTGTGAAGATGACAATGATAAAAATCAGTTTCTTACTTTAGTTCCTCAGGATAGGTGAGAGAGGAGGCCTTGGCAAAGGTGCAGTTCCAGAGCTGGGCGCTCTGCTGGCGGATCTGTTTGTTCCTGTGCTGGAAGCCCACGCAGAGCACGGGGCTGAGCTGCTGCAGGAGCTCAGTGTCACAGGAGCCCGGGCAGTGGCACTGCAGGCACTGCAGGATCTCTGCCAGCAGCTTCTCCAGCTCAGGGAGAACAAAAGACAGGTTTTTTAAATGGGAATTTTCAACTAAAATCTGCAATATTTGAATTATAAGCTTATTCTCGACTTTACAGCCCGAAATGTCACATCACATGAAAGTCCCAGAGCTGAGTGCTCCTCACTTCTAGAATTTAAATGTTAAATGTAAAAGAATTTAAAACATTAAATCTCTACCCTCATGACATTTTATTTTTTTTTTTTAATGCAGAAGAAATGGCAGAACTCTGCTGTCCCACATCTCCCCCAAGCCCAGTGATTTCTGTAGCAAATTTACCTTGCTGTTCAGATTGCTGTAGACTCTGGGTACCTCAGGGAGCCTGCCAAAACAAATTCAATTCATTTCTGTTTTGCTGTCTCATTTATCCCAAGCATAATTTAACAGATAATAAATTCTGCACACTGGTTTTAGTAAGCAACTGGATGGAATCACTTTGTGAAATGAGCCTCAGTTGGGATTAAACAATTTCCTGATGGAGTTTCCCAGATCATCCTTTAAATTCCAGGAATACTGCTATGCTGACTTCAGGAGAAATTAATGGAAAAGTCAGTGGTAATTAGTATAAATTTAAAATTACAGCTTTTCTTATAAAATAACTCCTAATAATAACTCTAAATGGTCTGCTTAAACACATTTCCCAGGCCCCATAAATATTTGCATTAAAAAGCTGAAGTACTGGCATTAAAAAGCTGAAGTGCCACTAAGCAATTCCATAAACAAAACAATTCCATTTAAGTAAGTAAATAAATAAATATGTTCCATGTACAAAACAATCCTTAGGTACAATTAGCCAGAAAAATGTGAGCAAACTGCATTTTTAACTCATTTTATAAGCCTGTGACCTCCAAGCTGGAGAAGTTCCCAAGTTTTTATTTGCTTCCACATGTCTTTTAAAAATATTTATCCAACTTCTCATTTTTCAGGAATAAATCTTAAAAAAAAAAGATGCTCAGAAAATAATCTCTCCCATTTTTATGAATAAATGCAAGGAAAACAATGCTCAGGAAAAAAGCATCAAAGTTTTTCCCAGTATTTCCTTCTGCTTTAAAAACTTCCAGGATTTCAGTGCACATCAAGAAATTATCATTAATTTCCTTGACAATTTAATGCAAAAAAATTTATTTTTTCCCTAAGAAATTTTATTTTTTTCTATCAATAAGTGCCTTCACTGCAGGGCAAAGTAACAGCAGGTGGAAAGCAAACTTTAGAGCCTTGCAGAGATGCCTAGAGAGTCACTCTGAAGTGTTGCCCTGATTTTCAGAAGTGTTACGTTTTCTTTTCTAGTTCTTTTGAAAGTTTTAAAGTTCTCATAAAACTTGTTGAGCCTTCTGATAATGTTTCCGTATTTGAGAGTCAGCGTTCCGCCCCAGTTTCATGGATAAACAGAATATTTGCGTGTTTCTCTGTGGGTGGAGAGGAATGATGGATTGATCTTTGGACCAGTGTGGTTGGACAGGTGGCAATTCCATCCTCCAATCCACCAGGAACAAATATCAAGCAGCAGAGACAAAACTCAAGCCTCAAAAGAGCAACAATGACAGAAAAAACCACCCTTGGTGTTCGGGACAGCAAAGAAATCACTTTTAATTAAAGGTGGGTGAAGCTGTTCTGCATGATCAGGTCAGACTGATAGAATTCCATTTTAAATACACATTTACACTGAGGATGGGCTTCCCACTCTAATAATTAACACAGGCAGTGTCTAAAGACCTTTGGAATTCTAGAAATACCAGATGTTTGAATAAAACTGGCTTTTTTCTCTTTTGAACTTCCCAAGCTTCTGTGTGCTCATTTCGTGCCCAACAGCGGCAGTGAAGAGATGGAAATTTGAAATACGGAGCTCCTATCAAGCCTTGAGCTCCATCCCACCCAACTCCAGAGTTTTCCCAGCCCAGGTTCCCAGGCACCCTGCAAACACTCACTTGGTTTTTTCATAGAACACTGCCAAGGGCTGGGAGAAGTTGGCCAAGGTGGTGCCGAGGAGCGACGGCAGCGAGATGCGGCTGACGATGGCGTGCACGGCGGCCAGCAGGGAAGGGCCCAGGGCACTCAGGGACTCTGCATGGACCTCAGAGCAGCTGAACTCGTGGAAGGAGTTCAGCAGCATCAGCAGCAGCTTGAAGAGAGAGCTCAGTTTGCCAAGGGGCTCCTTCTTCTTCTTAGCCCAGTCTGTGGGTGTCTGGGGAGCTGATGTTCAAAGATTCAATTAAAAATTGGATTTTTTCCTTAAGCGACATGAGAAGACAGCTGAACATCCAGTCTGCATGAGAGGAAGAACTTTGTTCCCAAACTAGATCTATATACAAGTAGTTTAAAAACTGATTTAACAACTTAGCCACATTTTAATGCGTAATTTTATCCGATTTCTGCTCTTGTTATTTCTATTTCTGGCTTGTCAGAATCTGGTTTTAGATTTTTATGCCTACTTGAAAATAAACAACCACTCCTCAGATAGCACAAATTCTGGAACAGTGAACAGGAGAGGAGGAGAAATATAATTTTTTATTAGTTTATTTATTTGGAAGTCAAGTTTACATTATGTTCTTCCTCATCAGCATTTCCAATTAAAGCATTTCATTCCTTCAGCAGCCCAACACTGCATTTTACCACTTTAACAAATTCCCATGGGGCAGATAAATTTTAACTGCTTTTTTACAGAATTATGCTTTTTTGGAAATTATTTCTTCAGCTTTAACAGTTTAAGTGGGAATAGGAAACAAAACAAAGAATATTTTATACACAATGACCCTGTGTCTTCTGTTAAACTCTCATTTTTAACCAACTCCTGAAGCCACACACAGAAACCCCAAAACTTAAGTATTTCCTTACATCTGTTTTTGGGCTGGAATTTAGTGCCATAGGGTGCAAAGTTGATGCAGTCAACCATGACTGACACAAGGTGGGTGAGACCTTCCAGCATGGGAAACACCTGAGCAGGAAACAGAAACAAAAATCAATCAGCAGAAACAGAAATCTATCAGCAAAACCAGAAGTCAAGCAGCAAAGCCAAAAATCAATCCTCAAACGAGCAACAATGACAGGAAGAAACACCCTTGGTGTTTGGGACAGCAAAGAAATCACTTTTAATTAAAGGTGGGTGAAGCTGCTCTGCATGATCAGGTCAGGCTGATAGCATTCCATTTTAAATACACATTTACACTGAGGATGGGCTTCCCACTCTAATAATTAACACAGGCAGTGTCTAAAGCAGCAAACAGTGGCAGGCAGTGGGAGAAGGGGTCACATTTAGGATAAATCAATAAAATTAAGGTTCAAGGCTCACTGTGTGCTCAAGGACAAAGCCTGGTTGCCAGAAAAGTCATTACCAGCACAACAATTAAGTTGCCATTAACAGTCAAAGCACAAATAATTTTTTGTGCATAGAAAAAGATGATCAAAGCTGCTTTTTTCCCCTCTCAATCCATCCAAATTTTCCTAAACATGGTCAAACTTGCTTTAAAAGGAACACTGATATTGTGAGCTGAAAGAAGCTGCAATATAGCTTCTCGCTGAACTTTTAAACTGTTTGTCTTGTTTAGTAATTACTGATTTTTAAAAGTGATATTTATCACTTATTTATTTATCAGGAGACAGCAGCATCCAAGGTAGGTTACAATGATGCAATCCTCTCAATTCCAGGTTTTTAAATTCCAGTTTTTTGTTTCTTTCACAGTATTTTTTCCAAAGTGAACTTTATTCATCAAGGATTTTAAATCCCAAACTAAATGTTCACCCCCTTCCCCTTGTGGTGTGAGTTTGGGAATAGGCAATTTAGGTAACAAAACCATTGATTCTTTCAAAATCTTTCTCTTTTATGCAGCTTTGGGAGTAAAATCCTTACATTTTAGTGTACAAGGCTGATGGCTCCGTGTTCCTCCTCCCTAATGGCGGTGCCTGGGTTGGTGGTATTTACAAACACACTGCACCTGGACAAATCCCAATTACCACCACGATGACACTCATTAACCATTGGTATTAATTAGAAGACTAATCTAAAATCTGCTTAACTATTTGAATGCGTAACCTTTATAGTTACTTGTACTCCCTTTTTTCATTTCTCCACCAAGTCCTGTCAGCAAAAAGAACTCTTAAAGCTTCAAGTCTCACCTGAGCCACTCCACACTACAGAAATCACATTAGAATTTACACCCCACCTTCTGAGACCTAATTGAGAAGAGATCTGCTAAATGATCAGTTTTATACTCACTACTGGAGTTTCACCTTCTAGCCCAGCTATTATTTTGGCACAAAGTTCTTCACAGCACAGGTTTTCTTCTGCTGTTGCCACCAGAGCAGCACAGCGAGCAAAAGCTCGATACAGGTCAGACCAAGAGCGCAGCAAGGATTTCAGAGTTGGCTTTAACACAGAGAGAAAAAGTTGGTAAATATCAATATCTGTGCACAGAGAAAAACTTGCTTCAGGTTTTTTTTTTTCTTCTGTCAAAACCTAGGGAATTCTTCAGGGTTTTAAATTGGAGGTTTAGGGTTTTAAAACCACGGTGCTGTGCTGAACCCAAAACCCAGCTGACTGAACCCAAAGTCAGCTCTGAGAGTTCAGGGATTTTATAATTTTATAAATACCACGTTGTTCTGAATTAATTTGATTCACTTGCTGTTACCTGTGGGAATCCCTGAGTGGGGAAAATGTGGGATACTGGCAGCAACAAAGCACTGTAGACAGCACTGAAGTTGTGTTCCAGGGCATCCCCCTGGTTCACCTCGTTATTCTGCAACAAGAAAAGAGTTTTATGGTTTAATAGGATTCATTTCTTCACCCTTGTCAATGCTTTGATTGTTAAATAAACAGTTTTTTCCACTCTTCTCCAAGGAGATTATCTCCCAAACACCATTATCTTCTGGGAGAAGAGCTGCTAAAATCTGCTTTTTTTAGAAGAGACCCCTTGGGGAAGTCACCTCCCAAATTTTGTCTCAAACTGGGACATTTGAATATTTAAACTTTATACTTATTTTTACTCCCTTTTTTCATTTCTCTACCAACTCCTGTCAGCAAAAAGAACTCTTAAAAGCTTCAAGTCTCACCCAAAACACTCCACGCTACAGAAACCACCACATCAGAATTACAACTCGCTTTTGTATCTAGTTTAAAAGAGATCTGCTAAATTATGTTTAGCAGAGCTAAAGCTGCAAAATGGGGATGACCAATAAGGCTGTTCCTGATTCACTGTAATAAACACAGTTTGAAATCAGATATTCTGCTCTTTCGAGAGTTCAGGAGGATCCTGCTAGCAAAAGGTAAAAAAGCTGTGTTTCTAAGAGCCAAAATACATTCCAAGAATCAAACTGGTGTGTTCCTCAATTATTCCAGCTGCAGCAAGTGATGACCACCTCAGAGAATCCTGGGAAGGGACCTTAAAACTCATCTCATTCCAACCCCACTGATCGCATCCCACGCTTTCCACCATCCCAGGCTGCTCCAGCCTGGCCTTGGGCACTTCCAGGGCTGTTCAAGGCATGGAAAGGCAAAAAGGTCCCACAGCCAAGGGCCATAAAGAAAGGGTTGTTAATCAGGCTGTTGTTAATGAGGCTGTAATTAATTTTTAAGTCAGTCCTTGTTGCTCCAGTTTGGGATCAGGCTCTGACCTGGCCACAGCATCCCCTCACTGAGCACTCCGAAAATCTGGAGTATAGAACCTGAAGCAGGAATCATCTTCACGGGCATTTTACTTCCTGGACACCAAATTTTACATTTGCTGATCAATAACAGAGATTTCAGGAAGGCAAAGCTCCTGTGGGAATTCCATCCCAGCCCCTCCCCACCCTCCCAGGCAGGATTCCTTCCCAATATCCCATCCATCCCTGCCCCTGGCAGTGGGAAGCCATTCCCTGTGCCCATGCTGCTGTAAAGAGTCACAGCACCTAAAACTTTCTCCATAAATTGTATGATTTTTAGATCTAATGATTAATGAGGATTAATTAATTCAGCAACTCCTACATTACAATCAACACATTTCCAGTAAATAAGCTGCTTAATCTGTTAAATACTGTAATTTTTAAGACTTTTACTACACTAAAGATGTCTAACATGAGTAAAACTCTGCTCTAATTACATCCTGAACACCCCCATCTGGGATTTATTTGATTTTCACACCAAGCAAACCAACCCATGGTATTTAAAAGTTAACAGTTCCTGGGGGGAACCCTTCCATGGTTTTCACCAGCAGGATTATGCCAAGCTAATTTCAGTATCACTTCAAGACATGGAATTCCTTAAAAAAATCAGATAAATGCTCAGCAAAGTCCTCCTGTGGGAGTGTGGGGAAGAGAACCAAGTTCACTGATTAATGAATTAATTACCTGATTAATCCACTCAGTCAGAGGAGTAACAACAATACTCCACATTCTCCAGAGGTGCTCCTTGTTGCCCACCTGCTCTGCACTCTGATCAATGACCCCCAGCACAGACTCACTGAAAGCCAGGGCAGAGGTGGGCCCAGACAGCGCAACCCCCACCAGGGCCTCCAGGATCCCAAAGAACCTGGGGAAGGAAATTCCACAGGTGAGAGTTTGGCTTTTTTTCCCAGCTGACATGAGAGGGTAATGCTTTTTCTCTTCAAGCCAGGTCTCCTAAGCTCTCAGAGATAAGCATTATACCCTTGATAGCTCAGCTACCTCAGGTGCCATAAAAGTAGCAGGATGGCTCCTGTGACAGTGTTGGAAACAAAAAGTTTTAATAAAAAGCAAAATAAAGAAGCTCTCTACAGAGAAAAACTGAGCCAGGGCAAGAGGTTCTTGCTCCTGCTAAAACACTTCACAAAAGCGATGAACTCTTTTGTTCTCTTCTTTTTCTAGGGAATTGCTTGGGCAGGACTTTTTGGCTGCTGCCCACTTGGCTATCCTGAAGTTTGGGGTGAAGTCCCCAAGGTCCTACGAGGCGTGTTTTAACCAAACTGAGGAGAGAACCTCCTGGGCTTTTGTCCCTTTTAAGGAGACAAAGGGTGAGCGGTTTGCTCTGTCAACAGGGGGCACATTCCACCAAGAGGGGAAATAAAAATGGTGTGGTACTTTCTAAGGGATGCTCAGAGCTCCAGGTACCTCTCATCTGTCACACAGCACTCCAAGAGGTTGTTATGGAAGGGCAGCTGGATCAGGAACAGAGCTGGAGTTCCCTGGGAGAGAAACAGAGAGGTGAACACCGCGCTGAGCAAATGCAACGGCTGCCCCACTTCCACAAGTGTCCCTGCACTGCACTGGGCCAAGCCAGAGGGCACAGCTATCACTACTATCAGCCAGAAATTCATTATTATTATCACTACTATCAGCCAGAAATTCATTATTATTATCACTACTATCAGCCAGAAATTCATTATTATTATCACTACTATCAGCCAGAAATTCATTATTATTATCACTACTATCAGCCAGAAATTCACTATTATTATCACTATTATTAGCCAGAAATTCATTATTATTATTAGCCAGAAATTCACTATTATTATCACTACTATTAGCCAGAAATTCACTACTGATATCAGCCAGAAATTCATCATTATTATCATTATTATTAGCCAGAAATTCAATACTGTTATCAGCCAGAAATGCACTATTATTAGCCAGAAATTCATTATTATTATCACTACTATCAGCCAGAAATTCATTATTATTATCACTACTATCAGCCAGAAATTCATTATTATTATCACTACTATCAGCCAGAAATTCATTATTATTATTAGCCAGAAATTCACTATTATTATCACTACTATTAGCCAGAAATTCACTACTGTTATCAGCCAGAAATTCACCATTATTACCATTATTATGAGCCAGAAATTCACTACTGTTATCAGCCAGAAATTCACCTTATTATCACTATTAGCCAGAAATTCACTATTATTATCAATACTATTAGTCAGAAATTCACTACTGTTATCAGCCAGAAATTCACTATTATTATCACTACAATTAGCCAGAAATTCACTCTTATTATCATTGCTATTAGCCAGAAATTCACTCTTATTATCACTATTATTAGCCAGAAATTCACTACTGTTATCAGCCAGAAATTCACTCTTATTATCACTACTATTAGCCAGAAATTCACAATTATTATTAGCCAGAAATTAATTATTATTATTACTATTATTAGCCAGAAATTCATTATTACTAGCCAGAAATTCACTACCATTATTAGCCAGAAATACATTATTATTACTATTATTAGCCAGAAATTCACAATTATTATTAGCCAGCAATTCATTATTATTATTAGCCAGAAATTCACTATTATTATTAGTATTATTAGCCAGAAATTCATCATTATTATTAGCCAGAAATTCACTATTATTATTACTATTATTACCCAGAAATTCACAATTATTATTAGCCAGAAATTCATTATTATTATTAGCCAGAAATTCACTGTTATTATTACTATTATTACCCAGAAATTCACTATTATTATCACTATTGTTAGCCAGAAATTCATTATTATTATTAGCCAGAAATTCACTATTATTATTACTATTATTACCCAGAAATTCACTATTATTATGAGCCAGAAATTCACCATTATTATCATTATTATTAGCCAAAAATTCACTATTATTATTACTATTAGCCAGAAATTTAAATTATTATTACTATTATGAGCCAGAAATTCACTATTATTATTACTATTATTACCCAGAAATTCACTATTATTATGAGCCAGAAATTCACCATTATTATCATTATTATTAGCCAAAAATTCACTATTATTATTACTATTAGCCAGAAATTTAAATTATTATTACTATTATGAGCCAGAAATTCACTATTATTATGAGCCAGAAATTCACCATTATTATCACCACTATTATTAGCCAGAAATTCCCTATTATTATTACTACTATTAGCCAGAAATTTACAATTATTATTATTATTATTAGGCAGAAAGTCACGGTTATTAAAGGTTGTCCAAAGCTGCCCGTTCTAACACTTCAGCACCACAGCAAGAGGGCAAACTGGAAGGCTCGGATGCTGCCAGATGCTGGGATTTGCCCCTTGCCAGGGCACAGCCAGAGATGCTTTGGGCCCCTTCTGCTCAAACCTACCCGGAACATTTCAGGTTCGCTGCTGTTCAGAGAGCTTAAAAAACGTGTTTAATACCTGCTAATTAGAACTTCAACGAGGAGCACACCCCTTCCTGCTCTGTCTGCTCCTCCCGAAACAAAACCACCAAAATTCAGCAGCATTTCAGCCTTTTCTCACAGCTTTCTTTGTGAGTTCTGTCTCAGTATTTCTCCTCTGCTCCCCCTCTCTGATGCAGCACGCGGAACGTGATATTCACTAATCACTACCAGCCCTTTGTGTGTAATTTTATTCATTAGGCACAGTTAAATTACTCCACAGAAGTGAGGCCTGCAAACAAAGTCTGGAATATAAAACAATTTGACTTCCCAATAACTTTCAGCATGAATCAAGTCCCAGAATTAATTCAGACTTACATTTAAAAGATCCATATCAGCAACCTGATAAGCTGGGGATCCCAGTGCTTTTGGAGGCAACTCCTTGACAGTGATATCAATGAGGGACTAAGTAAAAGAAAAGAAAAAAAACCATTTAAGTATATTTTTCTGAGGGCTCAAACCGGGAAAGGGAAGGGAAAGGGAAGGGAAAGGGAAGGGAAAGGGGAGGGAAAGGGGAGGGAAAGGGGAGGGAAAGGGGAGGGAAAGGGGAGGGAAAGGGGAGGGAAAGGGGAGGGAAAGGGGAGGGAAAGGGGAGGGAAAGGGGAGGGAAAGGGGAGGGAAAGGGGAGGGAAAGGGGAGGGAAAGGGGAGGGAAAGGGGAGGGAAAGGGGAGGGAAAGGGGAGGGAAAGGGGAGGGAAAGGGGAGGGAAAGGGGAGGGAAAGGGGAGGGAAAGGGGAGGGAAAGGGGAGGGAAAGGGGAGGGAAAGGGGAGGGAAAGGGGAGGGAAAGGGGAGGGAAAGGGGAGGGAAAGGGGAGGGAAAGGGGAGGGAAAGGGGAGGGAAAGGGGAGGGAAAGGGGAGGGAAAGGGAAGGGAAAGGGAAGGGAAAGGGAAGGGAAAGGGAAGGGAAAGGGAAGGGAAAGGGAAGGGAAGGGAAAGGGAAGGGAATAAAAAAAATGAGAGAGAGAGGCAAAAAAGAGAGAGGCAAAAGAGAAAAAAATACACCAAAACCCACCAAAATCCACAAAAAAACCCTCAAAATACAAGTTACAAAAAAACCCACCCAAAAATACAAAAATTATAAAAAACCCACCTAAAACCACAAATACCACCAAAACCACCAAAAGAATTTACAAAAAAATTACAACCCCCCCCCCAAAAAAAAAAAAAAAAAAAACCCAAAACATTCCAAAACCTACAAAAAAACCCCAAAAATACAAAACTCCCCCCACAAAAGCCAAACGGAAAGAACTCCCTCCAGTCAAAACCAACAAGAACTCCAGGAAGGTCTCCAGGGTGGCTCTGAAGCACAGAACCAAGTACCCCAGTGCACCCCTGGAAATGCTCTTCAAGCACAGCTCACCAGGATTTTCTGCACAGACAGAGAATTCGATCTCACGGTGTTTTTTAAGGCCTGGAGTAACATGGTCAGGATTTCTGAGCCTTGCTTCTCTTTCTTATTTCCTGCAATAAAGAACTTTTCCACTCAGAGCAGAGTGGTCACTCTGAGCAGCATTCAAACTTTAGTGCAAAAGCAAAAGAAAATAATCTGTGTACATTTGGGAAAAGTCACCAAATCCTTCAGAGATTCAGGTGCCAATTCTGCTCGTAACAGAAATGAAATTTCAAAGTTTAAATAAAAAACCTTCAAGTTCAGTTAGGAAATGGAAACACCCATGTTTCATTAAGGGTTTGAATTTTGATACATTGAAGTTGTGGAATTTTGTATTCATCCAAAGAATGCTTCTTCATGTTCTGATTGATTTTCAATAAAGAAGTTTGCATTATTAAGCATATTCTGGACTTTCCTTGGATAAAGGACATTTTTAAAACAGGAATCTACTTTTATAAATCTGCAGACTCTACAGCTTCCTATGGAACAGAATTTCAGTGAAGGAAAAGAGTCCAAAACTTCATTTTTGTCCCCATTCCTCAGTACTGAAGGCTTGAGGAGGGGTGGCTGTTCTTTTGAAATGTTTTAAAATAAAACAGAATTATTGATTCAGACTAAACCCAAGCAATGAACAATGAACAATTTCTGTCTAGTTTACAAATAAACCACCTGTGACTGGTGAGCAATGCCAAATTAAAGAAAATGACCCTTTTTACCTGCTTCAATTGCTGTTTTTACATATCCATTCATGTCCTTCCAGATAACATTCAGCAAACAATCTGCAAGGTAACAATGGTTTTATTCAGCTTGCAGTCAAAGCAGTCAACAAAACTGCAGCTAAAATACTAGTTGTGTTAAAGGACAGATTTTGATTTAAGCCAAAACTCAAATTTCAGTGCAAGTCAGACCAGTTCTACTTGTTATAACACCGAGACTTCACACAAAGTGTTGATTTCTTATGCTTCCCTTGCCCGCTTGATTTCCCAGAAAATGTTTAAATTTCACCACTGAATTCTTACCAGGAACTTCTTTTCCAATTGCAATAAAGCCATCCTGAACAGCATTTATCAGAGTGCTGGCATGCTTACAAAAAAAAGAAGGGCTACTGATCAGTGGGTACTGGAGAGGCTCTACAAGAACAAAGAAACACATTCCATAAACCTGTTACTTTGCAGTTTACTGGGAAAATAAGCCTTAAAAATAATCAAGCATTTGTGTATTCACAGCATTTTTAACATAAAAATATCTTAAAGCTGACAACACTTAAAAGCTTAAATCACTTCATTCTAACATACAAGATTTGAGATTACACAAATGTATTTTTTTACAATTACACATAAATATATATAACTCACATACCTAAACTAAGCACGAGCTTGTTTTGCTTAGCAAAATCCACAACTTGTGGTCCCATGAGGAAGTGGAGCAGCATTTCAATGCCCAGGAGCTGGATGGAGGGGAAGAGCAGCACTCCTGCTGTGCTGCTGTTCAGGGCCATCCTGGGTGTGCCTGGGCTCACAAACATGAAAGAACCTGAGGGAGGGCACAGAAATCATGGAAAATGACAGAGATTCCAGGGAAAAGCCCCAAATTCCCCAGGAAAAGGACAAATCATGGAGTGCTTGCTGCTGGCTGAAAGGCACCTCTGACAGGCAGGTTTCTCACATAAGTGGGTTTTGCTGTCACAGCCATATTTTTCCCAGTATTTTAAGTATCTGCCCCAAAATTGTAAATTCTGGGACACCAAATTTTATTTTGGCCATAGAAATCTCCATGGAAGCTGTGGTTACACAGCCACTGAACACTTGTATAAATCTGCTGCTACAAAACAGTTTCCATTCAATTGTCACCCGGAACACAAATTTAAGAGGTCTTGGCAAAATATTTTGACCAACTCAGCTGTGATCTCACTGGACTAAGATGAAATTTTTTAAGAAGGGAAAACAGGAAACTCCCAAATCCAGGATCCCTGATTACAGCAGAACAGAATGGCACAAGGCATGGATGCCAGGCTTCCAGAAAGGGAAGGAAAACCAGGAGTTCCTCATGGGATATTTGGATATAAAACTCAAAGAGCTGTGGTTTCACATGTGGTTAAAGTATTAAAATTCCTGATGGATCATCATCACTGGGCAGGGTTAGGTGGGGTATTGGGAAGGAATTCCTGGCTGGGAGGGTGGGGTGCCCATCCCTGGAAGTGCCCAAGGCCAGGCTGGACAGGGCCTGGGATAGTGGAAGGTGTCCCTGGATGAGCTTTAAGGTCCTTTCCAAGCCAAACCATTCCAAGGTTCTCCACTATTCAGGCAGAAACTAAAAAGGCAACAGAAATAAAAGGGCACATAGAAATAGCACATGCACTCATGGATGAAAAAGTAAGATTTCAAACCAGAGCTCCCTTGCAACAGAGAACACAATTCAGGACATTAAAACTGGTCCTCAAACTGTGACTGGCACAACTTTTTAAACTTTACACAGTGACTGCAACAGCCTCACCTTCCCAATATAAATCATGCAGTGACCATGCAGAAAAATCACTGTTCTGAAGAGCAATGATCATAAATGAAAAAAGCAGAACATGACAAACAGAAGAGATGAGTCTCTGCATGTGAAATGGAGCTGGAAATTGCCACAGGCTGATGTTTCAGTACCTGATTTCTGCCCAGGGGTTGCTGAGCCCAGGCTGGGGTTGTTTGGCCGTGAGGGAGTTCCTGGGAATGCAGCAGCAGGATCCACACTCAGGGTGCTTTGGATTAATGGGACACAAACCTGCAAAGGGATCCCAGCAACAGCTACAACACGTGCAAGCCATGAAAAGCTCATTTCACTCAGCACAGGCTGGGCTGCTGTTCACAAAGCAGAGTTTCTGGGCATTTCGTATGAATTAGAAAAGTCTAATCAAACTAATCAAATTCCTGGGGGACGCAGTGTATTTTAATAACCCTAAGAAAATACTTTTCCCTCCCTTTACTCCCACCTTGAAGATTAATTTAATGAAATCCAGGTGTTGAATAGAAACAGGTCCATTCCACTTGCAGTGTGGCTAGAAATGAAACACCTGCTTCATTTTTCTTTCTATCTTCCTAAATATTTATGGTCTTGTCACCAGTTTTCCTAGGGCAGCCTTTTCCAAGCCCACACTTCCTTGGTGAAAGGAGACAAGAGCCTTTATTTAACTCATCTATAACCCATGACTGCACTCAGGGCAGATTTTCAGAGATGCTCTCAGGGCATTCCCACAGACTCTCCAAAATTTTGGGGCTGTGAGTCCCAAATATCCCTTCTACACAATCTGTAAGCCACACACAAGGACAAACTGGCTCCTTGAGGGAGTTTGATTTCAGTAACAAAGCAGAGAGGGATGAAGCAGGAATATTTTCCAGAACTCAGAGGGGCCTGGGCTGCCCAGGGATCAGGATTCTTGTCACCTGTGTTACCTGTTCAAAGTTTGAGGGCAGGTGAGGTCCCAGTCTCATCAGCAAATACCACCACACCTCCAGCTTGGTCAGGGCCAGAGCCTCTGTCCTCACGTGGATGGAGCTCAGGGGCTGCATCAGCAGCTTCAGCCTCTTAGCACTGCACAGGATGTCTGGCAGACCCAAAAGGTTCATTTTAAACAATTCACACTACTGAATCACAGCTCAGCAAAATTCAATTAAACCATTATGTTTTTTTCCCCAATATCTTTTCGCTTCAAATTCAATTAACAGTCATTTGCAAAACTCAACTCCACCAACCTTTCAAATTCTCTTACTGCTCTAATTATTGCTTAAAACAACTCTGCAAAAATCAAGTATTTCTTTTCAATACAAAGGCTGAAATTAAATTTTCTGCATTCCAGCCAGACCCCACTCTGGAAGGGAGGTTGGACCCAACCTGACCCACTTTGGGATTCTCTGATAAACAGAAGAAATTCCCTCTTGCTTGCTCTGCTAGGTCCCATCTGCTCCAGGGACAGGAAAATCAAACACTGAGTTTTCCCTTCAGAACACAGACAGGCACAATCAAGGTAAAAAACATTGTATTTTGACACAAGGTAGACTAAAAACTTGTCCAGATTCAGGTTGCACCTTTAAAACAACTTTTTTTAAAAACATCTCTGGAATCCTGAAGTGTTGCCTTTCTCCAGTTAAGCCACACCATCCAAAATAAAATATACAGGATGCTTTATTCTCTGTTTCACTGCTGTTTGGATCATTTATAACACTACAAAACACGATTTACTAGTTTTATTCTATTTCCAGCATTCCCAGCAGAAAAACTAGGATAGAACAAATGATCAAACTATCACCTTGCCCCAAAAAGAAAAGAAAACAAGAAAAAAACCAGCAAAAACTTGAATTTTAGCTGTGCATACAGACAATGAATTTTCCTGCACCATTATGTGGATACCCATTGGTATACAAACAATGCACTGATCACTGACAGATTGTTTTTTTCTAGCTATGTATTAATACATATGATGTATTTATGCACTGAAGTATATATTCCAGTATGTATATTTTTCCAGTTATGTATGACTCGTATTAGAACAAATCAGGCTAAATATTTCTTTTTAAACCTACCTGGATTTAGAGCAAAATTATCAATGAGGCTCTTCCATGCAATGAAGGCAATTTTCTTCACCACAGGGGAGCCACTGCGGAAGCCCAGCTCCTCCAGCTGCAGCAGGGAGTTGATGAAGCTGCCACTGCGATGCAGAGTCTGGGCAGGAAGAAATTCACAACTGAAGAGATTTCTGCTGCTCAAAGCTCCTTTTCTAAAGACTTATTCCCTTTCTGCTTACCTTTCCAAGCAATCTGACAAACAGGGGCCACAGTTTTAACACGAAGGTCTCGTTTTTGGAAGAAAACAATTTCTGAAGTTCGGAAATTAATTTCTGCAGACAGAAAGAAACAGGATCTCTACAAGAAACGGGATTTAAAATATTCTAAAAACTACACACTCGTACCAATGTCCGGGGACACAACCAACAGACAGGAGTTGAGATTATGCAAATATCTTTTTTACAATTAAATATATGTATGTATAAAACTCATATACCTAAACTAAGCACGAGTTTGTTTTGCTTAGCAAAATCCACAGCTTGTGGTGCCATGAGGATGTGGAGCAGCATTTCTGATGTTTCTCCATCAGAAGGATTTCATTCTGTACCACACAGCATTTGATGCCACCTGATTCTCTTTTTAGTTGAAATTTGTGGCTCTTATTCTGACAGTGGCAACCAACAAAGCAAAATCCAAGTCTTCAAGTATTTGCATTTCCCCCAACTCCAAAGCCAAAACACGGCCTGACCCCAACCACCACCTGGTTTGGGTGGGTTTTTCAGCAGAAAATAAGGCAAAAGAAATGAGCCAAGTAAGGCCAGTCCTGGAAGTGAAGGGGAACATGAAAATCTTCATCAAAGACACCAAGGGGCTGCTGCTGCTGCCCAGGATGGGGACTCTGAAAGGGAATGGAACATGCTGAGCATCCTCTCCTTTCCTGCCTCCCTCTCCACCCTCAGGCCTCCAAATTCTGTCTCCCATCTCCTTTGTTGCTGGGCACTTTTCTGCAGTGGTCCTGTATTTACATTTTACATATTTATATTATGTATTCCCTTTTTTTTTTCCCTCCACTAAAACCACTGGCATCAAGAAGTTGCTGTCAATGCACAGGAAATCAAATGAATGCTCCCCAAGAGCCCCAGCTGAGCAGAGGCCCAGCGCTGTCACTCACTGTGGTCATCAGGTGCTCGGTGACAGCTGCCACCTCCTGCTGCTTCTGCAGGAGCAGTGGCATTCCCATCTCCAGGGCAGTGGCACCTCTTAACTGCACTTTGTGAGCTGAGTGGACAACCAGAGGGATGATCAGCTTTGCCCACCTCACAGCCTCTTCTCCCATCTGGGCTGGAGCTTGCTCCATTAAACTGGATCAAAACAAACAAACAAACAAACAAACAAAAAAAAAAAAAAAAAAAAAAAAAAAAAAAAAAAAAAAAAACCAAAAAAATAGGGATTACAGATCTCCAGCAGCAGCTCAGGCATTCCAGTTATCTTTGTATCACCAATACATGCTCTAATTCAATCCAGGATTTATAGAAAACCATCCAAATATTTGAAATCAGTTGTATTTTGAGATTGTACTAGAAGTGCAAAGTTCAAGTGTTATTTCAGATAAACCCCTCCAAAAGCACAACAGCCTGACTTGAGAGCTGTGCTTTCTGCTTTATCACAACAATTTGGGCACAGGAGCTGAGAGCCTGGCAGGAATGCACAATGCCCAAGGAAAGTTTGGCCATGAACCAACCCTGGGAGTTCCCAGGAGCCCAGGCAGCTCCCACACAGCTGGGAACAACTCCCAGCAGCTTCTGGAAAAATCCCAAGCCAGGTTTGGACATGCTGCATGAACACTGGCCTGGTCAGAGCTCTGATTTTATCCTCCTAGGCCCAAACTGTTAGAGCACAGCATGACAAAATTCCACACATTTCCACCATCCCACCCACACCAAAAAACGAGCAGAAATGGGAATATCTGGCACATATTCAAACTGGCCTGAATCTAGAAATCCTGGAATTTTGTCAAGTCCCCCTTTTCCCAAGGAAAGTCAAATCCCCATCCCTAGAGTTTATGGAGAATTTGCAGCACTAAAGAAAAGTTCTGCCTTTCAAGTCATTTTATTAAAGTCAGAGGACAAGAACTGTTTATAAGAACTATTTAAAATGGATTTGCAGCTCAAAAGTTTAAGAGAAAACTTAAAAATAAAAGCTCGACGTATTTACTAAAACAGAAATTAAATTAGCACTAAGTAAAGATAAAATTTGACTATTTCAGTTCTGCTGACTAGAACAACATGCTCACAGTGATGGTTCTAAAAAGAGACTTTTGGAATTAGACAGGAATTCCAACAGTGTTATGGGAAACACTGCACTGAAATGTGTTGCCAAGGGGATATTTCCAAATAAGATATTTTTAAATAAACCCCCAAATAATGGCAGAGGATTTCTCAAGCAGGCAGGTTCTGGAAACAAAATGTAAGAACATGACTTGGGAAGCACAGGTGAGAGGTTGGAAATAATTCCTAAGGAGTCATTAAAAATGAAAGCAATATTGACTAATTTGTGCATCAGAATGATGATTAAGGTAATCTTTTAATTAATTATAATACACAAAACAAGCGGTGCACAGTGCAGCTGCTCCCAGCACAGCCCAGCAGCTCCCCAATCCAGCCCTGGGCACAACTCCATGGAATATCCCCTGGTCAGCTGGGATCAGCTGTGTCCTCTCCCAGCTCCTGTGTCCCCATGTCCTTGACTTAGAGCAAACTCTGCTCAGCAGTAACTAAAACACCCTTCCCATCCCAAATCCCACCCACAGCACTCAGCAACCACCGCCAGCCCAGTCACAACCAGGGCAACACTGGAGGAAAACAATCCTTAACACAATAAACAATTCAAGGAGCTTTAGAGTTTTTTTCTTTAGTACATTTAGTGCCACTTGGGTTTTGCATGAAGTTTCCCCCCTTAAATAAAGGACGGCAATGGAATATTGCAGAGCACTCACCGTATAATGACATTAAGTGCTTCATATTCAACCACAACAGACTGAACTTCTCCCTTAGTAAGGATTGTTTCCAGGGTAGAGAGAATATTGGACACCTGAGGAAACAAGAGAACAGCACAGTGGGCACCTGGATACAAATAATTCCAGGAGGAGCTGGAATTGTGGCATTTCATTTTCCAGGATTGTGTTTGGATTACGCCAGGTCTCGTTTTAAACTGGAATATTCGTAACTTTTCTCCCCTGTGATATTTCACTGCTTGCTGTGAAACGTGGATGAAAAATTAAAACTTCACAAATCAATTTTTAGTTGTAAAATTCCAACTTTACAAAGGAGTTGCAGAGATGGTACTACAGCTTATTACAATGGTGGACACATGTGGAGATCGCTCTCTTTCAAAGGACATGTGTGCTTTTGAGAACTTTTGGACTTTTTTCATTCTTTTTTACTAGTTTACATATGTACAGAGCTTTATAATAGGTTTATGTATATTTATTCTGTTGATTTTGTGTTACAACTTCTAATTAGTCTTTGTACAGAGAACTTTCTAATTTTTTTATTTTTTGTAGACTGAGCTTTGGTTTTTTCTTTGTTTTAGAGTTCAAGGGGCTTTATTTTTTTAGCTTGGAAAGGGGCCTCTCATATTTCTTTAGTTTGGAGATTTGTATTCTCTTTCTTTGGTTGAGGTAGTTTTATAAGCACAGTACAGCTGACTGAACAGCATATTTTACTTACGTTAGCAAGCTATCATTAATTTAAAGTAGCACATTTTACTTAAATCTAACAGGATTTTTACTTTGTTAAATTTTTACCCTGTTTTGTCTGATAGAACTGCTCAAATTGCAGCTTTCCCCTCAAGGAAAGCAATAATTTCTGGCTCAGGTTTTCCAAGAATTACTACTTGGCTGTCAGATTTGATGGGAAATAACCTTTGGATTCAAAAGCTACTGAGTGGAGAGTGACAAAGGATTTGCCTCGTCTCCCTAGGAAAAGACAGCACCAAAATGAGAAATGCAGAAACTCCCCTTAGTTTTTAACAATTTCTGAAGCCTCCTCTCTGTGAGAAACGAGGCCACCAGAAGAACACTGAAGGAACTCACCTCCTTTTGGACAATTTCTGGAGGAAATGCCTGCTTAGAGATGACCCAAAGCGCCCGAGTGCGAGTGTTCTTGTCCGAGGATTTCACAGCAACGCTGTTCACTGCTGCCAGCAAGTCCTGCATTTCAGAGGCTGAAAGCAGAGCACACAAACCCTCAAAATCCTCCTCAACACATTCCAGGTCATTCTGCTCACTTAAGTTTGCCCAGAATCCATTCAGCTGCAAGTCCCAAGGATTTACTGCCTTAAACAACACTTTGGAGCAGTTTCTCACCTACTAAAGTAGCCAAAAAGCTAAAAAATGTATTAATGTACAAATACTAATAATGCAGGGCATCTGTATTACCTTTCTAAGAATCCATAAAATTAGAAGACAGCTTTAGTTAAATCCACCTGAGCTAAAGATTAAGTACTTAATTATTCAAAACTTCCTGGATTTTAAGTGAATTTAGCAGCACTTGGACATAAATAAATTTATTTTAGAGCCTACAAGAGTTTTTTGTTATTAAAGGTGGTAAAATTGTAGCTCATTACATAAAAATTAATAAGGTTAATATAGGACTTAGAGCCAACTAAGAACACAGCTGGAGCAATCATGTGTTCCTTTAAAATTCAAGGGTAGAAAGTCAGATTTATTGCAAATCTGCACTTTGTGGGTGAATGATCTCACAATCAGAGAAATGGAAGGACACTTTCACTCCTCTCCCCCGGTCAAAAATACACCCAAAGGTACAGGAGCTGTTTGTCCTCCCTCCCTTTTCAACTCCCCATTGTTTTCAGGGCTTTGTGATTTCTGGAGCCTGACATTCTGTAATAAAATTGCCATTTATCAACTGGTTAGAAAAAATGAGTTATGAGAGGAAAGAAAGATACCACGCAGACATTATGAGAAATGCCTTGTTCTCACAGGAAATTTGGGGAAAATTTGCATAACAGGAAAGCAGAAGAAACTGAAGAAATGGAGGAGAAGAACCAAAAGAACCAATTTCAAACAGGAAAAATGCCCTCTCCCCTGTTTCCAAAAACCTGTGGTCTTACCTTAAGGCAAAGCCTCAAGTTCTCAAAAACAAAACCTTTGTGAAAGGGATTTAGCAATTTCTAGGAAGCCAGGTCATAAGATTTTGGATTAATTAGAAATAGTTGGGGCTGGACTAGATGACCTTTAATGGTCTCTTCTGACTCAAACCACTCCATGATTTGATGGAACAAAGAAATCTCCAAGAAAAAGCTGGAAAATGTGGAACAGTTCTACTGTGCACCCCCAAATCCTACAAACAGGTTCTTCACTCTTTTCCCACCAGCATCTCTTTTTTTGATCGCTAATTCCACACAACTAATTACTCTACTAATTGCTACCAAAGCGTTTAATGAAACTAGAAGTCAGTAAAGCAGAATTAGTGCAACAGCATCGCCACCATACTTGTGTACAAGATGTAATTAATGAACTGATCACACTGCTCCTGTTACAGACAAAACCTGGTCAAAATTAAAACAAATGCTACGAAAAACATGAAGAAAGAGCTGTGATGTATATATTTATAGTCACAGTTTGATTGCTTACCAGATAATTCAGCTGTGTTGTTTGAATTAAAAGTGCAGAAGCCCAAGGCCTGCAATGCTGCATTACTGAGCTCCAAGTTTGGACTGGAAATGTGTGCCTGGGGGGGAAAAAAAAAACCCAAATCCACAGAATCTCAGGTTAGAAAAGTAACTGAGAAATACTGAGTTTACTGTCTAAATAGCAACACTGCTGGGAAGCTGGAAAAAGCAAACATCTGGTGAAAAAATCCACCCAGGCAGGAAACCCTCCGTGAATTCTGTACACACCAAATCAACAAAACCATCTGAGGTGCTGAAAGCATTTTTGCTCTCTGTAATAAAAACATCTTTAATGAAATAAATCCCTAACATCCCAAGTCTTTCACTTTGGCTGCGGATGCTCGCTCACTTGACTCTCCCAATTGTTTTTAGGCTTCTAAAACAGAAAGAAAAAATGGCTCAGAACGACCTTTACATTACTCCTTAAAAATCCTTGAAGTTTTCTGCATATTCTGAAAGGTTTCTAAGGCAGCCACACTATCTCTCCTGGCTGGAAGATTAGATTTGACTGTGGGATGCTGCCTGAACACATCCAACACCCAACATTTTGGTTTTTTCTGCAGTAATTCCTCATGACAAGACAGACCTATTTTGCCACAAAAACCCTTTCCTGCTCTGCCACTACCCTGCATTCCTATTAAAGGCTGGATTCCATGACTCAGAGGTTTTTTCCCAACCCTAAGGATTCTGTGACTCTATAAATGAGATGAAATTTGAGTCTTTCTATGCCCATTGACCTTGCCCACCAAAATATATCTTTGTTCCCTGAAGTGTAAGAGAACTGAATAGAAAAAATCATACCTTGAACACCTTGCAGAGTTGAGGGAAGAGTTTCCTGAAATCTGCAATGAATGCTTTGCCTCCTTCACCGCTCAGGCGACTGCAAGGAGCAGGAGGGAAAACAAACAATATTTACATTGTAACTGACTTAACTTTCAACTTCTGACACACAGCAGCGTATTTTCCAGAAGGAAATCAACAAAACACTGAAGGAGCTAAAGAACAAAAATGCCAGCACAAGGTCTGACCCAGCAGCAAAATCCTGTGTTATGGTACAAAGTGAGTAATGGCTCATTTTCTGCCTAAAGAACACTCAGAAAAGCATTAAGTGGCTTTCATTTTTTGGTCAGCTCCTACAAAAACATTAAAATTTAGCATGCAAACTTTAAACGGCTTGCCGTAAATTAGAAAACCAGGAGCTGAAAAAGCCCTTTCCTCAGGAGCAGCTCCGGAATGCAGGAAAATCCTGGTCTGACAAGCAGCAAGGATGACTTTGCACATACGTGAGGAACATCCTTGCAGAAAAGCTGCCTTTATCCCATAAAACGTTAATCATCAGCTTCTCACTGCAAAACCCAAACCGTGCTGAGTTCAGTCGTCCAGGGACGACCTGAGAAACCTGTTGCTGCTTAATACTTACATCAGGAGGTTTTTTGGGGTTTTTTTTGCTGTCAGTTATTTCTAGAAACCTGTAAAATCTGGTATGCGAGTAGCTACAGTGTTAAATTCACTGCAGAACCCAAGGGAGACGCCGAGAGAAAGAGACCTCGCCTTTGCACATGATAAAATCGGAAAGATGCAGGCAAAGGCACAGCCTCATGGGGAAGAAGCACCTTCCAGAAAGTTGCACGAAAACAAGGCAAAACCCGAGAAACGCCAACTAAAAGCTTCACCCGGCTTTGTCATTACAAGAAAGTTACTATTTCCCAACGTTCTGCACGATCCCCCAGGAATCGAAGGGGACGGGGGGGCTCTGGGATGCGCAGACCCCGTGGAGATGCGCTCCTTCCTCCCCTTCCTCCCTCCCCTTCCTCCCCCCTGTCCCTCCCCCAGCCCCGCATGTCTCCCGGGCTGTCCCCGCGGCCACGCCGGCCCCAGCCCTGCCTCCCTGCTCCCAGCCAGGGCAGCACGTCCCCGCTCCGATGGCCCTCCCGGCTCTCTCGCTCCCCGAGCCCGGCCCGAGCCCTCAGGCCGCCCGCTCCGCTCCGCTCCGCTCCGGCAGCGTGCGCGTCCCCCCGCGCTCACCTGACGATGGTGAGGTGCGCGTCCGTCAGCTCTCCCGGCGGCGCGGCGGGGTCCTTCAGGGTGTGGAGCAGCGGGCCGAGGCTGGAGCCGGCGGCGGGATCGGGCGCGGCGCGATTGGGATCGGGATTGGGATTGGGATCGGGGCCGGGAGCGCTCATGGCGACACCGCCGCCGCCTCCCCCCGCGCGGCCGCCCCTCAGCCCCGCGCGCCTCCCGCGCTAAGATGGCGGCGCGCGCGGGCCCGGCGGCGCGCGGCCTCCGGCCAATGGGAGCGCGAGCCGGGGGTTCCCGCGCCCCGCCGCAGCCCCGCCCCTCGCCGCTGATTGGCGGAGGCGCGGCGGGAAGGGCGGGGGCGCGCGGGGGGCGGGGCCGGCCGGCGCTGAGGGCGCTCGGTGGGAGCGGGCCCTGCCCGGAGATCCTGGGACCCGGGAACAGCGGCGGAAAAGGGAGATGATCCGTGCCCGACCCCGGCCCTGCCCGCAGATCCTGGGACCGGGGAACAGCGGCGGAAAAGGGAGATCATCCGTGCCCGACCCCGGCCCTGCCCGCAGATCCTGGGACCGGGGAACAGCGGCGGAAAAGGGAGATCAGCCGTGCCCGACCCCGGCCCTGCCCGCAGATCCTGGGACCGGAGAACAGCGGCGGAAAAGGGAGATCATCCGTGCCCGACCCCGGCCCTGCCCGCAGATCCTGGGACCGGGGAACAGCGGCGGAAAAGGGAGATCAGCCGTGCCCGACCCCGGCCCTGCCCGCAGATCCTGGGACCGGGGAACAGCGGAGGAAAAGGGAGATCATCCGTGCCCGACCCCGGCCCTGCCCGGCCGTCCCCCGGAGCATCCCCCAGAGCGCTGTCCAAACGCTCCTGGAGCTCTGGCGGCCTCGGGGCCCGGTCGGTGCCGACCACCCTCTGCTGGAAGAGCCTTTCCCCAGTTTCCGATCTAAACGTGCCCTGCCGCAGCTCCGGCCGCTCCCTGCCTCCGGTCCCTTGTCGCGTGGGCGGAGGTCGGAGCTGCCCCTCGGGAGGGAGCTGTAGGTCAGCTCAGGTGAGGTCAGATCCCTCATTCAGTGACTGGAAATGAGCGCCTGGCCCGTAGGAGCATAACCCGGAATTCCTTGAGCCCCCCACCCTGGGGTGAGATAGGAAATCCCGGCCCTGGCAGCGAACCCAAAGGGTTGGAAAGCCCTGCAGGGAGCTCCGGGCTAGAGCCAGGCCATGGCTGAGTCTATCTGTCACCTCCAGGGCTTCCCTGTGCCAGCGGAGATGCCCAGCGGGAGTGGCTGTCCTGGCTTTCTTCCCCAAAAAAATATCCCGTGGGGATCCCAAGTGTTCCCTGGTTCTCACCAAGAAAGAACAACAACAAAACCCGCACCCCGAGGTGATAAATAAAATATTAACACTCTCCCCATGCTTTTCCTTACTCTCTTCCCTATGGGTGAGCGCTGCTGCCGATCCTGGAAAATGGGAATGCTGTTGTACAACAGGCACCGTGAACACAAGGTGGCAGGATTAAAAAGCACATTTTAAACACAGTTACATCCCAGGAATGTGGCGCTATGAAACTCGTTTCATGAAGCACGAGGAAAGTGTTGGAAATAACCAGGAGAGGAGCTGCAACGTTGTTCTCCAGCACAGCCAGAAAAAAGGATGATATTCCCAGTGAGATGACAATAAAAGGTCAGAAATGAAATAAATTTAAACCATCGAGAATTAGAAGAAATAAAGCAAAAATGGGGCTGATTAGCTTAAGATCTTTCTTGTGCAAAACGGGATTTTGGAAGGAATTTCGAATGAGTTTGAGATGGGACCTCTGAGTTTTTTAGATGGTGTGATTTATTTTTCTTCTACACAGGCAGGAGGGGTGAGTTCAGCTCAGATCTTCACTGCACGGCTCAGAAGGTCACAAGACCTTTTAAAAATTTATTCACCAATAAAACACTGCCAACGAGGATATTTATGTTTTTGAGTTAAATATTTTGTCTTATGGACTCGTGTCAGCTTTGTTAGCCAATCATGCTGTGACACACAAACCTACAGTGCTGCATTCTGAACTCCTTGTTACCTCTGGAACTGCTTTTATTTTTTCTGTATCTTAAACTCTACAACTCTAAACTTTCCTCCTCCTAAGTTAATGTATCTCTGCTTTAAACTATAAATCCACATTCTCACTTCTAGCACCTAAGTTTGGAAACCTTTTCCAAGGTCTCAGCTCAAATCCTGGGTTTCATTCTGAACTTTGGCTTGCAAGCCCAAAGTTCTGAGAGCTCCCTGCATTTCAGATTCCAACACAAAACCATTCCTGATGAATTCAGGTGATGAGGAATACAAATGCTCCGAACAAAATGGAATTCACAGGAAAATTCATAGTGGGCATTAGATTTAAGCAGAGCTGGAGTCAAGAAAACTCAGAAACGCAACTCATTTACTCCTTTAAAATAATAGCAATCATTATGTTTGCAAGAAACAAAAATAACTCACTGCAAACTTGGTGGGATTAGACCAGAGGTAGCTTTAATGCTGCTTCAGGTAAAAACATTTGGAGAAGGATTTAAATTCAGCAATTTCAGCCAGAACAGTCATAAAGGATTTTAAATTCAGCAATTTCAGCTAGAAGAGTTGTAAAGGATTTCAAATTCAGCAATTTCAGCTAGAAGAGTCGTAAAGGATTTCAAATTCAGCAATTTCAGCTAGAAGAGTCGTAAAGGATTTCAAATTCAGCAATTTCAGCTAGAAGAGTCGTAAAGGATTTCAAATTCAGCAATTTCAGCTGGAACAGTCTTAAACCCGTGTAAACAAGGTCCAGCACCTCGGTGGTGTCTTCTGGACGTGCTTGGTGAGAAGTGCCTCCTGCTGCTTCCTCTCACCACTTTTATTCTCGTTACCAAGTCAATCCTTTCATTCTTTTGAAAGAACTTCATTCTCTGGATGAGGAAACCCTGACAGAACCCATGGATCTGACAAGAAAATGAAAGTGTGGATGCAGCTGATCCTGTGCTCTTCCCAGTCTTCACCTGGTGCCTGCCAGGCCATCCACAAGATGAATTTTTGTGTCTTAAAAATGAGCTTACACTGAAGGCCCTTCCAGTTCAAGAAAATCAGTTAATTAAAAACAAACAATAATAATAATGTGTAGAGAACAGTCTAAAAAATAAATATGTGGAAATCAAGGGAAATGAAGAGAGAAGAGCCTGTTAAGTTTAAAAATACTCGTGACAGTCACACAAAAAGTTGGTTCAAGTGGTGCAAGAGATGAGGAGAAGGAGCGGTTTATATAGAAAGAAATAATTTTAAATCTTTGGTAGCAATGAATTTTACAGTCCTTGTGTTCTAAAAGTAATTCTCTATTATCCACCTAAGTGTATTTTATAATTTATTCCCTAGTACAGTTTCTTACCGAAACACAGAGGAAGACTCAGAAAGCGACAAAAGAAAAGTCTGGAAGCTCCGGCCTGCGTTCAGCCTAACCCCGCTGTGTGCGCCGGGCTGCTGTGCTCACAGAATCCCGAATTTGCCGGACAAGAAGCCGCTCCTGCCCTGCCCGGAGGCGTTCCTGGCCTGGGGCGGCTCCAGGACGGAGTAGCGGATCTGGAAGCCCCCCGCGGTCACCGAGGCGTCCGTCAGGAACTTCAGCGTCATCACATTCCCTGCGCGGCAAGCAGAGCGCGGCAGCTGACGGGGGGCTCGGGGGTCCCTGGTTCGTCCCGTCGAATCGGGGAATTGTCATTTCTCACATTGATTCGGGGGATTTGTCATTTTCACATTTAATTGGGGATTTGTCATTTTTTCACATTGAATTGGGGATTTGTCATTTTCACATTCAATTGGGGATTTGTCATTTTTTCACATTGAATTGGGGATTTGTCATTTTCACATTCAATTGGGGATTTGTCATTTTTTCACATTGAATTGGGGATTTGTCATTTTCACATTTAATTGGGGATTTGTCATTTCTCACATCGATTCAGGGATTTGTCATTTTCACATTCAATTGGGGATTTGTCATTTTTTCACATTGATTTGGGGGATTTGTCATTTTCACATTTAATTGGGGATTTGTCATTTTCACATCAATTTGGGGATTTGTCATTTTCACATCGATTCGGGGATTTGTCATTTTTCACATCGATTTGGGGATTTGTCATTTCTCACATTGATTTGGGGGATTTGTCATTTCTCACATTGAATTGGGGATTTGTCATTTTCACATTTAATTGGAGATTTGTCATTTTTTCACATTGATTTGGGGGATTTGTCATTTTCACATTTAATTGGGGATTTGTCATTTTCACATCGATTTGGGGATTTGTCATTTTTCACATTGATTTGGGGATTTGTCATTTCTCACATTGATTTGGGGATTTGTCATTTTCACATTTAATTGGGGATTTGTCATTTTTTCACATTGATTTGGGGGATTTGTCATTTTCACATTTAATTGGGGATTTGTCATTTTCACATTTAATTGGGGATTTGTCATTTTCACATTGATTCGGGGATTTGTCATTTTTTCCCATCCTTTCAGGGATTTGTCATTTTTTCACATTTCTTTGGGGGATTTGTCATTTCTCACATCGATTTGGGGATTTGACATTTTTCACATCGATTTGGGGATTTGTCATTTTTTCCCATCCTTTCGGGGATTTGTCATTTTTTCACATTTCTTTGGGGGATTTGTCATTTTTTCACATTTATTTTGGGATTCCTAATTTTTTTCATCTATATTTGGGGGATTCTTAATTTTTTTCACCTATATTTGGGAGACTTGTCATTTTTCACATCGATTCAGGGATTTGTCATTTCTCACATTGATTTGGGGGATTTGTCATTTCTCACATTTAATTGGGGATTTGTCATTTCTCACATTGATTCGGGGATTTGTCATTTTTTCCCATCGATTCGGGCATTTGTCATTTTTTCACATTTCTTTGGGGGATTTGTCATTTTTTCACATTTATTTTGGGGGATTTGTCATTTTTCACATTGATTTGGGGATTTGTCATTTTTCACATTGATTTGGGGGATTTGTCATTTTTTTTACATTTAATTGGGGAATTCTTATTTTTTTCACCTATATTTTGGGGATTCTTAATTTTTTTTCACATATATTTTGGGTTGTAAGTTTTTTTCAGATATATTTTTGGGGAGGATTTAATTTTTTTCACATATATTTTGGGTTTTAAATTTTTTCAGATATATTCTTGGGGGATTTTAATTATTTTCAGCTATATTTTTGGGGATTATTTTTTTCTATTTATTTTGGGATTTGAATTTTTTTCACATATATTTTGGGGGATTTTTAATATTTTTCATATTTATTTTGGGTTTTAAGTTTTTTTCAGGTATGTTTTTGGGGATTTTTAATTTTTTTCACCTATATTTTGGGGGATTCCTAATTTTTTTCAGATAGATTTTGGGGATTTTTTTTTTTCATATTTATTTTGGGTTTTAATTTTTTTTCAGATATATTTTTTGGGTATTAACAGATACACCTTTTGGGGTTTTAAGTTTTTCTTCAAATATATTTTTTTGAGTTTTAAGGTTTTTTTTTTCAGATCTAGTTTTTGGGTCTTTAAATTTTTTGAGATATGATTTTTGGGTTTTAACTTTTTTCAGATGTATTTCTTTGGGGTTTTAAGTTTTTTTAGGGAACACTTCCCTCTAATTAGGCTGATTTACATTTATTTCAAAGTAATTAACTGTCTTTTTGATTTCCCACGAAGAGTGCAAATAAATTACCTGTGCTAATGATGTCATCTGGCAACTCATCTCCACAAAACCTGGAAAAAAATGAAATGCTGATTAAAGGAATTAAGGGAATTATGGCACAGCCCTGCTCCATGGAGCTTAAGGGGATTTAAAAAAAAAGTATATTTGTAATATAAGTAACATATTCAATAATATTATATTAATATTTAATATATTTATAATAGAAATTGGTTTGAGAATATAAATTTATTTAATTGGAATTCTATGTTAAAGCAATTTCCTAAAGAATTTTTTGTCATCATCCCGTGGTAAGACTGAGGGGAGGAAGCAGTTTTCAATATCTGCAGGAAGTAAATGAAAAAAGGGAAAAAGACAATTTCACAAGGGGTTAAGGAAAGGAAGAGTGAGCCAAGGCTAAGAGAGGAACAACAATCCTAAGAGAGGATTGCCAAAAAAATCCATTTAAATTATCTGTAAAAGCAAAAATGGGCTCAGTCCTTGCTTTGCTGCACATGATTTGCAGAGAAGGTGTGAAAAGTGGCAGGAATGGGTTTTTTGTCACTTTTTCTGCTTTATTTTTTGGAAATATTACCTTAATTTTATGGAAAATATTACTTTAATTTTCATTCCAAATTATGGAATAATTCCAAATTCCAAATAATTCCAATTTTTACTTCATACAAAAAAAAAAAACAAAAACAAAAAAAACCAAAAACAAAACATGGCTGATAAAAGGTAAGTAAAACTAGCACTGAAGGAAAAAAAATGACAATTAATAATAGGAGAGGTGAAATTTAACCCTTGTTCTGATATTGTTAGAAAATAACTTCAGCAGATTGCAACTTCAATTAAATATATTTTTGTTAACAGTTTAACACCTCTCTCCTTTTGATTAAAAGAAACACAAAACACAAATGTTTGAGACTTCGTGGAGAATTGGGATAAGCAGAGAACTAAAAAGTCTTGCGGATTCCTTTAATTTCATTTAACAGGCCTGTGTTAATGACATTAAAAGAAATTATATATATATATATATATATATATATATATATATGTGTGTGTGTTCTGAAGAGGGAAATCAAGGAAAATAAGGAGAGAAGAGGCTGTTAAATTTCAAAATAATTGGAACAGACACACAAAAAGTTTGTTCAAATGGTGCGAGAAATGAGGAGAGAAATAATTTATGAAAATAATACAAAAAAATAAAGAAAATTAAAAAAATAAACAGCATTTTAAAGAAAAATAATTTATAAAAAACACATAGAAAAATAATTTTTTTGAAGTCTTTGGTAGCAATGAATCCTTCAGACTTTTACAGCATTCCAAAAATCGCTTTATTCGTGTAAGTATTTTATATTGATATATTTATATTTTACATATATTTCTATATTTATAATATATAATACATAGTTTAGTATATATATGGCATATATAATATAGTACATTATATATACTATACAATATATCATATATTATATATTATTATTGTATAGAATATAGAATATAGATTATATAGAATATATAGAATATATAGTGTATATAATACAAGTGTATAGTATATTATATAATATTATATATAATTTTGTATATAAAATATAGTATATTATACTACACAATGTATCATGTATTATATATATTATATATTTTTATAATATAAAATATAGAATATAGAATATATAGAATATATAGTGTAGATGATACTATATATATAATATGGCATATATAATATAGTATATTATATATACTATATTATACACTATATATTATATATTTATATTATATATTGCATCATGTATGTTATATATTATGTGTTATATGTTATATATTATATATTATATATTGCACATTTATATTATGTTATATAATATATACTATATTACATATTACATATTATTTATTCTATATTATTTATATTGCCTTTATCACGTGAATTTTATAATTTACAATTTATAAACCGCGTTCTTCTGAAGGGGGCGGGACAAATTGACCATAAATTTACGTGTAAGATTTTCTTTACCTGCCCACGAACCCGTTGACGTCGTCGTAGCTGTCGTAGACCTCCAGGAAGTCAGCCAGGCAGGCCGTGTCCTCTTCCACGTCGAACTCCAGGAACTGCAGGTGGATCCTCTGCCCGTAGCTGACGCGGATGTGCCAGTAGCAAACCTGCTCGTTCTCGTACTCCTTGGGGTAGCCTGGGGACTTGAAAACGTGTTTGGAGTCCGTGAAGACGCCACCACACTCTTTTCCTGAGGGGGAGATAAAAGCGGGGAGAGTTGAGGTTTTAATTCTGGTCAGGGTTTGTTTGGATCTTCAGGCACTGTGAGCTGGAGGGAATCACAGAGGAGCATCCAAAGCTTCTTGTGGACAGGCTTAACAGCTGCTCTGCAGGCCAAACAACTGGGCTAGCAGGAGAAGAGGTTGATAAAATATCAATTTATCCACAGCAAGGAAGAAATCAAGGCTGTTAGCATGGAAACCAATAAAATTGACACATAAGGGATATTTGCAGCCTTAGTGAGCAGCATTTGTGCCTTAAAATTTTGTTGTAAGCTCCTGCCAATTAATTATTGGCGTTAATTGCTTTGTACCAATAAAATACAATAAACTATTGCTTTGTCAGAGGTGGGGCAGTTCTCTGCTGTTCATGGGGCAGTTTTTTCTTTGTCTCTCCCACAACCCATCCTCCATCCAGGAGATCTCTTCTGTTCATGGCCATTCATTATTAATTATCTTCTGTCCCTGGCCAGTGAGTGTCCCTGCATGGCTGAGAAAATGCCATCATCCCATGGGGAGATGCTCCACCCAGGGGAGGAGCCAAGCATTCCTACCTGGATACAATCTGAGAATTGGAGCAAAAGAACAGCCTTCACTGCATTCCCAGAGGAGCAGCTTTCTTCCCCACTGCATTCCCAGAGGAGCAGCTTTCTTCCCCACTGCATTCCCAGAGGAGCAGCTTTCTTCCCCACTGCATTCCCAGAGGAGCAGCTTTCTTCCCCACTGCATTCCCAGAGGAGCAGCTTTCTTCCCCACTGCATTCCCAGAGGAGCAGCTTTCTTCTCCACTGCATTCCCAGAGGAGCAGCTTTCTTCCCCACTGCATTCCCAGAGGAGCAGCTTTCTGCCCCACTGCATTCCCCGAGGAGCAGCTTTCTGCCCCACTGCATTCCCAGAGGAGCAGCTTTCTGCCCCACTGCATTCCCAGAGGAGCAGCTTTCTGCCCCACTGCATTCCCAGAGGAGCAGCTTTCTTCCCCACTGCATTCCCTGAGGAGCAGCTTTCTTCCCCACTGCATTCCCAGAGGAGCAGCTTTCTTCCCCACTGCATTCCCAGAGGAGCAGCTTTCTTCTCCACTGCATTCCCAGAGGAGCAGCTTTCTTCCCCACTGCATTCCCAGAGGAGCAGCTTTCTGCCCCACTGCATTCCCAGAGGAGCAGCTTTCTGCCCCACTGCATTCCCAGAGGAGCAGCTTTCTGCCCCACTGCATTCCCAGAGGAGCAGCTTTCTTCCCCACTGCATTCCCAGAGGGAGCCCAGGCCCATCTCCAGCAGCCCTGGAGCTTCAGAGGAAAACTCCACCCTTGTCCAGGATCCCTGCTCCAGCAGAAGCACAGCTGGCACTGCAGGAGGGCTGAGCCATCATGGGATGGGACTGCTGCCACCTCCCTGACCCACAGGCTGCCAGGGCCTGCTCTCACTCTGCCAGTGCTGTTTTGTATTACTGCATTTTTATTTTTATATTTTTTTCCTAGTAAAGAACTGTTATTCCTTCTCCCACATCTTTGCCTGAGAGCCCCTTAATTTCAAAATTATAATAATGAGGACGGAGGGGGTTTACATTCTCCATTTCAAGGTAGGCTCCAGACACCTGCCTTTTCAAACCTAGACACCCAGCTTTTGGAAGGAGATATTTTGGAAGCAGGAGGCGTGATCCAAACCTCACTGAATTCACAGGAAAAGCTTTCATTGCCTTCAGTGGGTTTGGGGCCAGAGCTGTGTTTTATGTGAAAGGCATTTGGGATTTCTGGCTCTCTCAAGCTTTACAGCTGTACTTGCAAGTCACACTGACGCTCAGATTCGTCCTTTCTTCTTCAAAAAACCTCTTGCAAGCGTGTCTCAAACAAAAACCTGCTCGTGATCACAGACCTGCTGTTGTACTCCTGCTGTTCCGACTGCTCCACACTCCCTTTGGGATAAAACCACTCCTGCTTTGATCCAGTGGCCATTTGGACTTTGCCAGGCCCCAGGGCCCCTGAGCCCCAATCCCTGCGGGGCTGCAGGCTCGTGCCTCTGCAGCTTTGGCAGCTCTGTATTCCTTCTGCGCTCAGACCGAGCTGGACAGCAGCTCCCCGTGGCCCAGAGCAGACAGAGGAACGGTCCCACGCCGAAGTGGCAAGGGCAGGAGTCCTCTGCAGCTCTGTGTGTGTCTGCGTGGAACATCTGGAACGGGCCCCCGCCCCACAGAGCTATTTGATGAACATAAACAAGCCCCAGCCCTGGGAGCGCAAACAGAATGTGCACAGCTGTGCAGACGTCATGGCCCAGCCTGAGCCCGGCTCTGCCAGGCCGGGCTGTGCGCTGGGAGCAGCGGCAGGGCCAAGCTGAGCTTTGCTGCCCTCCCTGGGCCCACGTCTGCCCTGTCCCCTGCTGGGTGAAGGGACACCAAGCCACCAGCGGCCACGTGGGTGCTGCAGTCACCTGCAGTGCAGCGCGCAGGGGATGGGGGGGATGCCTCTGTTGGGGCTCTTGTCAGTCGTGTGGGAGCTCTGATCTGCTCTGGAGAGCCACTTCTCCTCCTCTAATTGCACACAAAGCACTGCTGGGAGCTCCTCTCAGAGAATCACAGAGTTACAGGATGGTTTGGATGGAAAGGGACATTAAAGCTCATCCCATCCACCCCTGCCATGGCAGGGACACCTCCCACTGTCCCAGGCTGCTCCCAGCCCCAGTGTCCAGCCTGGCCTTTGGCACTGCCAGGGATCCAGGGGCAGCCACAGCTGCTCTGGGAACCTGTGCCAGGGCCTGCCCACCCTCCCAGGGAACAATTCCTGCCTAGGAATTCCTCCCTAGGACAAGCTCCTAAGAATGCCAGTCCTGGGCAGGGCATTCATTTTCAGAGCTGTTGTATCTCAGACCAAAAAAAAAGAAGGTTGAACCCTAAATTTACCCCGTTTCAGGCAGAATACCTCAGATTATGGGCAGAAAGGCCTCAGATTATTCAGATAAATGGTGGGGTAAATGCCAAAGAAGACAGGAGAGGACAGAAGGGGACAGAAGGACAGCCCTGTGGTTGCTCCTCACCGTTGGGGTTGTAGCAGTAGGCGTCCCACCTCTCGCTCCTGTTGAGGCGAATTCCATAATCAACAATTCCAGTCTTGCCAAAGCCACAGTTGGCTCCAGCTTTTACTATGGGATACCCAACTCTGCCCTTGGCCATCCAGCCAGCAGCACACACGTGGAAACCTGCAGCAGAGGGAAAACGAGTCACAAAGTGATCAGTCCCGGGCTGCTCTTATTCCACAAAGCCTCACTCGATGGCCTGGGTGTAATTGGCCCGATAGAAACTGAGCGGAGAGCAGGACATTGAGAGGATAATTTTAATTACAGAGGGTAAAATTGAATTGTGTTCTCCACAATGTGA
Organism: Anomalospiza imberbis; assembly: GCF_031753505.1. Taxonomy (NCBI): domain Eukaryota; kingdom Metazoa; phylum Chordata; class Aves; order Passeriformes; family Viduidae; genus Anomalospiza; species Anomalospiza imberbis. The sequence continues at coordinate 1,696,452 of NC_089687.1, forward strand.
TTACTGGGTCTTCATCTGAAGCCCCAAGTCAAATGCAGATGGACTGCACAGTCAGGTTTAAGTGCTCTACCAGCACTTGTAATCCAATTATCCACTGGATGAGTTTTCCAAGGGTCTTCTCTGTTTCCCTTTTGAAGTCAGACAAATTTACTTAATCCCATCTCAAGGGCTCTCAGCGTTAAGTTCTAAAAATAAGTAAAACACTACAGACAGCTAAAATCCCCAAGCATTTGCTTAAAACACTTTCAATTTAAATTTAAATACCTGAAATGCCTCAAGGATTTCTTGCCAAACAAAAAGAACCTCTTAATGCATTTTGTGGCTGAGAACTTAACACCACTAGCCAAAGAACGCAATGTTGTAGAGACCCATCCAATGTTTTCATGGAGAGGAACTGGAACATATTTGTGGCATCTTAGGGCCTGGAGCTCCTCAGAAGAAACAAAAGTACCCTTTTCACATGTGCTGGTGCTGGGAGCCAGCTTCTGACTCAACTGCAGGGTGAAAAAATGTCTGGAGTGGAGGATATTTTCCATTGCTTTCCCAGTGCTCTGAATGAATGAAGAGCTTCTTAGGAATCCAGGGGAGCCCTCACTCAGCTCCACTTTGCACTCCAAGCACAGAACTCATTCCCTTGCAGAGAAAATATCTTGATGGGAATAAAAGTGGTTGGAGCGAGTCCAGAGGAGGTCAGGGAGATGCTCCCAGGGCTGGAGCCAGGCTGGAAGAGCTGGGAATGTTCCCCTGGAGAGGAGAAGGCTCCAGGCAGAGCTCAGAGCCCTTGCAGGGCCTGAAGGGCTCCAGGAGAGCTGGAGAGGGACTGGGGACAAGGGATAGAGGGACAGGACCCAGGGAATGGCTCCCACTGCCACAGGGCAGGGATGGGTGGGAGATTGGGAACTGGGAATTCCTGGCTGGGAGGGTGGGGACACCCTGGCACAGAGAAGCTCTGGAGTGAGTCCTGAAGAGACCACAGAGATGCTCCAAGGGCTGGAGATTCTCTCTCTGGAGACAAAATGCAGCAAAATAATTGTTCCAAAGATCTCCTTTTCTTACCCCTCCCTGCCTTCTTCCCATGGTGTCTCCCAAATCCTGATGCTGCACCAGAGCAGCACACGGAATTGTGGATGATGGCTGGAGAAGGGAAGGCTCCAGGCAGAGCTCAGAGCCCCTTGCAGGGCCTGCAGGGCTCCAGGAGAGCTGGAGAGGGACTGGGGACAAGGGCTGGAGGGACAGGACCCAGGGAATGGCTCCCACTGCCAGAGGGCAGGGATGGGTGGAGATTGGGAATTGGGAATTCCTGGCTGGGAGGGTGGGGACAGCCTGGCACTCATCCTGCTCCTTACCAAGCAGGCAGCTTGGGCAAAAACCCACGGAGGTTACAAAGAGCCCCAGAGCTTGGAACAGAAATGAGAACACCACCACCCCCCTGACCGCCCTCAGGAGGAGCCCCGTGAGGAGCCCTGCGTTTCCCCAGACCTATTTTCCGAGCTGCCTCCAGCTGCTGCAGCGTGGCCAGGCGTCCTCCCTCGTACTCGCACACGGCCCGGGCCTCGGCGAAGGTCAGCCGGTACTTGCCGGAGCGCGCCTCGCGGTGGTACACGCCGGCTGCCCGCTCTGCAGGGGGACAAGGGACAAAGGGTCAGCTCCCGCGGCCCTGCAGGGCGGGCTGCTCCTCAAACTCCAACAGTGGGGCTCAGGGACTCTTTCCTTGGCAGCGTTGTCTCATGTTTAATAGTCACTGGTTACAGACATGAGTGCAGCCGGTGACCTTGGCAAACTTCTAGCACCCAGCAGCTTCTGTTGTTGCATTTGTATGAAGAGCCACCACTCTCAGGTCATTTGGAAGCTGGTACCTACTCCCCTTATTTCATTCTCAGTAGTTCCTAAACTGTGGCAGGCACATTCTTCTCTCTCTCAGGATTTTTCATAGAGGAGCACAGAGGAAAGAAAGATAAAACAATTTCTATTCCTGCTCCTTGTTTTTCCCGTGTGGAATGTGCTTGGAGAATTGTTCACCTGGGGTGATTGCTTGGTTGGAGTCTGGTGAGGATTGTTTGAGCTGATGGCCAATCCAACCCATCTGTGGCTGCACTCTCAGAGTCATGAGTTGTGAGTTAGATTTGGTAGTTAGAACAAGTAGGTTTGTAGTTTAGTATCTCCTTTCAATAGTATACTAATGTGTTATAGCATAGTTATAATAAAGAAACCATTCAGCCTTCTGGACTGGAGTCACACATCAGCATCTCTTCCCACCTGCATTTACAATACTAAACAGAATCACAGAATCACAGAACAGTGAGGTTGGAAGAGACCTCTGAGATCATCAAGTCCAGCCTATGCCCTGACACCTCAACCAGACTACAGCACCAAGTGCCGTGTCCAGGCTTTTTTTAAACACATCCAGAGATGGTGATTCCACCACCTCCCTGGGAAGACAATTCCAGTAGTTTATTATTCTTTTGGTGGAAATTTTTTTCCTAATATCCAAGCTGTACCTTCCCTGATGTAGCTGGAGGCTGTGTCCTCTTGTTCTGTCAGTGCTGCCCTGTGGAAGAGACCGACCCCACCTGTCTACAGCCTCCCTTCAGGAAGTGTGGAGAGCAATGAGGTCACCTCTGAGCCTCCTCTTCTCCAGGCTGAACAACCCCAGCTCCTTCAAACTGGAGGAGAGTGTTGTAAAATGCAGGCGAACCCGGTGGGAAGAAATGCTGGTGTCTGACTCCAGTCCAGAAGGCTGAATGATTTCTTTATCATAACTATAATAAAATACATTAATATACTCTTTAAAAGAAGATACTAAAGTTACAAACCTACTTGTTCTAACTACCATGTCTAACTATCTTACAATTTGTGACCCTCTTCTCAAGAGTCTAAACACAAGAAGAACTGATTGGCCCAAACCAGGCTCAAACCATCCTCACCAGAATCCAACCAAGCCATCACCCCAGGTGAACAATTCTCCAAGCACATTCCACACGGGAAAAACAAGGAGCAGGAATAGAAATTGTTTTCTCTTTCTTTCCTCTGTGCTGCTCTATGAAAAATCCTGAAAGAAAGAAGAATGTCCCTGCGACAGGAGAGAATGTTGTTCCTTGAGAAAATGCCGAAAGTTCAGTAAAGGACGACAGGAGACAGGGGTCATGGAGAAAAGGTTGTTACTGCCAGGTGCATCTTGGCACTCAGCTGTGGCAGCAGCTCTCTGGCCACAGAGAAAACACACAGCTTCCCCAGGCATCCTTCTGGGAAAGGCTGTGAGCAGCTCAGAGACAAGAATGAGAAACAATTCTTCTCCTCACTTGCTGCGCCTGGTGTTGTGAGCACGTGGGATGTGTTACGGAGATTTGTTTACCAAAGGGGGGTTTCTTAATTAGCCAGTGGTGATGGTGCTGTAACTAAAGGCCCAATTAGGGCCACGTGTAATGGACTAGGGTATAAAAGAGCAACGGGTCTCTCAATAAATTATATAATCAGCCTTCTGTAATACAGAGAGTCTGTGTCAGTCACTACCCAGCTGTGGCCTTGCCCTGACACTCAGCCAAGACTACTTTGCTATTTTTGGGGATACTTCTTAAATATTTTTCTTATTACATCAGCTTGTTGTATATTCATAGACTCTTATGCATAGTAAACTTTTTTTCCTAAACTAGCTTACACGCTCTAAGAATTGCTTATTGTGGTTCTTTTTGGGTCTGCTTTTTTAGAGTATGTGTAGTTTTTTGGTTGTGGTTTTGGTTTATTTTTGTCACCTCTAATTTTTGGGTCTTGGTCAATGCTGTCTTCAGACAGTGAGTGTTGATAGTTGGCATATTTGTAGTGGGTGTCTTTTTTATATGTTCATTGGATATTATTTCATCTAAGTAGGTATTTTCACACAAGCGTAGCTATTTTACTACTATGTCTAAGCTTAATCAACAGCAGAAATAAAAACTATATCTTTATAACAAAGCTACTTTAACATGATACATATAAAATCTAGTTTAACATTTGCAAAAAGCCACTAATTTAAAGCCAATATTTTAATTTCCCCCGTATCTATAACACAGGTGAAGAGGCAATGTTCAGCTGTGCCATGCAGGAAGTGTCAGGAACGCTCAGCCCTGCTGACCACAGAGGGATGTGTGTGACACCCACAGGGGTGTGTGTGACCCAAAAGGGTGGATGCATGTGGGTCATACCTGCAAATTTTAGCTTTTACATTTTTCATCTATTTGTAATCCTGCAGTTCTTTAGCGTATAACTCCAAACTCCATATTCAGTGTGAGCTGCTGCTTTCCCATTTTGGTCAGACACAGCAATTCTTCTCCAGGCCTGGCAATCAAGGACACCTCACTGCCTCAGGCCAGAGCTGGAAACAAAAGTGATTGGGGACCAGCAAACTTTGGGTAAATGACTTCATTACCTGGAGCTGGAATTGGAACAGATTAACTCCAATATGCAAATGGACCAAAATGACAAAAGTGTGAAAACCCATGAGCCCTCATGCACTTTTGGGTGTAGCCCCTGTGGGGGCTTTGTCTGCCCAAAATGTCCCTGACGGCCCTTCAATGAACAGAACAGCTTTTTATTCCCTAAAATCTGTCTGGCCTCTGTTTATAGATAGCCCAAAAAGGCATCGTGTGTGTGACACCCAAAGGGCTGTGTCTGACACCCAAAGGTGTGTGTGTGACACCCAAAGGAGTGTGTGTGACCAGCTGGGGTGTGTGTGTGACCAGCTGGGGTGTGTGTGTGACACCCAAAGGGATCTGTGTGACACCCAAAGGTGTGTGTGTGTGTGACACCCAAAGGTGTGTGTGTGACACCCAAAGGTGTGTGTGTGTGTGTGTGACACCCAAAGGTGTGTGTGTGTGACACCCAAAGGTGTGTGTGTGTGTGTGTGACACCCAAAGGTGTGTGTGTGTGACACCCAAAGGGATGTGTGTGACACCCAAAGGTGTGTGTGTGACACCCAAAGGAGTGTGTGTGTGACACCCAAAGGTGTGTGTGTGACCAGCTGGGGTGTGTGTGTGACACCCAAAGGGATCTGTGTGACACCCAAAGGTGTGTGTGTGTGACACCCAAAGGTGTGTGTGTGTGTGTGTGACACCCAAAGGAGTGTGTGTGTGACACCCAAAGGTGTGTGTGTGACACCCAAAGGTGTGTGTGTGTGTGTGTGACACCCAAAGGTGTGTGTGTGTGACACCCAAAGGAGTGTGTGTGTGACACCCAAAGGTGTGTGTGTGACACCCAAAGGTGTGTGTGTGTGTGTGTGACACCCAAAGGTGTGTGTGTGTGACACCCAAAGGAGTGTGTGTGTGACACCCAAAGGTGTGTGTGTGACACCCAAAGGTGTGTGTGTGACACCCAAAGGTGTGTGTGTGTGACACCCAAAGGTGTGTGTGTGTGTGTGTGACACCCAAAGGTGTGTGTGTGACACCCAAAGGTGTGTGTGTGTGTGTGTGACACCCAAAGGTGTGTGTGTGTGACACCCAAAGGAGTGTGTGTGTGACACCCAAAGGTGTGTGTGTGACACCCAAAGGTGTGTGTGTGACACCCAAAGGTGTGTGTGTGACACCCAAAGGTGTGTGTGTGTGACACCCAAAGGAGTGTGTGTGTGACACCCAAAGGTGTGTGTGTGACCAGCTGGGGTGTGTGTGTGACACCCAAAGGGATCTGTGTGACACCCAAAGGTGTGTGTGTGTGACACCCAAAGGTGTGTGTGTGTGTGTGTGACACCCAAAGGAGTGTGTGTGTGACACCCAAAGGTGTGTGTGTGACACCCAAAGGTGTGTGTGTGTGTGTGTGACACCCAAAGGTGTGTGTGTGTGACACCCAAAGGAGTGTGTGTGTGACACCCAAAGGTGTGTGTGTGGCACCCAAAGGTGTGTGTGTGTGTGTGTGACACCCAAAGGTGTGTGTGTGACACCCAAAGGTGTGTGTGTGTGACACCCAAAGGAGTGTGTGTGTGACACCCAAAGGGATGTGTGTGTGACACCCAACAGGGGTGTGTGTGTGACACCCAAAGGTGTGTGTGTGTGTGTGTGACACCCAAAGGTGTGTGTGTGTGACACCCAAAGGAGTGTGTGTGTGACACCCAAAGGTGTGTGTGTGGCACCCAAAGGTGTGTGTGTGTGTGTGTGACACCCAAAGGTGTGTGTGTGTGACACCCAAAGGAGTGTGTGTGTGACACCCAAAGGTGTGTGTGTGACACCCAAAGGTGTGTGTGTGACACCCAAAGGTGTGTGTGTGTGACACCCAAAGGTGTGTGTGTGTGTGTGTGACACCCAAAGGTGTGTGTGTGACACCCAAAGGTGTGTGTGTGTGACACCCAAAGGAGTGTGTGTGTGACACCCAAAGGTGTGTGTGTGACACCCAAAGGTGTGTGTGTGACACCCAAAGGTGTGTGTGTGTGACACCCAAAGGAGTGTGTGTGTGACACCCAAAGGTGTGTGTGTGACACCCAAAGGTGTGTGTGTGACACCCAAAGGTGTGTGTGTGTGACACCCAAAGGTGTGTGTGTGACACCCAAAGGTGTGTGTGTGTGTGTGTGACACCCACAGGTGTGTGTGTGTGACACCCAAAGGTGTGTGTGTGTGACACCCAAAGGAGTGTGTGTGTGACACCCAAAGGGATGTGTGTGTGACACCCAACAGGGGTGTGTGTGTGACACCCAAAAGGGATGTGTGTGTGACACACAAAGGTGTGTGTGTGTGACACCCAAAGGGATGTGTGTGACACCCAAAGGTGTGTGTGTGTGTGACACCCAAAGGTGTGTGTGTGTGTGACACCCAAAGGTGTGTGTGTGTGTGTGTGTGACACCCAAAGGTGTGTGTGTGACACCCAAAGGGATGTGTGTGACCCAAAGGTGTGTGTGTGTGACACCCAAAGGTGTGTGTGTGTGTGTGTGACACCCAAAGGTGTGTGTGTGTGTGTGTGACACCCAAAGGTGTATGTGTGACACCCAAAGGGATCTGTGTGTGTTGGACACCAAAAGGTGTGTGTGTGACACCCAAAGGTGTGTGTGCGTGACACCCAAAGGGATCTGTGTGACACCCAAAGGTGTGTGTGTGTGTGACACCCAAAGGTGTATGTGTGACACCCAAAGGGATCTGTGTGTGTTGGACACCAAAAGGTGTGTGTGTGACACCCAAAGGTGTGTGTGCGTGACACCCAAAGGGATCTGTGTGACACCCAAAGGTGTGTGTGTGTGTGACACCCAAAGGTGTATGTGTGACACCCAAAGGGATCTGTGTGTGTTGGACACCCAAAGGTGTGTGTGTGACACCCAAAGGTGTGTGTGTGTGACACCCAAAGGTGTGTGTGTGACCCATGGGGCTGTGTGTGTGACCCCCAAAGGGATCTATGTGACACCCAAAGGGCTGTGTGTGTTGGACACCCAAAGGTGTGTGTGTGACCTCCAAAGGGATCTGTGTGACCAGCTGGGGTGTGTGTGTGACACCCAAAGGGATGTGTGTGACACCCAAAGGTGTGTGTGTGTGTGACACCCAAAGGTGTGTGTGTGTGTGACACCCAAAGGGGGGTGTGTGACCCCCAAAGGGATCTGTGTGACCAGCTGGGGTGTGTGTGTGACCCACAGGGCTGTGTATGACACCCAAAGGTAGGATTGGGGCTGGGAGAAGTTTAGGACACAGCAAGCCAGTGCTTGGAAGAGCTTGTGAAGGGCAGCAAATCAGCAGGAGCTGGGGAGGCTCCCTGGATGCTCCGCGGGCAGAGGTTTGGGAGCAGTTTGGAGTCAGCATCCCCAGCCCTGTGTGTCCTGTCTGGCTCGGGGAAGCTCCTCCTGGATCCCCATCACAGCATCCTTCTGGCTGGGACTCCCAGAGCCTCTGGAAGATGAATCAGAGCTTTGTTTTGAATTTCCAGAGAAGTGAAATCACAGCTACTTGGATAGAGGAGAGGCAGAAATTAAAGGGGGGAAAATGTCAAATAAAAATATCTGAGCGTGTGTCACAAAGGGCAGGACCAGAACAATTGCTGGCTGACATTTCTGCTGCACGGAAAATTAAAGCAATTTCTTCATTATTTTTTACTCTGCTGTGGCAATTCCGAGATAAAACAGCTTTCCAAGGAAACCTAGAAACTGCCAGTGCTGCTATAAGTTTTACAATCTTTGCATGTTGCACTTGCCTGGTGCCATATGTATGGAAATCTGTCTCAGCAGCAGTCTGCATATCTCATCTGAGGGGCTTTTTGTTTAGGTCTCACTTATATTTAGCAGAATCTGAGAGGAATGGCTGTTTGCAGCTCTGCCCAGCCAACGTGACTGGGAAAAGATGGAAAGCAGGCAGCATTTTTACAGTAGTTATTTGCAGCTTAAAAATAAAGAATGGTTTTTCTAGGGACACGCTTGGGGTCGGTGCTTTTGGCTGGGTTAGGGGAGGTTTTTAAAAAAGCCACTGAATTGTGGCTGGGAATGGTGAGAGCCCTTAACAGACACAGCGTGGTTTGCCAGGGTGGTTTTTGTGCCCAGAGAAATAAATTCTATTGCTGACAGCAGACTGAGGGGAGGGAGAGCCTCCTTCTGCAGCATCCCTGGCATGGGCTAACAGATCCTCCACAGCAAAATCTTCCTGAAGGAGCCTAACAACCCACAGCTGGGGGATCGCGGCAGGTTCTGTTGCAAAAACTCCTTTTTGATTAGGAATTTATTCATAGGAATTCATTCATGAGGTCTGATTTTTAAATAGGCTGTGAAAGGGAGCAACATCCTTGACTAAAGATGGATCTTCCCCTGTGTAATTCAATTTGGCACAATAGGTCACGTGCACAGAGCCAAGGATCTCTAATTCTTGAGGCTCAGAAGATGCCTTGGGAGGGTGAGGAACCCGCTCTTCCCATGCATCCGCCAGAATCCAAAGACGATTTGGGGATGATCCCGTAAATGTGCCCGATACAGCTTTTTGAATATCTTTTGGGATTGGCCAAACATCCCAAAAGTTGGCACACCGACCAAACAGGTGGAAAATGGTTTTTTGGGGGCCACGTTGGACAAACATCTGGTATCTAAACCTGAAGCTTTAGCCAAAGTCACCCGAACATTTGGTTTAGGTTGGCAGACTGGCAAATCGGCATGGCTAAAAGCAAGCAAAGCAAGAAAAAAACCTCAAGCATAACTTCTGATTTAGTCACAGGAAGTATTACTTTTCAGTCACTCAGCAATCTGTCATGGCTAAGCTCATGAGAAATCAAGATAAATCAGCTCAGTGTGTGTGTGTTGGGAATGCTGGGCTGGGAATGCAGGGCTGGTGAATCCCCCAGGAGCCAGCTCAGTGCTGGGCCTGCCTGCACGCTCTGTAGATATTTTTATTTTAACTGTAACATTTGTGTTTTAGCTGTTACAGGTGCAGATGATAAAAAAGCTGATACTTTGCTCGAGGTAAAAATTATGTTTTTACTCTTTCCTGCTGGATTGTGCCCTTTTCTGACTCAGAGGCATTTTAAAAACTTTTTTTCTATTTTCAGTCTCATGAGAAGGGTGAGACAATACAGTTGTTATGATTCACATTCTTACAATTAGAAGCTATTTTTTAATTACAATACGCTATAAGTGTAATTTAATTGTCTATAAATCTATTTCTCACATTTCTCAGGTGACTATTTAAAAAGTTGGGATGATTTTCTTTCCATGTTTGCCATGTTTATCAGACTGGTGAAGGATCTGCAGAAGGCAACAAGAAATGGTCCCGGAAATGTCTGAGGCACAGAAAAATTGTGTTGATTTTCTTAGAGAATTCAACACATTGATGATTTTAAAGCACAGTGTGGGGGACAGGGACTGGTGACAAAAGTTCTGAAGAATTTCTGAGGTTAAACTTCTGAAAGTTTTTAATTTTGCAAGAGTTTGTTCTTAGTTCTGGGCATGAGAAACATCAACCATTGGCCTGGAAGCCTGGAATGCACATTATTGATCCTTGCAGAGCCCAGGGGAGCCACTGCTTGTATTCCCGGAGCTCTCAGAGCTGCCACTAAAATCTCACCATTTTTAGTTGGCTTTTTTTCACCTGGCAATATTGTTTTCAGATCTTATCCCTCTAAAGGTATCTCCCCCCACTTACTGCTGGGATGTCACTATGGACAGGCAGCAGGTTTTGCAGAATATTGCTGCTGGCTGCTGAGAATTCCAGATTTTCTCTGCTGCCAGGCACTGACCCCCAGGAGAACACTGCAGTGACCTGAGGCCGTGGAGAAGGTCCCAAAATGGAATGACAGAACTGGGATTGTGGGTGTGGAGTTTGGATAGAAGTGTGTGATATCACAGGGTGGGAAACTCAGAGTTTAAGGGTTTAGAATAGAGGAATATCTATAAAGCAAGGTGGAGGTTTTAGGGTGGAGGCTGGTCCTTCTCCTTCACCTCTTCTCCATAGATTTGGGTGGTTTTGTGTAATTGGATAAAAAAGTCCACGTTGTGGGCCATGGGTGGTTGGTTATTGGGTTAAAAGTAAAAATAATTCAGTTGTCATTTCATAATTGGACAGTTTATCCTTAGAAAGCCTTGTAGAGAGAGATGGGGTTCCATTTTTAGTTTGTTAGAGTGAAGGGCTGCAGAACTCAGGGTTTGTGAGGCTGTGTCAGAGATAAGCACTAATAAACACCTGAGTCCCAACAAGAAATCCCGTCTCACACATTTAGTCCCGACCTTGGCAGAAAAGAAGCAAAAGAATTGCCACGTGTCTGGGGAGATCAGCCCTTCACAGAGTCTGCAAGGCTGAAAACAGCAGCAGCACCACCCTGAGAGGAGCAACCGGCTTCCAGCCCTTTCATTCCCCTGCAACGGGACAAAACAGCCTTTGGGAAAACAGAGCACACACACGTCCTGCCCCAGCTCTGGGAGCCGCTGCTGCCTCTGGGTGTCCCAGAGCCCGAGAGAAACGCCTCATCAACTGCTGGGCTCTTGCGCTGGCAGTGTTTCCCCCCTCCCTCCTCAGTCCCACGTGGGGCTGTGCAGGATAAGCTCAGCATCAGCCTCAGAGCTCGGTCAGAGCAGGGTTAACCCCTCCTTTCCGTATCCATGGCTCTGGATGTGCCTCCGCAGCCACACTCGCAGGAAAATGCACACAAACTGCTGTCTGCGGGGCGAGCTCAGGACCCTGTGGGTGAACCTGCAGGAAATGTTGGTTTTTTCCGGCAAGCACGAGCACGGTGCCACAGGACCACGGGTGCGCTGGCTCCAGCTCCCGCTTCCCAAAACGCCCGGAGCCCGGCACAGCGGGATCCTGCCCGGACAGGGACCCCCAGCTCCCGCTTCCCAAAACGCCCGGAGCCCGGCACAGCGGGATCCTGCCCGGACAGGGACCCCCAGCTCCCGCTTCCCAAAACGCCCGGAGCCCGGCACAGCGGGATCCTGCCCGGACAGGGACCCCCAGCTCCCGCTTCCCAAAACGCCCGGAGCCCGGCAGAGCGGGATCCTGCCCGGACAGGGACCCCCAGCTCCCGCTTCCCAAAACGCCCGGAGCCCGGCACAGCGGGATCCTGCCCGGACAGGGACCCCCAGCTCCCGCTTCCCAAAACGCCCGGAGCCCGGCACAGCGGGATCCTGCCCGGACAGGGACCCCCAGCTCCCGCTTCCCAAAACGCCCGGAGCCCGGCAGAGCGGGATCCTGCCCGGACAGGGACCCCCAGCTCCCGCTTCCCAAAACGCCCGGAGCCCAGGACAGCGGGATCCTGCCCGGACAGGGACCCCCAGCTCCCGCTTCCCAAAACGCCCGGAGCCCGGCACAGCGGGATCCTGCCCGGACAGGGACCCCCAGCTCCCGCTTCCCAAAACGCCCGGAGCCCGGCACAGCGGGATCCTGCCCGGACAGGGACCCCCAGCTCCCGCTTCCCAAAACGCCCGGAGCCCGGCACAGCGGGATCCTGCCCGGACAGGGACCCCCAGCTCCCGCAGAGCAGCAGGAGGTGCTGAAATGCAGCCAGCCTCTGCTGCACAAACACGGCCAGCATGACATTTGGCCAGGAAAGAACCCGCGATGTGCATGAGGCCGACGCTAAATGCTGAATCAAGAGGGATATTTCACTTCTACGCGGAGTGGCCGCGCAGAGCTCCACGATTTTATATATAGAAATACAATATATTTATATATTATGTATTTTATATTATATATTTCATATTACACATTATATATAATGTTTAATATATAATATATAACGTATAATATATTATATATTATATATATAATATATAATACATAATATACATAATATATAATATATAATATATAATATATAATATATCATATATCATATATCATCATATATTATATAATATATATTATATGTTATAATTATATATTATATTATATGTATAATTATAATGTATAATACATGTTATATATAATATATGTTTTGTATTATATAATTTATATTGCATATTACATATTATATATTTCTATTGTACAATGTATAATACATACTATATAATATATACTATATAGTATATAATATAATATATTTCTGTATTATACATTATGCATTGTATATTATATGATATACAATATATGTGATCTATGATATATTCTATATTTATATTCTATATTCTATGTTATATATGATATATGCTATATGCTATATGATATATGAATGTTTTTTATATTTACATATTTTATGTATAGAGATATATATGCATGCTACGGGTTTGTGGAGGAAAAAGGAAAAATGGAAATTTTCCTGAATTTTGAGTTTGGCTCTTTATCAGAAGAGGAGAAAAGGGAAGGAAGGAAGGAAGGAAGGAAGGAAGGAAGGAAGGAAGGAAGGAAGGAAGGAAGGAAGGAAGGAAGGAAGGAAGGAAGGAAGGAAGGAAGGAAGGAAGGAAGGAAGGAAGGAAGGAAGGAAGGAAGGAAGGAAGGAAGGAAGGAAGGAAGGAAGGAAGGAAAAGAGAGAAAAGAAAAGAAAAGAAAAGAAAAGAAAAGAAAAGAAAAGAAAAGAAAAGAAAAGAAAAGAAAAGAAAAGAAAAGAAAAGAAAAGAAAAGAAAAGAAAAGAGAAAAGAAAAAGAAAGAAAAGAAAAAGAAAGAAAGAAAAAGGAAGAAAGGAAGGAAGGAAGGAAGAAAGGAAGAAAGAGAGAAAGAGAGAAAGAGAGAAAGAAAAAGAAAGAAAGAAGATCATTTCTGTGCCCCCTTGGTGCTCCTGGGGCTCTGCAGGCTCCTCTGAGAGGGGCTGGAGCCGCGTGGTGGCTGGAGAGACACCTGAGCCCAGCCAGCGCCAGGGATTCCTGGAAATCCTCAGGGAAATGCCCAACATTCTCCGGGGGATCGGGGATTTGGGAGGATTTGTCTGGAGAGCAGAGCGCTCGGTGGCAGGCTCTATCCTGAGTCAGCTCTGTGCTGCAATGGATAATTACAACGAGCTAGAAAAGAGCCCTCAGAGCTCTTGGAGGTACCAGAAACCATTCCCACAGCCTTTTTGTCTTGCCCTTTTGAAATCTTCCCCAGACGACGTGAACAAACCAACATCCCCATTTCTGCCCTTCTCCAGAGAGGCAGGAAATGTTATTTATCACTGTTATTTCCAGATCATTTCGTTTCACATGCAGGACCCCAGGCAGGGGAAGCATGTTCATGCAGAAGGTAATTCATTCCTCTGGCAAATGTTTCTTTTCAGGCTCGTTTTCCCTCAAAACAAAGCCTCTGTTATTTAATGAATGCGGTTTTCACTTTACCTCCTGCCTCGGGAAAATACATTCAGATGAAATGTTCTTTTTAAATAAATAAATACCTTTTCCTGCAGTTCAGTGACACAAATATTAAGCTAGTAAAATAGTGTACAAACAGTAAGCTTGTAAAAAGGAACAGTCGCTACTCAGGGAAGGAGATTTCAACAAATTTCAGTGCAGATAAATGCACACTAAACACTAATGCACAGCCGAGTTTCGTGGTGCTGGGTGCTCATCCCTGCCCTGCTGGACAAACACAGCGAGCCTGCAGCGCAGGATGGGTGAGGAGAGAGTGGTTTCTTACCTAACCAGATGGAGTTGTGCAGCACTCCATCCCTGAAGCCCCAGGCTCCAGCCTGGCCGCACAGCAGGGCACAGAAGAGGAGCAGTGCGATCATCTCCGGGGCAGCGAGGGGCTGGGAATATCCCCGGCTCTCCTCTCGCACTGCAGCTGCCCCGATCCTCCCGCAACATCTGGGAGCCAGATCTTAAATAGAGAGCTCAGCTGTGAGGTCAGCGGGGCTGCTCCAATTGTGCTGCCGCGCTTCTTACCCAACCTCTGTGGCGGCTGCGGTGACTCACGGCTGGCTCTGCTCCTTCCCAGCCTGGCCAAGAATCCATCCCATCCCATCCCGCCCCATCCCATCCCATCCCACCCCATCCCATCCCACCCCGTCCCGTCCCGTCCCGTCCCGTCCCATCCCATCCCGTCCCGTCCCGTCCCGTCCCATCCCATCCCATCCCATCCCGTCCCGTCCCGTCCCGTCCCGTCCCGTCCCACCCCATCCCATCCCATCCCATCCCATCCCATCCCATCCCATCCCATCCCATCCCATCCCATCCCTCACAGCTGCAGCACACACGGACACTGCCCCAGCCGAGCTCTGCTCATTCCTCAGCACTCGCTGCCTGCAAATTCCACACAATAAAACCAGGAGCCAGCCTATCTGCTGGGAGTGCTCCCAGGCACACATTTACAGCAGCCACGAGACCCCACACACTCCCCCTCATTCCCAGTGAAACATTCCCTCCTTCAGGAGTTCCCACACACTCCCTCTAATCCTCATTTTGGCATTCTCTCCCTCAAGGGATCCCACACACTCCCCCTCATCCTCATTTCAGCATTCCGTCCTTCAGGAGATCCCACACGCTCCCTCTGATCCCCATTTCAACATTCTCTTCCTCAAGGGATCCCACACTCCCCCTCATCCTCATTTCAGCATTCATTCCGTCCTTCAGGAGATTCCACACGCTCCCTCTGATCCCCATTTCAGTATTCTCTCCTTCAGGAGATCCCACACTCCCCCTCATCTCCATTTCAACATTCCCTCCTTCAGGCGATCCCACACACTCCCACTCATCCCCCTTTCAGCATTCCGTCCTTCAGGAGATCCCACACACTCCCCATCATCCCCATTTAAACATTCTCTCCCTCAGGAGATCCCACACTTCCCTTCATCCTCATTTCAGCATTCATTCCGTCCTTCAGGAGATCCCACACACTCCCCATCATCCCCCTTTAAACATTCTCTCCCTCAGGAGATCCCACACTTCCCTTCATCCTCATTTCAGCATTCATTCCGTCCTTCAGGAGATCCCACACACTCCCCATCATCCCCCTTTAAACATTCTCTCCTTCGGGAGATCCCACACTCCCCCTCATCCTCATTTCAGCATTCATTCCGTCCTTCAGGAGATCCCACACTCCCCCTCATCCTCATTTCAGCATTCATTCCGTCCTTCTGGAGATCCCACACGCTCCCTCTGATCCCCATTTCAGTATTCTCTCCTTCAGGAGATCCCACACACTCCCCCTCATCCTCATTTAATCCCACACCTTCCTGAAACACCTTTGGAACGCCAAGAATTAGAGCTCCTGGGTTCTGTGAAAATGGATTTTTGTGTTAATTTTAAATACACGGGAAGAAATCGGTCTGAAATGTTTCTCCCTCTCAGCCCGTGTGAAAGAATCAAACCTTTTGGTACAATTCTCTGCAGCTGCCATCAGGAATGTTTTTAGTTCCCCTTTTACAGAGAATTGGGGTTTATTTCCGTCGTGGATTCATTTTCCCGGTGGCTTCGTTTTCACCGTGACCTGATCGACGGAAAGGTGTCAGGAGAGGATATTTTGCAGGGAACGTTTGAATTCAGTTTCTGTGATTGCAAATCCAGCTCCCGCATCCGAGCAAAGCTGCAAGCGTCCAAAGCAGCTGCTCGTTGTTCTGCAAGCCCAAACTGCAAACTCCCCCTGCAAAGCACAGCGCAAGCTCTCACTCCCAGCTGTGCCTGCCTTCCTTCGGGCTGATCCTGCAGCTGCTCCTCCTGCCCGAGGGGCACAGGGAAAGGGGGAAGCTGAGGGGATGGAAAATGGGCTCCAGGCGCGTGAGCCGCCCTTGGGAAACTCTGCCCTCGGAAAACTCTGCCCTCCAGTCGGGATAACTGCTTCACTTGTGAGGCAGGAGCTGGGCACAGAGCTCCTGCGCACATTCCCTTCTGGGAAAAGCCTCGGGGGCTCTGGTGCTCAGGATCCCAGAAATGAGGCTGGAAAAGAGCTCCAAGGTCCCAAAGTCCCAGCTGTGCCCAATGCCCACCCTGTCCCCAGCCCAGAGCCCTGAGTGCCACCTCCAGAATTCCTGGGACACCTCCAGGGGTGGGCACTCCAAACCTCCCTGGGCAGTTCCAAGGCCTGAGCACCCTCGTCAGGAAGAATTTTTCCCCCAAAATGCAAAAATGGGACTTCAAGGACTTTCAGGGCTCCTTTTCTGTATTTGGTGTGAGGAGTTTGGAGCTGTGGGGGAACACAAAATGTTCCCTGTCAGAAGGGGCTGGGGCAGGGACGCCTCTGCTGCTGGGGTGGGATTGGATGGACATTCCCTTCTGGGAAAAGCCTTGGGGGCTCTGGTGCTCAGGATCCCAGAAATGAGGCTGGAAAAGAGCTCCAAGGTCCCAAAGTCCCAGCTGTGCCCGATGCCCACCCTGTCCCCAACCCAGAGCCCTGAGTGCCACCTCCAGAATTCCTGGGACACCTCCAGGGATGGGCACCCCAACCCTCCCTGGGCAGTTCCAAGGCCTGAGCCCCCTTTCCGTGGGGAAATTCCTGCTGCTGCCCACCCTGAGCTCCCCTGGGCCAGCCTGAAGGGCTGTCCCACACTCCAGGACCTCCATGGAGAGCTTAAGAACTCTGATCCCAACCAAATGCCAGAAATAATTATCATTACATGAGTTATTTTCCCAGCCTGAGGCCATTCCCTCTCGTCCTGTCCTTTGTTGCCAACCTCCTGTCAGCGAGCTGCTGAGGCATTTGTTACAGTCAGAGGTGAAGCTGATTCCCTTGATGGACAAACTGGTGCTTTTTCCTCAATTACACTAATTTCCTAAAACCTACAAAATGTATAAAATGGCTTTTGTGGACATCCTCCCCTAACTGCCCCTGAAGGCCTTCAAATCAAGATCCACTTTTCTATCACCGCCTTACTAAAACTACCCTGAATTTCATTTCCAGGCTGGGAAAAAGGCAACACTCTGGAGGTGGCACTCCGGGCTCTGGGCTGGGGACAAGGTGGGCAGCGGGCACAGCTGGGATGATCCTGGGGGGATCTTCCAGCCTCCACGACGCTGGGACTCCAGGAGAAGCCCTGCAGGGCTCAGCACAGGTTTCACAGTGAACAAGGAGGGTTTTGCAGTGTCAGGAAAGCCCGGCGGGGACTCGTGAGATGGTCAAAAAATCCAAATTTATTGTGAAGAACAACTGCTTATATACTTATTCTAGGAAGGCTAGGAATGTTTTACTACAGTACTACTACATCAGCAAACTTATACATTTTAAATATCTCTTGCTTGCAGAGTTTGATGTAATTTTCTTTTTCTGGTGAATCCATCTGATTGAATCTTCTTGCAATCTTGATTTAATCCTCAAAGTTCTGTTTGCTCTTGCCAAGGCATTTTGTCTGTCAAATCTCTTATCCTAAGAGGTCCAATGTCCATCATCTGTCTTGTGTATCCCAATATCTCCCCCTTCTCTTTTCCACCAAAACCCCTCGTTTAATGGCCTTATTAATTAATCTCTGCACACATTGAAAGGTATCATGATTAATACAATTATTATCAAAATTACCATATACATACCTATCCTAAAAATAATCTTTTAGTTAAAAAACGTTAGCCACTAAAAGCTCAGGCTTGATCTTTATAAATTAAAAACATTCCTAATGGCAGCTGCAGGGGGGGCATTACTGGATTTAGAAAGGCTGCCAGGACTAGAATTGTACCAAAAGGTTTGATTTTTATACACGGGCTGGTAGGGAGAAACAGCCCAAGCTTTAGTCTGATTTGTTTAAAATTAACACAAAAATCCATTTTCACAGAACCCAGGAGCTCTAATTCTTGGGGATCCAAGGGTGTTTCAGGAAGGTAAGGGATCAAATTTGATTTGATTTGATTTGATTTCCAATTTTTTTTGTGTAAATATTGGTGTGAAGTTCTGGAGGAGCTCTAAACTCCAGGCCTGCCCTCCCCAGGGAGCTGCAAAGGAAATTTTCTACCTGCAAATCCCAGCAGAGCCTCTCACCACCAGGAGGACATTCCACAGCTGGACACAGCATCCAGCTGACATTCTTCAGCTTTCTTCCAAGTTTCCCACATTTAAATATATCCCAGACAAATCTCACAGAAATTGGAATGGGATTTGTTAACTCTTTCCTTAACTTTTTCCTTAGCTCTTTCCTCCTTAAGAAATAGTTGGGAAGTTTTTCTCTGGGTTTCACCAGCGCTCAAAGTAAACCCTAAACCACTTTTGGGAATCACCTAAACCATCCTAAACCACCCTAAACCACTCTAAACCACCTAAACCACACTAAACCACCTTTGGGAATCACCTAAACCATCTCAAACCATCCTAAACCACCTAAACCACACTAAACCACCTTTGGGAACCACCTAAACCAGTCTAAACCATCTTAAACCAGTCTAAACCATCCTAAACCAGTCTAAACCACCTAAACCACCCTAAACCACCTTTGGGAATCACCTAAACCCCCTAAACCATCCTAAAACACCCTAAACCACCTTTGGGAATCACCTAAACCACCTAAACCATCCTAAACCACTCTAAACCACCTAAACCACCTTTGGGAATCACCTAAACCACCCTAAACCATCCTAAACCACTCTAAACCACCTAAACCACCTTTGGGAATCACCTAAACCATCTTAAACCAGCCTAAACCACTCTAAACCACTCTAAACCACCCTAAACCACCTTGGTGATTCCCAAACTGGTGTGACCCCCACAGTGATAAGAGAGAAGAAAACACACAGGAGTTTAATGAATGAACCACTGAGGATGAAGGAAGTTTTAAAAAATAAGTGTATGTGGGTCACGAATATTTTTGCATTAATTTAAATATCAAGCACCTAAACTTTTCTTTCTTCTTCTATTTATATACACAGGGAGAATATTTATAGCTTTTAGATTTTGTATTCATATCTTATTGGTGGTACAGAATATATTACCATAACATTGTTTATGGCTTTAAGAATGATCCCAAGAACAATACCAAAAATGATGGATTTAAATGGAAAGAATGCAGTGAGAAGCCTTTCATTGGGAATTTATTTTTTAAGAAACTGTAATCTCATTCAGAAAAAATCACTTGGAGAGAAGTGGAGGAAAAGGAGTGCAGGGAAAGAGGGAGTGGGAGAATTAAGGAAAACAGCTGCTGTGAATTGAATTTACTTTTTGAATTTACATCAGGGGAAACCTGGGAATGGAGGAAGAGCTATTTAACCTAAAAAGAGGAAAAAGCCTGACAATAAAATCATCCCCATCCCACCCCATCCCACCCCACCCCATCCCATCCCATCCCATCCCATCCCATCCCATCCCATCCCATCCCATCCCATCCCATCCCATCCCATCCCACTGAGAGTTAAATCTCTTATCTTCATCCCATTTTAAACCAATCTGATTTTATTTTAAACTTTTTTCCATAAACTGAGGTACAAGTTGAAGGGTTGTCCCAGGACCTCCATGGAGAGCTCCAGAGCCCTCAGATCCCAACCAAATGGCAGAAATAATCATAATTATTGATAATGATGATGATTATTATTATAATTATCATTATTAATAATGATTCATCATTCATTCATAATGATATCATCATTATTAATAACGATCATTATTGATGATCATTATATATATCAGTGGCAGAAATAATAATGAATTTTTCTTGCTGGATACTCAAACCTTCCTTCCCCAGAACATCTGGTATTAACTCAATCTGCCCTGCTGCAACTTCAGCTTATTTCTTCTTTTTTCCTCCAGCAATTTAACACAATTTTTAGTGCCTCTTCATTGTGGGGAAATTATGTTGCAACTTTAATTGTCTCTTGTTTTAGGTCTCCTTAAAAACCACCCGGCTGCTCTTTCCATCCTTCCTGCAGCTCATTTTTTCCAGACTCTGGGGTCATCCTCGTTCCTGTTCCTGCTCCTTTCCCAGGTGTCCTGCATCCTTCTGTGTGGGGATTTTAGAAGGAATTTTGAATAACTTAGAGATGGGACTTCTGAGTTTTTAAGATGATGCAATTTATTTTTTTAATCTTTTATATAGCTAGGAAGAGTACAACTCACATTTTTATCACATAGTTCAGAAAGTCACAAGACCCTTAGTTACAGGACCTTTTAAAAATTTATTGAAGAATATAACACTGCCAACAAGATATTTATGTTTTTGACTTAATGTTTAAATATCTCATCTTACAGACTCATACTACAGAGTCAGCTTTGTTACCCAGTCATGCTATGACACACAAACCCACAGTGCTGCATTCTCAACTCCTTGCCTACTTTCATAACTACTTTTATTTTTTCTGTATCTTAAACTCTAAAACTCTAAACTTCCCCCTTCCTAACTTAACGTGCTTTTTTTTGTTTTAAACCATAAATCCACATTCTCACTTCTAAGTGTGGAAGCCCCTTTCTAAGGATTCAGACCAAATTTTGTGTTTAACTCCAAACTCCAGCTTGCAGACCCAAAGTTCTGAGAATTCCCTGCATTTCAGACGCCAACACTCGTGGAAGGGCCGCGCCAAGGAGGGAACACGGAGCTCCAACCAAGGCTGGGCCCTGTCGGGGCAGGGCTGAGTCACGTCTGCCCCAGGTGATTTTGGATGTTTGCTGCTGCTGAAATTCCCCCTCAAAACAACAAATCAGGATTTTGAAGCACCTTTTTCACTTGGGGTTGCGTGGATAAGAAGGGGTGCCAAGTAGGGAAACGCATCCAGAGCAGAAGGATCCCATGAGGTTTGGCAGCCCTGCCTAGATTTATCCACCTGTTTTCCCTCTTTGCTTGGATGCCTGGTGCTTCAGTGAAAGCCAAAAGTGATGCAGAAATGGTGGTTTTTGGGAAAGAATTGATGAAATATTTACATTTAGGGTTTAGACCAACAAGAAAAATCACTATTTATGTATTTCTTGTTGGAAAAGGTCTTGTTGCATGGATATTTATGGATGCCTTGCTGTTTAGACACAAAATTTCGAAATTTTTCACACATTTGTTGTACCTAAGGAAAGACAGGAGAAATTTTAATGATATTTCCCAACTTTTTCTGTCCCTTATAGGCTTCAGATGATGCAATTTTAGAAGAATTTGATAACGTGAGAACTTCTTGGCCAATGATGTTGCTATTTACTGTGCCAGGGTTAAGTTAATCTTTCAGGGAGGATTTTCTCTTAGAACTAAGTATTTTTAAACCTTCTCTTCTTTGTCTTGTAGTGAAATTCTCCTTGAAACCGATTCCCATTTTTATCAGCAACCTCAGTGAGAGACAAGAATGGATCATTGTGTGTAGTGGTGTTTTGGTTTAGAAAAAGCAAACAAAAACCTTCATGTGAAAGCCGAACAAACCCCAAACATTTGGGATTATTAAGAGCAGATGTGAGCAGAGAAGAATGGATTCACTCATAAAAAACCTGAACGTTTGCCAAGTGCAAATATTTGAAGTCCTGTAGTGACAGTTGCTCTCGAGAAAAGAGTTGAACCTATCAACATTTAAAATGTATATACTGGATAGGTGTAAAATAGATATAAAATGAACACGTGTCTCTTCTGTGTTTCCATTTTGAAACTACAGAAATCCAGTCAAAAAGGACAAAATGTTGTAAACAGAGCGTTCAGCCTGTGGTACTGAGGAATAGGTAATGGGGTAGGGGGGTGCCAAGACAAACAGGCTCCAAGGATTGCCAAGAAACTCTGAAAATTAAAAACAACTTGCAGATCCAGCCAGGGCAAAGCCAACTGCAACAGCTTGGGGGGGTTTATGAAAATATGAACGTTCAAGTGCAGAATTAATGCATGCAAAGGGTCAGATGTACAGAATTCAGGCCTTTAGGAGCACAGGTAGGAGATCTGAGATTTGTTCCTTGGGTAGTCAACAGACACCAAATAATCAGAGGTTTAGAAATTATGTCCTTTCACAATATGTATTCTATATTATTTCTTTCTTTATATATCATCTATCTATAAATATATAATATTATAAATATTTATTTGCTGCTGGAGAAATGTCCTTTAGGAATAAGTCAGGTTTTTAAAGCACCTCTTTCACTTAAAATGACTTTGACAAGAAGATGCCTTAAGCAGGAAAATGCATCCAAAATGAAAGCATCCAAGGGGATTTGGCAGGCCTAATGTAATATGTATTTATATAGCATATCTTATGTTTTTACATATATAAAGATAAAAATATTGCTGCCTGGCAGACGTACATGAAACATCTGGGATTTACATTGCAGGAATTTTAAAAGCATTTTATATTAATTATTTTCACAGTGGTGAAAGGAAGGTTGGAGTTGAATCACTGGTAAGCATTGAAGCTTATGGAGACAATTTTTGAGGAATAGACTCTCTGATCAAAGAGTTTGGGGGAATAAATATTCCTGTAAGCTCCCAAGTGTTAAAAACGGGGAATTCTAAGAAGTCCTCCCATGTGTGAAATTGTAGAGATAATTATTTGTGCCTACAAAGGCATAAATAAACTGCAAGGAATAATTACTTCTGAAAAAGGAATAATAACAATTCCTCTCATCCCCTAAGCTGTGCATAGGCAGGTTGGGAGTTTTCAGAAGTAAAATATTGCCATGAGTTTGAGAACACGGGAATGAGAAATTGAGAAAATTATATTTTTGGGAATGATAATCGAGAAAATTTAGACAGATCCATGAGCACTTAGGAAAAACTGGTCTTTTTAACCATCATCCAAATGTCTCCTGCTCTGTGTTCTTGATGTGTTGTTCCTGATATTCCTGGTAGATGGGTTTAAAAAGGAATTTATTAGCTCCAGGATGGAATTGGATAGCCCAGCACTCCATCATTCCTCCCTAAACTGCACTTTGGAAAAGCTGGAGGGCACTGAACTCCTTGGGTGTTTTTTTCCAGGGCAATCCAGAATCACCAAGGTTGGAAGAGACCTTTAGGATCATCGAGTCCAACCATAAAAATACAGCTGTGGAAAACACAGAAAGTTCTGGAGTGCAGGGAAAAGGCAAAATCCCTGAATCTCCAGGAGCTGCCTGTTCAGGCTCTCTCTTCCACTCTTTCCTTGGGACTCCTTGAGCCTAACACCTTCCAGCGCCTTGGGATACAGAATTCCAGCACTGCCAGCAGCTCCTTCCACAAAAACCAGGCTAAGAGCTGCTGTCCTCTTCCTGTGCCCACCAGGGGACAAGGTGTCCACCCACACTGTGAATCCCAGCTGGACAATGGTCACCTAGGTCTGGAAAAGGATGATCATTAGGACAAACCCCTCCCTGTGCCATGTCCTGGGCTGGTCCTCCAGGAGATCATCACCAGGTTCCTTCACTCCTCACTTTGCGTGGTATTCCAAAGTTTGTGTCTGAATCCAAGGGATAACCCAGATATTATCTCATCAGCCTGGACACTGATATGGTGGTGGTGGAATCTGTCCTTGGTCAGGCAGTCACCTCTGGCTTCATGGAAACCAAGCACCAAATTGATCTGCTTTGCAGTTTGAGGGTAAATTCCTCCTGAATCCCAGCGAGATGGATTTGGTGATAGCACACTGGGATTGGTCTCAGCAGCATTGCCTGGAGTGTCCCTTCGTGTCTGCAGCACTCATTTAAAAGGATGTTCACAGTTTAGGACAACCCCCCACCCTGTGCCATGTCCCGGTCTCCCAGCACGGCCATCACCAGTTTCCCCCACTCCTCACTTTGCGTGGTATTCCAAAGTTTGTGGCTGAATCCAGGGATTCTCCACAGGGATAATCCAAATATTATCTCATCAGCCTGGACACTGATACGGTGGTGGTGGAATCTGTCCTTGTACAAAGGCCAGAACCTCCAGCTCCACAAAAATCAAGTTCACACATTGATGTGTTTGCAGTTTGAGGCTAAATTCCTCCTGAATCCCAGTGAGATGGATTTGGTGATGACTCACTGGGACTGGTCTCAGCAGCATTGCCTAAGATGTCCCTCCATGTCTGCAACACTCATTTCCCACCCCCTGCCCGTGGATTTTCTCTCCCCCCTCCCACTGTCTGCTCCAGCTGCTGAGGAAATGAACTTTCTGTCTTTTCCTAATGACTCAAGATTTTATCAGCTTTTATTGAGTACTCTTAATTTCTTTATTTTAGTGTGATGTGTGAGATCTCTCTCAGCATTGCCTAACTTCTGTGAAGGGTTGGGCTGTGGGTTTCCTTCTATCCATGGGCATGATTCCCATCCTGTGGGCTCAGGAGAAGCCAGCTGCTGTCTGTGGCACGGCCTCACACATGGAGTTCCACGATTGCAGCATCCAGCGGTGCCAGCTCATGCTCCTGGCATTGCCTCCTAATCCTGGAAACTCCTGCTTGCACAACTTGCCTGGAAATGGGTTTATAAAGTATGGATTATTCCATCTTCTTCTGAAATAATGCTTGGAATTTCTCCTCTAGGTGGTCCCACTCAGCATCTTCCCTAGGGAATGACCTGCTGGAGGTCTGGGCTCCCAAAGGAGGCAATCCCAGCTTTTCAGCCTGATCATTCACTGAGTAAATTAGTTGCTGTGGGTAACTCACACTTTCCTCTTCTCATCATCCTGTGCTTCAGATATTTCTTTATTTCCTGTGCCTGTGAGCCACTGTCTCCTTCCCAGATTATCCTGGTGTGTGTGGGTTTTTATGGAGTTGGAATTCCCCTTCCTTTACTTATTTTTTAGAGTGTATTTTCTCTCCTATCTTTCTGATTATGAATTAAAATGGAATATCCTATCCCATGGTAACATCACTCCATTAAAGTAATTTTGACATGACTGTGGCCTCAACCTCCTCTTTACACATTTATTAAAACTCCCCTTTGCTTTGTTCACACACTTGGCAGGCTGTGACTGATCACATTTTATTTTTATAACATTAATTTGTCTTTGTTTTTCATGCTCTGCCTGTGCTTCTCTTAATCTGCCAGCTTGAGAGCGATTAGACCACTTCACTCCTAAATAACAATTCCAAAGGCAAACCAATGCCCTTCAATGAGATTAATTCTATTGTACAAATATATCCACAAACTCGAGTTCTTTTAAATCAACACCACATCCAAAGTGTCAAAAATGAATAAAATTAATAAGGAAAAAATGAATAAAATAACCCAGCTAATTGCTCTTAAACATTCCCAGTCATTCTGAGGCTTCAGCAGTTTGGGAATGGAAAACACAAATTCCCTGTTATTTACAATAGAATTGATTAATATTCCTCTGATATTTATCTTGCCCAAGAGTAAATAGTGTTGAATACCACTCCAGGCACTGTGGAAAAAAAATATCAGTGGGATAATAAATGGAAGATTATATTTCTTGCCACTTGAAGTGGAAAAGGTAAAACAAGAACTCTTGCAGCTCTCACAAAATAAGTGAAAAGGATTTATTTTCTCAGTGTGAGGAGTTTTTAAACAGCACCAAAATGCCCCAGTGGGGTATGAATTACTGCATTTAAAGATGGATATTCACGAGTTTACAATTTTAGGCAAACTTTGCACTGTCACAAACCCAATGTGGCTGGCTCAGGTGACAAACTGGGCTTTGCATCCGGGCCAAAAGCAGGATGGAAATTCAGCCTGAATTCAAGATCTTGGAACGAGAGGATCTTTAAGGTCCCTTCCAACCCAAGCCTTTCTATGATCCCATGACCTCAAAATATTCAAATGAGCCTTAGAAAAACTGATAATCAAAGACTTTCCTTGATATCATTGCCACAATGGACTACCCTCATGAAAATCAGATTAATTTTTGTTTCCTTCTGTTTTATCCCAGTTTTCCTATTTTTTTTTTCATGTTTGTGCTTCCATCCTGGTGGAACATGTGTGGAGTTTGATATCTAGTGGTTTGCAGACCAGATCCAGGTCTTTTCCAGGAATCCCAGCCCAACTTGAGCAGATTTCCAAAGCTCCGCAGCTGGCAGTGTCCATTCTCTCTTGTCCCTGAATAGTAGCAGCTGCATCCCATTAAAAAAATCAATATCTCAAATTTAGAGCAGGGTGATGAGAGCACTGTGAATCATCTTTCCCCAGAAACTGGTGATACAAATTTACCAAAATTTACTGTCTGTGGAATATCTGAGGCTTTGATGCAGGATTCCTCCTGCCAGCACACTCATCCTGGGAAAGGTAATTCCTGAGGAATTCAATATATTTCAATATATTTTCTTTCTTTCCATAACTGCTTTTTACCCAACTTTTTAAAAAGTTTTGTCCTCCGTAAAACTTACTCAGTTTTGTGCTGTAAAATAATAAAAACACAAATTCATTCAGTGAATTTTAGGACTGTGAATAACATCAGAGTATATATTCAATGTTGAATTAATGTGAAACTTGTCAGATCTAAACCAGAAAATTAAGGATTAGGAGCCACTTCTTTTAGAGCTGGACACAGGAAAGTATCTTCAGCCAGAATCGGTGCAATAAAAAACAGAATTGAAAGAAATCCTGTAAAAACGAAACAGTTTTTAAGAGCTGGTAACATTTGGAAATGAGCTGGGCTGAGAGTTGTTGGTGCTTTCTCCTCAGAAGGTGCTTTATGTACAAGAGTGAAGGCAGAAACTGAAATATGAGTGCATCCAAAACAATTGAGCTCTGGGTCATTTTGGGGAAAAATGCAAAAAATTAAAAGGGAAAGGGAAAAAGGAAAAGGAGAAGGAAAAGGGGAAAAGGGAAAGAGAAAGGAAAAGAAGAAGGAAAAAGAGAAAGGAAAAGAGGGAAAATGGAAAGGAGAAGGAAAAAGGGAAAGAGAAAGGAAAAGAGGGGAAAAATGGAAAGGTAAAGGAAAAATGGAAAGGAGAAGGAAAAGGGGAAAAGGGAAAGAGAAAGAGAAAGGAAAAGGAAGAGAAGAAGGAAAAGGAGAATGGAAAAGGGAAAAGAAAAAAGGAAAAGGAAAGCTTAAAATAAAAAGTAAAAGAGCAAAGGGAAGGGAAAGGAGAAGAAAAGGAAAAGGAAAACAGCCCCTGAAATCTCCTGTATTTCCCCTGCAGGGCCTGTCTGCAGAGGCGTCCCCTGGAGAAGGAATTGGCATTCCCACGGGAGGGAAGGACTCACTCCTCCATCCATCCTTGGCTTCCCCGGGCCTCCCAGCACAGCCCGGGCAGATGAAGGATGTGAAATCCTCCCCGGGCAGCGCTGGGCACCCCCAGCTCCCTCTGCCAAACCCTGCAGGACGAGCTGCAGCCCCTGAACTCGGGGGGCTTCTCGCTGCCAGGGCTCCCAGTCAGGGCTGGGAACGCGGGAGATGAGCTCGGGGATGTCAGGATATAGGGCTGAGAACGCGGGAGATGAGCTCGGGGATGTCAGGATATAGGGCTGAGAACGCGGGAGATGAGCTCGGGGATGTCAGGATATAGGGCTGAGAACGCGGGAGATGAGCTCGGGGATGTCAGGATATAGGGCTGAGAACGCGGGAGATGAGCTCGGGGATGTCAGGATATAGGGCTGAGAACGCGGGAGATGAGCTCGGGGATGTCAGGATATAGGGCTGAGAACGCGGGAGATGAGCTCGGGGATGTCAGGATATAGGGCTGGGAACGCGGGAGATGAGCTCGGGGATGTCAGGATATAGGGCTGAGAACGCGGGAGATGAGCTCGGGGATGTCAGGATATAGGGCTGAGAACGCGGGAGATGAGCTCGGGGATGTCAGGATATAGGGCTGGGAACGCGGGAGATGAGCTCGGGGATGTCAGGATATAGGGCTGAGAACGCGGGAGATGAGCTCGGGGATGTCAGGATATAGGGCTGAGAACGCGGGAGATGAGCTCGGGGATGTCAGGATATAGGGCTGAGAACGCGGGAGATGAGCTCGGGGATGTCAGGATATAGGGCTGAGAACGCGGGAGATGAGCTCGGGGATGTCAGGATATAGGGCTGAGAACGCGGGAGATGAGCTCGGGGATGTCAGGATATAGGGCTGAGAACGCGGGAGATGAGCTCGGGGATGTCAGAATATAGGGCTGAGAACGCGGGAGATGAGCTCAGGGATGTCAGGATATAGGGCTGAGAACGCGGGAGATGAGCTCAGGGATGTCAGGATATAGGGCTGAGAACGCGGGAGATGAGCTCGGGATGTCAGGATATAGGGCTGGGAACGCGGGAGATGAGCTCGGGGATGTCAGGATATAGGGCTGAGATCCCAGCGTTTGTCAGGATGGGGAGTGGGATGAACTAAACTGTTAATGAACCAACCCCAGCACACCCAGCTCTCGTTAGCAGCTTCTCAGAAATTACCTTTCCTCACCACTCACGAGCTTTTCCAGGAACAGGACAAAGTTCTAGAACCCTGGGATTATTCTCCTTCCTAGAAATACCTACGTGAGCAATTCCCATGTCTTAACTTGCACATATTCACTTTTTAATTCATCTCAGCTGCACCATGGCTTTCCATTTAAGACTTTCTCTTTGCTTGACACTCAGTAAATGTTGAGAGGAATGGATGGTATAAAATAATTTTGGGGAATAAAAAAAAAATACAAAACCACCAAAAACCGGGGGAAAATGTCACAACTGCTTTCAAAAAATCATTTCTGGAGACTGAGGCACTTGTTTAAATGTCACCCAAAAGATCATCTTGGTAGTTTTCATTCAGAGTTATATTCTTTCAGAAATCCTACTGACTACAGCAGCAACAAAATGTGTTTTGTTTTGTTTTGTTTTGTTTTTAAGAGGATCATGGAATTCCAGAGTGGTTTGTGTTGGAAGGGACATTGAAGACCATGGGCAGGAACACCTTCCACTATCCCAGGCTGCTCCAAGCCCTGTCCAGCCTGGCCTTGGACACTTCCAGGGATCCAGGAGCAGCCACAGCTGCTCTGGGCACGCTGTGCCAGGGCCTGCCCACCCTCCCAGCCAGGAATTCCCAGTTCCCAATATCCCATCCATCCCTGCCCTCTGGCAGTGGGAGCCATTCCCTGTGTCCCACAGAATGATCCTTTTGTCAGGCACATCTCCGCACCTGCTCTCCTGCTTTCCCTGCCCTCTCATTTCCATCTTCTCAGCACAAGAAGGGCTGCACTTGGAATTTATTCTGCCTCAATAAACCACTAATCCTCCCTGCAACACCCACAGTGCCATTTGCAGTGAGTTTAAATTCATTATTTCATTAACATGCAGTGATTTTCCAAAGAACAGGAATGGGATTCAGGCCTGCCAATGTGCATCTCAGATGATTCCTTCTGCATTGTTTGCTTCCAGCAGCCGTGCTGGGATTCATTCCCAGCCCAGGGCATTGCCTCATAGTGCTGCTTCCCGGGACGCACAGCTCAGGGAAGCTGGAACATCCCCAACTCCTGCTGGAATCCTTCCTGGGAACCATGGAGATTGGTAAAGAGCGTTCATTTCATCCTTCTGCTTGTGTTGGGAAGGCAATGGCACATTTATGAGGCAGGTGTTGACACCTAAACTCAGGGTGTTCCTTGTCAGGTCTATTTTCCTCATTTGCCTTGCTAGAAATAAAAAGGGCTGAGAAAAGGATTGGCTTTGCGCTGCCTACAATGCTGGCCCCTTAAAACACAATCTGGAACCCGTGCTGGGTCCCCTGTCCCTCATCAGAGGAGACTGAAGCGCTGTCACCCTGAACTGAGTTACCCTTCACCCTCACTGAGCTGACCCCGCTGCACATCACCGGGAGTGGAGAAACGAGCCAGCTAAAAACAGCCTGATTATGGCTTAACTTTGAAGCCGGTTCATTTCCCACCCTGGACTGGCTGCATGAATACTCAGGAGAAACAGAGAGCTGAAGGATTGGAAACTTCTTGAGGGATCCATGTGTTCTTGGAGTCTCGTTGACACCAAGGTCTGGTAACTCCAGATTTTGGTGGGTCAGCAGTGAGATCCAGAACTCATATCCTGATGGATTTTGATGCTGCTTTATGAAGGCTTAGTTATCACCTACAGATCCTGAGAGCACAATAAATGGAAGGTCCCAATCTGCTCCTCAACGCTGGCACAGCACCAAGGACAGAAAGATTTCTTTGCTTGCCTGGTGTCTGTAGGGTTTTTTCCTCAGTAACTTAGTGGGGATTCTTGAGGATGGGAGGAGGTACAGCAGTCACCACGATTGTGTCCTGCCTGTGTGACAATGTGCAGCTACTTAAAGAAGAACCTGGAAATTTCTTTCCTTTTCCCCAGGTACTAATAAAATACAAAAGCGCCACAAACTACGAAAGGCCCGTGTTCCAGACTCTGAAAATCCTGGAGATGAGCAGGGAAGACACCACTAATCCCCAGGCATCTAATTTCCATTTACTTTCCTCTTTGAATCTGCTGTAACTTTAAAAGAACCCAAATTTTCTCCCTCTGAAGGTAACTCCATGAGATTCTTAAGTGAGCTATGGTCAAACAGTTTTGGTACCAACAAAAGGTACCTTATGGCTGTGAAACTTCCTCCAGCTTATTCAGAATATTTCTTGCCGCAGGTTGAGTCCTGATCATGATTTTCTTTTCAAGTTTCCAGTTCCTGGGCTCGTCCAGAGTTTTTCAGGCTCCTGAAGAGCATGTTTGGAATCAATGCAGGCAGCTCGGAGAGCTGTGAAGCTTCTTGTACTCCATGCTGTATTTTACTCCTTCATTTTCCCCTTTAGCACAACTCCTCAGAGTTATGAAATCCACACTTTTCCCTTTACTCCACTTCACATGAGGCTAACACCATAAATCCACAACACCCAGAAACGCACTAAGATGTCAACTCCAAGTCAACCCCATTTCAGTTAAGGAACTTGGCCCAGGTCAGCATCTCCAATAAATTCCCTTTACCAAACAAGCACAAACACATTGTTCAGCTCAAATCCCAAAGCTGGCCGTGTAACCAGGCTGACGCTGCTCGTTCCCTGGAGTTCGGGGAAATAAAGCTCCTTCAGATCCCAACATGACCACGGTCACTGGAGAGCAGCCCACCACTCTGACATTTGAATCTGAAAATCTGCAGGGCTTAGGTCATAACAGAACCACCTCCTCCTCCCTGGCTACTCCAGCAAACCTCTCCCTTTTACTCATTGGTAACCAACTTTGTGTTTACAAAGCAATAGTAAACATTGTTAGCCATTGTCAAGGCAGAAAATAATAATAAAAACAATAATAATAAACCCTCAAACACAGGGTCAGATTTTCATCCACTTATCTGGAAAGACAGATAAGGACTTAGGAAGCTGCCGTAACAATCTCGCTGTGGGTAAAACTCCCAGTGCATTCAGTGGTGTGAGGTGATCACTATCCAAGCAGGGGGCAATCCAAGATCCCCTTTGTGGAGCCAGTGAAAACAAAAATTCTGAAGCCCTTAATCTGGCTGCTCCAGCCCAGACCTCCTCGAGTGTGCTCACAGATCCCAACCAGCTCCACCACAGAGCTTCGCTGTTATCCAGCTCCGTCTGCTCTTTCTCCAAGTGTAGAGTCCACATCTGCAAAGTGACAAAGTCGGCGTTTACACTTTCCCCAACTATTTGGCATATTTTGAATTTTTGAGGATTAATGGCGTGAACAGTCGGCGCAGTTTGCCTGCAACCCGGACAAAATCCTTTGGCCAATGAGTACAAGTCTGTTTGCAATTTTGAGGGGAGCACTAAAAGATCAGTCAGCTTAGTTTGAAAGGAAACCTGAAAGTAATATACTTCATTTTTCTTCTTAGTCTAGGATATGGACTCTTTCCTTTAGTTATCCATGTGGAATCATGGAACGGTTTGGATTGGAAGGGACTTAAAGATCCCATTCCTGCCATGGCAGGGACACCTTCCCCTGTCCCAGGCTGCTCCGAGCCCCATCCAGCCCGGCCTCGGGCACTGCCAGGGATCCAGGGCAGGCACAGCTTCCCTGGGAATTCCAGCCCAGCCAGGAATTCCCAACCTCCCACCCATCCCTGCCCTGTGGCAGTGGGAGCCATTCCGCGGGTCCTGTCCCTCCAGCCCTTATTCAAAGCCCCTCTCCGGCCTTTTCCCCTCCCCTGGATGAGAACCCGGTGCTTTCTCTTCCTCAACACGATCACCACTGCCTTCTGGGTTTATTTTCCCCAGAAACCTCTTCAGAGGTCACATTTCAGTAACAAGCTGACACTCTGTTGTCCAGAATTCTTCTCTACATCAATTTCTTGGAATGCAGCATCTCTATCCGCAAGAGCTCTTTCCGTCCGGGATGCTTTTGCCCACAGAAGGAAACCATATTCTTCATAACACACCACGAAATTCTCGAGAATTACAAGTAAATAAATGCACAGACAAATTCAGCACAGTCCGCTAAGTTTGTGTCGTTGACTTCACGGCACGGGCGAGCAGCGGCTCCGCCGTGAGGCGAGGGCCGCCCTGAGGGCGCTGCCCCAGCGCCCTCTCCCCGCCTCTTCCCGGGATCTCCCCGTTTTCTCCACACTCGTGCCCGTCGGCCTCATCGCCGCTCGGCTGAGGGGCGGCCGGGGCAGCGCCTCCTCCCTCCGCCCGCCCGGAGCCAGCGGGAGACACCCGGCTGCGCCGGCGGCCCGCCCGCGGCTGCCCCGGGCTGTGAGGGGCCGGCCGGGCCGCGGGCCCTCCCTCCCCGCGGCCGGGAAGCGAAAGCGAAAGGAGAAAGGCGAAAGGAGAAAGGCGAAAGGAGAAAGGAGAAAGGCGAAAGGAGAAAGGAGAAAGGCGAAAGGAGAAAGGAGAAAGGCGAAAGGCGGCCCCGGCAGCGCTCCGGGGGTGTCTGAGGAGCGGCGGAGCTGCGGCAGCCCCGGCTGCCGTGAGCTGAGCGGTGAGGGAGGCCTCGGGTCCCTTGGAGGAGTCGCGGATAAACCAAGGGCAGCTAGTGTTCATTTATGCTTTCACTTTCTTTTTTTTTTTTTTTTTTTTTTTTTTTTTTTTTTTTTTTTTTTTTTCAACTCAGGAAGCTTTAAAGAAGTCTCTGAATTTTGGTTGTTCGATCCGAACCAGAAAGGCATTCCGGGATCCATAACCTCAGTCTCTCAAGCCTCTGAGTGAAGGCGGTGTCGGCTCAGAATCAAGGTGAGGATTCCCAGAAGAGAGCTGCCCGGATGGGTCGGGAATTTGGGAATTGCTCCTGCTGGGATTTCATGGTCAGAGAGCGTCAGACCTGTGGAGTATCCACCCTAAACCTTAGAGGATCAAACCTTGCCCCGGCAGCCACAGATTGGCTTGGGAGCCTCTGCACCTTGGCATCTCCTCCTGGTCAGTGGCCTGGGAGCTCCCCCAAGTTCCTTTTTATCTGTGTCCACAAAATGCTGTGGCAGTGGATTCCGAATTGTAAATGATCTGCTGTGTGAACGTGTTTCCATTTGTGTTAAGCAGGTTTTGTAGAATCCTAGAATGGTTTGGGTTGGAAGGGACATTAAAACTCATCCCACCCACCCCCTGCCATGGCAGGGACACCTCCCACTGGCCCAGGCTGCTCCAAGCCCTGTCCAGCCTGGCCTTGGGCACTGCCAGGGATCCAGGGGCAGCCACAGCGGCTCTGGGAATCCATTCCAGCACCTCCTCACCCTCCCAGCTGGAATTCCTTCCCAATATCCCACCCAAATCTCCTCTTTCCCAGTGGGAGCCATTCCCTGTGTCCTGTCCCTCCATGCCTTTGTCCCCAGTTCCTCTCCAGCTCTCCTGGAGCCCCTGAATTCAGGCCCTCTCTGAGGTCTCCTTTTCTCCAGGCTCTCAAGCACAGAACTCACAGGCTGTTGCCATGTGTGTAACAGCACAAAAGTAGCATAAAGGTAAATACAGAACTACCAGAACAGCAAAGCTGAGTTGTGCACTGCAGAATTCCTCACACCTGTCTCTGGCTTTTATTTCCTTGTAAGGAAGGAGGCTTCAGATATCCAATATCTGTCACTTTTGCCTATGGAATTATACATTTGTGTTCATAAATTCTTTCAGCTCAGCACAGCTTCTGGTATTCCTGTTATTCTATTGCATAAAAAAATGCACACAGTGTTGTCATTTTTTTTTCCTCTTCCCTCAGGTTTCCATGGATGTTACAAGCCCCCCATTATCTCTACAAGACAATGGTTTTGTAAGTATTCCCTGATGTGCTGCCTGGGAGTAAAATCTGTATTTGACTTTTGTATCGCTGATTGAAGGTTGGTGCTACCACTGCTTCTGCTTGTCTCATCTTCTTCCACCCTTTAATACTTGGGACATTCCCCATTTCCACCTGCTCGTTCCATAGGGAGAATCCCATTCCCAAGATTCTGCATCACAGATCCTCGTGGAACTTTCTGTCCTGCCTCTGTGGAGGGTTTTCAGGGAATTTCCCTTCTCCTGGGATTCAGCTCCAGCAGCGCACAAGGGGTTTGGATGGGACTTTCCCTGGGGTTTCTTGTGTTTTCTTGGTTATTTTTTTCCTTCTTTCAGGAAACTGTTGTGTCAAACCATTTTTTTAGAAAAGAACAGGCATCCTTTTTCTTATTATCTTCCAGCTGTTGGCATGCGCATCCTTTTTATTCCCTGCACTCAATCCCTGGAGTGAAGGAATATTTTTTCCCATTGTAACTAAGACATAGATAGGTATTACCCTGTTGCTTAATTTGAAACTGGAAGGAACACTTTATATTTTATTATTTTTAGGAAATACCTAGCATTACCAAGAAAATTGACAAGATCATCTAATTCAGATCTTTTCCATGGATTATCTAATTTAGACCCTTTCCATGCCTAAATTTCATGGTTCTCATTCAAGCTTTATGTAATCTTGAGTAAAAAGGGAGGGAATATTTCAGCAGATCTTTTTGGATTTTTTTTTTTCTGCAGAATATTGCAGCCGTAGAAACAAAACAGAACAGAGATTTTCTCTCTCTTTGGGCTTTGCAGTTTCCCTGCCCTTGTGAACTTGTGCCCTGAATTTCAATTCTGAAATGGTTCTTTTATCACCTTCCTTGATACTACCTTTTATTATCCAATCTCCCCAAGTTTGGAAGATCAAAATCCCATTTTTACTTTTATTTTTTTTTTAATTGACACCTCCTCCTGGAGGAGCTGCTGAGAAGGCACAGAGCTAAACATTTGTGGCTTTGAGGGGCTTAGTTCTGTGTGGAAGAACATGGAGACAACTTGATTTATTATTTAGCTAAATATTAACCTGTGCATTTTAGCATTTGGATAATTAGCAAATAATAATAATGGCTGGCCAGGAATTCACATTTTCATAGATGTTTGTCCTGTCCAGCCATTAAAATAATTGAACAATTTGACCTAAGGGAATGATGTTTTAAATTTTTTTTTGTTAAACTTTTTATTTTATTTTAAAGATTGTTTTAGAATTGTTTGGAGTGTCTCAGTTGTTGCCCAAAAGAGGAGAAAATCAACGTGTTCCTCTTCTCTCTGCAGAGTTTGGTACCCCCTGATCCACTTGGGACATCCAAGGAAGAGATGGAAAAACTTAAGGAAGAGCTGAGGATGTGGAAGGCAAGTTCTGTAAAGCACGTGGAATCAGGGAAATTTGCTAAAAGATGAAGACTGGTGCATCCTTCTAAAATCACATCAAATCCCCCACGTTTATAACATCTTTCATTTGTTCTGTTCTTCAGTGCTCTGTGCTTGTGTTGATCCCACTCTTGTAAGCTTAATATTTACCCAAAGTGTTAAAAATTAATAAATACAAAGGGCTTACCCAAGGTTTTGTCTGTTCCTCTAGAAATAAACCATTAAAAAATTCAAGATCTTTTTCTTTTTGCTCTCCAGAACAGAGTGGAAGAGGCTGAAAATGTCAAAGCTGACCTTCTTCTCTCCAAATTAAGTGCTGATACAGAGTGTGACAGAGCAAAGAAGAAGCTGGCAGAGCTGAAGGAGCAGGAGAAACAGCGCAAGGACAGAATTATCAGCTGTGAGGTATGGAGAGGGCTGGTGGACTTGGGAGGGTTGGGAAGGAGCTGTGGGTTAGGAAAATGGGAGGAACATTCCCAGTTTCAGTGGCTTTACCGGTGTGCAGCTGTACTGGTCGGATGTTCCACACATTTTTGGAAAGTTGAAAAGTTTTTCACAAGTCGAAAAACTTTAGTTTTTCACTGGCAGGCAAAGAGACAGTGCAATAAACTGAATCTGTTTTGGGATGAAACCTGACAAAACCAACCTTCCTCTTCCAAGATTCTCCCCTACAGATGAGTTTCAGCTCTGGGTGAAGGGGAAAAAGCCCAGTGGGGTGATTCCACTGCTTTGCCAACTCCCTGTTCTATGAGAGGTCACAGCACCCAAAGGATCAGCATTTCTCAAGTGCCAGTGAGCTGGGCAAGAGCCAGGGCCTGACTGAAGAGGGTTTTTCCTTCTAGAACTGCTTGGTTCCAGAACCTCTTGGTTCATTCCCTCAGTATTTCATGTGCAGGAACGGCAGAAGGTTCCACAGGCTGCCAAGGACGTGCTTCCAGTGAGCTTTGGTAAATCACTGATGAGAAATTATGGCTTCAAGCTATTACAATATAATTAATAGCTTAAACACACTCAGGCTGGGGAGAGATTTTCTGAAAGCTGATTTTGGTTGTTTAATCACAAAAGTTTGGATTTGTACCCAGGAAAGGTCATTATCAGGCTTTGGCCTTCAGCTGATGGGAAGTGGTCCAAGTGTCTGCAGTGATTGCTGACTTCCCAGGAGCCACCTTGTGATTGTGGCTGGCTAGAGCTGACAACATCTGCTCTGCTTCCTTCTCATCCTCTGACATTCCCTGTCCAGGAAATCCTGGATTTGCTTACAGAATTTGGTGTCCAAGCAGGATTCCTTGTTCTGGAGGAATTACAGAGCAGACAGGAGGAAGGAGAAGGACATGAAGAGGGAAGAGCAGCAGCATGGCAGAAACTGCCCAGATGTTGCTGAACTATATTTCTGTCTTTATTTAAGTGTTTAATTTTGCATTTCATCTCTTTGGCCTGTAGCGGGAACTCTTGCTGCTAAGGCAAGAAAACACTGAGCTGAAAAAAGAGATTGAAAAGCTCAAAGAGGACCTGGAAGAACACAGTTCCCAGGATAATCCGGTAAGGGGGGTGGAATATTTGGAAGGTGGTCTTTTAGGAGGGCAGATTTTTATTTTCAGAGAATGGTTTGGATTGGAAGTGACCTTAAATCCCATCTCATTCCAACCCCAGGAACACCTCCCACTGTCCCAGGCTGCTCCAAGCCCTGTCCAAGCTGGCCTTGGACACTTCCAGGGATCCAGGGGCAGCCACAGCTGCTCTGGGAAACCAGAGCCTCCCCACTGAATCTGTCCCTCTTAAAGACTGTTGGGGCCACTTGTTCAGCATTTGAACCTCTGCTAATTTCAATATGAAATAAACCTGAGAGTTGCTTATTTTCCCTGGCAAGACAGTTTGAAGCAGGCAGAGGATAGGGAAATAAATCCAAGAGGTACTGAAAGTGTGAGAGGAATGAAAACGAGCAGACATAGATTAAATGGAAGGCAGTGGAATCAAAAATATTCATAGCCTTGGTAATTTTCAAATTTTCTTTTTCTTGTGTCAATTCTAAAGTTGGAGATGAAAAAGAAGGTGGCAGAAATGAAATTGAAGTTCACTCACCTGAAAGAGATGAAGGATGATGGGGCAGATATGGATATGGACACCCACTGTGTTTTTGGGGCAGCCACAAAAATCCCCTTCAGACTCAATCAGAACCAGGCACTGCTGACTTTTGAAGATGAAGAAGGTAGGATGAGTATTTTAATTATAAAATTAATGTCTCTGATGTATTTCGCCTGGTAGTGGTGTGGTTTTCCCCCAAGGGTGTTTTGAATGGAACTGGAAAAAATCTTTTGTTAACATTTTATACAATAAGAGCATCTTTTTAACAGCTTAGAAATTGTACTAGTCTCACTCAAAATCTATTGTATATGTATAATTAATAATATATTTGTTATATTTATTGTATATTATTTTAATAATGTTGTTTCTTGTTCATTGTTATTATTAAAGTTGATACAATATTTTGTTACTATATTATTTGGACTACATAAAACCACAGAGATTTTATGGAAATAGACATGGATGCTTGGGATCTGGTTGCCTAATTATTATTTACTTCTCCTTTACTGCAAAAGCAGATTTTTTTAAAGAGATTGGGGAATAATTTTACAATGAATAAAGAAAGCTCTTCATATCTGATTTCCCTCAGTTGCCCTGAGACTGTCAAAGATGAGCAAGCACTGTGTGAACCTGGACAACAGAACAGCAAATGTGACAGTGAAGCCTTTTGAACTTGACATGGGATTCCGGTTTGAGGTAAACAGCTGAAGTATGCAACTCTCAAAATCTGAGCTCTTTAAAAACTTTAGGTTCTTTTTTTTCCCCAGTGTTTTCAGTCACAAAGTGCACAAACATTTGATATTTTTAGCTCCATGTCAATATCTCTGGAAAGAAGATCAACGTTTCAGACATACCTGAGCTTCCCATTCCTGAAGATTGGATGAGAGACAAACTTGAGCTGCATTTCTACAAAACCGAGCAGGCAGAAGGAGGAGGAGAAATAGAAGATGTGACCTACAACAAGGGCTCTGGGACAGCTGTCATCACATTCCTCAAACCTGGAGGTAGAGTCTGGAATATTTTCTTCTCCAAATTGAGGCCCAGTTGTCCATCCTGGGTTCCATTCTGGGGTCACCACTGAGTGTTGCAAACTCTTCCCACGGGGAGCTCAGGGATCCCCCAGAGATTTGTGGAAATAAAACAGTTTTTCATCACATCCTTTTGGAGCAAACACAACCTGCTCACAGTTCATGAGCTTTCTTTCAGAACTTTTCCAAGAAAAAGGGGTTTTTTTTTTCCTCTGCATTGCCAGACACTCATACTGCAAACAGCAAATCAGGAAGATGTGTTTGATTTTAGCTCCTGTTGCAGGACAGTGCAGTTGGACAGGCATTCCTATTGCCCAGCTGGATGGAATTCCATGATCAGTGGAGCCACGGAGCTTTGTGGGCATTTAATGATTTTGCTTTTTGTGTTGGAAGTGCCACATAAACTCTTTGCAGAGTGCACATGAAGTGTGCCATCCTATGGTAATTTCTACATCCATAAAGAGGAGCCTGGTCTTTGAAATGTTTATAAAATACTGGTTAAATTATATTAAATAATTAACTGGGGTTTTTTCTTATTCTCTTACAGCAAGCTACAGCTTTGTGGGATGTACTAAATACCCTTTCTGTGCAGAGGAAAGGTGGTTCATCCTTTCTGTCTCCCCACATTTTGACTTCCACTTGAGGAGGTTTCAGGTAAAAGCATCTACTCTGGGCTGATAGCACAGATAAGTTGGGAAATAGGAGGATGGGCAGAATTTTCACTCCTTTTGTGTGAACTTCACAGTGAGTGTGGGTGTGAAATTGGCTGTTGAGTTCACGCGAGGCTGTAATTTATTTTTAAAGGGTGTGCTTATCTTTCCTTGATGGAATTATCTCGCCACTCCCCACACGGCTGTGCTGGGCTGTTTGGGAAGGAGCTTAAGCACAAAGTTCTCCAAGCCACAAAGCTCTGCCAGGATCCCAGAGTCCCAGCAAATGCAACATTTGCTCATCCATTCCTTGATTTCACTCCTCCATTCAGCCCAAATTGTGACTCTGTCACACAGAGCTCGTCATACTCTGCCTCCAGTTGTCTGCTGCTTTAGGAGCAGATGGTGATCAGGTCAGCATTGTGTGTCTAATTAGGCCTTTGTAATTAAGGCATGGGCTGGGCAGTGTGCAGGACACCCAGCAGGGTTCTCTGGGCTGTGTCCTGGCAGGGATTTTATGGGGTGGTGCTGTCTGGAGCCATCAGAGATCCCCAAATCCAGAGAGTGGCTGCATTAAGGAGTGCAGGACACACCAGTTAAGGTGTGGGCTCAGAATCATGGAGCCACAGAAACTCCTGAGCTGGAAGGAACCCACAGGATAATGGATCCAGCTCCTGGTCCTGCACAGACACCCCAAAATCCCACCCTGGGCACCCCTGGAAGCAGTGTCCAAACCCTGGAGCTCTGGCGGGCTTGGGAATGTGCCCATTCCCTGGGGAGCCTGGCAGTGCCCAGCACCCTCTGGGGAAAGAACCTTTCCCTGAAATCCAACCTAAAAGCAGAGATGGGAGCTGTCCCTCAGGAGGAAGCTCCAGACTGGGAGGAGTCTCCCCTCACTCTCCTCCAACAAACCAAGTGCCCTCAGCTGCTCCTCCCTGGCCCCTCCAGACCCTTCATTGTAGTGTGAATCCAGAATTCCTGCTCTTTCCAGAGAAATTTCCACTTTCTACAGTCTTAACCCCATCAGAGATCCCAGGCACCCCTGAGTGAGGAATTTCATTCCCCATCTCTCCCAGTTCCTTTGAGTGCACAGCTGCTGTATAACCCAGGTTTGTTCTTTCCTCCCCAGCCACACTGCAGGGTTTCCAAGAAAACCATTCTGCTGAAAGGAATCTCAGAGGTGGAAGAGGATGAAGAAAGTGTGCAGGACATGATTGAAATTCACTTCCAAAAGCCGAGCAATGGTGGGGGGGAGATAGAGAACATCAAATACATCTCCAGAGGAACAGCCTATGTTTGTTTTGAGGAGGATACTGGGAATGCCACCTCAGAAGTCACAGGGGACTCGTGAAGATCTGAGGTTTTGTTCCTCGGGGGTTTATGTAGATATTGTGCTTTAATGCTCTGAAATTGATCCTGTAGAAAAGGAGTCCCTGCCTTCCTGATTTGTCTCAGGGCACTGACTTTGCATAGGAAGTCAGGAAAACTCCCTGCCCATGTTGCAGATTAAAGGCGGACCAAGCCTTCATCAGCCCCTGAAACATCTCAGATTTTCTGCAACTTTGCATATTTTATACCTTGCAGGTTTTAAGATACTCCAGAGTGGGATGAGTGGATTATTTCTTACATTCTGGATACAAAAGCCGTATTTAATCCCAATCCAAGCCTCCTCACAGTGCTGCTTTGTTGAAGTGCCAGAGCTTCAGAAGGTGGCTCTGACAGAACTCCAGTCCTGCTGAGGTTGCTGAGTGCCACCAGAACTCAAACACCTGAAAGAATCCTGTAGTTTCATAAAAGCCACCTTATCAAATTAGTGATCGAATTAAAATAGAAAATGAGGGGTGCAAAACAAAGAAATTGCACTTAAGGCCCTGGTATTTGCTGCCTTTAGCTGTTCGTAGCCTGCTTTATTGTTTGATTTTAATATTTGTTCCTGCAATGCAATTTCTCCTCATTCTTGTTCATGATTTTGGTT
Source organism: Anomalospiza imberbis (assembly GCF_031753505.1). Lineage (NCBI taxonomy): Eukaryota > Metazoa > Chordata > Aves > Passeriformes > Viduidae > Anomalospiza > Anomalospiza imberbis. The sequence goes on from NC_089687.1 coordinate 1,737,743, forward strand.
ATTTTAAACTATTTCAGCCAAGGATTGAGCTGATGCTGTACCTGGTTTTGTAACAATGCTGGTGAGCAGCCCTGAGGGATCTGGTGATCCCAGTCTGGGGCTGGGAGGGCTTGGATAGAGTCATTTTCCAAGGAGGAGTGTTTTTCCTTTTCTGCTGTCATCCTTGGAAAACAAATCCTCCTCTGACTTTCCACTTTTGCCATCCTTGGGGGCTCAAATGGTTTGGCCCCAACAGTCTAAACTCCAAACTAACATGAGCCTGACATTGGAAATCATTTATTTTTGGGGTATTTGACATCTTGATATGCAGGGAAAGGAGAGGGAATACCTCAGGGATTATTATTCCAGACAAACTGTTAATTTGCAATGGATAAAAGTAGGATATGGGAAATGAAAAGGCTGCAAACACCACAGTTTATTTTGAATTTGCTGTCAAGTGAGATACATGTGACTGTAGCACCTCTCACTGTTGAGGGCATGCAAAGGCAGGGATTGAATACCTGACCACTGTAAAATAGTAATAATGACTTCAAACAAAGTAGTGCTGAAGTATTTGTGGAGATTGTGCACTTTTGCACTATCAGAAACTTGGTAAGACCAGACACCTTAAAAAGAGAGGGGGAAAAACCTGAGAAAGGTAAAAAATGTCATGAATTTCAACTGCATCTCACTGATAAATATTGAGAAGTAAATCCTTGAAAAGGAAAAAGCTTAAAATTCTCATAAGGGTTAGTGAGAAGCTGTAGGTTTTAAAGTCCAGAAAACAAATCATATTTTTACATTTTAAAGACAGTGTCTGTCAATGTCTTGCCTTGGTCCCTGATGAATTATGGCTTGTGATGATTATGCTGTTAAATTTTAAAGCAGCAGTGGTGCTTTAAAGGCTGGAGACTGGTTTTAATGATGAAAAATAAGAATAAAGCGTCAGTGATGTTTCTGTAAATGTCAATATCCTTCTTTCCTCCCTGCTGGGGTGACTTTCTCTCAGGCTGGGAGGTTTTTAATCCCAAATTACACACAGGGACATTTCCCAGCTGCAGCTTTCACCCAGACATCAGTGTCCAGCCAAACACGGGGCTGTTTGGGGCCACGGGAGCTGTGCTGGCAAAGCCTTTGGAGTGGCCATGTGGGACAGTGGGAAGGAATTCCTGCCTGGCAAGGTGGGCAGGCCCTGGCACAGGGTGCCCAGAGCAGCTGTGGCTGCCCCTGGATCCCTGGCAGTGTTCCCTGTCTGTGCATGTCCCTCTCCATGTGTGTATCTCTCCATGCATGTCCCAGTCCGTGTATGTCCCTCCCCATGCATGTCCCAGTCCACACATGTCCCTCTCCACTCCTGTCCCTCTCCACGTGTGTCCCTGTCCCTGCCTGTCCCTCTCCATGGATGCCTTTCTCCCTTGTGTCCCTCTCCATGTGTGTCCCTGTCCCTCTCCATGCCTGCCCTTCTCCACGTGTGTCCCTCTCCACGTGTGTCCCTGTCCCTGCATGTCCCTCTCCATACCTGCCCTTCTCCACGTGTGTCCCTGTCCATGTGTGTCCCTGTCCCTCTCCATACCTGCTCTTCTCCACGTGTGTCCCTGTCCATGTGTGTCCCTGTCCCTCTCCATACCTGCCCTTCTCCACGTGTGTCCCCCTCCACGTGTGTCCCTGTCCATGTGTGTCCCTGTCCCTCTCCATACCTGCCCTTCTCCACGTGTGTCCCTGTCCCTGCATGTCCCTCTCCATACCTGCTCTTCTCCACGTGTGTCCCTGTCCATGTGTGTCCCTGTCCCTCTCCAAGCCTGCCCTTCTCCACGCGTGTCCCTGTCCATGTACGCGTCCCTGTGTGTGTCCCCGTCCCCGCGTGTCCCTGCGCATCCCGGCTCCCGGTGCCCGTTGCCGCCCCGCAGGCACTGCCGGCATTCCCGGCCCCGCAGTTCCGGCCGGGAAGGGCGGGCGTGGCCTCGCGGTGTTCCCCTTCCCGCCGGGCTGGGGGCGGCCCCGCCGCTTTCGCTTTCGTTTCCACGCCGAGCGAGGCTGCTCGCTGCGCGCCCTTCCCGGGGAGATCCCTTCCCGGTGGGATCCCCTTCCCGGGGAGATCCCCTTCCCGGTGGGATCCCGTCCCGTTGGAGCGGCCATGGCAAGTGCCGGGACCGGGGGGAGCGGGGGCCGTGCACCGCGAGGGGCAGGGCCGGGAGGAGCTGGGGGGAAAGCGCTGGGAAAGGCTGGAAAGGGAGCTGGGGAGGGACTGGGGGCAAGGGATGGAGGAACAGGACCCGGGGAATGGCTTCCGCTGCCAGAGGGCAGGGATGGGTGGGAGATTGGGAATTGGGAATTCCTGGCTGGGCTGGAATTCCCAGAGCAGCTGTGGCTGTCCCTGGATCCCTGGCAGTGCCCAAGGCCAGGCTGGACACGCTCAGAGCAGCCTGGAACAGTGGAAAGCGTCCCTGCCCGTGGCAGGGGTGGATTGGGATGAGCTTTAAGGTCCCTCCCAACCCAAACCACTCCAGGATTTGCCAGGAAGCCCCAGCAGCACCCGTTGTCACCGGAGGTGCTGCCCCATTCCCTCCCCGCCCCATTCCCGGCCACATTCCCTCCCTGTTCCCCCCCACATTCCTGCCCCATTCCCCCCCCCCCCCGCATTCCCTCCCTATTCCCAGCCCATTCCCCCTCCCCCCCCCCATTCCGGCCCATTCTCAGCCCCATTCCCCCCGCCATTCCTTCCCCATTCGCGGCCCATTCCCAGCTCCATTCCCTCCCCAATTCCCTCCCCATTCCCCCCCCCCATTCCCTCCCCATTCCGGCCCATTCCCTCCCCATTCCCCCCCCCATTCCCAGCCCTATTCCCCCCCATTCCGGCCCATTATCAGCCCCATTCCCTCCCCATTCCGGCCCATTCCCAGCCCCATTCCCCCCCCATTCCCGGCCCCTCCCGCAGCGCCCATCCCCGCCTGGGAGCAGCTGCTCGGCACAGACGCGTCTCGGGAGTGATTCCGCACAAACCGTGTGTTCCTGGGGTGTTTTTTCCCCCCTAACCCCTCCAGCAGGCCCGAGTGTTGCTCCCAAACACCAGCTGGGAAGGTGTGAGGGCTGTCTGGCAGCTGAGCCGAGCTCCGGCTGCGCCAGGCGTGAGGAAATCCCGCCTGCATCCCGGAGGAGCCCTGCTGGCATTCCCTCCGTGCCGCCGCACCGCAGCCGGGACCGGCTCTCACGCCAGCCTCCCCGCCGGGGATAATTGGCTGCTGTAATTAATCAGAAGCTCCTGGCTCTCGGGGCTTGTCTCCCGGTGGTCCCCCGGGATTTGGGCAGGCACGGCTCCCTCAGCAGCACATCCCGCTCTGGAGCTGGGAGCCTGCTTTAGGCAGCCCAGCCCAGGAAAAGGAAACAAAACAAAACAAAACAAAAACCTTAAGAGAAGTTTAAAACTTAATATAAGTTTAAAGAACTCAGATGGAGTGGCTGACCACAAGTACAGCTCCTGTGACAGCTCGTTCCCACAAACGCTGCCGTGCAGAAAACCCAAATGTATCTCCAGAAGTGGGTGAACTGTCAAATGTAGTCAGTGCTCCAGAGTTTGCAGTGATTTTCCCAATTATTCCCAGTGAAATGTCGCTGGTTATGTCCGTGTGACGAGAGCGGGAGGGAAGCCTGCCCTTCCTAACAAGACGAGGATCAAATCCCGTTTGGGCTGGGGTTTGCGGGATGCTCCTGGGGCTGGCTCTGCTGGGAATGGAGTGTGCGTGATCCATGCTCCGCGAGCCTGGGCTGCCTGGCATTCTGTTCTCCCCGTTTAGCCATGGGATCCATGAAACGGATGGAGCGAGCTGAGTCAGAGCACAGCCCGGCCCTCCCGAATTTATCGGGGAATCTGCCCTTCCACTGCGGGGAATCCGCTGAGCATCACACGCAGTCACAATTTTTTACTCTCTTCTGATGTTAAATATTAGACTCGGAGGAAGCCCCGTTACCAGTGGGACTTTCCAGCTGAGAAACTTAAATTTAGAGTTCATTTTCCTGCTTTGAGGAGATACTGAGAGGGTTTAAATGGTTGAGATCCCGGCTCTCCCGAATTTATCGGGGAATCTGCCCTTCCACTGCGGGGAATCCGCTGAGCATCCCACGCAGTCACAATTTTTCATTTTCTTCTGATGTTAAATATTAGACTCGAAGGAAGCCGCGTTAACAGTGGGACCTTCCAGCTGAGAAACTTAAATTTAGAGTTCATTTTTGCTGCTTTGAGGAGATACTGAGAGGGTTTAAATGGTTGAGATCCCGGCTCTCCCGAATTTATCGGGGAATCTGCCCTTCCACTGCGGGGAATCCGCTGAGCATCACACGCAGTCACAATTTTTCATTTTCTTCTGATGTTAAATGTTAGACTCGAAGGAAACCGCGTTACCAGTGGGAACTTCCAGCTGAGAAACTTAAATTTAGAGTTCATTTTTGCTGCTTTGAGGAGATACTGAGAGGGTTTAAATGGCTGAGATCCCGGCTCTCCCAAATTTATCGGGGAATCTGCCCTTCCACTGCGGGGAATCCGCTGAGCATCACACGCAGTCACAATTTTTCATTTTCTTCTGATGTTAAATATTAGACTCAGAGGAACCCGTGTTACCAGTGGGACCTTCCAGCTGATAAATTTAGTGCTCATTTTTGCTGTTTTGAGGAGATACTGAGAGGGTTCAAATGGCTGAGATCCTGGCATTCCTGAATTTAGCATGGAATCTGCCCCTTCCACTCTACAGGGAATCCGCTGAGCATCACACGCAGTCACAATTTTTCATTTTCTTCTGATGTTAAATATTAGACTCGAAGGAAGCCGCGTTACCAGTGGGACCTTCCAGCTGAGAAACTTAAATTTAGAGTTCATTTTTCCTGCTTTGAGGAGATACTGAGAGGGTTCAAATGGCATTTAAAACCATTTTTTAATGCGGGAGCCTGAGGCAGCCTGGCAGGCACTGAGATCTGATCGAGCGGGATTAATTAACCCCCAAATGCACATTGCAAAGGATCCTAAAAAACTAAGAAATTGAAAAAAAAACCAAAACAAAACCAAAAAGATATGATGTGCACTGTCATGCATATCATTCACATCTAAAGACTGAATTTTATCTGTTTTGAAAATGAACTTCTCTCCCTACACGGAAGCAACAATATTTATTTTCATTAGATATATTATATTAGATATATTATATATATATATATATAAGATATATTACATATAAACATATAAAATAATATGTATAATATATAATAGATATATCTATAATATCCATTCTATATTAATATATATAATGTTTTACATAATATATATAATATATATAAAATGTATATAAATAAAAGTATATAAATATATGTAAATAGATCTATAGTTTAATATTTAGAAATGTAATGTTAAAAGGTAAGTCTTCCTAATTTTTTCAGAGATTATGCATTCTTCATGGATCCTTTTTTCTATTTTTATATATATACAAAATATATATATATATAAATAAACCATATATAAAGTATATATATTTATATAGTTTAGTATTTAGAAATGTAGTGTTCAAAGGGATGGCTTCCTAATTTTTTCAGAGATCATGCTTTCTTCATGGATACTTTTTTCTATTTATATATATATATTATATATATATATAAATATTTATCTATATAAAGTATATATATATATAATTTAGTATTTAGAAATATAGTGTTCAGAGGGATGTCTTCCTAATTTTTCAGAGATCATGCATTCTTCATGGATACTTTTTTCTATTTTTATATATATATATATAAATATATATTATATATATATAAATATATATAAAAATATATATTATAATGTATATAAATAAATATATATATAAAGTATATATATACGTAATTTAGTATTTAGAAATGTAGTGTTCAGATGGATGCCTTCCTAATTTTTTCAGACATCATGCATTCTTCACGGATACTTTTTTCTATTTTTATATATATATATATAAAAATATATATTATATATATTTTATAAATATATATTATATATATAAATATATATATACTATATATAAATAAATAAATAAATAGATAAAAATATATAAAGTATATATATACGTAATTTAGTATTTAGAAATGTAGTGTTCAGATGGATGCCTTCCTAATTTTTTCAGACATCATGCATTCTTCATGGATCCTTTTTTCTATTTTTATATATATATATAAAGATATATATTATATATATATTATAAATATATATTATATATATATAAATATATATTATAATATATATAAATAAATATATATATATAAAGTGTATATATACGTAATTTAGTATTTAGAAATGTAGTGTTCAGAGGGATGTCTTCCTAATTTTTTCAGACATCATGCATTCTTCATGGATACTTTTTTCTATTTTTATATATATATATATATAAATATATATTATAATATATAAAAATAAATATATATATAAAGTATATATATACGTAATTTAGTATTTAGAAATGTAGTGTTCAGAGGGATGCCTTCCTAATTTTTTCAGACATCATGCATTCTTCACGGATACTTTTTTCTATTTTTATATATATATATATATAAATATATATTATATATATTTTATAAATATATATTATATATATATAAATATATATTATAATATATATAAATAAATATATATATATATTATATATATAAATATATATTATAATATATAAAAATAAATATATATATAAAGTATATGTATACGTAATTTAGTATTTAGAAATGTAGTGTTCAGAGGGATGCCTTCCTAATTTTTTCAGACATCATGCATTCTTCACGCACCCTTGTTTCTATTGCTGCTGGAAAATGCTCTTTTCCAAACTTGAAACAGAGGCGTGAAGAGCGCGTACCAGTCCAAAGACAGAAAAGCCACCACCAGCAGGGGGGAATCGCGGAGGGCGCGGGAGCCTCTCCGGGGTGGGCGTTTGGGGTCCCTGCTGAGGTTGCCCTCTGTGCGCAGGCTGCGGGCCGGGGCGCGAGGACCGTGGTCGTCGGCGGGGTCCCAGCCGGCGTCCTGCAGGACGAGCTCCTGGCCGACCTCCTCACCATCCACTTCCAAATGTCCAGCAACAGCGGCGGCGACGTCGAGGACGTGGCGTATCCCACGCCGAGCCAAGGAGTGGCCTACGTGACCTTCGAGGAGCAGGAAGGTGTTGGAATCAGTGTGCTTAAAGGGCAGCCGTGACCCAGGGAATCGGCGCCAGGATGATGTGGAATTGAACCACAATTTGTTACAATTCCAAATGCCAAGTCCTCTTAGGACGTTGAGCTTGTCAGCAAAACTTGGGAGTTAAACAAAATTTAATTTGAATTTTTAATTCAAAATTTAATTTGAAGTCTTAATTCAAAATTTAATTTGAAGTCTTAATTCAAAATTTAATTTGAAGTTTTCAAATGAATGTCTAAACTTAAGTGCTGAAACTAAAACATTTAAATTTATAATTTAAAAGTTAGCCAAAGTTTAAGTGCAAAATTTAGTCTGAAGTTTTAAAACGAGCTTCTAAACTTAAGTGCCAAAACTAAACAATACAAATTTATAATTTAAAAGTAAGCCAAAGTTTAAAGGCAAAATTTAGTCTGAAGTTTTGAAACGAGCTTCTAAACTTAAGTGCTAAAACCAAACAATACAGATTTATAATTTAAAAGTTAGCCAAAGTTTAAGCGCAAAATTTAGTCTGAAGTTTTGAAACGAGCTTCTAAACTTAAGTGCTAAAACCAAACAATACAGATTTATAATTTAAAAGTAAGCTAAAGATTAAACACAAAATTTAGTTTGAAGATTTAAAACAAACTTCTAAACTTAAGTGCTAAAACCAAACAATACAAATTTATAATTTAAAAGTTAGCCGAAGTTTAAACGCAAAATTTAGTCTGAAATTTTAAAACAAACTTCTAAACTTAAGTGCTAAAACCAAAAAATACAGATTTATAATTTAAAAGTAAGCTAAAGATTAAACACAAAATTTAGTTTGAAGATTTAAAACAAACTTCTAAACTTAAGTGCTAAAAGCAAAACATATAAATTTATAATTTAAAAGTAAGCAAAAGTTTAAACGCAAAATTTAGTTTGAAATTTTAAAAAAACGTCTAAAGTGCTAAAAGCAAAATATATAAATTTATAATTTAAAAGTAAGCCAAAGTTTAAACAGAAAATTTAGTTTGAAATTTTAAAACAAACTTCTAAACTTAAGTGCTAAAACCAAAAAATATAAATTTATGATTAAAAAAAAAAACCCAAACATTAACCTAAATTTAAAAGAAATAGTAAAATTTTAAAATATTTTAATAAAAATAATTAAATAATAAATTAAAAATTTTAATATAATACTATATATTTATAAATTCTATTAACTTGTACTGTTTATTCTATAAATGTTATAAATACTATATTATAAATATATGTAAACAATATTAAAATTATTATATAAATACAATATTACTATATTATAAATACTATATTATTGCAATTACTATTTTACTATAAATACTATATAAATGACTATAAATACTATATAAATTGCTATAAATACAATATTACTATAGTATAAATATTATAAATTTATACTATAAATATATAAATACTATAATTAAGGAGAAAAAAATTTACACTATAATATGAATCCAAAAAACACAATATTTAAAAATTAAGTTAAAAACATGCATATCTTTATTAATATTTTATTAATCAATAACTTTAAAAAAATTTTATAACTTTTTTAACTCTACTAAAACTAAAAATCTATACTATAATATACTAAAATTATAAGTGCTACTACTAAAACTATAACTAAAAAATGATACTATATAATAAGTAAAAATATAACTAAAAATATGACTAAAAATCTTATAACTTTTTAAACTATACTGTGACAATAGAAACTAAATGCACCCTTCTTATCGATAAAAAATTTAAAAAAAAAAAAAAAAAAAGAAATCACATCATCTGAAGACCCCAAAAATCTTCTGTCTAACTTCCTCAAAACTCTTGCAGCTCTCCTCAGGAGGCTGAAGCCTCTCTGGTAATCAGGTCGAGTTTCAGGGTTTTGTTTCTGCGCGTCGAAGTGCGGGCTCGCTCGCCGTGCAAGGCGTTACGTGTGTTCTGCCGGAACAAATTTATGCCAGGAACGGTGAATTCTTTTTGTAGTGGGGCTCTGGGGGATAAATCTCTGCCAGTTCCCGTGCCAAGGAGCCGGGCTGGTGTCTCCCAGAGCAATTGGGATGGAATGTTGGGCGAGAGGATGGAGTGGGCTGCACTGGGAGGGTGCAGGAAGGGTTCCAGCAGGCTGGAGGTGACGGGCTCATTGCTCCACTGGTGCCTCAGGGTTTGGCTTTTCTATTTTCCACGTTCTGTGCTGCTTCAGTGTGCAGCTCTGAGCTTCACATTCAGTGTTGCTGAGCTCTCTGCACAGAGCAGGGAGACAAAACAATTCCTTCTCCAGCTGGGCACCAAGGACAAATGATCCCAATCCCAGCCCAGGAGCACAAACACCGTGGGCTGGAGAGAGAAAAACAAGCAGGATGGGACTCGATCACCTAAAGCTGGAACTGGACAATGAACTGCAATGTGCCAATGGAGCAGAGCTGATCCCAGGGAGAGCCCCCGGGAGCGCTCGTGCATTTTGGGACCATTTGGGTTCATCTTGGGTGCAGCCCTGGCTGGGCTCTGGTGCTGCCCAGGGTGGATCCATGGAGGAGATCCTTTTCATGGATCCCTGCTTTATTCTGTGACTCTGCCCAGCCTCTGCTCTAGGGCAGCCTGCTCAACAAGTGAATCTTGTTTGTTTTCAGCTGTGGAGCGTGTTCTGAAGAAGGATCAGCATCTCCTGCAGGACAAGAGGCTGGCCAGGCCCTACCCCCTGACAGTGACCCGCTACTGCCACAGCGTGAGCTCCCCCCTAATGTCATTAGCACTGCTTTAATTGAGGGGATGGGACCCAGTCGGGCTAAAACCCATTTGTTGCTCAGATAAACATCAGTCTCAGAGGCTGTGGGGTTTAAGAGAGCACGCAGTCGGCCATAAGAAATGGTCACAGGTTCTTTGTTACAAGGCAATACAGAACTTTCTAACCCAGTGGACAGTTGCCACAAAGCTTATTTTGCTTTTCTAACCTACCACCTTTGCTCACTTCTGCTGCAATGAATCTGCTTTTATCCATGGGCTGCTTTACACGTACACACAGATGCTTCTCTTACAACTTCTAAACTCTTAGGTGACTCTGTACAATTTCATTTCTACATTACAAACCCTTCACCATCTTACCAATACAGTGTCTCACTTAAGGCATACTCTTACTTACAGCTATAGAAACAGAAGTTGATGATTTTTTGCTTAGTCCGTGTATTGTATTTTTACATCAGTCCAAGCTTCTCCCGAGGCTGCAGATCAAACCCTCCTGTGTCTGTGGAAGTTTCTGTCTTTCCATTTCCCGCACCTAATTCATCTAATTTTGCTTAATGCCTCATTAGCCACTCCTTAACTTCTCCCATTCACAATTCCAGGCCTTCCTCTGGGTCACGTGCACCCTGAGCCTGGCTGTTTTCAGAGATCACTTGGTTTTAGAAGATCTGGTGGCGGAGATGAAGAAGCAGAGCCCGGCGTTGAGCTTTGGGCCTTTGCAGCGTGACGGGCAGATTGCTGTGCGAGGCTCCTTCCCAGCACTCCGAGCGCTGAGAGAATTCCTCTTGCTGAAGGCAAAATCCCTCTCAGAGGAGCCCAGAAGAGAGGGAAAATCCCACCAGAGACCGAGGAGGAAGCTGCAGGAGCACAGAGGTGCCGCGGAGACGAGGAGTTCCGTTCAGGAAACACAGAGGGAAAAACAAGTGCTGGTTCTGGACACGGATATCTATCACTACATGAGGTGCTTTCTTCCCAGAGCATTCCAGGGAAATGACGTTGTCATTTCTGGTGTCACTGACGGTGACATCACCACCGTGTGCATTGAGAGTGCTGGCAGCAAGGCTGGTGCTTTGCAGGGATTAAGGGCCAAGAAAATGATTGAAAATTACTCCGTGGAGCTCCAGAAGGTGTTAAGGAAGGAAAGGATCTGCCTCAAGGAGCCCAGCAGAGCTGAGAAGCAGAGATACAAACAGCTCTGCGAAAGGCTGAAACCCCGGTACCCCAAAGTGCTGATCATCCCCTGTGACACCCACATGGACCTTGTGGGACCTTCTGCAGATGTTTTTGGGTTCACAGAGGAGGTGAAGAGGCACTCCAGGTAGGAGTGAGGGTTCCTGGAGTTTGGATTTCTCACCCAGACTGTGCCTGTGGCCCCGTGGCGCTGCAGACCTCCCTGTGTGGCACTGGGATGTCACTTTGTCCCACTCACAGGCTGGCAACTCTGCACGGGAAGGTGACCAAGCCTGGCTCCCCCCCAAATACCAAATTAAGGTCAGAACAAAAAAAATCAATGTTCTCTGCATCTTTCATGAGCTTGGGGACCTCTTCTGCCCAGAAGCAGCCACATTTCCTTTCGGTACCTCAGTGCATTCTCATCCCAGCTTGCTGTCAAGGAGTACATGATGAGAAAAGAGATTTTATTTTATTTTTTTTTTTTAAGCTGGGTGTGCCAACCATGTAGGAAACCCTGCAGGGAAGTTCTGTGTGAGGTTCTGTGAGCAGCCAGGAATGGGGTCCTTTCCTGGGCCTTTATCTGCAGAGGGACCCTTGAGAAGAGAGCTGGGACACTTGGCAGAGCAAAATGCACCTGAAATGGACAGGCTTGGGAAAGCCTTGGAACCTCTTCCCTGCACGAAACAGGCAAGTTTGTTTTCATAGGAGCAATAATGGGGTTTTTTTCCAGCTGTAAAGGCTTCTGCAGCATCTCTTGACAGCTTATTTACACATGAAAGTGTGTCCAGAGATTTGATGGGAAAATTTGGGGGCGTTCAGACTTTGGAATCAGATTCTGTTTATGCAAATCTGTTTCTGTATCCATTACAAAGGCACAAACGGGGTTGTTTTTTTTTTTTTTTTAACCAGTTTAGAAAATAGCTTTTATTTTGTGATATCTGTGTGTTTAGAATAATTTGTCAAAACATCCAGAGCAACTTTTCTGCCTGATGCGCAGGGAAAGTTTTAGGGGTTTATGCCATTAAAGAAAAGAGTTCTCCAAAACGTTGTGTCTGTGTTTTTTTAACCTAATCCCAGATTTTTGGTTGGAAGCCCAAGAAATGCTCGAGGCATTTTCTTGTCATGACTGATTCTCCATTGCAGTGGTGCCAGTGAGAGGTGTTAAACAATATTTTAAAAATGAGTGTCAAGGCAGCAAGTTGATGAGCTTAAGTGCTTTGCTCAATTGGGAGAGGGATATTTAAAGCTACTTAATAGGGAGCAATATAATAATAATAATAATAATAATAATAATAATAATAATAATAATAATAATAATAAACAACATTAATAATAAAAATAATAATAACAATATTTAATTTCATCCTTTCCAAGTTCCACCATGCTCTGCAGGTTCTCCAAGGGCCTCAGGGATGGGAAACTCGGGAAAACTCCCCCTGGAGCTCTTTGGGGTCATCCTCACAGAACCCAAGCAGAGATGGGAAGTTTTTCAACCTTGTCAAAGAGAAAATCCTCTATGAAGGATAATCCTTTAATGAAATGAGTGCTGTTTTCCAGTGTCCACATTGAGCTTCTCATCTTTTTTTCTGAAAAGCTTTTTTTTTTTTTTTTTTTAATTTTTTTTTTCCTGATTCAGAGCTTTGGCATTTCCTATTTGCTCAGCAGGCAGAGCAGTGGCACTGGTGTCTGTGTGAGCCCTGGCTGGCTGCTGCTGGCCGGGGGTGGATTTTGAGTCACTTTTGGCATCAGCACAGCTGGCAGCAGCACTTCAGGTGTCCTTCAGGTCTGGTTTTCTGCCAAACAACTCCTCCTTACCCAGGGATCTGCAGTCATGACCTCAAAGCCTTGGAATCACAGCTGAATAAAATGTTCTTTTCGAACCCTGGCTCAGCTGGAGCAGCTCCTCTTCACATCCCCTTTGCCCCCACGTCCTTGGCACCCCTTCAGCATTATCCCATTGTTCCCGGGGCTCTCCATCTGCCGCTCTCATTCCCAGGATGTCGCTTCTGGAGACAAAAAGAGCCTTTTTGCCTGGGCTGTTTTGTTTCTGGAGTGCTTTGGAAAGATGCATCTGGGGGTGGTGGCTGGGGAAAGAGGAGCAGAGGAGCTGCTGTGCTCCAGGGCTGCTTTTCCAGCTTGGATTTGGCTGGGAATGCCCCACCTTTGGCATTGGGGTGGATCCAGGGCCGGCGGTTTCTGAAACAACCAGAACAACATCACCAGTGAAACACACGTTCCTTCCCTCACCGTGCACATTCCATGGAAAACAATGGATATTTAGTAAAACCCCCCAAATTTGGCCATGACCATGAATATTCCAACAAATCCAACCAAACAAACCCGCGTTAGGGCTGCTCAGGGATTTGCCAGCTCTCCTTCTCACAGTTATTTTTATGGCAAGCAAGGCTCTGCTGTCTCTATGAAATTCCACTTGAAAAATATTTGTGTGTGTTGGATAATATCTGGGGAAGCAGCTGTTATTCCTGGATCTGTTGGTTGACTCAGGACTCTCAGGTTTGCACATTAATTTGAATAAAAAACTTGCTCAGGAGACCTCAACAAAATATTTGTGCCCCCACTCGCTGCCCTCCCCCAGAAGGGGAGAAATAAGAGATGTAAAAATACAAAGCCTAATTTTGATTTGAGGCACAACTCCTCCTGGAAAATAAATTTAAAAAATAACTTAAGAAGGCAGAAATAGCAGCAGAATGTGAGCTCAGTTCCTGGCAGCACCTGGCTACAGTCAGTGGGGAAAACACCTTAAAAACACCTTGAAAATACCTTAAACCCACGAGGATTTGAGGGACATCCCTCAGCAGGAAAATATCAGCCGGTTTGGAGGCCAAAGCAACCTGCTGGTTGTCCTGGGGGGCTCGGGGAGGTGGTGCAGCAGGAATGATTGAGCAGAATCCTTCAGCATCCCTGACACAAAGGGCTGCTCCTGCAGGGAGGGAGGACAAAGCCTCCCCCGTTCCCCATTGTACCTGTGCATCTCATTATGCAGCTGGAAGGATGGACGCCGTTCCTGCGGGAAGGAGGGTTTTCCATGAGGGGAAAAAAAGCCCTTGCTGCAGATTTCTTGTCCCCCAAGCTGCCCCTGCCACCTTTGAGCTGCTCTCAAAACTTTGTGCGTTTGCTCCAAGCGCACAAACTGCAAAAGAGCTGTCACATCTCCTGAAAAATTGCCATCCCCAGAGGAATATTCTGAAGGAATATTCTGCTTTTGAGAGCCGTGTGTTTTATTTAAAAACAACCCCCGGAACGTTGTGTAAGAAAAATAAACAGAGTTAATAACAGCTATCTCGTTATCTGAAGCAACTTTCACACCCACGCCTTTGTCAGGCCACGCTGGAGACTGGGAAGCATCCAACCCAGGTGAAAATGGGAATATTTACCAGCTGAGGGTGGTTGGTGAGTCCCTGCAGCCATCCAGGGGTGGATCCCACCAGGAGAGAGGAGATGGATTTAGCAGGGATCTCCCTTGGCTCCAGGAACAAACCCTCCTTCCTGTTCTGGTGCACATCTTGTGCCAGAGAAAAGCAGCTGTGACCCTGCCCAGGGGGGCTGGAAAGGCTTGGAAAGGCTTGGAAAGGCTTTCTGCATTGCTCAACCCTTCCGAGGTGGCTTCTCCCTCACATCCAGGGAGGTCGGTGTTCCAGGATCCATGGCTTAATTCCAAAGAACTCCTTGGGGCTCCTTCCCTTCGCTTGCTGCAGTTAGCAGTGAAAAGACCTTTTCCACCCCTCTCTTTTAAATTAGGAGCACTGAGAAGTCCCATGTGGGTACTTTACCACCTTCACCTAAATTAGAGGATGGGAGTCTTCCTTGACTTCTGCAGCAGCTGCCTGAAGGTAACCAGGCACCCTGGCCAAGGGGATGAAAAATAATCATTAATTTTAATTATGATTTAAAGCAAACCAGAAAAAAAAAATCGAGTAAGACTGCACAAGTCAGGACTGACAGCACCTGGTCTGCTTGTACTTTTTCCTTAGTTGTAGGAGTTGTAGAACATCTGCTGGAAAGCAAATCCCTTTTTCTACTTTCCTAACACAGCTTTCCTTTGTCTCCTGACACCCATTAATGACCTTTGAAGAAAGCTCCTGAAAGGAACTCAGTTCAGGAAAAACACCACCTCTGCAGGCAGCAGCACCAGTGCTGGGCTGTTGCATTAAATGCGGTTTCCAGGTGGATTTTCCCTGTCCTTTCTGCTCCTGCCTTTGTCATGGGAGCAGTGGGGATCAGCAGCTGTGGGAAATGAATTTGTAGAGAATTTGTAGAGACTTCTCTCACGGTGTTGCAAAAGCTGATAGGCCAAGAAACACTTATAATGTATTGTAATTAGGAAATAGTTGACTTCTGATTGTGATGGCGTGAATTATAACATCTGTATCGTCTCACCCTTCACATGGGACTGAAAATGGAATAAAAGCTTTTAAAACACCTCTCAGTTACCCCATCTCTAAATCAGAAAAGGGCCTACTCCAACAAGCACCTGCCGCCCAGAATACCAAAGGGGAAAAAACACTGGGATAAAATACTGGAAAAACAAAGTTGTGTTGTGTTTGTGCAGCTGGAATAGTTTCCTACTCCTGAAGCCCCTGGAGAAGGAATGCCGGGGTGGGATGGCGCAGGAAAGGCGGGATTTCTCCGCGCTGGGATTTTCTCAGCTCACCCCGATGGAGCAGGCTGCGTGTGCCGGAGCTGCTCGTCCCATTCCCCAGAGACCTTTTGGGGTCACTCTGGGCTCTCAGCCGCCGCTGGATCCCTCCTGGGACACGGGGACACGAGCAGGTGCCACCAGCCGGAGCTTGTCCCGTCCTCCTCCTCCTGCCGTGAGCTCGGCAACACAAGAGGGAGCCAGACGCTTTGGAGCCGGAATTCCAAGGTCTGCGCCGGGCTCCTGCCCTGCTGCGGGAGGAGGAGAGCCGGGAGCGGCTCCTGCTCCTTCCTGGGGCTGCTGGAAGCCGAGCTCAGCTCGCCTTTCCCTGGAGGAGATGTTGGGATCGGGTCCTGGCTCAGCTCGCCTTTCCCTGGAGGAGATGTTGGGATTGGGTCCTGGCTCAGCTCCCCTTTCCCTGGAGGAGATGTTGGGATTGGGTCCTGGCTCAGCTTCCCTTTCCCTGGAGGAGATGTTGGGATCGGGTCCTGGCTCAGCTCACCTTCCCCTGGAGATGTTGGGATCGGGTCCTGCTCCATCCCAATCTTAACTCCCCTTTCCCTGGAGGAGATGTTGGGATCGGGTCCTGGCTCAGCTCACCTTCCCCTGGAGATGTTGGGATCGGGTCCTGCTCCATCCCAATCTTAACTCCCCTTTCCCTGGAGGAGATGTTGGGATCGGGTCCTGGCTCAGCTTCCCTTTCCCTGGAGGAGATGTTGGGATCGGGTCCTGGCTCAGCTCACCTTCCCCTGGAGATGTTGGGATCGGGTCCTGGCTCAGCTCACCTTCCCCTGGAGATGTTGGGATCGGGTCCTGGCTCAGCTCACCTTCCCCTGGAGATGTTGGGATCGGGTCCTGGCTCAGCTCACCTTCCCCTGGAGATGTTGGGATCGGGTCCTGCTCCATCCCGATCTCAGCTCCCCTTTCCCTGGAGGAGATGTTGGGATCGGGTCCTGGCTCAGCTCACCTTCCCCTGGAGATGTTGGGATCGGGTCCTGCTCCATCCCGATCTCAGCTCGCCTTCCCCTGGAGGAGATGTTGGGATTGGGTCCTGGCTCAGCTTCCCTTTCTGTGGAGGAGATGTTGGGATTGGGTCCTGGCTCAGCTCACCTTCCCCTGGAGATGTTGGGATCGGGTCCTGCTCCATCCCGATCTCAGCTCCCCTTTCCCTGGAGGAGATGTTGGGATTGGGTCCTGCTCCCTCCTAGAGCTATGGGAAGCCAGCTCAGCTCACCTTCCTCTGGAGATGTTGGGATCAGGTCCTGCTCCATCCCTGAGCTGCTGAAAGGTGAGCTCAGCCCACCTTTCCCTGGAGGAGATGCCAGGATCAGATCCTGCTGCATCCTGAGCGCAACTCGCCTTTCCCTGGAGGAGATGCCGGGATCAGATCCGGCTCCATCCCGACCTCACCTCCCCTTTCCCTGGATGTTGGGACCAGGTCCTGCTCCATCCCGAGCTCACCTCGCCTTTCCCTGGAGATTTTGGGACCGGGTCCTGCTCCATCTCTGAGCTGCTGGAAGCCAAGCTCAGCTCACCTTTCCCTGGAGGAGATGCCGGGATCAGATCCTGCTTCATCCCGACCTCACCTCACCTTTCCCTGGAGGAGGTGTTGGGATCGGGTCCTGCTCCACCCCTGATCTCAGCTCCCCTTTCCCTGGAGGAAATGCTGGGATCAGATCCAGCTCCATCCCGATCTCAGCTTGCCTTTCCCTGAAGGAGATGTTGGGATCAGATCCGGCTCCATCCCGATCTCAGCTCGCCTTTCCCTGAAGGAAATGCCGGGATCAGATCCGGCTCCATCCCGATCTCAGCTCGCCTTTCCCTGAAGGAAATGCCGGGATCAGATCCGGCTCCATCCCAATCTCAGCTCGTCTTTCCCTGGAGGAGATGTTGGGATCAGATCCGGCTCCATCCCGATCTCAGCTCGCCTTTCCCTGGAGAAGATGTTGGGAGCGGCTCCTTCCCACCTTTCCTTGCCCAGGATGCTCTCCCAGCAGCTCCTCTCAAGGTCCTGTAAAACCGGGATTTCACGCGGCGCTCGTGGGTGTCGGAGAGGAGCAGAAGGCTGTGATTAATCCCTCGTTAAACACGCTGTAATTAAACCGTGCTGTAATGAATGCTGTGTTAAATAAACCCCATTATCCCAGCCCCGGAGCCAGGTGAGCTCGGTGAGGCTGCTCACAGGTGAGCTGGGACCACGCCGAGTTCCCAGCTGGGAGAACACGGAATGAGAGCATCTTTAAGGTCCTTTCCCCCCAAACCACTCTCCTCTCTGCGTGGGATGTCCCCTTTATCTCCCACTGCTCTGATCCCGGCTTACCTGGGCTCCTGGTCGCTCCTAATCCCCTCCCGATCTCTCCAAATACACGGATTTTGGAGGAGAGACCCCTCCAGCTCCCGGGCACCGCTGCACTGAGGAATTTAACCCTTCCCTTCCCCTCCAGGCTGCAGTCAGTGGCACCAAAACTGTCACTTTAGACACCCTGGAATAAAAATTTAAAAACCTTCACTTCCACTTTGACGTGGATTGTGACAAATTTTTCCTGGTGTAGCAACAAAAGCTGCTTCTCTCCTTCATGGTACAGAGAATTGTGCTCTGGCCTGCACTGGGAGCTTGCTGTGCTTAAAACCATCATCTTCACCATCATCTGGGTGCTTTTATTTTTCAGCAAAAAGCTCTTGTGTGGATACAAGCAGTCCTGAACAAGTGGAAATTTTAATTCCCACACTAAACCCTCCCCGAGAGGCTTTTCCCCCTCTGTTGGATGAACATCTCCCCCAGGAGTGAAGGGTTTGGCATTTCTCTCAGCAACACTTCACATCTCCCAAACCTTCTGAATAACACTGAGACCCCAGCATCTGCTGTGCCGGCCCAGAAGAGAGCAGGAAGGGTTTTCCAGGCTTTTCCAGGTTAATTCCTGGCACTGCCAGGTCTGGAATGAGATTTCCATAGGGGGAAAACAGCCTGGAGGGAATGCTGGGGTGTACAGAAATCCCTGCAGGGGAGGGGGCTCATTTGGATGCAAAAAAAGCCAGGAAGAGGGAGCAGAGTTTTACTCAGATATGGCTTAACCTGAGCTCCCAAACCCACACAAAACCACGGCTGGAAATGCTGGGTTTGTGGCAGCTGCAGGATTTCCCCCACTGGAGGACTTCCCCAACACATGGAGCTGTTGGAGAGCGAACCAGCTGCAAAGGAGAGGAAGCTGAAGACACAAAGATGAGGAAAACCCACGAAATAATCTCATTTAAACCCTCCTGAAGCCAGACCAGAGTAACTGCGTTTATTCAGTTGCTGGCTCTGCTGTTGGCAGCGCTGTCCCCAAAGCGTCACCCACGTCCCCCCATCCCCACCCCCAGGCTGCTCTGCACCCCTGTGTGCAGTGTCAGCAGCCTCGAAGCTATTTGAAGTCTTGCCAGTTTGGGGCTTGTTAAATTTCAAGCTGTTTTTTAAAAATTATTATTATTTGTTAGATTTTTTTTTTTTGGTGTTAAATTCTCGGTTTTTTAATGTGAGTAACCTTGAAGAGCTCCCAGACTTGCAGCGCTGCCGTGGGAATCACAGATTGAATACCTAATCAAATGAGAGGTCCTCAAGGATTATATTTGGCTGAAAATCAGAAGGAATTTGGGTGGGGAGGGACCTTAAAGCCCATTTTTTCCAAGCCTTGCCACCTCCCACTATCCCAGGGTGCTCCAAGCCCCGTCCAGCCTGGCCCTGTCTTACCTTGGCAGAATCTCTTTTGTGATTTTCCTGAAATAATTGTGGTTTTGGTAAGGATAGGCAGCTCTCCTGAAGGATCATTTATCCCCCTTTGGAACAGGTGATTTGCTGTCTTTAACTCAGCTTTTTTGGGAATGCTGAGGAAGGCTAGCAGTGCCTCTCCTGCCCGTGCCAAGCTGCCCCACATTCCGTGCACAGCATTTCCTGGGATCTAGGACTGAGAAAGTTGCTTAAAAAAAAAAAAATCTATATATTTCCCCTGGATTTGGAGAGGACACAAACCCCTGGCACACCCAGGGGATCCCTGGGACTGCTGCCCCAGGATGTCTGGCTGTGGCTGAGGCTGAGATTCCCAAATGTTCAGGTGCCCTGGGACTGTCCCAGCCCTTCCAGCCCCCCTGCCCAGGGGTTTGTGCTGCCTGCTGGGAATCTCACCCAGCTGCATCCAGGTGAGAGCCTCATCCAGCTGAAGACGAGTGAACTGAGCTCAGCCCCTCCATGCTAAAAGTCTTAAATTTCTCACCCGAGCGACATACCATACCACTCTTTTGTCGGGGTCGGGTTGGCAAGACCCCAGCAGTGTGGAAGTCCTTTTTCCCTAGCCCGGCAGCCAAAGAAGACGTCTGGAAGGCGTGAAGCTGAGTTTTCAAGGTTGTTTATTTCTTCTTATCTAAAATATTTTCTCTCTGACCCGCCGAGGTCCAGCTAGTACAGAAGCCATGGCAGTCTGCCCTGAGCCCCGGGCGTCTCCCACATTATATACCCAAAATTACGTGTACCATGTTCACAGTTCCCATACCAATACCTAAAATCTCTGTTGGACAGTGCGTCCCCATCCCAGACCAACAGAAAAGTGTCACCATCACACCGAGACATGGAGGACAAGAAGAAGGAAGAAAAGGCTAGGGCACGCCCAGATTCCTTCATATTGTACCCCTGAATTACATTCTAGAAAACCCCAAAATTCTACTTTTTCACCCTGTGTCAATTCCCTTATTTCACTACTCAAGCCCTTGTGGCTCGTAATTCCTCACACAGAGTTGGCAGCTTTTCCAATGGGCTGGAATCAAAGCCACAGGTTTTTTTGACTTTATGCCAAGGTCCCTGAGCCCCCTGCCAGGGTCTGGAGACATCCAGAGCAGCCAGAGGGATGTCCTGGACTCCGACACTCTTTATAACTTATTTCCCACTTTTGTGGTCTCCAGTTTATTTTGAGGCTTTCTCCATGAATGAGGGTCAAATTCAGGGCTTCCCTGGGGGTCAGACAGAGAAATATTCCCCTTGCCCTGGGTTTCCACAGCACCTGAATTTGTGCTCTGTGTGGACAGGAAATAAATCTAGGGATGAAAAATAAATCTAGAATGGCAAATGAGGAGGGAATTCCTGATCCCACCCCAGTGCTGAGGAGCGGGGGTTTCACCCATCCCTTTTTTGGGATGTCCGGGGTTGGGTGGATGCTCAGGAGATCCTCAGGGATGGATCAAACACAGGGAGAACTGGAAAACTGACTGGAAAAAGCAGCTTCCCTCAGGACTGTGCCAGCTCAGGCTGTGCTGAGTTGTTCAGGCTGGAAAAGACCTTTAAGGTCATTAAATCCAGCCATGAACTGGACACTCCTGAAATGCCACATCTGCATCCCTGGGGAATCCCTCCCATGGGATACAACCACAAGGAGGTCTCAAAAAAAAAATCAAATTTTAATATTTTATCTCAATTAATTTGTATATTTCTAAATTTAATATTTTACCTCAATTAATTTCTATATTTCTATATTTCTATATTTCTATATTTCTATATTTCTATATTTCTATATTTCTATATTTCATTATATTTTCTGTATATATTATATGCATTTAAATTAATATATTTCTATATTTAATATACTTATGTGGTGTATGTTATGGACATTGTTTTAAATTCATATATTTCTAATTTTTAATATACAAATAAATTATTTAATATATTTATGTGGTGCATATTATATACATTATTTTATTTAAATATATTTTATATATTTATATAGAATGTGTTGTTTCTATATTTATGTGCTACATGAAGATTTAATTCTATTATTATGGAACTTTAAATAAATTGTTTATATTCATTTCTCTTAATATGGGCAGCACTTTAAGGCTGAGCTCCACCCCACTCACCCCTCCCAGGAACCCCGTGCTCCGTAAACTCAGATTTTCCATAGGCTGAAAAGGCAGGATTGCCCTGGACAAGGCTCAGCCACAGCTGCATAAATCCCTCCTGTTTTCTGGGAAAGCCCGGCAGGGCAAACTTGCTTTTTTGTGTGTTAAAAATGAGATTTTTCAGGATTTCAATGTCTGCACCCTGGCAGAGGCTGAGTGACAGGCACCACATCAGCACCAATTATTGCCAGTTATTATCCTCAATCCTGAGCCATTCCTGGGGCCTGAAATCATTCCCACAAAAGTGTTTGGGGCACCTCAGCCTTGGGAAGTTTTCCAGAGATGATCTTGGGTTTGGGCTCCTGGAATATCAGGATTTGGTTTTCCAGGGATTTTCTGCTGGGAAGTTTGGGTTCCACCTGAATTTTATCCTATTCCTGTGGAGTTATTTCCCACATAGACATGGAATTTAGGCTCCTGGAATAATGGGATTTAGTTTTCCAGGAATGCCAGGGATTTGCTGCTGGGAAGTTTGGGTTTCACCTGAACTTTATCCTATTTCTCTGAGTTATTTCCCATATTAACATGGAATTTGGGCTTCTGGAAGAACAGGATTTGGTTTTCCAGGGGTTTGCTGCTGAGAAATTTGGGTTCTACCTGAATTTTATCCTATTTCTCTGGAGTTATTTCCCATGATAGTCCAGCACATTAACATGGAGTTTGAGGCAATGCCTCAATTGTTTGGAAAAGTGATCATTACGTAAAATGAGAGTAAACGTTCTGTGCTTTCAGAACTGCCAAAGTATTGGAATTTCTTTGTTATTTTATGGATGGAAAAATGGAGGCAAAGAGGGCAAACGCTTGCCCGGGGCTGCACATTCAATGGGAGAACAAAAATTGACAATGGCACAGTGAGGTCAGGCCAGGGGAATGTGAACACTTTGTCATCCTCAGGAATTTGGGAAGTGCAGGACACCAGACCCCACATGTTTTTTTTTTTTTTGTCCCTAAAGTCTCAGCTCTCTGCCCTGGGGACGCATCCAAAACCCACCAAAAATTCAGTATATTCCCAGCCTTTCAGCTGGAGAGAGAAAAACCCTGGAAACTAAACCAGGGGAAAACTGTGGCAATGTCCACAGTGGGAAGCTCATGTGGAATTCCAGCCTTGGTGAGGTTGGAAAATCCCCCTGAGATCCAGTCCAGCCATTCCCAGCCTTGTCCCCAAGTGCCACATCCACAGGGCTTTATCCTGTATGATTGGATTTTTAGAGCACAACCCCTTTGGTTTTTTTATTTAATTATTGGATTTTTAGATCACAACCACTTTGGGTTTTTTATCTTACTATAGGATTTTTAGATCACAACCACTTTGGTTTTTTCCTTTATTTTATGATTTGATTTTTAGAGCACAACCCCTTTGGTTTTTCCCTTTATTTTATGATTTGATTTTTAGATCACAACCACTTTGTTTTTTTTTTTTTTTTCTTTCTTTTATTGATTTTTGGATCACAACTCCTTTGGTTTTATTCTTTATTATTGGATTTTTTGATCACAACCCCTTTGGTTTTTTCCTATATTTTATGATTTGATTTTTGGATCACACCCTTTTTGGTTTTGTTCTTTATGATTTGATTTTTCGATCACAACCCCTTTGGTTTTTATTCTTTATTTGATAATTTGATTTTTAGATCTCAACCGCTTGGTTTTTATTCTTTATTTTATTTTTTGATTTTTAGTTCACAACCCCTTTGTTTTTACTCTTTATTATTTGATTTTTAGATCCCAAAACCTTTGTTTCTATTGTTTATGATTTAATTTTTGGATTACAACCACTTTGGTTTTTATTCTTTATTTTATTGATTTTTGGATCACACCCCCTTTGGTTTTATTCTTTATGATTTGATTTTTATATCACAACCCCTTTGGTTTTATTCTTTATGATTTGATTTTTATATCACAACCCCTTTGGTTTTATTCTTTATGATTTGATTTTTATATCACAACCCCTTTGGTTTTATTCTTTATGATTAGATTTTTATATCACAACCCCTTTGGTTTTATTCTTTATGATTTGATTTTTATATCACAACCCCTTTGGTTTTATTCTTTATGATTAGATTTTTATATCACAACCCCTTTGGTTTTATTCTTTATGATTTGATTTTTAGATCACAACCACTTTGGGTTTTTTTCTTTTTTTAATTGATTTTTGGATCACAACCCCTTTGGGTTTTATTCTTTATTTTATTAGTTGATTTTTAGACCACCACCTCCAGGTGTCCAGACGCCTCAGGTGCTCCCATCTTTTTTGGGATGGTGACTCGAGGAGCTCTTTGGAGCTCTCCTGGTTTTCCATGAACACCTGGATGATCCCCTGGTGGGCTTTAATGGCTTTGGGGAGCTGCCAAATCTCCAGATGAGCACCAGAGGAAAAGGGAAACGAATTCCTAAAAAACCACTCTTGAAAGGAACCTCCCAGAACGATAAACACGAAGTGGTTGTGACCTAAAAATCAAATAATCTAATAAAGAATAATGAAACTAAGAGGTTGTGGTCTAAAAATCCAATAATCCAATAAAGAATAAAACCCAAGGGTTTGTGACCCAGGGCAGCCTTTGGTGCCTCTGGGACGTGGGAGCGGCCGTGGCTCAGGTCACCATTTTAAACGGCTGGAATTCCCAAATTAAATGCCTGGAATTCCCAAATTAAAATGCCTGGGATTCCCAAAGTAAAACGCCTGGAATTGCCAAATAATTAAAATGCCTGGAATTCCCAAAGAAAACACCTGGAATTCCCAAATTCCCCTTTAAAATGCCTGGAAATCCCAAATTAAAATGCCTGGAATTCCCAAAGTAAAACGCCTGAAATTCCCAAATTCCCCTTTAAAATGCCTGGAATTCCCAAATTAACTCCATGAAATTCCCAAATTAAAAGGCCTGGAATTCCCAAATTAAAAGGCCTGGAATTCCCAAATAAGCCCCTGGAAATCCCAAATTAAAAGGCCTAGAATTGCCAAATAATTAAAATGCCTGGAATTCCCAAGTTCCCATTTAAAATGCCTGGAATTTGCAAATTGAAACACATGGAATTCCCAAATGAACCCCCTGGAATTCCCAAATTAAAAGGCCTGGAATTCCCAAATTAAAACACCTGGAAATCCCAATTTCCCCTTCAAAACGCCTGGAATTCCCAAATGAACCCCCTGGAATTCCCAAACTCCCCTTTAAAACGCCTGGAATTTGCAAATTGAAACACGTGGAATTCCCAAATAATTAAAACGCCTGCAATTCCCAAATGAAGCCCCTGGAGTTCCCAAGTTCCCGGGAAGAAGGCGCAGCGTGGCTGCCAGAGCATCCTGCCGGGCCGGAAACCATGGCAGCAACTCTTGGAAGCATTTCTGGCCTGGTTAATTCGGCCTAAACTCTTCCCAGGCGGGGTTTATTCCCCTCCAGCTAGTTTTATATTTCCATTTTCTGTGGATTCCTACAGGCTGGGCTGAGATCTCTGTCCCTGCTGCAGTTCCGAGGCACTCCTGGACATTTCGCACTGAAATTCCCGGCGCAGGAAAGAGCTTGGCTTGCACGGGTGATGCCCAACACCTTCCTTAACCTTTAAGACGAGATTAACAAAGCTCAGACTAAGACGGGGCTGCCAGCAGAGGAGCTGAGGCTCGGTTTTTCTGGGAGCCTCCCCCTCCCATCACTGGCGTCCGTTGCCCTGATTTTTAAAAGTGTTAAGTTTTCTTCTATAGTTCTTTTCAAAGTTTTAAAGTTCTTTTAAAAGTTTTCTATGCCTTCTGATAAAGTTTACATATTTGTACCGGAGTTCTCACGCACTGTTCATGTAAATAATAATTGTTTTGCATTCTTCTTTGCGGGAGGAGAGAATTGATGGCCTGTTCGTTTGACCAGTGTGGTTGGAGACGTGGCGATTCCATCCTCCAATCCACTGCCACTTTTTGGAATTCTAGATGTCGCGAGCTCAGAAATAAAATTGTCTCTTTTTCTCTCTTGGACTCACCAAGCTTCTGTGTGCTGATTTCGTGTCCAATAGCGACAGGAGCCAGGTAATTGTTGTTATTAAAGGAAGAGCAGGAAGCTCAGCCGAGGAGGGAGATGCTTTTTGACTCGTGCAGACACTTTTTTTTGCAAGATTACCCCCAAGAACAAGAGATCCCATTGAGTTCCCGGGGTAATGACTGCAGCAGCCCCAGTTCTCCCATTTCCCAGCACATTTAGCTGCCTGCTCTCCGGATTGCTGGGAAGACTCGTCAGGTACCCGGCTGGATGTCAGGCATAAAAGCTTAATAAGTGACATACTTTACATTTTTTCGGTGCAATCGAGTCTAAAAGCTTCCACTCAGTTCAAATTACCAGAGGTAATTTCAACACAGCTGTCAAGGCTTGGTGGGGGTTTTTTTTGGTTTTTTTTTTGTTGTTTTTTTGTGGTTTTTTTTTTTTTTTTTTTGTTTTGTTTTGTTTTGTTTTTTCCCCCTCCTAGAAATGGGAGTTTTTCTTAACGTGCTTTTACGTTTCAGGGTAATTTCTTTGTGTGCAGGTATTGCAGGGAGAGGTGAAGCCTCACTTTCTGCTGGTGTTTTTTTTTTTGGTGCTTCTGTCACATCATCCCCGCTGCTGGAAATGATGCCCCGAGTTCAGGCTGGGGTGGGTGGTTTAACTCTGATCTCCAGGTCTGAATTTGTGGGGTCGGAGGGAGGAAGGCTGAAACAAAAAAAAAAAAAAAAAAAAAAAAAAAAAAAAAAAAAAAAAAAAAAAAAAAAAGAAAAAAATTCAACTCTAATTTTTTTTTTTTTTTCTCCTGCACAGCGAGGAGCTGAAATCCCTGGGATGGTCCTGGATGGGTGAATGTAGCACTCCCAAATCTGCATTTTGAGGGAAAATGGGCTGGAGTCCCTCCCACCTGCTCAGGTGGAGGAAGGGTCCAACCCCTCCGCACCTAAAGAGGAAAAACCCAGATTTCAGTGCTTGCAGCTCCTGCTGCTTCTTCAGGCACGGAAAAGTCCTGGGTGGCTTTGGGGTGACAGAAAAGCGACATTTCCATGCGAACAGGTGGGGCTTGAGCCATTCAGCCCTGACAAAACCAGTGCTTAACCCCGAGTTTAAGCTCAAATACTTACCTAGACCTGACCTTATCAGCGCTGACTTTTAAATATTCCATTTTCTTTTCGGGACGCTGATGTTCCTGGAAAATCCCCTTGTTGCACTTGCAGGGTCCTGCTGAACCCCAAATTCCATTTCTGACACCATCAAAGACGCTTCACCATCCCAAAATATTTGTCCCACCCTTGCAAAGGAGCGATGGGAGAAGTTTATTTCTATTTTTTTTTTTTTTTTGAGTCGTTTTAGCTCTGGGGAAGCCGTGTTTGGATTGCCTTGTCCCAGAGATTTTGGGGTGCTGGAGCATCTCTGGGGACAGGGACAGCTCTGGACCCCAATTTTCTCAAATTTCCCAGGAACTCAGCAATCTCTTCAATCACATCTGTCCCCACCTTTTTCCCCCTTTTCCCCTTCTTTTGTGCCATTTTCCCCCATTTCTCCCCTTTTTCCCTCCTTTTTGTGGCATCTTTTTTTCCATTTCTCCCCTTTTTCCTTCCTTTTTTGTGCCATTTTTTCCCATTTCTCCCCTTTTCCCCTCCTTTTTTTGTGCCGTCTTTTTTCCCATTTCTCCCCTTCTCCCTCCCTTTTTTATGCCGTCTTTTTTTCCATTTCTCCTCTTCTCCCCCTCCTTTCCCCTGCTTCTTTCCCCTTCCTTTTCCACCTTCTTTTCCATTTTGCCCCTTTTTTCCCCCTCTCTGCTTTTCCCTGCCCTGTTCCTTCCCCTCCCAACCAGAACTACCAGGGATGTGAATTCCCAGGAATGGGAATTGTCCTTTCCAGGAGAGCACTCTGAAAACAGCTACCCTCAATTAATCACCTTTTAATTTTTAACCCCCCATGTCTCAACTCAGGGCTTGCTCCTCTGCTCAGATCCCACCCAAAATTCCCAAATTTCTGCCTGACCTGAGATCCTCCCTTCTCCAAAGCTCCTCCAGGTGCTGAATCCCATTGGAAATTATATTTTTCCTCTTCCTTCCCCACTGCCACGTTGTGGTTTTGCAGCTCAGCACAACCCAGGAGCACCTCAGGGACGTTTTTGCTGCCTGGATAAAATCATGAAATCACTTTTTATTCCAGCATTCCAAGCCCAGAACCTGCTCTGAGGACAGAGGGAGTAATTCTCCCTAAATAATTGTAAACTTGAGCAGAATGTGCTTTAAAAGCAGGAGGGAGAAGGGAAGAAGCAGAATTCCTTCCAGGAAAGGTCCTGCCCCAACTCCTCATTCCCTTCATGAGGCCTCTGAACAAAAAGGTCCAAGCAGAAAGCTCTTCAAAACGCAGAGTTTATGGGAAATTAGGCAAGAAAGGAAAAACCCAGGGTGAGCTGACCTAGAGGTTGGTGAAGGAGGGAAAAGAGAAAAAAAAATCACAGCAAACAGCATTTTCCTCGTGGTTTGGGCCAAGGAAATTCAGGTTTTCCTCAATTTCTGCATCTGAGGGCCCCGATGTGCTTCCAAGGTCCTCACACGGTTCACAAACTGCTTTTTTTTTTGTTGTTTTCTGGCCAAAAGAGGCTTCCCCAGGAAAGCAGAACTCCTTTTGGGAAGGGATTGGTGGATCCAGCAATTCAAGGCACAGGAATAGTGTGGAAGCCTCTGCTGGGGCTTCCCTCAGCAGCTCCCATCACCAGTCCCCTCTGCAGGATCTTACTAAAAAAAGAAGGCATCAAATAATTCTCCGTAAAATGATGATAGAAACAACTTTTGGGGTATTTAAAAGGATTTTTTTCCTGTTTAGATGAATCTGATCCTTCACGCTGTGCTGGGCACACATCAGCCAGCACCAGCCCAGAATTTCACCCCCTGTTTTAATGATTTTTATGCTTGATTTTGTTCATTTTATTTTTTTTAAATTTAAATATATTTAATATATTTAAAATGTTGATAAAAACAAGCACTGAAATGGGAAAAAGAAGGAAGGGAAAGCATGGGAAGGAAATTATTCCCCATATTGAGCTGAGTGATGGAGCTGAAGTGGAAGAGTGTGAGAAATGAATTTGCAGAGAACTTTTAAAGTTTGATAGAATGTGTATATAACATGTATTTGTATGTAAATTTTGAGATAAGAAATGTTGATTCAGAAATATTATAGAATAGGATAGATATTGTTAAGAGAGAAATTAAATTAGAAAGTTTTAAAGAGTAATTTTATAAATAAGGTTAATACTTTAGAAAAACAGAATTATGAAAGATATAGTAAGATTTATAAAGAGTAATTTTAAATAATTAATTTTAAAGTATTTGTAATATACTGTGATTAAAATGAGTAAGAAATACTTATAATGTATTATAATTTAAAATAGTTAACTTCTAATTATAATAGCACAAATTATAATATCTATATTGTCTCACCCTTCACATAAGACTAAAAATAGAATAAAATTTTTTAAAACACCTCTCAGTTACCCCATCTCTAAGTCAGAAAAAAACAATCCAACAGAAGAGCTGCTTGGAAAGATGCAACCTGGGAGGGAGAAGCTCCCACAGAGAAAAGGCACTCCAGGGAATTTAGATCTGATTCCAGCAGAAATCCCCTGAACAGAGCACCGGAACACGGCACCCGTGCCTCTGGGACAGCAGGATATTGCTCTTTATTCACATTTTATAACCCATCTCAAATCGCCCAAGCTGTGTCTCCCAGCAGGAAACCCAAATTTCTTTATGTCTTGGTTTGAAAAAACAGGTTAAGGAAGGCAGGAGCCTTCTTTGAAATGGAAAATGTCAATTTCTTCCTTCTGAATTATTATAATTTTAAAATTGCTCTCAGGCAAAGATATGGGAATGGGAATAACAGTTCTTTACTAGGAAAACTAAAAATACAAATGCAACAGTACAAAAAATGAAAACAAACCCCTGGCAGAGTGAGAGCAGGCCCTGGCAGCCTGTGGGTCAGGGTGGTGGCAGCAGTCCCATCCCATGGTGGCTCAGCCCTCCTGCGGTGCCAGCTGTGCTTCTGCTGGAGCAGGGATCCTGCACAAGGCTGGAGTTTTCCTCTGAAGCTCCAGGGCTGCTGGAGATGGGCCTGGGCTTCCTCTGGGAATGCAGCGGAGAAGAAAGCTGCTCCTCTGGGAATGCAGTGAGGAAGAAAGCTGCTCCTCTGGGAATGCAGTGGGGAAGAAAGCTGCTCCTCAGGGAATGCAGTGAGGAAGAAAGCTGCTCCTCTGGAAATGCAGTGGGGAAGAAAGCTGCTCCTCTGGGAATGCAGTGGAAAAGAAAGCTGCTCCTCTGGGAATGCAGTGGAGAAGAAAGCTGCTCCTCTGGGAATGCAGTGGAGAAGAAAGCTGCTCCTCTGGGAATGCAGTGGGGAAGAAAGCTGCTCCTCTGGAAATGCAGTGAGGAAGAAAGCTGCTCCTCTGGGAATGCAGTGGAGAAGAAAGCTGCTCCTCTGGGAATGCAGTGGAGAAGAAAGCTGCTCCTCTGGGAATGCAGTGGGGAAGAAAGCTGCTCCTCTGGGAATGCAGTGGGGAAGAAAGCTGCTCCTCTGGGAATGCAGTGGGGAAGAAAGCTGCTCCTCTGGGAATGCAGTGGGGCAGAAAGCTGCTCCTCTGGGAATGCAGTGGGGAAGAAAGCTGCTCCTCTGGGAATGCAGTGGGGCAGAAAGCTGCTCCTCTGGGAATGCAGTGGGGAAGAAAGCTGCTCCTCTGGGAATGCAGTGGGGAAGAAAGCTGCTCCTCTGGGAATGCAGTGGGGAAGAAAGCTGCTCCTCTGGGAATGCAGTGGGGAAGAAAGCTGCTCCTCTGGGAATGCAGTGAAGGCTGTTCTGTTGCTCCAATTCTCAGATTGTATCCAGGTAGGAATGCTTGGCTCCTCCCCTGGGCGGAGCATCTCCCCATGGGATGATGGAATTTTCTCAGCCATGCAGGGACACTCACTGGCCAGGGACAGAAGATAATTAATAATTAATGGCCATGAACAGAAGAGATCTCCTGGAGGGAGGATGGGCTGTGGGAGAGACAAAGAAAAAACTGCCCCATGAGCAGCAGAGAACTGCCCCAGCTCTGACAGGTGGGGATAGAACACACACCCAGCTAAACCTGAGACAAAAGGCACTCCAGGGAATTCAGATCTGATTCCAGCAGAAATCCCCGGAACTGAGCACCAGAACACAGAACCCGTGCCTCTGGGACAGCAGGATATTGCTCATTATTCACATTTTATAACCCATCTCAAATTGCCCAAGCTGTGTCTCCCAGCAGGAAACCCAAATTTCTTTCATTTGAGCACTTTGCAGGGAGTACTCACTTTGAGAGCCCTCACTGTTTTTTTGTTTTTAGGTTTATTTAGATAGAATTGTTTGTCTTTTAGGTTAGCTTTAGGTTGGGGAGTGTTATAGTGACTCCTACTAAAAATTTCCTTTTATTTTTGTTTTTTGTCGTGATAGAACGTTTTTTTTTTTCTATATTGTGATGGGTTTTTGTATAATGAAGGGATGAATGATTGTTGTTTTGCTTTTTGGTTTTGTAACAATGAATGAGTTTTTATTCTGTATTTATAACATGATTTTTTAACCCTTGTGAGGGATTTTAAAGGTGTAATTAAGTTCTACTTTTTGTGTTAAAAGACATGGGAAATGATTGTGATATTTGTGCTAGTGTTTAACATGTTTAGCATTATGTGTTAAGTTGTGGTTGATTATGGTTGGTTTGTTTTATTTAGAAAACATTAGTTTCTATGTCTTCACTTTTATGTGATGTTTGTTGATTTTCTATTGGAAGGAAAAAGGGAAAATGGGAATTCTGGTTGTTTTTCCCTGTTTTTTCCCCCAGCAAATGGAGTTCAGGAGCGTTGTCCCATGCACACACCTCCTTAGTGATGACAAACTGATTATTAAGATTATTTCTCTTTCTAAAAATAGAACCCCAGGCATCCATCCTGTCAGGTGGATAATGCTGGGATTTGCACAACTTGACACAAAAATGACAGAGCTGAGGATTCAAAACTTGCCAGTTTTGTTCTGCTCACTGCTTTAAATGATTTTTTCCCCTTCACATTTTAAAAATCTCTTTTTCCTGCAGTGAAGAAAATCCTACAACTGGTTGCTCACCAGTGGTGAAACTAAAAAAGTCTCCACAGCACAACTGTACTCCTATTTTTCTATTTTTTTGGGGAGAGCAATTGTTTTTTGTTAAAGAGAAGTTCCCAAACACCTGTTTCAGCTAAAAATTAAAAACCGAAGGGCATGAATAGAAACTTCCAATAAGTATATTTATATTTACATTTACATTTACATTTACATTTATTTATATTTATATTTATGTTTATATTTATGTTTATGTTTATGTTTATGTTTATGTTTATGTTTTATTATTTTTATATTTGTATATATTTGTATATATTTTATATATTTTATATTTATGCTTATGATCAAAAGAGTGGCTAAGACATGATATGAGTGGAATTTATGGAGACAAAAGGTCTTGAAAGAGTGAAAAATTTCTGTATCCAGGCTCTGTTGGGTTAGAGAATAAAATAAAAGTTATTCAAAGGATCCAGGGAAAGGCAGCTTTTGGAAATTTGCAGAAATTTAGGATATGTAGGAAGTGAACTTGAAAAAAAAATAGCATTTTCTGTAAAGTTTTGTTGGCCCTGAAATGAGAAATTAAGAAATTTGGAGGATTCGAAGCATAGTTTTGTGTAAAAATAAAAACGTTGAGAATTCCAGATTTAGCAAAGGGAAAATAGAACAGAAATGTGCTTGGAGAAATCCTGGGAGATGAAAAGGAAGGAATGGGAAAAGTGGAAGTGAGATCCATGGAGGGCCAGATGGAGGCTGGGATCACTGTAATGAGATTAACAGTGATTAAAGAATCGAGCAGAAATCTCGTTTATTGGGCCCTGACCTCTGAAGCGAGCTGGGGGAGGTTAAAGCAGGAGAAAATTCCCTTGGAGGATTTTTTGGGAGCAGTCCTGGATGAGGTGGAAGGAATTCCTCCTCTTCCAGAGGGGCAGCAGGAGCAGGGAGCAGCTCCAGATTCCTCTAAACAAACTAAAATTCACCCGAATTTCAAGCCCAACAGTTCACTGTGGTCCTGGTGGGGTGGACAGAGGGGAAATAAGTATGGAATTAATAAAATAATAAATAGGGAATGAATATCCTTGGAAGCTGGGGCTCCAGGTCATGCCGGGATTTGCTGGCCTGGGAACCACTGGGGAGGGAAATGAAAGTGTGGAGGGGCAGGGAGAGCTTGGCTCAGGCTGGGCATGCCCCTGTGAGCCTGGGAATGATTCCTGAGAGCATTTTCCATCGGGAGAGGATGCAGAACCTTCTCATTTCCTCAGGAAGACTGTTTTTCCCTTTTTCATCCCTTTGTTCCTCCCTTTTTTCTCCTTTTTTCCCCCTCCCCTCCCGCTATTTCCCCCTCTTCTTTCCCTTTATTCCTTCCTCTGTCCTTCCCTTTATTCCTCCCTTTCCCCCTCTTTTTCCCCCTTTCCCCCCTTTTTTCCTCCCTTTTTCACCTTTTTTCCTCCTTTTTTTCTCTGGTTTTCCTCACTTTTCTCCTCTTTCCCCCCCTTTCTTCTGTGCCATCTTTTTTTCCCATTTCTCCCCTTTTTTTTCCCTTTCTCCCCCTCACCCCCCTTCCCCCTTTCTTTTCCCCTTTTCCTCTCCTTTCCCCCCCTTTTCTTCCCTTTTTTCCTCTTCCCCCCTTCTTTCCCCATCTTTCCCTTTCCCCCTTCCTCCCTTTTTCCCTCCTTTTCCCTCATTTTTCTCTTTTTTCCTCTTTATTCCCCCTTCCCCCTCTTTGCTCCTCTTTTCTTCCCCTTCCCCCTCTTTTTTGGGCCATCTTTTTTCCCATTTCTCCAATTTTTCCCATTTATTCCCCTTTTCCTACCCTCTTTCCCCACTCCTTTTTTTCCTTTTTTCCCCTTTTCCCCCCTTTTTCCTTTACCTGGAGCATGTTAACCTGCACCAGTATTTACTGCAAGTACCCTGGAAAGGGGCTCCTGAAAATAAACTTAGCTTAAAGATTCCCTAATGGGAAAAAAAAAAAAAGGATATCCCAACACTAGAAATTATTAATGCAAGGAAAATTAAAATATTGCCATCAAAATTAGCATATGAAGAATAATAACCAGCCAATGTGCTGGAAATGGGTGTTAAATATAAATAAAATACATATAAAAATATATAGGCATACATTTGCATGTATTATAATATCTATATGAGGAATTTCTGGGATTCAAAATATCAGATCCACTGGGGAAGTTCAGCGTATTCCCATAAAATATGGGATGAGACTGGAGGACACCAATTGGATTGGAGAGCACCAATTCCTGGGAAATCAAATTCTCCAGGAGACCCAAGGAATATTTTTACCCTTATTCCAAACCTATTCCAAATGTGCTTTGAAATACAACCTCTAAAAATGGGATTTTTGAGGAAAAACCCGCACGGTTTCAGGAGCGCTTCCATGATTTTTTTTTTTTTTCACATCCAACAGCAACAGTGGCTGTGTTTGATTTCTGTGGAAAATCAAGGAGTGGGAGCCATGAAATGGGCAGGGTTGGGTTGGAAAGGTGAAAAAGTGGGAAAATCCAGTGGGTGCTCCCAGAGATGGAAGCAGTGGGATGTTGGACTGGGATCGGCAGCAGGAGGGAATTCCGAACTCAGCCTGAGCTTCAAAGGGAACCTGCTGGGATGGGATGCAAATCCCGTGTTTAATAATTAAGGAGAACAATCTGTAAGCTGCAAAGTGGTGCCGTGATCAGTGATCAACCTAATTGCCACTTGGAGAGAGGGAATCTGCAGGGGGAAGCGTGGGGAGGAGGAGGTGTGGATTCCAGCAGCAAGGTTGGAAAGGGGAAGGAGAACCAACAGCTCTCGGAGAAGCACTCAAGGTATTTTGGTTTATCCAACATGGAGAATGCAAGAGGGAATGGCTTCACACCGAAGGAACGTTGATTAAATGGGATTTTGGGAAGGAATTCCCGGCTGGGAGGGTGGGGAAGGGCTGGGATGGATTTCCCAGAGAAGCTGTGGCTGCTACTAGATCCCTGGAATGTCCAAGGCCAGGCTGGACATTGGGGATTGGAGCAGCCTGGGACAGTGGGAGGTGTCAGAGGTGAAACTGGATGGGGTTTAAGGTCCCTCTCAACCCAAATTCTGTGTCCCTGTGAATCTGTGAAAACAAGGCTGAGTTCTTGAATTCCTGAATCACTTCCCTGGCAGGGCCAAACACCCCTGTGGCAGCCCGGGATTGTCCCATGCCATGGTCTCCCTTCCTTCTCACAGAGAATTGGAGCAGTGAAAAATCATACTTTCCATCCAAAATGACACTTTCCCACCCAAAATTCCAGCTGATTTTTAATAACCCAGACAAACTGGATTTCCCAGCTCTCAGGGAGCAGTGCCTGCCCTTCCATTTGCATATCTTTCCCCAGATCCTGTCCTATTCCTTGTCCAGCAGGAATTGCAGGCGGCTGCCACCACCCCAAGCTCCGATCAGCACTAAAGCAGTTGCTGAGCAACCAGAGAACCTCCCTGCAGCAGCCTGGGAATGAAATCTGGGATTTGTGTGAAATGGGAACAGCTTTGGAAAGGCAAAATATCCTCTGCCCCGCTGCCTTGCACCTCTGGAGTGTGGCGGGAGGGTGTGGATGGCAGGGAGTCCAGCCCAAGATAGACCAGGCTCTTCCCAGTTCCTTATGGGATGATGCACCTGGAATGGGGGTTAGGTCCTCATTAGGTCTCTGGGAATCCAACCCAGAGTTTACCACGTTCTTCCCAGTTCCTTTTGGAATGATATCCCTTTAATAGGGATAAAATCCCTTTAATAGGGATAAATCAGATTTATGTCTCTGTGGGTCCAACGGCCAAATTTTTCCCAGTTCTTTCTGGGATGATGCACCTGGAATGGGGGTTAGGTCCTCATTAGGTCCCTGGGAATCCAACCCAGGGCTTGACCACCTTCTTCTTGGTTCCTTCTAGAATGAAACCCCTTGAATGTGGATTAAATTCTAATTAGGTCTCTGGGAGTCCAACACAGGACTTGGCTGTGCTCTTCCCAGCTCCTTCTGGAATGATATCCCTTTAACA
The DNA here is from genome assembly GCF_031753505.1 of Anomalospiza imberbis. Lineage (NCBI taxonomy): Eukaryota > Metazoa > Chordata > Aves > Passeriformes > Viduidae > Anomalospiza > Anomalospiza imberbis. The sequence continues at coordinate 1,773,462 of NC_089687.1, forward strand.
GGGATTAAATCCTAATCAGGTCTCTGGGAGACCAGCTCAGAGCTGGACCATGTTTTTCCCAGTTCCCTCTGGGATGAAAACCCTTGGGTGTGGATTAGCTCCCAGTTCCCATTCTCCAGAAGCCACGATGCCATCCAGGGCTGGTGGCACTTTGGATGCCCTTGTTCCAGCCGAGCTCTGAATCCCTGAAAGGGTCAAACTCCATGGGAAGGGATGTGCCAACCACGAAACACCTTTTGGGGCCAGAAACTGGAGCGAACCCCAAGGTTTTGGCTGCTGGGAATGTAGATTGCCCTGAGGGTGTTGCTCCTGGGAACAAGACAAGGAGCAGAGCGGTTCCCCTCGGTGACAAATTGGGTGATGTGACAAAAAAGAAAATGGAACAAGCCACTGCACAAAAATTATTAATCCTGCTGTGCTGTAGGAATATGAATTTTTGGGATTGCTGCACTGGGGGCTAAAGATTTAGGGATCTGCATGCGGTGCCACAAGGTTTTATTTTAGATGAAGCTCCTCCTGGGACAGCAGGCACAGATTGACTGGACCTTGTGGCAACAGTTTGGGGGATTTTAGCATTCCTTGGTTAATTTATGAGAAGGATATGGAGCTCCAGGGACAAGAATTGCCCAGGGAGTGCGGGGAAGGGAAAAGCCCTGGAGTTGTAGGATTGAATTCAGGAATGTTTGTTTTTCCAGCAGAGCCTGCAGCCATCAGATATTTGCCATCTATAGGTGCAAGACTTGGGAAAAAAGCAACCTGGAATTCCCATATAGTTTTCAGTGCCACTGGCACATGGCTAAAACCTGAGATTTTTAGGAATTAATAGTTACAATTTTGGAGTTGCCTTTGGAAACCTCCTGGGAATTCCGTCTCCTCCTGAGCTTTCCCCTGCCAGCTGAAGCGGCCCAGGACTCCGCGTTAGCAAAACCTCAGAGTTTAATTAATAAAACCTCAGAGTTTAATTAATAAAACCATCTCAAGAGGAGGAGCTCAGTGCTGTGCCAGGGGAGGGGGACAGAGCTGGGCCTTCATGCACATCAGACCTGCTTGGGGAACTTGGGAAGCTCCAGATTAAACCAGCCCGGAGTTTTTCCAAAGCTCTCTGCTGAGAGGGTCCCAGCTCCGTGGAAAATGTTCAAATATTAACTGGGATAGGGCTGGGAGTGCAGGTGTTTCCCTCCTCTCTTTTCCCAGGCCTCCCTCTTGAGGCTGCTGGGCTGCTCCCGCGTTTTCCTGCTGAATATTCCGTACGTGGGGGTTCAGCTGTGCACAGGCAGCTGGGAGGGGACGTGCCTGAAAGTCAAGTGAAATTCCAAAGGCAGGGAAGAGGAAGAGCTGGCTCCAAAGTCCTGTATGCTCTCGACCCCCCTGCAGGGGCTGAGCACTGGGGGCCGTGCCCTGGGATGCTCCCGGGGACCACAGGGACAAGGGACAGTTGTGGCTGCATCTTACCAGAGCTGAACCTCTATATAAATTAATTATAATTATTTTAACTAGTTCGATAGATTACACACTGTTAATTGTGTTGTTCTGCTGTTTCTGGCCACACAGGACTAATCCCAGGAGTTTTAGGAGCTGGGATAGTGCAGCAGGAGTGTCAGGGAATGTGCTGCCTGCTGAGGGCTGGACACGAGGGTGAAAGAGTTGTTCCCACCCTTTCCATAAAGCAGAGAATCCTTTCCAATCCCCCTGCATGGATCCTCCAGCCACAATAAAATTATAGAAGGATTTTTTAGGATTAATCCATTTTGGGAATGTGGGGTGGGAGCATGTACAATTCTCAGTAATACTGAATGAAAATAAAAATTCATCTGACAGTGATGTTTGGATTACAGGTTGGCATTTCTGCCAGGAAAGGGATGTGCCAGGAATGGCTGGCAGCCCTTCAGCCCAGAACAACCTGTGCCCCGGGTGGTTTTGTCCCACCTGTCACAGATCCATGTATTTTGGCTCGGCATTCCACGTTATTTCCATCCCAGACCCAACCCCGCAGTTTTTGGGGAGGCAGCATCCCACAGGACGGTGCTCAGGGCCTTGTCCCCAGCTCAGGTGCCCGTCCTGCCCCAGGACCTCTCCAGGTGCTGCTGGAGGAGTGGCTGTCACTTCCCGGGGATGCAGATGTGCTCTCCCAGCCCCCCAGGACACCCAATATCCTGCTGGGAAGGTTTCCTGCTCAGCCTTGCTGCCCAAGGGAGCAGCTCCACGTGTGGGTTAACTCATGGGGTGCTGGGGAGCAGCATTTCCCTTCCCACCACAGATGAGAAACACTTCCCATCTCCCTTGGAGGAAAAAGGGAGGAAAACACTTCCCTTAAGTTAAAAAAAATACCATTAAAGCTTTTAAAAACCCTTCTGTTTTGACAACATTAATTTCTTTTTCTGTTTTTTTCCCCCTGAAGTTTTTGATTATCTGCAAGCCACTTTCTGCAGGAATTGTTTTGGGGTTGAGAAAGCTGCAGATACTCAAGCTCCAGGCTGATATTTGAGCAGGATCAAGTCCCACACGGAGCCTGGGCGATGGATTCCAGATGTTTGCAGCTGTCACGTGGTAGCAGTTGATTTTATAAGTAATAGAGCTCCTTGAGTATCTGATTTTGGCAGCGAGCTCCACTTTTGACTACAGAGAAACTGCAGGAAGTTAGAAAGCACAGGACAAAGGAGTATTTTTAGCTAAGTCAGCTGTGAAACTGCAGAGGGAGGCAGGGCTGGAGGAGCAGGATGGGGATGTGCTGAGGGCACTCGCTCAGGTTCCTGCTGCTCAGGGCACAAGATAAACATTCCTTCCCTTCACAAAATAAACATTCCTTCCCTTCACAGCCTCTGCCAGCATTGAGGCTTCCCCAGGACTCTTCCCACACCAGCACTTGGATAAGTTGCTCTCCATTAGTTGCCTCACCCTTTTCCAGGTCCTGCCTGTGGGGCCACCAAGATCTGAAGGCTCTGCCCTCATTCCCAGTTCCCAACAGCTTCCTGAAAACCCATTTGGTGTTTTCCCTGTCACTGAAGTGGCATCTCCTGACCACAGGGCTTGTTTAGTGCAGGTCCTGAGATCCCAGAATGGTTTGGGTTGGAAGGGATATTAAATCCCACCCCATTCCCACCCCAACACCTTCCACTATCCCAGGGTGCTCCAAGCCCCATCCAGCCTGGCCTTGGACACTTCCAGGGATCCTGGTGCAGCCACTGCTTCTCTGGGAATTCCAGCCCAGCCCCTCCCCACCCTCCCAGCCAGGAATTCCTTCCCAAAATCCCACCTAAATTTCCCCTCTCTCACTCTGAACCCATTACTTCTTGCGTAGAAGTTCTCCAAAGGCAGAGCAGTTCCTCAGCCGTGTTCTTGTCTGCTGACAAATCACCAGAGCTCTCTGAAGGGCACATTCCAGTGGGGAATACATCCCACCATCCATCCTACCTGCTGCACTGTGTGAGGAACACAAACCACAGCCAGAGAGCTGGAAATTGTCCTTGATTTATGTTCCATGTGTGCATTTCTAAAATGGCCCCGTGGGACTGGTGTGCAGGGGAGAAACAGCAGCCCAGAAGGGTTGGTCTGGATTTGGGAAGGGGGGTCTGGAATCAGTCAGTGGATGGTGAGAAATTGCTTTTTAAAAATTATTATTATTACTATTATTACTATTATTATTATTATTACTATTATTATTATTATTATTATTATTATTGTTATAATTTCCATTATTAAGCTGTTTGTTTCTCAACATACAAATTTGACTTCGATCCTCCTCCCCATTCCACCAGAATGAGGGAGAAGAGCGAGCGGCTCCGAGGGATTTCATCTCCAGCTGGGCTTAAAACCCACACATGATGGTGGCACCTGCCAACGTGGTGGCACCTTGTGTAGTGGTGGCATCTTCTCACAGGGGCACCTTGCATGGCAGCAGCACCTTCTGTCGCAGTGACAGCTTGTGGGGAGGTGGCACCTTCCATTATGGTGGCATCTTGAGTGGTGATGCCATCTGGAGTGATGGTGGCACTTTCCATCAAGGTAGCAGCTTCCATCATGAGAGCACCTTGAGTGTTGGTGGCACCTTCCAAAGAGGTGGGACCTTGTGTGGTGGTGGCATCTTCCGTCGTGGTGGCACCTCACATGACGATGGCACCTTCCGTTGTGGTGGCACCTTGTGTGGTGGTGGCACCTTGTGTGGTGGTGGCATCTTCTCACAGCAGCACCTTCCATCACGGTGACACTTGGCGTGGTGGTGGCACCTTCCACTGAGGTGGTGTCTTCTCCCTTGGTGGCACCTTCTCCAGCTTCCTGGTGGTTCTCCTGCTCCTGGCTCCAGCTGAGCTTGTCCCTAAGCTGCCCCCATGGCCACTGACCTTCGCTGTCCCAGCATCTCCTTTCAACATCCAGGTAGAAAAACCCCTCAGGGATTTGCTGACAACACTCAGCTGTCACCCACAGGCGGTTCCTGCCACATTCAGGGTGTTTTATGGATACAGCCCTGGACTCCTCGTTGCTGACCACCTCTGGTGACACCACACTGGAGAAATTCTCTGTGTTTACTGACAAAATTATTGTTTGATGAGCAGAGCACAGGAGGAGGGCAGCGGGGTGATGGCACATTAATACTTGATAAGGTTGGCAAAAAGCCATCGTGATTATCTGGCCTGAACTCCCGTGTAAAACATGCCTGGGGATTTTTCTATTTGAATTAAAGCTTTAGATTTGGAAAGGGAAAAAAAAAAAAACCTCTTCAAATCAGGAGATCTCTCAATGGTTGTTTCAGTGCTTAATAACCTGCGCTGCTAAAAAGGTGCTTTTAATTCAAGGCTGAATTTTAATCTCGCAGGCACGGGGTTGGGTGTACTTTCATCTGCCTGGCCAGGGAGCCCTCTATTATCACATTTAAATTCCAGAAGTAATTAGAGGCTGCCAGCGGATCCTCTCTTAACCTTCTGTTCGTTAAGGAAAACAAATTGAGTTCCCGGCGTCTTTCATTATCGGCCGAGATCCTCCGCCATCCCCGCGGCTCTGCTCCGAAACCGCTGCAATTTAATGATTTCCAGCGCTGCTGGGGGACGGCCCCTTCCACCTGGGGGATCCCGGGGGTCTTGCCATGGAAAAACCAGCTCGTTCGTTCCCGTGGAAAACAAAGAAACTCTGAGGAGTGGTTGGGATTGGAAGGGACCTTAAGGATCAGCAAGTTTGACCCCCTGCTGTTGGCATGGCCAGCACAGGAGGTCAGGGAAAAGTAGGAGCATGTGGCAAAATCCTTATGGATTAAATTGGTGAATGCAGCTTTTCCAGAAGCATTCTTGGAGCTGGAATGTTCTGGTGTCCCTTGGCGTCGTGGCAGGTCCTTGAACCATGGCAGCAATGCCAGGGGGAATGAACCATGCCAGCAGCCTGGGGGAATGAATCCAGGGAAGAAAGGCTTGGAGCCCTCCTGAAGGCAGGGGTTGGATATGTCCAGCTGAGGTCACACACTGGGGACAGCTGGGCCACCATGGCTGTCACCTGAGCAGGACCATCACGGGGTTGGTTATGTCCAGCTGAGGTCACACACTGGGGACAGCTGGGCCACCATGGCTGTCACCTGAGCAGGACCATCACGGGGTTGGTCATGTCCAGCTGAGGTCACACACTGGGGACAGCTGGGCCACCATGGCTGTCACCTGAGCAGGACCATCACAGGGTTGGTCATGTCCAGCTGAGGTCACACACTGGGGACAGCTGGGCCACCATGGCTCTCACCTGAACTGCACAGAGACAGTTCCTGTGCAGACCTCCAGGGATGAGGTCAGTATTCCTGGCAGGAGAGGAAGCTTTCCTTCCAGTTACCACCCGCTGGTCACTTGTGGTTGCACCAGGCAGAGATGGATTCATAAAGTAGTGGAGTGGGAATTTTCCTGTCTGATGGGAAACTCTGGATCCTGCACGGAGGAAAAGCAGTGACAGCCAGCCTGGGCTTGTCATCGTTGTCATAGAGACCCTGGAATTGCAGCTCTCTCCAGGATTTACATGGATCACTGAATCCCAGAATGGGTTGGGATGGAAGGGAATTTAAAGCTCACCCAGTTCCACCCCTGCCATGGGCAGGGACACCTCTCACTAACCCAGGCTGCTCCAAGCCCTGTCCAGCCTGGCCTGGGACACTTCCAGGGGCAGCCACAGCTGCTCTGGGATATAGGTCTGTATATATGGATCACCATGGCACGTCAGGATCCACCCAGGAAGCGAGCTGAAAGCAGGGAATTCACTTGCTCTTTAAATGCAGATGATGTTATTAAAGCCAAAATGACTAAAAATGACTAAAAGCAGGAGAAGAGAGGCATTAAAATGGAAACGAATCTCCGCGAGTGCTTTGATAGGAGGATAAAAGCAGGATTTTGATTGCGGCTCCCCCAGCGGTATCCGCCACCAACACGGAAACCTCAGGGCCCGGGAGCCTTTGGAAGTGCTCCTGGCACACTGGGAATGTGTGGATTTAGGCCAGGGAGAGGCTGGGCCTTTGTGTTTATTCAGGAAATTAATGAGGATGTTGGAGTGGTAAATTTGCTGTGCCACGGAGCTGCTCCGGGAGAATTCCACGTGGTTTTCCAGTGGAATCAGGGGTGATGGGGCTGAGTGAGGGCTGTGGGAAGGTTTAGCCCTGATACATTCAGGATTTGATGTGCTGGGTATCAGACACCCTCTTCTTATATCCAGACCCCACCTGGGAATCATTGCATATTTTTGGGGATTTTTTCTATGATTACCATTGTGATTATTATAATTTCCTTTTAGGGTGGTGAGGCCCTGGTTGCCCAGAGCAGCTGTGGCTGCCCCTGAATTCCTGGAAGTGTCCATGGCCAGGCTGGATCTAAAAATACAGAGAAAAACCAAAAAACAGAAGAACCAAGAAATAAGAAGGAAATTCAGCACTGAAGATGAGAAAGCAGAAAAAGCTTCAATAAAAAGGTTTCCTCTTTCCAGTAATATAAACCCCACATTTATTCACATTTATTCACATCAGATCTTTACCAGGGGATTTATGGAAGGATTTATTGAGGGATTTAGTATTTATTGATCCTCCTGAACCATGGTTCTGGAGATTCTTCTGCTTCTCACAAGGAGATGCCCAGGTCCTGCAGGGCTCTGGGGAGGACCCCAAAACCAGAGCCACAGCAAAATCCTCCTCACTCAGCTACAAGTTTGTGTTGGGAAACCACAGCAACCCCAGACCCACAGTGCTGGATCTAAAAATACAGAGAAAAATCAAAAAAAAACAGTAGAAGCACCAAGAAACAAGAAGGAAAAAATTCAGCACTGAAGAGGAGAATGCAGAAAAAGCTTCAGAAAGAAAAAGGCTTCCTCTTTCCAGTAATACAAACCCCATTTATACATACATTTATTCCCATTGCTGTGTAAATAATACAGATCTTTACCAGGTGATTTATTGAAGAATCTCTCTCCCAGCAAATAAAGGAGCTGCTATGAGGAGCTCTGATTGCTTGAAGTTGCAATAAATGCAACGCTGCCAGCCCTGTGCCAGTAAACGTCTCAGGGAGCTGCTTAAATTCCACATAACCTGAACCACATCCCATAATTTATATAGTACATATTGGTACAGCGTGTTACAGCAGAGTTTATAATAATTTATTAGGGGAGAAAAAGCTATCTCCATTAATAATTGATTCATTATAAATAATGGATTAAGAAATGCTCCTTTGATTTAAAGCCCGTGCTGGTAATGTATGCTAAACTCTGGTGCTGTTTGATGGCAATAAATCCAGGGAAATCTTGAAGATTTGCATCCAGTTTGCCCATTTCTGCTGGGGAACAGCGGAGGGCAGGTGGGAACCTCGTGGGAAAGAGGTTTTTTATGGAATTGCCATGGGAAATGTGGGTTATGAGGCAGAAAAGTGCAAAGAAAAAGGGAAGATGACTTTTGATACAGGCTGGTTTTGGTGGTAGGACAAGGGGGATGGAAAAGGAGGGGAGATTTAGGTGGGATATTGGGGGTGGAATTCCTGGCTGGGAGGGTGGGGAGAGGCTGGGATGGAATTCCCAGAGAAGCTGTGGCTGCCCCTGGATCCCTGGAAGTGCCCAAAGCCAGGTTGGAACGCCCTGGGACAGTGGAAATTGTCCCTACCATGGCAGGGGTGGGATAGATGGGATTTAAGGTCCCTTCCACCCCAAACCTGTTGCCCTGATTTTTAAAAGTGTTAAGTTTTCTTTTATAGTTCTTTTGAAAGTTTTAAAGTTCTTTTAAAAGTTTCCTATGCCTTCTGATGTTTACATATTTATACTGGAGTTCTCACACACTGTTCATATAATCAATGATTGTTTTGCATTCTTCTTTTTAAGAAGAGACAATTGATGGCCTGTTGGCTTGACCAGTGTGGTTGGAGAGGTGGCAGTTCCATCCTCCGATCCACTGCCACTTTTAGAATTCTAGATATTGCGAGGTCAGAAATAAAATTAGCTCTTTTTCTCTTTCGAATTTACCGAGCTTCTGTGTACTCATTTTGTGTCCAATAGCAACACAAACCCTTTTGGGATTCTGTGATCCCGCAGCAGGAAAGATTCCCTGGAATCAGCCCCTCACAAACTGCCCTGCTCTGTTTACACACACAGAAGGGCTTTTCACACCTGAATCTCAAGCACCTGCTACTTTTCCCTTTTACTCTCACACAAATTCCACATTTTTATGATTGGGATAAAGCAGAGCTGCAGGAGAGAAAGTGAGAAAGTGCATTCCACAGAAAGCAGTTTTCTGATAAAAACCATGCTTTAAACACCCGAGATCTCGGGGTTTGTCAGGAAATATTGACGGGAATTGGTCAGCAGAGATCAAGAGTCCGCTCTGTCCTGGCCTCCCCAAAGACCCTTTTCATTTATTTGTTCATTAAAAGCAATAATCCCTGTTAGTGTGGAGAGCACGGGCTCTGCACAAGCTGCAGGAGCAGATGGAGGAGTTTCATTCCTTTAAACTGTTGGGATGGAGACAGGTAGGACACGGTGTGGGAGCCCAAACCTCCATCTGCTGCTCTCACACCTTCACACCAAGCCCTGCTGAGACCTCCCCTCCCTCCCAGCCAGGAATTCCATCCCAAAAAAACCTAAATCTCCCCTCCTTTTCCATCCCCCCTTGTCCTACCACCAAAACCAGCCTGTATCAAAAGTCATCTTCCCTTTTTCTTTGCACTTTTCTGCCTCATAACCCACATTTCCCATGGCAATTCCATAAAAAACCTCTTTCCCACGAGGTTCCCACCTGCCCTCCGCTGTTCCCCAGCAGAAATGGGCAAACTGGATGCAAATCTTCAAGATTTCCCTGGATTTATTGCCATGAAATTTGGGATGGCAGCATGTTTTGGGGACTGGGAGTATGGAAAGAGCAAAGCCTGCAGGTCGTGGCCCACAGGCATCAAGAGAAAATGACACCACATGGCAGGGCTGGGTTGTTATTTATTAATATATTAATAATAAAGGGGATTTTTCTTGTGGCTGAGCTCTCTGTTGTGACACAGAATGACAAAAACTTGGGGGTTAAAAGGGAGCAGAAATCTCTTTGCCGGTTTTCCCTCATTTTGCCCAAATCCTGGTTGGGATTTAATCCATCCCTGCTGCTGGCTGCGATGCATTAGCCTAAGAAAGCTGAATTTTTATGAGACATCTCATTGGCCCTGTGTTTGTCAGAGCTTGTCAGTACCTAAATCTGTGTTTTTAAACCATTTGACTAAGCCCCCTTCTCTTCCAGCCTTCAGTCTCCTGTGGTATTATAATCTAAGTTTCCTTCCCTGTCTCCCAGGGCTGACAAGACTTTAATTTCTAATTTAAAAACTGAGATAACATTTATTCTTGGAAAGGAAGCTTGGCTGAAAGTTTGCTTTGTGCAAAATGAGAAAGGAAAAGGGGTGAAAATGACTGTTTTCATTCCTGAGACATTTTCCTATAAAACATGGGAACATTTCCTCCAACACTGGCTCAGCTGATGGATGAATTCATCATCTCTGCACTTCCAGAACTTGCAAATCATGGAATTCCAGACTGGTTTGGGTTGGAAGGGACATTAAAATCCATCTAATTCCACCTCCTGCCATGGGCAGGGACACCTTCCACTGTCCCAGGCTGCTCCAAGCCCTGTCCAAGCTTGCCTGGAACACTTCCAGGGACGGCACAGCCACAGCTTCTCTGGGAATTCCATTCCAGCCCCTCCCCACCCTCCCAGGGAGTTATTCCTTTCCCAACATCCCAATATCCCAATATCCCAATATCCCATCCATCCCTGCCCTCTGGCAATGGGAAGCCATTCCCTGTGTCCTGTCACTCCAGGCCTTGTCAAAAATCCCTCTCCAGCTCTCCAGGAGCCCCGTTAGGTGCAGCACAGGGATGATTTTCATTTAACTCCCATTTCCTTTATTAATTTATAATGGGTAATTTGGGATGCACAAGCACTTACTGTCAAAACCTAGCACCAGACACTTCCCTGGCAGGCACAAAATCCCAGCTCCTGGGATAATTAAGGCAGTAGGAGCATTTATCAAGCTCCTGCTAAATTTACAGCCCCTTCCTGAGGTCTCTCCTCCTGCCTGGTTCAATCCTTTGAATCTTGGAGTGATTCCCCGGGCCAGCATTCCCTGAGGATGGATGCTATGGCTGAGGGACAGGGGGGACAGGGCCATCCCAGCAGCTGGTTCTTGGCTTCTTTTCTGCCAAGGTCGGGATTAAATGTGTGAGATGGGATTTCTTGTTGGGACTCAGGTGTTTATTAGTTTTTATCCATGTCACAGTCTCACAAACCCTGAGTTCTGCAGCACTTCACTCTAACCAACTAAAAATGGAACCCCATCTCTCTCTACAAGGCCTTTTAAGGATAAACTGTCCAATTAAGAAATGACAACTGAATTATTTTTATTTTTAACCCAATAACCAACCACCCATGGCCCACAACGTGGACTTTTTTATCCAATTACACAAAACCACCCAAACCCATGGGTAAGAAGGAGAAGAAGGAGAAGAAGAAGGTAAAGAAGGTCCAGCCTCCACCCAAAACCTCCACCTTGCTTTATAGATATTCCTGTATTCTAAACCCTTAAACTCTGAGTTTCCCACCCTGTGATATCACACACTTCTGTTCAAACTCCACACCCACAATCCCAGTTCTGTCATTCCATTTTGGAAGCTTCTCCATGGCCTCAGGTCACTGCAGTGTTCTCCTGGGGGTCAGTGCCTGGCAGCAGAGAAAATCTGGAATTCTCAGCAGCCAGGGTTCCAACACCCAGCCTGGGATCTCTGCAGAAATTCCCGATTTGCTCCTTGGAAACCTCGGGGAAAGTTTCCTCGCTCGCTTCTGCGCTCTCCACAGCGCTCAGCATCCCGAAATTCCAGAGCCGCCACTTCCAAACCACAGCCGGCTCCCCTCGAGGTCTTCCCCATGGGTTTAAAGAGCTCCGAGAAGCAAAGAGGGGAAATCTGATGTAAAAGCCAGGACTCGAGGGCGGCGTTTCCATTGGAAATCAGCTCCTGGGGGTGGCCGGCTGGAGCCGCCTCCCCGGGAGCATCCCCGGGGACAGCCGGGGCTGGTTGTTCCTGGAATGTTCCTGCTGTTGATTTAATAGGAACAAGAGTCGGTTCATTATCTGTGCCTTTGTTTTGTCTCTCTAATGGCTGGGGCTGTTGTGACCGTGCACTTTAATGGCTTTCAGATGCCAAAGGTCTCATTTGAAGCCCGGACCACCGGCAGAAAACAAACTTGTTGCTGCTTTGAGGTTTCAAAAAGCAAAGAAAATGATGGTTTTTCCTCAGCCCAAGCCCCCAGCGTATTTTTGTGAGCTGGTTTTATATCAAAAGAGCATTTTCCTGATGTAATTATGAGAACTGATCTCGTCCCTGCGCAGGTACCTCTATAAATAATTAGATGTATAGTATTTCCACAGCTGTGCTCTGCCAGATGGTTCTGGCTTTTTTTTTTTCTTTTTCTTTTTTTTTTTTTTTTTTTTTTTTTTTAGAGCTTAAAGCAACTTCCTTCCTTTGCAGTGGGAAAAGCCAACTCTGTCAAGTCCTATAAACTCATCCTGTGAGGAGCAGACAGGTCCTGGAGACCTGGCTTTGAACCTGGAGGAGAAGAAACATGCCAGGGATGGAGCAGCAGGGACTGAGCCCGGAGAGGGGCGGGGGAGCGCGTGGGAAGGTCCCTGGTCCAGCCCTGTCAAATCCAGATGTTTGCAGGTGATGCTCACCACAGGAACCAGAGCCAGCCTGGACATCAGGACCTGGCTCTTCCCTAGGGCTGGATCATAACACAGAATTATTAATTGGGCAATGGAGCTGGGGAAGGGGCTGGAGAATTACTGAGGGAGATGGGAAGGGGCTCAGCCTGGAGAAAAGGAGGCTCAGGAGGGACCTTGTGGCTCTGCACAACTCCTGACAGGAGGGGACAGCCGGGGGGGTGGGGGTGGTTTCTTCCTTTCTTCTTCGTGGAATTCCTGTTTCACAGAATCCCAGATTGGTTTGGGTTGGAAGGGAATTTAAAGCCCATCGAGTGCCACCCCTGCCATGCCTAAAGACAATTCCACTGTCCCAGCGTGCTCCAGCCTGGCCTTGGACACTTCCAGGGATCCAGGGGCAGCCACAGCTTCTCTGGGCACCCTGTGCCAGGGCCTGCCCACCCTCACAGGGAAGATATTTCTTCTCAAAATCGAATCAAATTCTCCTCTCTTGCAGTTCAAAACCATTCCCCCTGTCACTGACCGAGTAAAAAATCCTTCTCCAGCTCCTCCTGCTGCAAAAGCCTGGCAGGAAAATGTCAGGGTTTAATGGGAGTTACCTCTGCCATGGACAGGGATGTGTGGGCAGGCAGAATTGCAGAATTACAGAATCAAAGAATCACATAGTTAGAGAATCACATAATTAGAGAATCACAGAATGACAGAATTGCAGAACTACAGAATTACAGAATCACAGAATGACAGAATCACAGAATCAGAGATTTACAGAATCACAGAATTACAGAACCACAGAATTAAAGAATTACAGAATTACAGAATTACAGAATTACAGAATTACAGAATTACAGAATCACAGAATTGCTGTCACTTGGCTTTTCCATGCCCAGCTCTGCAATAACTCTGAGCTCCCCAGCACAAGCTCCCTTTCCACACCTTCGGGTGCTCCTCGTCCTGTGTTCCATCCCTGGAGCTGTGTGGGAGGCTGGATTTTCCAGCCACTCCTCCCTGCCGTGCCTGGGACTGCCGGACCCAGGCAGAGGTGTCAGAGCTGACAGCAGCAGACGAGGGGGGAGCTCAGGCTGGGGCAGGTCTTTGCTGGGCGCAGGATTTCATATCCATGCTGTTCCTCCTGCTGCTGGAGCTTTCACCCTCCCAGGAGATGCAGTGGGGACTCCTCTGGGAGGGCTGGGGCACCCTTGGGTGCTGGGGTTGTTGTCTCAGCCTCCAAAGGGGTGCACAGCAGCTCCAGTGATGTCAGATCCTGCTCCTGGGGAAAAGCCCTTCATCCAGCGGGGGAATCAGGAAAACACCCATCACCTTCCTCGGCTTTTTCTATTTTAGCTATAAAAATCATGTTTCATCCACGTTTCAGCCTTGGCCTGCAATGGGAAGTGCTGATTCTTTGCTTCTTTTTTCTGCCAAGGTCGGGACTAAATGTGTGAGATGGGATTTCTTGTTGGGACTCAGGTGTTTATTAGTGCTTATCTCTGTCACAGCCTCACAAACCCTGAGTTCTGCAGCACTTCACTCTAACCAACTAAAAATGGAACCCCATCTCTCTCTACAAGGCCTTTTAAGGATAAACTGTCCAATTAAGAAATGACAACTGAATTATTTTCACTTTCAACCCAATAACCAACCACCCATGGCCCACAATGTGGACTTTTTTATCCAATTACACAAAACCATCCAAACCCATGGAGAAGAGGTGAAAGAGAAGGCCCAGCCTCCACCCTAAAACCTCCACCTTGCTTTAAAGATATTCCTGTATTCTAAACCCTTAAACTCTGAGTTTCCCACCCTGTGATATCACACACTTCTATCCAAACTCCACACCCACAATCCCAGTTCTGTCATTCCATTTTGGGACCTTCTCCACGGCCTCAGGTCACTGCAGTGTTCTCCTGGGGGTCAGTGCCTGGCAGCACAGAAATCTAAAATTCCCAGTAACCAGGGTACCCATAGGAAGACCCATCCAACTTGATTTCTCCATTTTTCCTCATGGTTCACTTTCCAGGGCCTGCCTGCTTTAATTATCCCCACTCCACCTTTGGGAGCACTGCAAAGCAAACCCTCACCCCGTTTTCCCTCTATTCCCCTGAACCCCCCGGACAACTCAGCCAGCAAAAGGCATTTGGAAGGCAGGGCAGAGCTGCAGCTGGGCTGTGCAGCTGCCTGGCTGCATCCCCACCTTCCCAGTTCCCGGGATGTGCCCAGTGACCCACACCGTGCTGCTTTCCACCACGCTGGCTCCCATCACCTGGGCTGGGAAGTGACAACTTCCATCCAATCATTCCCACCCCTGCCTCATAATTAGGTGTAATCCCTGGATAACCTATTTCCCACTGCTCTCACACACAGCTGCAGGCCCTGGTGCCTTTAGAGAGGAGTTTTTTGGTTTGTTTTGGTGGTATTCAGCATCGAGGGGCTCTTTCCTGAGCTCTTGGAGCATTTACCCGTGGTGAGACGAGGGGAAATGGCCACCAGGGGAGGTTCACGTTGGCTATTAAAGAAAAATTCTTCCTTGAAAGAATGATTAAACATCAGACCAGGCTGCCCAGGGCAATGGTGGAGTCACTATCCCTGGAAGTGTTAAAACACAAGATGTGGCACTTGGGGACATGGTTTAGTGGGCGAAAGTCGGACTTGGAGGTCTTTTCTAACCTTAAGGATTCCATGATTCCTCCTGAATTCCAGCCTCGATTTGTCCTTCACCCCACACTGAAGATGCCCAGAGGGGCAAGGAGCTGAGGTCTCTGTTTTGTGGCTGAGGAAAGGGGTTGGTGCCTGCTGATGGGGCCGTGTTGTTTCGGGGTCAGCACACAGGAACCTTTATCTGCTGCCCCCTAGCCCCACCCCACTGATACCACAAACTGCCACGTGTAGATATGGGATAAATAATTTGGTTTTTGCTGTTAGAACCTCCCAAGCTGCACTTTAGAAAGCCTTTTTGTGGTTGCACAAGGACGGTGGGGAAAACTACAAAAAATAATAATTTAAAAATAAACCCTGACACTTTATCTCCCTTTTATCCTCGGTTGTTCATATTCCCCTTGTTATGCACCAAATTTGTGCTGGGGAAACAATGAAAATCTGAAGCAGAGGAAAAATTTTAGAGATGTTAGATCTCTTCCAGGTCCCTGAGGCATTTAGGCTGGGAGGGTTTTGAAGGGGACCCCAAAAATCCCTGCAAAGGGTGCTGGGCACCCACCCGCAGCTCTGCCCTGCCAGTACCAGCACTGCAGATTTTCCCTGCTCCAGACCTGCAGGAATCCAGGATTCAGGATATTTAATCCTTGCAAGCAATTTTGGCAGAGAAATCCCTGTGCCATGGGTGGCACGAGTGTCCCAGCCATGAGAACTTGGGGAAGTGGCTTAGAGGTGAACCTGGCACTGTTGGGTTCATGGTCAGACTTGATGATCCCACAGGGCTTTTCCAACCTTTTAGATTAAAATTTTCACAGCTCTACCCATTAATTTGCTTTAGTCCTTCAAATGCAGTTTGAGGTGTTCTAGTGAAGCCAAAGCCACATGGATTTTATGGTGGCCCGGCATTCCCAGGGCTGCAGTCATTCCTGGAAGCTTGGGGAGGGGAATTTTCTGCACCTTCCCGCTCCCACTGACCAGCACTGCGGCCTGAGGATGCTCCTGGGCGTTCCCTCAATCCTGGTGTGGGCAGCGGGCTGCAATGGGAGCCGGGAGCTGGAAACGAGCTCTTTGTTATTCCCGGGAATTCAGAGGTCAGCGAGGGAAGGGGCTGGAGCTGCTTCCCTGGTAGTGGCTCCGCATCCTCTCCCTCATTAGACTCTCTGCTCGGGTCGTTAGGCAGGAGGGGTGGAAAGGGCAAAGCTGGGCTCAGCTGGAGCACTGCTGATGACAGACATGGCTTTGGGGACAGACATGGCTTGGGGGACAAATCCCGCTTTAATGTCACCTGGGCCACGCTGGCTGCTGCCCTGAGACATCCCCAGCACCCAGCAGGGCACCAGCTCTCATCCAGGGAAAACCAGGGACACCAGGAAGGCCAGCTCCGGATGCGTGACGAGGTTTCTCACTTTAATTACCAGCAATAAACAATCCCGTGGATTATTTCATTATTACCACCCCTGCTCGAGCCTCCTGCGGATCATGGGAGCAGGCTGTGGATAAGTCAGACCTGGGCACTGCTGGGGCCCCGTGAAATGAATCCCAAATCCTGACATTTGTTTTGACACATCATCTCCTCGTGCGCCGCAGCCGCGGGTTTCGCTCTCCCCGCCGCACCTGGGGCTGCGGGGCTGAGGTCAGCACGCAAAAATGTGAACTGCCTGTTTGCAAATTAATAGCACATGGCCTCAATCCCTGGGCTCTTGGGCCTAAGTTCAAAAAAATAAAGATATAAAACTTGGGTGATTTACTGGAGCTTTCCTGGACTGGAATGATTAATGGGCTGATTTACTGGTCCCATTTTTTTTTAATGCTGAAACCGATATCTAAAAATTAAAGGCAGTGCAGAGGAAATGGTGGTCACAAATGCCTTTCTCGTGTTGCTAAGGAGAAGAAAATGATCTTGTGATGGATAGATTTTTAAATATTAATTTTCTGATTTGTTTCTGCAGAAGGGGGAGCGGTGTCTGATGCGGACACGCTTGGCGTTAAACGTTTGAGGGATGTGATTCCTCGATGTGAGCCAGTCAGCTCGAGTTAAAATTCCCTCTCTAACCAGCCAGAAACAGTTCCAGGCCATGATGGAAAAACACCTCCAAGCCTAGAGTGGAGTGACAGCAGCTGGCACAGTGTCCATGAGCGGCGAGTCAGGAAAGTCATGGGGGGGTTCCATGGGGATGGAAGATGGAGGGCACAGGATTTGCCTTTGGGGTGTTTATTCAGGTGGCAAAGCAGCAGAAACATTCCAGCATGGGAATGTTGGGCCTTGCAGGCATCCTGAGGGGAGCAGGGTGCTGCTTGGTGGCGCCAGCCCTGCCCTGCTCCCAGTGTGGCACCCTTGTCACAAGAGGTCATTGCACCCTCTGTGCACCACCAGCTTCTCCTCTGGAGCTCCCAAACCTTTCCATCTCTGTTCAGCATTAGGATAAGCTCTCATCGTATTTGTTTTCCAACTAATCCCAGTGAGGAATTCTCCTCCTGGCAGCAATTACTTGGCAGCAGCTCGTTGTATTCTTTGCACGTGGAATCACAGACTTGTGAAGGCTGGAAAAGCCCTCCCAGACCACCCAACCATCCCCTACACTGCCGATCCCATCTCTAATCACATCCCCCAGTGCCGCATCCACATGGCTTTTAAATCCCTCCAGGAACGGGGACTTCACCACCGTGCCAGGCTGGACAAGCTTTTTCATGGAGAAATTTTCCCTATTTCTAATCTCAGCCTCCTTCTCTTTGTTCAGGACAGGACTTGGAGCATGGGGAGCAACAGCTGGGTCTGCCCCTCATAGCTTGGCTGGGCTGGTCCCACCTTCAGAGCAGGGGGATTCCTGTCACATTTAATGGATGTACTGCAATAGGCAGGATAGTAAAATAACAATAAATAATAAATGCTTACACAGCCAGGATCAGATTCTCCTTAACTCAGTTTCAGATTCTCCTTAAACCAGCAGAAAAACCCACACTGGTTTCCCAGGCAAAGGGGAGAAACCTCAAGTAACTAAAAATGAGTTTAGGTGAGTGAGGGGGTTTTGTCTTTCCTTTTTTGCAATGTTGGTGGCTGATCCTGGCAGGGATTTCTCCATCTGAAATGCAGGGAAGAGTTAATTTTCTCAATTTGGAACATCTATCTGTCATGTGTGGCTGCTCTGTAATTATGACTTTTTCTGCTTCTTAGAAAAAGGTTATTACAAGAGCCTTTTAATCTAAAAGGCCAATTATATTAAAACAGTGGCTTCCATACTTAGATCCCCCTTTACACACACGCTATTGTGTTTGGGATAAATTTAGCAAATTATAGGGAAGCTTTTCTTAGTGGGAGCTTCAAAATACGATCCCTGCTTGCATCAGTGTGAAGAGCCCTGAGAAAATCAGCTGTTACTTATTGAGTGCAGCCAGTAGCCCCAGCCACGCTCAGATTTAGGGATCTCATCCAGGACTAGGGGCTCAGGATGTCTCTTTTGCTCTGTTGTGTGTTGGAAAGGCTGCTGGCTCCGGGTTTGGGAGATGCTGGGAAGCAGAAGTGGAATTTGCAGCGGATGGGTTCAGGTGAGGTCTGCAAGCCGCAGGGAAAGCACCCAAAATGTTCATCCATGCGCTGCCTCCTGCGGATCTTCTCAGCCAGGCATGAAACCCGCAGCAATTCCAAGCCCTGCAACTGCTCCCTGCTGAAATCCCACCCAGGAGGAGAGTGTGGAAAACTTCCCCATGTTTTAAATCCCGTTTGCACCATCTGCAAGGGGGAAACGCTTCCTTCCCAATAAAATAATGGTGTTTTCCCTGAGCTCGGATCTTCTGAGAGGGATAACTGGCTTGAAGGACAGGCACTGAAAGGGGTGGAGCTCCAGAGCATCTCCTGGATGGTGGGAATTGATTCCAAGCACAGCTCCTTGGGAAGTGGCTGGGACAGACACCGTACTTGAGGTACCACAGAGAGGGAATGGGATTTTTACAGGAAATTTAGGAAAACATTCTCCTGTGGTCCACCCACTATCCCAGGGTGCTCCAAGCCCCATCCAGCCTGGCCTTGGGCACTTCCAGGGATCCGGGGGCAGCCACAGCTGCTCTGGGCCACAGCTTGAGGCTGTTTTGTCCCTTTTACCTGGGAGAAGAGCCCAACCCCTGCCTGGCTCCAGCCAGGGACCTGGAGCAGGGTCCAGGTTATCCCATGGGAATCCACCACCCTACTTCCCTCAGGAATCATCTGCACCATGCCACACTCACTGGGGACACAGAGAATTGAACCCCTTTGGTTGTCTGGGAAGCTTTAGGAGATCACACAGCAAAGCTCGGGCTGCTTTATTAACACCGTGCTCATTATTGTTGTCAGAAAGGAAATTGCAATGTGTGAATTCAAAGGCTTTGGGTGAGCTGTCAGATGATTTTAATTTAGAATCACAGCTTTAGAGTCTGGAGCCCCCGAATTTCCTCCCTGTGCCTTTACCAAGTCACTGGTGCTGGGTAAAAGGTTCACTGCCTACATCTTTTAGTTATGCATTTATTTAATCTCGCCCCAGCCAGGGAGGTGTTTTAAGATTAAAATATTCCTTATCCTCCAAAGTTGTGATAAATATTGATGCAGCATTTCAAACAGGCCGTGCTGTGCTCAGGCAGGTCTGGGTGAGGACTGGAAGGCAGCCAGGACTGCCTTGGAACACTTCAATAAAAAGCAGTGAGGGCTCCAGAGGGTGAAGGTGAATGGTGAGCACAGGCCGAGTATCCAGTGAGTATCCAGTGAGCAATCCCAGCAGGTAGGAAAGGCTCCATGCAAATTCTTTTTGACTTTACATCAGTCCCGTGGATTGGTTTTACAAGATCAAATGGAAATATTGGAAAATGGGAGATCCCATAATCTCAGTAGCAAGCCCAAGGCTTTTGTTTCTGATAAATGGACAAGCTCCTTTAAGCCTAGTAATTAATCTGATGGATCTTTTCAATTTGATCAGCCCCTTCTGTGACATTATTCTTTAATCTTCACGGCTCCAGCTTTCATCAAAAAACAAACCCAGTGACAATGAGGTAAAACTGCTCAAAATGCAGCCCCCAATGTCTGCTGCTCGGGCAGGTCCCTGGAATTGCTTTTCCATGGAAAGCAGCGTCCCTGGGGATGTCAGAGCTCCTGGAGGCCTTAATCAGGGGCTTTACAGCTTCCTACAAATCTTGCGTCAGGAGAGAAGGACTTGGTGATGGTCAGGATTTTTGGGAAGTGTTTGTTTTTCTTGCAGCTCTTGTTGATAACTGAAATTATGGCCTCGGGGACAGGGGAGTGAGGCATTTACTGCTTTCTAGAAAGGACATTTGTGGCCCAGAGAAGCTGTGCCTGCCCCATCCCTGGGAACGTTTGGGCTTGGAGCAGCCTGGGATAGTGGAAGGTGTAGAACAAGATGGGGTTTAAGGTCCCTTCCATCCCAAACCATTCTGGGATTCCAGAATTCCATACAGGCATTCAAGCTGGAAACACTGGAGCTGAAATTTAGGGCTCCCAATTCCAGGCTGGAGGTGATGCCATGAGAATTTACAGGCAACCATCAAAGCAGAAGAGGAAAGACAGGAATCCACGCTTTGAAATTGCTTCCAGGGCAGGATTTATTGGCATTTTTTATGAGGGAAGCTGTAAAGCTTTTAAGAAGCAGTGGTTCAGTTATTCATGGAGCCTTTCTTGGTCAAAAATGGGGTTTGTGGTCCTTCCTTTCATCAGCCAGGCTCAGGTGATGAATCCTGTCACTCCTGATCTCCTTTTTGGGATGAATTCCGTCATTCCTGCTCCCCTTTTTGGGATGGGATGGCAGTGGTGAAACAGGGAGGAGTAGGGTGGCTGTCCCCAGATGTCCTGACAATGGTGGCAGTCACTGAGGCCACCTGGAGCTGTCCCCAGATGTCCTGGCAATGGTGGCAGTCACTGAGGGCACCTGGAGCTGTCCCTGCGAGCTGCACCAGGAGCTGATTGAAGCAAATTAAGCTCCTGCGTAAATTGAATTAAGGCCAACTTAATTCTGAAAAAGGCTGTCTACACCGGGCTTTAATGAAGTTTAACTAATCCACTTCAGAAATTAACTCGGGTGAAGTTCTCTGAGTGTCCCCAGGCTGGGAGGGAGGAAGGACAAGGACGTTCCATGATGGGCTCATTGAGGTGACAGGCCTTGGTGCCGGAGGTGAAGCCAGGGCTGCCTGCAGGCCTCAGAAAAGCCAAAACCCCCTCAGAACAGAGCAGCAGCTTTCCCTGGGAATTCTTCTCACTGACCAACTGCATTTATAGGGGAAAAGGAGCAAAATGTTCCACAGACCAAGTCTCTGTGTCACCATGGAAGTGACACTCACACCGGGGACAGCCCCGCACTGTGAGGCCGAACGCACCTTTCTTCTCCTTTTTGCTTTTTCCTCTCTTTTTTTTTTTTTTTTTCCCCTAAATGCCAGACAGGAAATGTCTTGATGTAATATTTAACATGGGGGCCTGGGGGACTCGGCATGATTGAAGACAGGATCTTCATTTTGACAGCTTAATGCATTTTACATGACGAGGCCGCCGCATCCTCGGATTTATGCCGAGTGATGCCGGGCTGCGTCTCCTTCCCCGAGTCCTTGCTTGACATCCAAACCTTGTCCCTTTGCCCTCCTGACCCTTTTCCTTTATGAGCTTCTGGTTGCCTCAAATCTCTCATGGTTTCACTGGGTGTAATCTGGTGATAAGGAGGAGCAGCGCCCAAGCAAAGCCAGGTTTCCCCGATAATTCCTTGTGTGACATCTGGTTATAGGATTATTGTGGGAAAAAGCCTTGGGATGGAGTGGATTAACCTTATCCATGCTTTGATACGGGCAGTGAGGTGTTGACCTGGTGTGGGTCTGGGGCTCTGGTCAGATTCTTTTGAGATAATAATGATAATGACTGGAAAGTTCTTTCACTAAGAGGAATTGGAGGCTGCAAAGACTGCAGTACTTGCAAAGCATTTGCTCAATAGTTAGAGGAGAGAAGAAAATAATTAAATCTCTAGGTGTATAATGAGAATTTAATGAATTTAGGCTAATTTAGCTCATGATTAGGGTCTGCTGGGTGTATACATTACACACTTCCATGGCCTTACCTATATGTGTGTCTCAGCCTTTGTGTAAAGTCTGCTCACTCGCTGTGTGACAAAACAAGTCCCCAAAAGCCCAACTTCATCTTATAGCAAAATCCTAAAATTATGTTTTAAGCCGCCTTTAACCTAAATCATACTCTGAGCCATTTAAACCTGTCTGCTTGCCTACTGTAGGAATATTTTGGTGTAGGAAGTGGTGATCAGGGTGGGAGAACTGCCAAAAATTGCTGGTTTGTCATGCTTTTTTTTTTTTTTTTTTCCCTGTGAGGACAACCTGGATTGAGGATTTTGGAGCTGCTGGAGGCAGAAAAGCCACACACATCTGGCTGCCTGTGATGTGCCTGCAATCAATACTCTGTGAGCAGGATCTGAGCCCCCCAGCCCTGTCCCCTGCACAAAGGCACCAGTGATAAGCAGCTGCTGCTGCAGAAGGACCTGGAGCAGGAAAAAAAAATGTCCCCGCAATCCTCGATGAATAAATTCAATATATTCCATATAAATCTCTTGTTATAGCCTGTTTTATTGAACCAACTGGAATGTTTCTCCTCTGGAGAGACCGTGGAGAGCTTTATTTATTAGCACTGCAACACGAGAGCCTCCCCGTGCCTTTGTCTGCTTTATCTTGCTTGTCACGGCACGGCTCTGGGCCCTGGGCTGAGATTTTGGGACCTTCATCATTCAGGAATAAAACCTTTGTTCCTGAAAAACGGGAGGCATCAGCTGTGCTGATGGGAAGGGAGTGTCTTTAGGGGATTGATGGGGGTGATGCTGGCAGCAGGGGGACCACGGTGTCACCTGTGGGGTGAAGCATCTCTGCAGGTGGAGGGATTGTATCCAAAATCAGCGTCCAGCACCTGGAGCTTGGGAAGGAGAGCTTGTCACCACTGCTGTGTCTCTGTGCTCATAAAACCTCAGATCTCACAGGGAATGCTGGTCTGTTTGACCACTGAGAGGGTGGTCAGGCTGGGGAATCACCAACCCTGGAAATGTTCAGCAAATGTGTGAATGTAGCTCCCGGGGACATGGGGGTGACCTTGGAATGGTGGGACTCGGTGGCTTTTCCAGCCTTGATGATTCCATGATTCCCTCTGGCTCAGGTCAGCACCCAGGGAATGGAGCTCTTGCCTCCTCCTGGATGTCCAAAGTGAGTTTCTCCTGCACAGCCTCCAAAGGGACAATGTGTGACCTGAGAACAGAAATCCTCTGCCTCCTGGCAAGGTCAGTCTTCCCAGGAAGATCTGGGAGTCAAAAATTATCCAACAATTATCCTTCAGCCAGACAGACCCAGCTTTCCAGAGGATCTCCCCCTCCAGGCTCTGGCTGCCACCACCACGGGCACACAGGAGCTGACTGGTTCCAGCTAAACCCTCCAGCACCTCCAGCCTTGGAGTTGGCAAAGAATTCAAATCTTGGATTGCTGAGGGAAATGGGAAAGAGACACCCCCCCAAAATGCAGGTTTTCCCACCCATCTGTGCTTCGCTGAGCACTGCTGACCCCAACCCTGCTGGAATTCCACACCACCTTTGCAGGGAGCACTGGGGATGCTGTGGGTGTCAGCATTCCCAGCACAGAGTGGTTTTTATCTCCCTCATCTGCTCGTCCTTCAGGAGGACAGCAAGGAATGTCAAGGACTGGGAAACACAGAACTGCCTCTGGCTGTGCTGCTGAACATGACGAACACAGCAAAGCCACACTGGCAATGAAAGGCTTTCACCTGATGATGCAAAGGTGCAAAGCCCTGGTGTAATAAGGCAAAATAATGAGGCAAAAATTAATATTAAAGCTCTTAATAAGGCAAAAAATAATATTACAGCGCTCTGGGTTTTAAGTCGTTTTCCAGGAATCCATGCTGGATGTTGTTCTGAGAGCACAGCTTGGGAATATGACTGGAGATAGACACTTGCTCCAGATTTATATTAAGTTTCCAGCAAACGGAGGGAATATCTGCCTGTCTGACCCAATATTATGTTGATTCCCAAGTAATTACATTTGTTATTTGCAGGATCTGTAGTAAATCGAGTTGTGGCAGTTATGGGGATGCTTCACAGAAGCAATTTCAGAGATCATTAAATATATCTTCCATTGGTTACACATCACATTAACCCCTCCAGCGCCTCCAGACATACGACATCCCTTCAGCAAAGAGGCAATTTGATGGGATTAGATGCCAAAGGCAATCCAATGGAGATAAATCCCAGAAATTCATGCAATTACTGCTGGCAGAGGTCTGTTGTTCACTAGAAACACAGGAGGATTAAAAAGTTTGGGCCAGGCTCAAACTCCAGGCAATGTAATGCTGGTGTGGGGCGAGCCCTGCAAGGATGAGGAGCCTGGGAAGGCTTTTCCCTCATATCCCATCCCAGGATTCACCTCTCTGCCTCAAAAAGAGCAGCAAGTTGGAATTTGAAATTTAGGGAATTTTTAGAACCTAAGAATTTTTACCTTTGGGTTTGTAAGTTAAAGCTTAGAATTAAATATAAGGTTTGATTTGAGACTTTCGAAAAGGCTTCTAAATTTAAGTGTTAGATGTAAGAATGTAGATTTAAGGTAGAGACATGTTAAGTTAAATAAAATAAAGTTTAGGGGTGTAGACTTTAAGATATAAAAAAATAAAAGTAGTTACAAAAGTAAACAAAAATTTAAAATACAGTACTTTAAGTTTGTGTGTTATAACATAATTAGCTGAAAAAGTTTATACAGTAGCATAAGTCTAGAAGATAAAATATTTAAAGATTGGGTTAAAAACATAAATATTTTTGTTAGTAGTATTTTATTAGTTAATAAACCCTTAAAAAGTCTTGTAACTTAGCATCTTGCGGCCATCTGAACTATGTTATAAAGATGTGATGTGTGTGTCACCCTTCTTACATAAAAGATAAGAGAAACAAACCACATCATCCAAAACAATTCAGAAATCCCGTCTCAAATTCCTCCAAAATTCCTCACAAGCAAGAGTTGGGGGAAATGCCATTTTTCACCTAGCCTTGCTCTCCAGCAGCTCCCTCCCTAACTCAGCACATTTCTGCTTCTTGTTCAGATTTGAAGACAATTTAAAAATACCCCGGGTGCGTTCAGAGGGCGGAGGGGGAACC
Source organism: Anomalospiza imberbis (assembly GCF_031753505.1). Taxonomy (NCBI): domain Eukaryota; kingdom Metazoa; phylum Chordata; class Aves; order Passeriformes; family Viduidae; genus Anomalospiza; species Anomalospiza imberbis. The sequence continues at coordinate 1,798,450 of NC_089687.1, forward strand.
TCAGCTGGTGTTTCCTGCAGGATGGGGAAGTTTGTTGACCACAGACCCTGGTGCAGGAGCCTGCCCTGCCCCACAAGTGCTGCTGCTTCCTCTTGCCAGTCCTGGAGGGCTTTTCCAAGCTAAACCATTCCATTATTCCATGATATCCTTGTGACAAATATTCAAAGTCTCACCCCGTGCATGAGTGTAAAGGCTTGGGGTGTAAAGCACCATCGGTGATGGAAAACCTGGAGGAGAAATTCTCCTAAGATCAGCTTTGTTCAGTCTGATCTAATTCAGCTCTGGTCTAAGGCAAGGTTTAATGTGGTAACACAATTTTGGCCCACCCTCGAGATGTGTGGGGCCTTGCTGGGCTCTGGCTGCCTCAGGAGTTGTTTTTATTGTTGGGTGCCACTTTAATCCCCGTTCTCATCAATTGCTGCAGTAAAAACGGGATGAACAGCTTTTTCCTCAGGTCTAATAAATGTGTCCTGGGATTCCCACTGGCTGCTGGAGCAGGAATGGTGGCTCATGAATTTCCAGGAGATGGACACGGCTCTGCCAAGCTGAAATTACTGCAGCCAGGCCTTGAGGTGCCCATGAATTCAACTCCAGTGGCTCCAGTTATTCCACTCTCACTCATTTGTCCATCAGTCCCCCCATCTCCTTGTGCTGTAAATCCCCGATGGCCACAGCAGCCACCTCAAAATGAACCCAGACCACGTCTGCTGCCTGCCAGAATGAGAACGCTGCCAATGGGCACATTCTTGGGGATTTTCCACAGCTCTGATGAGGTTTTTTGGTGCTGTTGGTGACCCCCAGTCTGTGCCAGGGCCATGTGTGGCAGCAGTTCCTTCCCTGCTCCAGGCTGGGTGAGGGATGCCCAGCTCCCTGTGGCACAACCCAGCAATTCCATCCATCCTAGCACAACACAAACAGAGGCTAAAAACACACAGAAATATCTTCCTTCCACATCGCAGAGCCTCAGCCTGCAGCAGGAAGGGAAACCCCTGCCCTGGAGACTTGAAATGCCATAGAAAATGCAAAAAAAAAAAAAAAAAAACAAAAAAGGGGAACAGGCATCGCATTTTCCTCAGTTTGCTCAATTCATGTTTTGGCAAAACCTCAGGTGTCTCACACCTCCAGCTCTGAGGTATTTGGCAGAATTTGGGCTGTAAAAATATTCCCCTAACCTGCCAAGTTTTGCCCATCCCCAGCTCTGGGTGCTGGGGTTGGGCACAGCTGGGTGCTGAACAGGCAGAAATTATTTTGATGTTCCCTTTCACCTCCTTGGAGCCACATCTGGGCTGGGTTTGTGCAGCTGAGGAGAAGCTCCCTCTTTGCTGGATTAGTCACAGAGCAAGATTTAAAGGGAAAAAACCTTCATGGCCATAATTAACTGTATCTGAAAACAGGAGTTTTGGAGACGGGGGCATAAAGCAGATTTTAGAGATACTCTGCACAATAAAGTCCAGCTTTAAACACTTGCTTGGGAGAGTAGGGCCTAAAAGGAACTATTAAATTGGAGAGGAAGCAAGTACAAAGAACAGCGGTTAAATCCTTATTTCTGAGACTCTTCTCCTGAGCCAAAGCAGAGCTGGAGCTGCCTTGGATGCGGCCTGAGTGTCCAGGGAGTGCCAGCGGTGCTTTAGGAGTGCTAAACTTTGGTGTTTGCATCCTTCTTCCCCTCAAACCCAGGTTTTGATGTGCCTCTCACAGACTGCTGGTCCAGAGGGGAAATCCCAGGTTTAATCATGCGCTGCCAGCTCTGGGGTGTCCAGAAGGATCTGGAGCTGCTGGAGCCAGGTCAGAGGAGGCTCTGGAGCTGCTCCAAAGCTGGAGCCAGGCTAGGAGAGCTGGGAATGTTCACCTGGAGAAGGGAAGGGTCCAGGGAGAGCTCAGAGCCCTTGCAGGGCCTGGAGGGGTTCCATGAGAGCTGGAGAGGGACTGGGGACAAGGGATGAAGGGACAGGACCCAGGGAATGGCTCCCACTGCCAGAGGGCAGGGATGGGTGGGAGATTGGGAATTCCTGGCTGGGAGGGTGGGGACACCCTGGCACAGAGAAGCTCTGGAGTGTGTCCTGAGGGGGCCACGGAGATGCTCCAAGGGCTGGAGATTCTCTCTCTGGAGATAAAATGCAGCAAAATAATTGTTCCAAAGATCTCCTTTTCTTACCCCTCCCTGCCTTCTTCCCATGGTGTCTCCCAAATCCTGATGCTGCACCAGAGCAGCACACGGAGTTGTGGATGATGTCTGGAGAAGGGAAGGCTCCAGGCAGAGCTCAGAGTCCTTGCTGGGCCTGAAGGGGCTCCAGGAGAGCTGGAGAGGGACTGGGGACAAGGCATGGAGGGACAGGACCCAGGGAATGGCTCCCACTGCCACAGGGCAGGGATGGGTGGGAGACTGGCATAAATCCTTTCCTGTGAGGGTGGTGAGTCCAGGCAGGGCGGGCTGAGCTGAATCCAGCCCTGCCTTGGCTGGGGGTGCTGGGACTCTCCTTCCTCATGGTTTTAGTGCCTTTTTTTTTTCTCTTTCCCCCCCCTTAACTCTCCTCATAAGGAACATATTTCCAATAATGCCCTTGGAAGGAGCCCTCAGTGATGGAGTGGTGTGGCTGTAATTTGCCTGCTGCTGAGTGTAGTGTTTCAATCCTCGCTGAATTTGTGCCTATGATTTATGAGTTAATGCTTCCCCTTGTAAATTATATTGAAGAGAAAAAAATGAGTCTTATTTTTCCCTGTTTTCAGCAAACTTAATGTTTATGCTTTATGTGCCATCAGGAGGAATAAAGCACTCTGAGGTTTCCAGACTGTGTTTTCAGCAGGTAAAATGCAATTATTCAGAGCAGGGAGCTCTATTTGATCCATGAATAGGGGAAAATGAAAAGGCATTCAAAGGCTGAGCCAAAGCCTCTTTAAATCTTCGGGAGCCTTTTTTTCCTCGTGGGATTATAGAGCCACACAAAGGGGAATGGGATCCACGTTGTTCCTCACACCACGGTGCTCTGCCACAGCTCAGGCTAGGATTTCACCCTTGGAAAACACAGATCTCGGGGTTCCCAGTTTGCCCATCATTCTCCCTATGTGTGCAGTACGCTTTTCCCATCACATTAATTCCTGTGGGAACTGTTGTGACATTGTGCTGGGGCTGGTGGAAACACGAGAGCTGTTCCAACACCTTCCCGGGAGTGTGCCAGCGTCTCCCGTTCTGTCTCACCTGGCACGACTCTCCCCAGTGCCACAGCTGCCACCTCCCATCCTGTCACCTGCCCAGGTGAGACTCACGGGGAGCTCTCTGTGCCGAGGGATGGCAAAAGCCACATCCTGGCACTGATGCCTCAGGGTTTGGCTTTTCTATTTTTCAGGCTCTGTGCAGCTTCAGTGTGCAGCTCTGAGCTTCACATTCAGTGTTGCTGAGCTCTCTGCACAGAGCAGGGAGACAAAACAATTCCTTCTCCAGCTGGGCACCAAGGACAAATGATCCCAATCCCAGCCCAGGAGCACAAACACCGTGGGCTGGAGAGAGAAAAACAAGCAGGATGGGACTCGATCACCTAAAGCTGGAACTGGACAATGAACTGCAATGTGCCAATGGAGCAGAGCTGATCCCAGTGAGAGCCCCCGGGAGCGCTCGTGCATTTTGGGACCATTTGGGTTCATCTTGGGTGCAGCCCTGGCTGGGCTCTGGTGCTGCCCAGGGTGGATCCATGGAGGAGATCCTTTTCATGGATCCCTGCTTTATTCTGTGACTCTGCCCAGCCTCTGCTCTAGGGCAGCCTCAAGGCATCAGCAGCACCTGGAGTTTTGCTGCTGGGATCAGGCTCCTCCCCAAAGTGCTCCATGCACGTTGAGCTGCTGCATCCTCTGTGGATCACAGAGGTTTCCCAGTCCAGGAGACACCACATTTTCCCACTGACCTCTTCCACACACATTCCCAAGGGAAGGGAACATGAGGATCATGGATCCAGCTCCTGGCCCTGCCCAGGACAAACCCAAAAATCCAACCCTGTGCATCCCTGGGAGCGCTGTCCCGGCGCTCCTGGAGCTGTGGCAGCCTTGGGAATGTGACCATTCCCTGGGGGAATTCCATGCCCAGCACACTCTGGGGGAAAAGCCTTTTCCTGATATCCATAGAATTTAGCAGGAATGTATCAGTGCACACCCCAAAGTCCTTGTGCTCCATTTCTGTCCTCCAGGTGATGAAGGATCACCCTCAGGGTGGGTGATTCCAATATTTTGGATTGACTATGGGTGCATCCAACTCTCCTCAGGGCCTGGAGGTGTCTCCAGTCCTGTCTTCCACGGAGCAGCACCATGAGCTGCTGAAACCAAATATTCCATGGAAAATGGATTTGTTACAGGATGGAAAATTGGGAGCAGGGGACACAAAGGTCAAGGGTGAGCATCACGTGCTGGAAAACAGAGCCCAGCAGGGGCTGTGGGGTGACACCACTGCAAACAACTGCTCCTCTCGTATCTCACCTTCCATATTTAGCATTTCCCATTTATTTCCTATTAATTTCATATTTCATAGTGATTTATTGAGGGCAAAATGAAAGAATGTGGCTTATTCTTTGTCAAACCATCAGGAAAGATTAAAAAAACTCTAAAACAAAACAAAACCTCACCGTGGTGTTGGTCTGGAATCTGTTTCAGCTAAGTTCAGTTTTAATCCTCTCTAAACCTTCCCTGAGTTTATGCTGGAAAACAAAATAAAAATACAACACAAGCAACATCCAGGCTTTAAACTGGAATTAAATATTTTTTTCCTTTTGCAAAGAAATGGTTTCCTTGCTGGAACTCTTCACTGGATCCACCAGGAATTGTTAATGGCCTCCATGCAGATTTGACATATTTTCAAGGGAATTCAGTGCAAAGCTGGTTTGAAAAATTCCATTGAAATTGGGATATTTTTACATTTCACTTTGCCTTCCCTGCAGCTATTTGTTTCTGGAGTTGTTGGAGATTTTTTCTTTTGCAAACTCAGGCTGGTTTTTCTGAGCGTGAGCACCAATCCAGATTCCACAGAAAGGGAGAAAAAGGACATTTTTTCGAATTTTCTCATCCCTCGCCCAGCTCCTTACAGGAACTTTTAGCAAGCAGATATAAACTCCAAGTGATCCCATCTTTATGCTGAATAAAAGTACTTGCAGAGCCTTAACTTTAAATATTTCCTATTTGTTCCTGTCACATAAGTTGAAGACGGTTATAGCCTGGAGAAGCCCCTGACCTAATTCAGTCAGAGTGGAGCGGAGCCGCACAGGAATCGGCCCCGCTGTGGCCTCAGCACAAAATCCCACAAGCAGGAAAGTTTGGGGGAAAAAATCCTTGTTTTAAAGGGTATTTCTCATGAAGTTTGGGTGGGTATTTGTCGGGTGGGTTTAAACAGTAAAAACAATGACAAGAAGGAAATAGGGAAAATCCCGGAGGAAGGAGGTGTTGAAGGGAAAGGGGAGATTAATTTGGAAGAGTTTTTCACATCATCACATCCCTGGAAGTGTCCAAGACCAGCTTGGATGGGGCTTGGAGCAGCTTGGGATAGTGGCATGGCAAGGGTTGGAATTTTGTGCTTTAAGGTCCCTTCCATCCCAAACCATTCCATGATTCTGTGATTAAACCACTGGGATCTCCCACAACTGATGTGTGAATGAAATTTCATTTTTATTCCTCCCCACATCCTCTCCCTTGCACTTCCAAATGTATTTCTAGGCTGCTGGGCTGTGTTTTAGGGGACAAGACTTTGTCCCTCTACCTGTGACGTGTGTGGGGGCTGAGGGAGGAAATCTGAGTTTATCCATTTCAAATTCCTGCTCCCAAACTCTTTATCCAAGGAAACAAATCTCCCTTTGCCCAACTCCCATCCTCACACAGCCCAGCGGTAGCAGACAAGACACTTGTGCTAATTAATATTTTATGGGCTGATAGACTTTTTTTTTTTTTCCCGCCTCGGCAGCTGGTCTTAAATAAAGACCAATTTGCAGAAGTGTTAATTAACTCTAATTACAAAGCGCATTGTAGCTGCTCTGAGGATTTCCGTCTGGAGGATGCCATGGAACCGCTCAGCCCCTCGTGCCCAGGGAAATGTCACGGTGGCTTTTCCTAGGGATTCCGTGCATGCTCAAAACTCCAAACAAATAGAGAAAAGAGTGAACAACAGGGAAAATAGGGAAAATATTGAAAGCTGGGGAGGGGTTTTGGACAAGGGATGGAGTGACAGGATAAGGGGGGGGTGGCTGTCCACTGAGGGAGGGCGGAATTAAATGGGATATTGGGAAGGAATTCCTGGCTGTGAGGGTGGGACACCCTGGCACAGGTTTCCCAGGTTACCTGACATTTCCTTGCCAGGCTTTGGCAGCAGGAGGAGCTGGAGTAGGAATTTTTACACAGATGGTGGCAGGACAGAGGGGAATGGTTTGAAACTGAGAGGAGATTGCAATTTGCTATTGGGAAGGAGTTCTTGGCTGTGACAGTGGGGAGGCCCTGGAATGGACTTCCCAGAGAAGCTGTGGCTGCCCCTGGATCCCTGGAAGTGTCCAAGGCTGGGTTGGAACAATCTGGGACAGTGGAAGGTGTCCCTGCCCATGGCAAGGGTGCAATGGGATGAGCTCTAAGGTCCCTTCACCCCAAACCTTCCATGACTCAAGGGGTATTCCCTGATTCAACCCAACACCTTCTGCTCTGACACCACATTAACACGAGCTCCCTAATTAACTTTCTCTCTCCCATTTTCCTGGCTTTCCATGCCCAGCATTCCCTCACCCATCTCCCCATATTCCAGATCTGCCATGCTTCACCCCGGATCTATCCTCGCAGCGGCATCGCGGCGTTAATGAGGAGGAAATCAATTAGGAGCCGTGCCACGCGAGCAATTAGCGCTGTCGCTGCGATGACACAGCGGCGCTGTCACTTCCAGCCCTCCCCTGGCTCACAGCTGCTGCCACTCTGGATGAGGATGACAATTCCAGCTTTCCTGCCGCTGGAAAGCAGCCGAGGGTGGGATCTCCTCTGTGCTGCCTTTAATTGGCCTGAGTGAGGCTGCAGGGCTTTCTTTCCAAGTGGGGCTGTCTTAGTGCTTAAAGCTCCTGGAGAGGATGGAAAAAGGCATCCAAAGGGATGGTTTTGCGTGGTCCTAACCAGCCTTTGGATGTCCCTTTAAAATCTACAAATTTATAATTTATATTGAATAATTTATAATAATAATATTTTATATTAGTGTGGGAAATGATAGTGATGAAGATGACGGGTCACAGAGCAACCTAGGATACTGGAAGGTTTCCCTGCCCATGGAAAGGGATTTGAACTGGGTGATCTTTAAGGTCCCTTTCAAGCCAAACCATTCCATGCTTATTATTTGTTATTATTATCATCATCGTCATCATCATCATCATTATCATCATTATCATAATCATTCTCATAATCATTGTTATTATTTGCAGCAGCATTTAGACAAAGGAGCTGGGAGAAAAGTTCCTACTGCAGCTCCACTCGAGGCTGTGTAGCCACTATAAATTCAGACTTTGAGCTCCTTTCTTTTTGAGCTAATTTTGGGCTACCAGCCCAAATTCTTCTCTCAGCTCCACAGGGCAGTGATGTCCTGGAAAGAAATAAAAGGACGTGCAACAATCTAAGCAAAAAATCCAGTTTGAAAGAGGATGGAGGAGAGGTTTTGGTGTGCTGAAGCATGTTTTTCCCTAAATTATTTTCCCAATAAATAGATATATTCAGTGCTGTTAAACAGTCGCTGTAACCACCTCCACAAAAACCCCTTAGAAACAGAAAAAAAGAGCCTTTTGCAGCATTAACTCCTTCACACAAAACATCAGCACATTAATAAGCACCAGGCGTGGGGGTTCCCTATTGAGCATTATCCCGGCGCCGCTCATCCCAAATCCAGGATGGGGCAGGTGGGAAGGCCTCCCATTCAGGGAGTGGGTGGCACAGCTCTTAATTAGCTCCTCTGCCAAAAGCAGCCTCCTTTTGTCCATATGCACACGCTGCCTTACAGCTTCCAAAGGGCAATTCAGGAACTGGGAAAGGCCTGGCAAATTAATAATAATGAGCTAATTTCCACGCCATCTGCTAATCGCTCTCCTCTGCAGCGCTTGGCTCCCAAAACAGGAGTTTTTCCCACTCTCCTTCTGTCTACCAACAAGAAATAATGGCATCCAACTCGACTCTTTTGGAAAGGATTCACTTGGTATTTCGTGCTGCTGCATCAGCACAAAGTCATTGCACAACCTCTCGCTCTAGTTCCTTGAGGGAAAATTCTCCCCAGGGAAAGGAGGGGTGGGTTGGGAAATGTGGGGTTGATCCCTGTTCTGCCCTCCTTTCCTAAAGTGACTTTTTTTTGTTGTTATTGGGGTGGATTTTTGTCCTGTGTGATCGGGGTGAGCAGAGCAGGAGTGGCGTGGTGGGCTGGGATGACAAGCAGGGTGCTGCATTTATGGGATGTAGAGACTGCGGCCATAAATGCCAGCTGCTGATCCTAAGAGGAGCTGACTTGGCTTCCCTGGAAAGGTCAGGGCCATGGGGATGCAGCGTGTGGCTGTGCCCTGCTGGGGGATGCAGGATGGGGGAGGAATTATCCAGAGCATCCAACAGCCCTTCCCGACCCTCTGAGACTGTGGCACTGCTGTGATAGTCAGAGAGTCATGGAATTGTGGAATTCCAGACTGGTTTGGGTTGAAAGGGACCTTAAAACTCATCTGGTTCCACCCCCAACATCCTCCCCTGTCCCAGTTTTCTCCAACCTGGCCTTGGACTCTGCCAGGGATGTGCCAGGGTCCCCCAGCCTCACAGGGAACAATTCATTCCCAATTTCTAATCTAAATCTTCTCTCATTCAGTTTAAAACCAATCCCCCTTGTCCAGTCCCCACCTGCCCATGGAAAAATCCCCTCTTCATATTTTTTAGAGGTTTCCTTTATCTATTACAAGTGCAATGAAATGATGCCTGAACACCCCAAGGCATGGAGCATCATTCCCATTCCCTGAGGCTCCAAAATCACCTTTTCCACATGGAGCATCAGCTCCAAGATCAGAAGTTGGGCTTGAAACTGGTTTTAGGGCTTGAGAATGACAAAATTCCTGTTGTTCCCTGAATTTCCAGGGTTTTTTCTGCCCTCCTTCCCTTCCCCTTACATCTGCTCACTAATGGGAAGCAGCAATTGGATTTTTCCCTCCTCCCTGACTTATTGCCTGCGTGTGTTTGTAGGCTCAGGATATTACACCGGGGATCTATGGATTGGTTTATTCGGTTTATATGGAATTTGGGAGAGCAGGAAACACATTTAACTCCAATCACCCTGGGAATAGGTCACACAGCCCGTGGAGTCATGAACCTTTCATAACAAATATATGTGGCCAGGTGTGAGGGTAAATGGATTCCATATGTCCCACATGGATCGGGCCAGGAGAAATTTCCTCGAAGCCGTAAATGGGATGCGTGTGGATTTCTCCACATCCATGTGAAATGAGGGGCAAGCCAAAACGGATCCATCCCTGCCAATTTGGTTTGATAGGATGAGTTCTGGATTCTCTTTTCCAAACAGTTCCCAGGCCTCTGGGCTCTCCTGGAGACAAACCCAAGGATTCCCAGCAGGAGCGGCACTGCTTTTTCCAAGGGTTTGGGCTGTGCTCTTTTTTATCTGTTGGCTGTCACCATGCCAATGGTCACAAGTGGAAGGGAAGGAAGGTTTGAGGCTCTTGCAGGTTGTTCCAGCACGTAGGAGAAAATCTGGGAGGCAAACAGGGAGAAGCAGGATATGACTGTTGGAGCTGTGCAGCTCTATCCATGAAAAAAGGGGGAATTCCAACAGATCTTGGGCATCCAAGCTCAAATTTTCCCACCAAATATCACCTGTGGCACCAGAATGAGAGCAGGGCACGTTCTACACCCATGTGGGATGAGCTCGTGCCTGGCAGGTTTGGAATGTGGGCAGTGGGGAACACCAAATCCCTGTGTCCAGCCTCAGGCAGAGCCTGGATCAATGGAAACAGCATCACTGAGGGCTGGATCATTTCCCATGGATCCCAGGAGCTTCCTGGCCATGGGACATCCCATGGAGAGGGGACACGGGCTGCAGAGCTGTCCCCTCTGAGGGTGGCACTACAGACAGAGCCTGGCACTTCCCAGAGTGATCCCGGGAGTCTCCTGAGCCATGAGGGGCCTTTTCCAGCACGACTCCCTGGCCTGGGGGTGCTCAAAATCTCATGGAGAATCAAAATCTCCATGTTTAAAATGGAACCCAGGCTGGGGGCAAGTTGGTGAGGGCTGAGATGCTCCTGGGGAATTCAGCCATGAGACAAAGGTGGAAAACAGTGGTTGTAGCCCCTGTGAATGCCCAAAAAATTAAACTGGGATGAGCCACCAGCACTTCCCGTCCTGTGGATGCTGCTGTCTGGAGGGGGAGCAAATGGTAGGGGAGAACCCATGGATATAGGGATAACCTCATGGAAAGATAACTGGGAACAAACTGTGGCACTGCTGGATTCATTCAATATTTTAGTGAATAAACATCAAATTTTCTCTGCAATGGAGCAACTGGGGTGAAGAAAACAGATTTGTAAATAACATCTTAGCAACTGGACATGATGACCTGAAAGGTCCTTTCCAACCTGAAGGATTTTAAGACTCTGTGACTGTAAAATCTTCTCCCCAGCCAGCAGCAGGTCTGGACCACACCACAGTGTTTGTCCAAGGAGCTCTGCAAAGCCCAGGGAAGAGAGATCATGGAATTCCAGACTGGTTTGGGTTGGAATGGACCTTAAAGCTCATCTCATTCCACTCCTGCCACGGGCAGGGACACTTTCCACTATCCCAGGCTGCTCCAGCCTGGCCTGGGACACTTCCAGGGATCCAGGGGCAGTCACAGCTTCTCTGGGCACCCTGAGCCAGGGCCACCCAGGAATTCCTTCCTTATCACAAATCTACCCCTGCCCTGTCAGTGTGAACCCATCCCCCTTGTCCTGCCACTCCATGCCGTTGTAAAAACCTTGTTTTACCACGTTTTTTTTTTTCCTGGATTAGCTCTCACAAATGGCTTTTTGGTGCTTTTCTTTTCCTCTGCCCCACGAGGGGTCTGATGCAGATACAGATGTTAAAGTGCTCCAGATGTGCTGTGCTTGTGCTCACCTGCAGCCAGTGCTGGGACCCCATGGAGTGATAACATCATTCCCAGTGACCTCCTGACGAGCAATAAGGGCTTGGACATTTCCCCTGGGAAAGAAGGAACAATGCTAGAGGAAAAAAATAACGGTTGAGTATAAAGTGGTTTCAGGAAAAGGTTATTGACTCACAATTGTCCTGAGGGCTCAGAGCAGGAGGGAGGAAGTTTGGGCTCCCCAGGGGCTCTGCTTGTCCAGCCCAGCCCTTCCCACTGGAACCTGATGCTGGAAAAATCGGGATTGGGAGGGACCCCACTTTCAGCATCAGCTGTGTGTACAAACCTTTTTTTGGTATTGTATTTATTTTTGATATTGTATTTATTTTTGATATTGTATTAATTACTGTGGAATTTCCCTGTTCTGAGCACAATCCGCCCTCCAACAGTGAATTAATTCCAAGAGCTGGCTGTAGAACACTGGCAGCATCCAGCAGTTCCAGCAATGATTCATTCACCTTGGGAGCTGCCCAGAGAAGGAATTTAGAATTAGGGAATTGTTTAGGTTGGAAGAGACCTCCAAGGTTATCAAGTCCAACTTCTTCCCCAGCACTGCCAAGGCCACCACTAAGCTGTGTCACCAAGTGTCACATCCACATGGATTTTAAATAGTCTGGAATTTATACATAAAAGTGACACCATGTGCACTCCAGGGACTGAATTCCTCCTGCTTGGCACTAAATAAATTACAGAAAAAGGGGGGAATAACCTCATGGGATTTATCTTTAAGGAACCTGCAACAAGCACAGAGCCTGAAGCAGTCACAGACAGGGACTGGGATGCTGGACCAGAGAATCCCAAACTGGTTTGGGTGGGAAGGGACCTAAGGCTCATCCAGTTCATACCATACCACGGGCAGGGACACCTTCCACTGTCCCAGGCTGCTCCAACCTCACCTTGGACATTTCCAGGGATCCAGGGGCAGCCACAGCTTCTCTGGGCACCCTGTGCCAGGGCCTCACCCCTCTCCCAGCCAGGAATTCCTTCCCAGTATCCCACCTTAACCCATCCTCCTGCAGCCCTGCTTTTCTGATTTTATTTATTATTTCATTTAAAAGGGAAAACAGTCTCTCTGCTTGTCAGAGCAGCCCATATGATATGAAAATATTCACAATATTTCTGCAAAATGTGCTCTTCACCTCGGGCTGCGCCTGAAGCTCAGATTCCGACAGCGCCTTTTGCAGCGAGGGTTTTGTTTGGAGTTTTGCAAAGAATTTTCCAAATTTCACCTGCTGAAACCTGTGGAATAGGGATGTCTTGGATAATTTGTTTTCAAGAGCAGGATCTCCAAGCAGATAAGGAACTGCCTCTGAGGGGAAAGCATCATGACTGAACCTAGGGAAAGCCACTCCAGGGTCTTTCCCGGTGCCATCGACTCTTCCCTGATCTCTCCAATTCCAGTCATCCCAGCCAGTTGCAAGAGGGAAATAAACAGATGGGAGAGTTTTTCCACAAAAATGAAAATAGTTTGTAAAAATGTCTGCAAAAATCTAAATACTCAGGGAGAATGTGCCAGTTGGGATGAATATTTTGACAAGGAAAAGGGAAAGAAAGAGGGAGAAGTTAAATGATGTCAGAAGGGATTGTTTGGGTTTCCCTGATAAAATCCTACAGCAAGAACTAAAGTTTATTTAATTAAGGCTTTGCAACCTATTTAATAATGTAAATGTCTATACAGAACTAAATTCACAAGTCAAATTGAAATGGGCTTCAGTGCTGCTAAATTAATTTATTTCTTTAATATAAACTGGGTTTTTTTAACATAAACTGGGTTTTTTTGGGGGGAGGAGAGGATTGATTTTTCCAGGAAACGTGACCATGAAGCTCTGGAGTGTTGTTCCCCCAAAGAAGGGGAACCTCAAGATATTTAGGTGATGTTGCAGCTCTGTGAGGCAAAGTGTGGCCAGAAATTCCTGCTGGAATTTGCTGGAGAGGAAGCCAGACCATTTAACTTACTTGCCTGTAATTTTTCCAAGTAATTCTATTTTTTCCTTTTTTTTTTTTTTTTTCTTTCCCAAACCCAAATCTTAAAGGTCTTTTCCATCCTAAAGGATTCTGTGATTCGGTAAGAGAGGGGACTTCTTGCATGCCTGGGGAAAGATCCAGCCCTGCTGGGAAAGCCTGGCCAAACTGGGATGTGATGCCAGATTTGCTGATTTTTAGGATGAGGGCTGCCCAGGTGAGGTGGTTTGGATGGCTGGAAAATCCTGGAAATGCCCCAGGAGCAGAAGAGCAGGAGGACAAGGAGGGTTCTCAGCCCCAGATGCTGGGCCCAGGCCGAGGGCCCTGCAGAAAACGCATCCAAATATTTCACCTCCAAACCTGGCATTTCTAGCTCAACACCTCTGGGGCTTCACCACTGGCCTGGCTGCTGTGCCTGGGCTGGAAATCGCTTTCCATGGAGGAATTTCCCCAAAATGCACCCTGAGCTGCCCTGGGCCAGCCTGAGGCCGTTCCCTCTCCTCCTGTCCCTGTTCCCTGGGATGATCCCAAACCCCCCGGCTGTCCCCTCCTGGCAGGGAATTCCAGAGAGGGAAAAGATCCCTGGGGATCCTCCTTTGCTCCAGGCTGAGCCCCTTCCCAGCTCCCTCAGGAATTCTCCAGCCCCTTCCCAGCTCCCTCAGGAATTCTCCATTCCCTTCCCAGCTCCCTCAGGGATTCTCCAGCCCCTTCCCAGCTCCCTCAGGAATTCTCCATTCCCTTCCCAGCTCCCTCAGGAATTCTCCATTCCCTTCCCAGCTCCATTCCCTTCAGGTCTCTCCTCCTGTGATGGGAAAATCAAAAAGTGGGAGAAAACGTGAGGGGAAAAAGAAGTGAGGGGAGTCTGAGGAAGGCTCTGCTGCAGAGCTTTTCCCTCCTGGATCCTCCTTCTCTCCAGGCTGAGCCCTTCCCAGCTCCCTCAGCTGATCCTGGGGCTCCAGCCCCTTCCCAGCTCCATTGCTCCTCTCTGGACATGGATCCTGCCGTGGATATTTATGATAAAATTCCTTTACTCAGCGGTGAAGGCATCAGAGTCGTGGTCCTGAGGAAGGTGACGGTGTCTGGGGTAGCAGGATTTGGTTACAAGGAGCTGGAATTGGTGTGAAATCTTCCCTGGAGAACCGTCCCGAGGGGCTGCAGGGATGTCAGTCCCAACTCCCAACCTCCAGCTGGCACAACCATTTTTTTTTTGTGTGTGAAAAAAATAACAGTTCCCTAATAAAATAATTTTAAGTGCGAGACATTCTGCTGGGGAAAAAAATTACCAAAAAAAATTACAAAAAAAAAAAAAAAAAAAAAAAAAACCAAAACAAAAAAAAAAAAACAACAGAACCAAACCAAACCCGCTCATTCTGGGGGAACAGCCAAAACAATTATTAGCACGAATTTCCAAGTCATTATCTCCCAGGGTGACATGGCATGTCAGGCACAGCCATGTCACAACGTGCCATCCCCTGCTGCAGCTAATGGGAGGTGGCAGCCCCTGAGCCGGGCTGGGCACAGCATCCTGCCCACCCTGGGGACAAACGGAGCTCGGGGTGTTCATCCCATGGAATTTCACACTGCAGCTTTTCCTGGTGGCACTCGGAGCTGCAGCTGCACTTTGGGATATGTGTGTGTGTGTGTGTGTGTGTAAATCCCAATTTTAAAAAATCGCGAGGGAGAGAAATAAACAAAAAATGGAATTAGGAAAAAGGAATTAGGAAGTGCAGCCAATCGCATTTGAATGCCCAATTTCTCCCTTTTTGGTGGTGCAGGCAGCTGGTGCAGCACCCCAGGGCTGGTGGCGTGATCCACATCCCAAAATCCCACCCTGAGGCACGGCGGGACTTTAGCAAAGGGGAAATCATCTGAAAGAAAGTTTAAGAATTAAACTGGGAAAGCTTTTCCAGTGGCAGAATATTGGGACGACTCAAATCCCTGCTCTGTGTGAGGAGTTCCAGCAAAAACGATGCCAAGAGATCCCAATCCGACAGCAGCTCTTGGCACCGGGGCTTCCATTCAGAGCAGGAACAATGAATTTGCATCCTAGGAAACAAATGCACTCCACATGCCCTGAAACAAATAAATGGAGATATTCCTTTCTTCCACAGCCAGGAATCTTAATCTTGCTGATAAACAAAGCAGAAGGAAAAAAATGTCTCTGAATGTTTTCTGTGTTTTCTTTAGACAGAGACCTGAATGCTGGGGAGAAAATAAAGTGAGCTTTGTGGAAGGAGAGCTGGTGACAAAGGCAGGGCCTTTGCTTTGGGGGCTGAGATGGTTTTTTTTCCTTCCAGCTTCTGGTTTTACTGCTGGAAAAGCAGCTGGTGGGACAGGGTGGGATGTCCCCAGGGATGATGGGAGCTTGGAGGTGTCTGCGCCCCCAAAAGCCACCCAAAAGAACCTGCCCTGTCCCCACCACCCAGCAAAGCACGCAAACCAGCAAGCAGACAACATTAGGACATAATTTCTGTTGCCATTTTCCTCCCATTCCCACATTTTCCTTAAAGTCAGGAAAAATTTCTTTGCTTTGGCACAGGGAGTCCCCATCCTTGAAAGCGCCAAAAAAACATGTGGATGTGGCACTGCCTGTGACACCCCAGATAAAATCCCCTCAGCTATCACCAAGATTTGGTTTCCCTTCTATTGGCAGGTGAGTTTCACTTTTCCTTATGATCCTTCCTGCCTCTCTTAATGAAATCCTTCCTTGTTGTTTTTTGTGGTGTTTTTTTTTGGTTTTTTTTTTTTTTTTTAATTCCTCAAGACTGAGCTATTTCAGACCACGTTCAGTGGTCTTTAGCCCTTTTGATTCTTATTTTTGTCATGTCATTTTGGGCAGGATGCCACCCACCTTCTGCCAAGCTCTGAGTTGTAATTACAGGGTCAGAAGTTCATCTTATTCCAATTGCTCTTCCCTTTGAAATTCCAGCTGAATTATCCAATTTCTTGACCCGGCAAAAGGAAGGTGCCCACATAATTATGATCCTATTTCACTTCCCCGGGATCCTTTGGCCCTCATTATAAGGAACAACAATTTCTAATGTTCCTTTCTCGTGTCTAAAGTCCTTTCTCAAGTCTAAAGCTGCTTTAGCAGGCTTTCCTTCAGGAGAGAAGGTTAAAACCAAGTGAGATCTGAGCTGTCCCAGCTCAGGGACAGCCCAGTGGTTTTCCTTTCCCACCACCATAAAAAGGGAAGACTAAACCCTTTTCTAATGGAATAAACTTGAATTCTCTCCAAGAAAAGCCTCCATCAAGGGGAATAGATTGCTCCCAAGCTCCTGCGCAAAGCCTGGCTGGATTGCGGCAGAGACAGAAATTCCTGGACTGCGGCTCAAGCTTTAATCAGGCAGAATTCCCACTGAACTCGCTGGGAATTTGAAGTCTCAGCTTTGGCCCAGCACTTGCTGGTGGCTGCAGATCCCTCCTGGCCTGGGCTGTGCTGCTGGAAGCTTTCCCTGCTGCTCTCCTGCTGCAGGATGTGATGCTGCAGTGTGCAATCAGCCACATTCAGATGCTCCACGCCAAATTATTGCCTTATTAATTAAAACACAAGCTGTTCTGCTGCTGCTCCTCATGCAGCTGAAGCAGAGCTCGGATTTTTTTTTCCCCCTGCACATCCCAGCTCAGCCTCCTTCTTCTGGATTTTCTGCCTTGTTTCATCTTTGGATTATGAGTGATGCTTGGTGTCCCCTCACTCCAGGGGTGACAGACCCACCAGGCTGGGCCAAGGTCACCTGAGCGTGGCACTCTCCATTAAGCTGGAACCCAAGAAAATAGGAATATTTTCTGTTTGGACAGATGCAATAAATTAATCTCACATCTGGCAGAGCTCAGGACGGGGCTCCGTCAGGCGGGGCCATCCATCAGCGCTGGAAGTGCAGCATTCCAGGGTCAGGAGAGGCAGGAGCTGCCCCAGCCCCCTGCCAGTCCTCTTCCAACAGCTCATTTCCAGCTCCACGGAGCCAGAATTCCACCCCCAGCAAGATCCTGGTGTGTGGCAGCCGGGAAAACCTCGGCTGACCTCAGGCATGGTGGGTTGAGGACAGGTGGGATCCTGCTTCCGGCAGGGAATGCCCCAGGACGGTCAGGATTGGAATGCCCCTGGGATAATTGGTGGCTAGAGTTTTCCTCCAAACCATCCTTCCAGCTGGAGGCTCCAGCCTCTGCAATTCCAGCCCGTGCCAAGCCAAGGTCAGAGCTGCTTTTCAGAAACAGCTGAGGAGCACACTGAATCCCCCAGAGCCCCGAAGGAGCCAACACCTCCAGGAGAGAGGCAGCTCGGGGAGGGTTTTGTCAAAAACCCAAAAGCACAACCCCTGATGGAGAGGTCCCACCACCACCCTCCCTCTGTCTCACTGGAATTTGGCTCCAAAAGCTTTTTCCTCTCAAAAATCAGGAGAAAAGAGAGGGTTAAAAATGCTCTCCTTGGATTTTCACAGCCACTCTCAGGACTGTGAACTGCTTTGGAAACGTGGATTTGAACATGTGCTTATCATCAGCTGTGACCTCGTGCAAGCCCAGAATAAAAACCCCCAGTAAAAGTGCCCTGACCTTTAATTCTCCACCAGAGCCTGCAGTGCTGAGTAATTGCTCTCCAAGCCCGAGGTCTTCAGGGAGGTAGGAGCCAGATTCCTTCCTCTCTGCAATCATGGCAAGGAAAAGGGAACAAACAAACAAACAGGAAAGCTGCTCCCAGCTGGAGCACAGGTCCGGAGGGGGGAATCCAGGAGGTTATTTAAAGCTTGAAGAGGTTCCTCCTTCCAGCCACGCTTGCTGGAGGGGAAGCAAGGCCAGTTATTATTAGCTGGAGTGGATTGAGCTGGGAGATTGCAGGATATTGCCAGGATACTCCCACAGGAGTGGCTGTTCCTTCACTTACAAGGGTGTGAGGAGGCTGACGGGTAGTTTTGGCTTCTGGTGGCTCAAATCAGGTTGTGAAGCGGCTGCTGAAGCTTGAGGAACATCACCAATTAAAATAATATCTCACTGAGGATCTGGTTGCCCAGCAGAGGTTTTGATCCCTAAAATAAGCCTTTTGTGCCCCATTATTTCTATGATAGTGCTAATTTGGGCTTCTCAGTGGTCTCTTTCTTAATTCTGCTGATCACACACCATTAACTGAAGGGCTGGATCCCCAAAGTGCTGAAAAACCAGGGCAGTGAAAGAATTGTTCCAAAGATCTCCTTTTCTTACCCCTCCCTGCCTTCTTCCCATGGTGTCTCCCAAATCCTGATGCTGCACCAGAGCAGCACATGGAATTGTGGATGATGTCTGGAGAAGGGAAGGCTCCAGGGAGAGCTCAGAGCCCCTTCCAGAGCCTAAAGGGGTTCCAGGAGAGCTGGAGAGGGACTGGGGACAAGGCATGGAGGGACAGGACACAGGGAATGGCTCCCACTGCCAGAGGGCAGGGATGGGTGGGAGATTGAGAATTGAGAATTCCTGGCTGGAAGGGTGAGGAGGGGCTGGGATGGAATTCCCAGATAAGCTGTGGCTGCCCCTGGATCCCTGGAAGTGTCCAAGGCCTGGTTGGAGCAATCTGGGATAGTGGAAGGTGTCCCTGCCCATGGCAAAAGAGCTGGAATGAGATGAACTTTAAGGTTTCCTCCAACCCAGACCATTCTGGGTTTCCATGAAGTGCCTGGAGCTGAATCCAAGTCCCCAGCCAACTCCATTCCCTCCATGGGGGTGTCAGGGCCCATTTGGCTTTGGAGAAGTGATAATTCCTGTTCAAATCCAGCAGGGATGAGCCACCTTTCCTGGAGGAGGCTGTCAGATCCCCCCTGGAGCTCCCCATGTCACACTTCCCTGCTGCCCTGTGGGATTCTGTTGTCAGGTCTGTGCAAACTTTCCCAGAAATGTGTCAGGGGCTCCTGGCTGTGCCCAGGAGGAGATCCCAGTCCTAACCTGCTGTGGGATGCAGGACATGGATTTGCCAGAGCATGGGAAGCTGCCCATGGATGGGATTCTGAAGTGCTCCCCGTGGTGAGGGAGTCAGTGACTGGATCAGGGAACTACTTTCTCTGGAGGAGACAGATAATTTTCAGGGAGTTTTTTTTTTTTTTTTTTTTCTTTAAAAAAAAAAAGCCATCAGTATTTCACAAGCCTCCAGGAAAAAGAAGGATGCCTGAATAGTTCCTACCCATGGAACATGGCATGAAATCTCAACACCATGGGAGCTATTTTTACATCTTTTTTCCTTTTCATATTGCATAAATGGTGACTGATTTCATGCTCCATGATTAATTTAGACACGGAATAATGGAAATCCAGGAGCACTCATCCGGTTCAAAGGGCCAGAGCAGATAAATAATGGATGTTTACATAACTGCAATATCAATCTCAGTAACAAATGATTTGTAGGATGTCAGCAGAGAATGGGGAGAGCTCGGAAATGCTCCTCGGAGGCAGCAGTATTGCACCAGGAAGGGCTTCAAGCAAAGCATTGCCTCGTACTGCTCCTTATCCTTGGATAAATCTCCAAATCATGGAATGGGTTGGGTTGGAAGGGGCCAATCCACCCAAAGCTCATCCCAATCCACCCCTGCCATGGGCAGAGACACCTCCCACTGTCCCAGGCTGCTCCACCCCGGGCTGGAACACTTCCAGAGATCCAGGGAAGCCACAGCTTCTCTGGGCACCTGTGAGTTTGTGGGCCTCAAGTTGGGCAACTCCCTGGGGGCTCCCCTGGCAGGGGAGACCCTTCTGGAGCAGTTCTGTGTCAGGAACCAGAGACGCACTGGACTTTTTTGGTCTTCAGCCTCTGTTTATTGTTATCTTATCAAAACTCCAGCACGCCGTCTGCACCAGACTCTGCGTGCAGGCAAAGCAGCACAAAAATGGCCAACAATCTCTTGTCACAAGGCCTTTTAAGTCTAATCAAAAACTGAGCTACCCAATTAAGAAGTGACACCTAAATTATTTTCCCTTCTAACCCAATAACTGACCCCTAAAGACCCACAATGCATATTTTTCTGCCCAATTACAAGATACCACCCAAACCCAAGAAGAAAGAGGAAGAAGAAGAAAAAAGAAAGGAACTCGAGACAACACCCTGTATCCTCCATCTTGAACCCATCTATAACATATTAAAAATCCTAAAACCTAAATTTCTCACCCATGTGACATACTACACTACTCCCTACAATCTCCACAATCTATTTCACACTTTTGTGGTTTCTAGTTTACCTTGAGGCTTTGGAAGTTTTCTCCATGAATGAGGGTCAAAGTCAGTGCTCCCCTGGGGGTCAGGGCACCCCAGAGCAGACAGAGAAATATTCCTGGTGTCCTGGGTTTCCACAGGCACCCTGTGCCAGGGCCTCCCCACTCTCCCAGCCAGGAATTCCCTCCTAATCACAAATCAAACCTCCTCTTACACCTCAAACCCTCATTCTACAAAGGGAAGGTTTTACAAATTCTTTTATGGCAGCTGGGTTTCTGGGTATTTGTCAAACAGCACTGAATTCCCGTTTCAGCTTTCCTGCATCTCAGAGATGTTCCCAGAGAGCATCTTGCACTTTCTTAGCTGGAGCAGAAGAACTGGGGCTGGAACAAGATGTTGGAAAAACAGCTGCATTGTCCTACAGAGCTGGAATGGAATCTGCTCTTCATTCACCACCTGCTCCAAAGTCTTCCTCACGGATCCACAAATCCAGGGTTTTTTTTTCACCTGTGCACACCCAGAGAGATCATCCCATTCCACTTCCTTCCATGGACAGGGACACTTCTACTATCCCAGGCTGCTCCAAACCCCGTCCAGCCTGGCCTTGGACACTTCCAGGGATCCAGGGGCAGCCCCAGTCTGGGCAATCGTTAGATCGCAACAAGAAACACCTTTTAGCCAAGTTCCCTTCCAACCCAAACCATTCCATGACTGAATTATCCTGGCACTGGCTATCAATGACCTGCTGAAGAACATATTGTATCTGATTTATTTTAACCAGAGGAGAAACCACTCTGACTTCCTTCCCTCTTGCCTCCAAAGTTGGGAGTTCTGCAATTCTTTTCCAGGAAACCAAAATCTGCTAAAACCCTGTGGTGTTTGCATATTTTAATACAGCTGAGCGAGGCGGTTCTGGACACTTGCTGATGTGAAATGTCAGGGTAGGTGGTTATATAAATGTTATTTTTAGATGTGATTAAAAAAACACATTCCTTTAATGCTAACACATTTTTTTTCCCCCGCCAGCTCGCTGGAATTAAAAGGCTGTTTAGATATTCCAAGATGGGATTTTATTTTTGCTTGTGGCATAACAATTGAGGCAGCCTAATTGTGCATATGTTAATGGTTTGTTTTAAGAGAGAGCCTTACAGGGCTCTGAGGCTGCTCAGCAATAATTTGGCTTTGCCCTGCACAGACCTTTCCTTGTAAAACTCCTTTATTACCTGCACAGCAATCAAGGACTAATGGGTTTTGTCCTGCTCTGCTGTGGGAACTGAGTCACGTCGTCACTTCTCCTGCTGGCAGAGAAAATATTTAATTTGGAATGTTTTATTCCGCTTTAAACCCATTTCTGGGTGATAAAAGAGAATAATAAATAGAAATTTGGTGGGTGGATAGAGCTGGTTGTAATTTCATGGAGGGAAGTGGAGGGGCAGCTCCTGAAATCCAGAGGGATGTGGAGAGGTGGATCCATGGCATCCTGAGGTTCAACAAGGCCAGGTCCTGCACAGGGATCAGGGAATGCCAGAACAAATCCACCTGGGTGGGAAGGGATGGAGAGCAGCCCTGAGGAGAAGGACCTGGGGGTATTGACTGAGGAAAATCTGGATATGGCCCAACCGTGTGGGACCCAGAACCCCCTGTGGCCTGGGATGATCCCACGGCTCAGGCAGCAGGAAGAGGATTGGGATTGTGCCCCTCTGCCCCGCTCAGGTGAGACCCCACCTGCAGAGCTGCCCTAGCCCTGGGCCCAGCACAGGAGGGACCAGGGAGGATCCCAGGTATAATCATGAGCTTCCAGCTCTGGGGCGTCCAGAGGGACCTGGAGCTGCTGGAGAGAGTCCAGAGGAGCCACGGAGCTGCTCCAAAGCTGGAGCCCTTCTGGAGCCAGGCTGGGAGAGCTGGGAATGTTCCCCTGGAGAAGGGAAGGCTCCAGGCAGAGCTCAGAGCTCCTTGCAGGGCCTGAAGGGGCTCCAGGAGAGCTGGAGAGGGACTGGGGACAGGGGATGGAGGGACAGGACCCAGGGAATGGCTCCCACTGCCAGAGGGCAGGGATGGGTGGGAGATTGGGAACTGGGAATTCCTGGCTGGGAGGGTGGGCAGGCCCTGGCACAGAGAAGCTCTGGAGTGAATCCTGAGGGGGCCACGGAGATGCTCCAAGGGCTGGAGATTCTCTCTCTGGAGACAAAATATGAAGCAGCAAGGACAGGCCAGGCCATAGCAGACTTTCTGTGCCCACTAGGACTGGGATAATTGCATATTTATTCCCTGTGGAATTCACAGATAGATTTGGAATTTGCTCCGTGTCACAACCCTCTGTTATCCCATATTTCACGTTTCCTTGGTGTGTCCTTTCCTGTAGGGAGGCTGATAAATATCTATTTCTATTTTTCTCATTCTCTGCTTAATTTTAAGAATTTCTGTGGTCTCTGGACAGGACAATAAATTGGCATGTTGTTAAATAACTTAATGAGGTGTCAGGAGCCCAGAAGTATTCCCGTGGCAGTCAGGTCTTTTAGCAATGGAACATTGATTCTCCCACAACAGACATATTTCTCCTATTTAACAGTTATTTAGGGGAAAATAGTGATTGGTTTCTGAGTCCATAATCCATCCTCAGCAGCTTAAGTTAATATTTAAAAATCTTTATGAGATTAAGATATTAATTCCTCCACACTGCTGGTTGTGGGTTTGTGATGCTCTGTGTGCACTGGGGCATGATCCACATTCACAGGGTCATTTTAAGTGGGAAAAAAAGAGGAGATAAAGGGATTGAGTGCTCATTAAGAACAAGGAGGGTGTTAATTGGGATGTTAATTAGTGGGGGTATTTGTAGGATTCGTTTGATTGGCTCACCACAGAGTGGTCACTGATCACCCAGGGAATCCAAACCTTCTCCCAGCAGGTGAATTCACTCTTCCAGGACATGGAATCATCCCTGTCATCCAAACCAGGTCCCATGGGAAGCAGGGAGAACAAATTTAAGCTGAGGACTTTCTGAGGCAGCTGCCTGAACTGGAACCACTGCACACAGGGATAAAGCAGGAGGGAATTTGGCCTTGAGGTGGCTCAGGCTTTCCCCAGGAAGACACTGGGAAATATTTACCAGAGGTTTTGGAATTGTTCCTGGTCTCATCCAAAGGTAGGATTTAAAAATTAAATGAAATTCCTGTCAAGGCTGGGTAAAACAGAGCAAGTCTGATATGGCTGGTCGGGATTTCAGGTGAATGAGGCTTTAAAGGAATTAATTCCTGGAGTGAGAGTTCTGTGTTTATGCTTTAATGTGCTGGGGTATTATCCCAGGGAAATACAAAGGGTTTGCTTTTCCCAAGTGTTTCAAGCTCCTGGGGCTTCATTGGCACAAAGTTTATCCCTGCTGGTGCCATCCCTTGGGGCTGGGACTGAATAATGATAATGATCATTAGGCTGTTAATGAAAATAAGAGCAATTAAGGCAAATTCATGGAAAAAGTGCGAGGACAACTGGAACAAACAACACCTTCAGGTCATAACTGAACTGTGAGGACTCTGCAAGCTCCAAATCCAACTGTGCAAATGAAATACAGCAGCTCCTCAAATTATTTGGGAAGTTATTTCTGCTCCTCCTGCCCTGGAAACATCCCTGGCCAAGCAGGTTGGCCCTCAGTGGAAGGGAGGCCTTGACAGCCACTCGCTCCAGCTGACACATCCCGTTGCTATTCGAGAATGTTTGGGAAGTGTCCCTAAATCCCAGCTGGAGGGATGAGTATATTTAGAGTTGACACACAATATGCTCTGTGTTTGCCTTGGCTGAGCCAGCTGGGATGGGAGGAAGATGCTCTCCAAGGCAGGGCTTTACTTTGGGGCTTTTCCTGCTGTTAATTCCAAGCCCGTGCTCGTCCGGGAGCAAAATTTGTCTCTGCCTAATTAGGGAGAAGACAAGGTACCAACCATGCTTGGGAAAATTAATCTGCCGTGCTGATAAGAGAAAGGATTAGGTTGTTATTGTGGAAAAATAATTTAAACTCAGAGCTTAAAGCCCAGCAAGGAAGGCAGGAATTCTAATGGGATTTTTCAGTGGGGTGGGAAAGCTTCAGGTGACAGGAAAGGGCTGCACAGAGGAACTGTTGGAAAAGGGACGCGGGAAGGAGTCCAAAAGTTGAGGGATACAATTGCAAAGCTTGGGAAGTGCCTTGGAACATGGGGTGGCACAAATCAGCTGGGAGGAGTGTGGAGCAAATTATGGAGAAAGGAGGGAAAAATAAAGGCGGTGGCAGCCCCCAAAGGAGATTTTCGATTGAAATAAGAAGAGAACAAGCAGCTGCTCCAGGGGAAATGCCAGGCTCTCATTTTCCCAGTTTTCTCCCCATCACAGGCACAAACAATGCCCATCTTGGGTGTCACTGGGGTTCACCAGGAGATGCCGTGAGCCGCTTTGCAGGGAAAATGCTCCAACCCTTCCGAAACACATGGGAAAGGAAGGCAGGAATCATCAAAGAGGAGTTTTCCCTCTCCTCATGCCCTGGGTGACATTTTCCCCCCGCCCTGGGGTGGAAGATAAGGCCCAGGCAGTGATTTTCTGACAGCTCTGAAACACCTTGGCCTGCCTGTACAACACCAGCCAGCTCTTCCCACCTTTCCCATTATTCCCCTTTTCTCTGGCAGTTTTTCTCATCTCCTGGAAAATGAGGCAGCCTCGTGCTTCTTCAAGTATTACTGGAGCCCCTGCAAATAGAAACCCTCTGGCTCTGGCTGGGCTCTTGCAAAACCAGTGGGAGGCTGGGAACCTCCCCGCTCTGGAGCTCTTGTAAAATGTTTGAAAAGGAGAATTATAGGGGGGAAAAAGCCCTGGATGTACTGAAATAGCCACCCACAGGCTCGCTGAGCACAATAACTGGATGCACTAAGTCATTCCCGAGACAGTTTTGGGCGAGTTTCTGCTGGGATAACTTGGAGATAAGGGGAAATGATTCAATCACCTGGGTTCTTTTTCCTCATCCTGGCCAAAACAAAGAATAGGGAATAATGGTTTGTCCAAATGATCCAAAAAGTATCAAGGGAAATGCGCAGGGTGACCTGAAATCCATCATTTCCTCCAGGGTGAATCACAGCCTGCACACAGCAAGGCTGGAATATTTGGGAGAGGTTCTGCCAGCCAAAGAGACCAATCCCAGTCGTAAATTCCTCATATTTGGATACTTCCAGCTATATTCCAACCCTCATTGCACAAATAACAACAATTCCTGCAGCTCCCTGGTGCTCCCTGCCTCACACTGGGCTGGATCATCATTAAAGCATCTTTTGTTCTTTGCCTGCCAATGCCACAGGACTGGGCTGGGATTTGCCAAGCACTAAGTGGGACAGATAAGAGCAACTAAAATAATTGGGATTTAATTCCCAGAAGCAGTGAAGTACCTTCTAAAGAGCAGTGCTTCACAGGATTTTCCCATATGGAAACAAGACAAGAGAGACGTTGAGGGGCTGGCAGGTGTCCAGGGAGGGAACAGAGCTGGGGAAGGGGCTGGAGAATTTGTGCTAATAATTGTTTTGGCTGTTCCCCCAGAATGAGTGGGTTTGGTTTGGTTGTTTTTTTTTTTTTTCTTTTATCCCTTGGGTTATTTAATTTTTTTTTTTTTTTTTTTGGTTGGTTGGTTTGTTTTTTTGGTTTTTTTTGGTTTTTTTTTTTTTTTTTTCCCAGCAGAATGTCTTGTAACGAAAGTGATTTTATTAGAGTTTTTTTTTTTTTTTCACACAAAAAAAAATGGTTGTGCCAGCTGGAGGTTGGGAGTTGGGACTGACATCCCTGCAGCCCCTCGGGATGGTTCTCCAGGGAAGATTTCACACCAATTCCAACTCCTTGTAACCAAATCCTGCTACCCCAGACACCGTCACCTTCCTCAGGACCACGACTCTGATGCCTTCACCGCTGAGTAAAGGAATTTTATCATAAATATCCACGGCAGGATCCATGTCCAGAGAGGAGCAATGGAGCTGGGAAGGGGCTGGAGCCCCAGGATCAGCTGAGGGAGCTGGGAAGGGCTCAGCCTGGAGAGAAGGAGGATCCAGGAGGGAAAAGCTCTGCAGCAGAGCCTTCCTCAGACTCCCCTCACTTCTTTTTTCCCCTCACGTTTTCTCCCACTTTTTGATTTTCCCATCACAGGAGGAGAGACCTGAAGGGAATGGAGCTGGGAAGGGAATGGAGAATTCCTGAGGGAGCTGGGAAGGGAATGGAGAATTCCTGAGGGAGCTGGGAAGGGAATGGAGAATTCCTGAGGGAGCTGGGAAGGGAATGGAGAATTCCTGAGGGAGCTGGGAAGGGAATGGAGAATTCCTGAGGGAGCTGGGAAGGGGCTCAGCCTGGAGCAAAGGAGGATCCCCAGGGATCTTTTCCCTCTCTGGAATTCCCTGCCAGGAGGGGACAGCCGGGGGGTTTGGGATCATCCCAGGGAACAGGGACAGGAGGAGAGGGAACGGCCTCAGGCTGGCCCAGGGCAGCTCAGGGTGCATTTTGGGGAAATTCCTCCATGGAAAGCGATTTCCAGCCCTGGCACAGCAGCCAGGCCAGTGGTGAAGCCCCAGAGGTGTTGAGCTAGAAATGCCAGGTTTGGAGGTGAAATATTTGGATGCGTTTTCTGCAGGGCCCTCGGCCTGGGCCCAGCATCTGGGGCTGAGAACCCTCCTTGTCCTCCTGCTCTTCTGCTCCTGGGGCATTCCCAGGATTTTCCAGCCATCCAAACCACCTCACCTGGGCAGCCCTCATCCTAAAAATCAGCAAATCTGGGATCACATCCCAGTTTGGCCAGGCTTTCCCAGCAGGACAGGAGTCTCTCTGGAATTCCCTGCCAGGAGGGGACATGCAGGGGGAATTTAGGATCTGCTCCCAGGGAACAGGGACAGGAGGAGAGGGAATGGCCTCAGGCTGGCCCAGGGCAGCTCAGCTTGGCTTTGCTGGCGTTTGGTGCAGTTTTCCCCAGGAAAATCCTCAGCTGGATTTCAGGAATGATGTGAGGATACATCTCAGGAGGCTGTTCCATCATTCCTGCCCGTGGATCCAGGCTCTGCTCCTCTCCATGCCCAGCCTGGAGGAATGTAGGTCTCTGCAGCAGCTGTGAGAGCACTCATTCCTAACAGCTCTGGAAATAGAGAGATCTTTGCTCTCCTTTCATCCTCGATGAAAAGATCTGCGCAGAGTCAAGGCGGGAATGACGTGGGAGCAGGGCCAGGAGGAGCCCTCGGAATTATCTGGAGCTTCTCCCGGGGGCCGGCCCCAAATCCCAGCCTGGCCTTGAAAAAGCTCCTGTCCCACATACAGATCTGGGCTCTGCCTATTCAGGTCAGCTCTGGGGCCTAAATCATTCTCTGTTTAAAATGCCAGATGTTGCCTTTGAGTTACTTCTGGCAGGCTTTTGTCTGAACACAAGGGAAGATGTGGGTTTTTGCAGCATCTTAAACACCAGGAAGGATTTTTTTGGATGAGCTGCCCCTGAGTGCTGCGATACGGGACATGGAAAATGCCATGTTTCCCAAGGAAAGGCTGCCCCATGTTCTGTCTTCGGAGAAATTTTGTAATGTTCTGTAAATGTTCTGTCTTTAGAGACATTTTGGGTAGTTTAATTATAACTAGTATTTGAATATTTACTTGTATCTTTTCTTCCAGAAAGTGGGACATCACTCACTTTCTAAGAGGAAAGTTTTCAGAGCAGAAGAATATTTTGATTATTATTTAATTTTTAAAATTATTATTATTATTAAAATTAATCCCATCCCCCAGGATGTATCTTCTGTATTTTGCTGTTCAAGTACTCTTTGAATCACAGAATCCTGGAATATCCTGAATTGGAATTGTATCCCACAAGGATTGAGTCCAACTCTTCCGCCTGCATGGGACAACACCAAGAATCCTTCTATGTTTAATTCCTATTTTCCCACCCAAATCCTGTCCTTCCCTTTCCTGCATGTCCTGCTTCCCATAAACGGCTTTTCCCAACATCCCATCCCAGGAAAAGCTGCACCCTTAACCTATTTAACTTCATTTTCTGCTGGAATTCTCTCTAGCTAAGCTGGGACATGAGGTAATATAACCCAGTTATTTATATAATCACCCAGAAAATCAAGTCCCAGTTGGAATTCGGGGTTTTTTGGGGTCACTCCATAGGATCAAAGACATGGGGCTATTCAGGGGATGATTTGGGGTGGCAGTGAGGGAATGAATCCCTGGATATCCCATGGGACATGGAATGAAACTTCTGGCTGGGGGAGGAAGAGCTTTTTCCTCTTCCTCTTCCTCTCTGCATAACATCTGTCCACAGCTGTAGGATGAAAACAAATAATTTGTGGTTTTTTTTTTTTTTTTATTGAGCAGATCAATAAAACAGCAATGAATTCATGTCTTGAACCCCCCTGTGAACGCCCTCCCCACAAGATTCCCAAAGACCCAGAATCTGGGCAAATCACTTCTCTCCTTTCATGTCAACCCCAAAATAATGACCATTTCAGTGTAAAAAATAATCTTGTTTTATCTTCCCTCTGCACCTGGGATCACTGATCTTTCCTCCAAAGGTAGCAGCTCGTGTTTAGAGAGAAGCTGCTTTTAAATAAAGGTGTGCAAAGATCTTTTCAAAGTCATTTGTACAAAATTGGGGGTTGCTTTACCCCTGGTCAAACCTCACGGGCCCATTTCTGTCGATCAGTGCTCCTGACTTGGGAAAATCAGAAAAAAATAGGAAAAAAAGTTTAAAAGGAAAATTAGGAAAATTAGAGTGAAATTAGAAGAATTTTCACCTCTGATGAGGTGTGGGCAGAAAATGAGTTGGAAAATAAGGGCATGGTGTCCCAGGTTGTGCTCTGTGCCCATGCCAGGATCCATCCTCCTGCCTCTGACCCTGCTGGCTGGGGAAACATCTGGGTTAAACCCACCCTGCCTGTGTTTTCTTCCCTTTCCTAAGGGTAATTCCTGGTTCTGCTTGGGACTGAGAAGCAGCCAGTAGCAAACAGCAGCTATAAATAAAAGCGAGGCAAAGCAGATCGCTCTTACACGTGGCCCTGGAAGAAACCTCCCAGGCCAGGGCTGGAGGAGCAAGGGAAGAGCTGTGCTATATTTAAACTGGGCTTAATTAGACTGAAGTGCATCAGAAACAACAACAGAGGGCTTGGAATGTGCTGGGAAAGGTGGATGGAGGCTTGGGGTGGATCCTTAACCCCCTTGGTGTGGGGTTCCCTACTGGCACTCATCCAAACCACTTTGTGATGGCTTTTCCCTTAAGGAGAAGTTTTCCAGCTGTGCCAGGGGAGGTTTAGGCCGGAGTTTAGGAGGAGATTTTTCCCCCAGAGGGTGCTGGGCACTGCCCAGGCTCCCCAGGGAATGGGCACCAGGCTGCCAGAGCTCCAGAAGCGTTTGGAGAGCGCTCCAGGGATGCACAGGGTGGGATTTTGGGGTGTCTGTGCAGGGCCAGGAGCTGGATTTATGATCCTTGTGGGTCCTTTCCAGCTCAGGAAATTCTGTGATTGTTTGCAATGCTCAACCAGCCTGGAATGGAGCAGGCAATCCCTCGTGGATCCCTCACGATGTGCCAAATCCAGCCCTGGCCCTCTGGAGCAGGACCTGCAGAGCACACAGGGGCTGAACCTCCAGCAGGCTCTGGGCACAAGCAGCAGCTCCAAGGACCTTCCCCCAGCTCCAAGCTCAGGATGTAAAAATAAATGAGAGCAGCAAGCAGCGCAGTCAGATGGACTCAAGATCACCATCAAACTGTGATGTTTTTTTTTTTTTCTTTTCTTCTTAACTTTAACCCCTGGGTTCTGCAAACAGCACTGACAAAATGGATGGCTCCTCTAAGCTGCTCTATTTTTTTTTTTAGGGTAAAAATAGTGGTTTAATGTCCTTTTGAACCAGAGAAACATCTGGCTCATCTCTGTGACGCCTTGAGACAGGGTTTTTTTGGATGGGGCAAGTGCCTGCCTGGATTTTATTCCTCATCTACGTGGGAAGCTCTCCCGTGTGATATTGCAGCTCCAGCTCGTTGCCATCTCCTCACCCCTTTGGAGTCTGCCTTTCTCTGGAGCAGCCTGGACGGGGCTGAGCTCGAGCCCTGTGATTCATCCTCCCTGATGCTTGCTTTGACAGAGCTAATCTTTGAGAAATGTTTGAGCAATCAAACAGTCTGGGGCTCATGTGCCTCTCAGACTCCAAACCTCTTCAGTTTCCAGCTGCTGCCAGGGGTCTCCGGGCCAACTGGAGAGAACTTAAAGGAAAACAAGCAAAAAAAAGAAAAAAAAAAAAAAAAGAAAAAAAAATTCCCTTCTTTGTGTCTGGGTCATTTACAGTTATAATATTTCTTAATAAATGTTTTTCTTTGCTCCAGGCTGTGCTCCCCACTGCTGCTGCACCTTCCTTCCTCCTCCCGAGCTCTGTCACTCCAGGCAGGGCTGTCCTGGCTCTGCCAGCACCAGGAGCTCCAGGTGGGGCAATTCCTGCTCATTCCCTCCATCAATTCCGGGACATGTCCCGGCTGTGCCCTCTGGCACCCAGAATCCCCCAAATCCTGGGCTGGTCCCAGCGTGGGCAGCAGGAAAGGGGAGGATTCTGCCCCTCTGCCCCCTCAGGTGAGACCCCACGTGCAGAGCTGCCCCAGCTCAGAGATCCCAGCACAGGAGGGACCTGGAGCTGCTGGAGAGAGTCCAGAGGAGCCACGGAGCTGCTGCAGGGCTGGAGCCCCTCTGGAGCCAGGCTGGGAGAGCTGGGAATGTTCCCCTGGAGAGGAGAAGGCTCCAAGCAGAGCTCAGAGCCTTTGCAGAGCCTGAAGGGCTCCAGGAGAGCTGGAGAGGGACTGGGGACAGGGGATGGAGGGACAGGACCCAGGGAATGGCTGTGGGATATAGGATATTGGGCAGGAATTCCTATCTGGGAGGGTGGGAACGCCCTGGCACAGGGTGTCCAGAGCAGCAGCATCGCATCTCTAGACAAAATTAATCCCAGTTTTCTGTGTTCTTCATTCACACACATTCACCACACCTGGTTTGGGGGGTTTGGGTTCCAAAACAAATCGAGGGAAACGCCTCCCCGGAGTGCACAGCCTCTAAGAACCCCCATGGAAGGGGGATTATTTGCGACAGTCATCAGCACCCCCTAAACACAACTCTGAGCCTTCACACCCCCCCGCCCCTTTTCCTTTTTATTCCCCTTTTATTTTTTTTAACAAGGTGGTTTTTCTCCCCTTCTCTGTTTGTTATTGTTTTCCATCCCGAGCCTTTAATGTTCCCTCACGCCCTCACTCCAGCCCAGCTGTGGAACAGGGATCTGACACCTTCCCCCAGCTTTGCTGAAGTGTGAACACCTCATTATCCCAGATTCCAGCCCACGCAGGCGGGAATGGGCAGGAGTTCCTATCCCTCAATCTTCCTGACTCCCTGGCCGGGGTCTCTGGGTAAGAAGAGCACTGGAAATTGTTGATTTTAGTGCTCTCTTGAAAAATGTAAACTTTAGGTCTTCTCTTGGCTGCCTGGCAAGGGGGGAAGTGATGTGAGGTCTGGGGAGGGAGGTTGGAGAGAAATAAAAGGACTTTTGTGCTGTGGAGCTCTTGGACAGCCTGGAAAAAAAGGATTCCTGGGAAACTCAGTCCCTCAGGTCACGCGCCCGTCCTGGCCCCACATCCCCATCCCAGGGACACATGAGGCACAGGATGGTCCCAAAGTCCTCACAGACTGACAGCTGTGCATGGAGAACAGCCTGGAAAAAAAATCCAGAGTCATTCCCACCAATCCTGGGCTTCTGCCAGGCTGAACAGATCCAGGGAACTCAGCTCCACCATGGCCCTGCAGGAGGATCTTCATCCCC
This sequence comes from Anomalospiza imberbis, assembly GCF_031753505.1. NCBI lineage: Eukaryota > Metazoa > Chordata > Aves > Passeriformes > Viduidae > Anomalospiza > Anomalospiza imberbis. The sequence continues at coordinate 1,830,522 of NC_089687.1, forward strand.
TCTTGACCTTCCCATCTTCAGGCTGAGGTCCCCGTGTTCAGCGTGTCCACCAGCTCTAAAGATCTAAAAATTATTAATGAATCCTCACATTTTACAAATTAAATCAGCTAAAAAAGCTGCAATAAAAAGTAAGGAGAGTGGTCAGAAGGTGTAGGAGAGGCAAATGCATCCTGGAGAATTTGTCCATGGAGGTGTTTAGAGGCTTTCTCCACAAGAAATTCATCTCCACGAGCCAAATCTGGCTTCTGGGGATAAAATGGGCAGACTAATAAATGGCATTTGTGCATAAAAATAACAAAAATTAACAATAACAATAATAATAACTTCATATATAATATTTTCCCTATGGAATTATGGACAAGGCCATGGGGATAAGAGCACCTCTGCTCTCCGGAGAATAAACGTGGAGTGGAAAACCTACAGAGCTCAGCTTAACTAGGCTTGGCTCAAAGGCTGGACCTCCAGCAGTTTCCTGGAGCTGATTTAAGGATCTCTGTACTTTCAGTTGCCTGATCTCAGGATTATTTCACCCAAAGTCTGTATTTTGCAGTATTTTGCATTGTCCATTTTATCCTTACACCTGGAATGTTGTTAATTACAATAGTCCAAATAAATTAAATATTTTTAAGCCTTTGGTTTTCTACAGTCCCTGATGGCCAACCACGTCTGTTGACACCAAGTTCTGAGGTGCCACCGCTGCTGGGGGGATGTCCAAGCCCTGACGCCACGTTTCTGTGGGACTCCCCATGGGTGCATGGAGAATCCCAGGATCACTGACGTTGGAAAAGCCCTCCAAGGTCATTGAGTCCCAGCTGGTCCCGATCCCCCCCCTTGTCACCAGTGCCACGTCCAGCCATTCCTTGGACACCTCTAGGGATGGGGACTCCAAACATCCCTGGCGGTGCCAATCCCTGACCACCCTTTCCATGAAGAAATTCCTCCTGAGAAGAGAGGGAGCAGGATCTGGATCTTCTTCTTCGCCTTTCCTGCTTTCTGTCTCTTGTCTTCAGCACACCGAGCAAACCCCAAATGGTTAAAAAGTTCATTTGGAGTGGAAAACAAGCCCCTCTTCCCAAAGGCTCGGGAAGCAGCTCCACAGCCACCCCAGGGACTCCTGGCCCTGCTCAGAATCCCAACAGCTCCCAGGCAACATCTGCAATCCATAATTCTGTCAGGGCAGCCTCCAGCTGCGCGATGTTTCGCTGACCTGCCAGTTGGACCATTCCAACAACTTCCTATTAAAAAAAAAAAAATAAATTAAAGAGTGAGTTAAGGTCAAAGCTCCGTTTATTTGCTGGAAAAGTGGCTGGCTGGGCAGGGAATGCAGCCCACGGGGCTGGCTGGGTGCCCACTTCCCCCAGCCTTGGGTGGGGATCCCGTTGCGACATCGGAAGATGATGTTGTGTAACATCTTCCTTCATTTTCCTAAACTTCAGAAATGTTATTTCATCACAGCGTTCGTGATCTGGGGCTCTTCTGTTTGGGAGAGCATGAAAAAATATTTGAATATTGAATTGAATCTTTTCATACTCTCCTATTTTTAATATTTTTCTAATTAAGTAGAATTAAATCCTTTCCTGACTTGCTGACTGTCAGCTCTTTCAGCCCTGCCAAGACACCCAGCTCATGGATTCGAGCAGCAGTTGGATGCATCTTCTCTTTTTTTTGGGATTTTATTTAAAGCTCCTTTCCCGGGCAACTCTCCATGCTGGGAAGCATCTCCGGATTCTATAGAATGGTTTGGGTTTGGCCATAAGTTTTGCTTCAATTCTCTTCCAAACACAGATGTAAATAGGAGCCGGTGGCAAATGGAAAAATGTGGTGACACATGGAAGAAGCAGAGAAAAGCTCCCATTATGGATGAGGTCTAAAATTAGATGGGGAATTAGCAAGGAGGAGGTAGAGAAAAAGCTGCTTTAAATATCAGGAAGAGCTTTGGATGTAGATCAGAGGGAGAAATGTGGATGTTGGGAGGGATGAGTGACAAGGGGAAGGAATTAGAGTGGGATGAGAGGTTGGTGCCATCTGCAGCAGGTCTGGATCTGCCCCCACCTTCCTAAGGTCCAGGAATATCCTTGGAGTGTCTGGAAACGCCCTCAGGCACATGGTGGGATTTTGGGGTTGTCCTGTGCAGGACTCGATGATCCTTTGGGTCACCTCCAGCTCAAATCCATGATTCCATGATAATCATTGGCCCAATCCCCCCTGAGAGGACAAGTCCTGCAGAAAGCAAAGGTTAAATTTTCATGTTTTCACAACAAAACCCCCAAACCACCCTCAAAAATCCCCCCCCCCCCACCCCGCTTTGGATTCCGAGCTGACCTTGGAAAACCAGAAGGAAATCCAATGGTGGGAGACTCGTGAAGGTTCTGTGGGAGGGAGGGAGGGGCAGCTGCACCCCATAAATACCCTAGTGCCAGCACCCCGGCTCTCCTGCTGGAAACCCAACCCCACCTCGCTCCAAAACATTTCTGCAACCAAGACAAACTCTGGGAAGAGCAGCTCTGGTTCCACCCCGAGGGCGTGCGGGCTGGATCCACAAAATCCTTCTGGAAATCCATCCCGCGACTACGGAGCAGGAATGGCTGGAATTCTTCCTGAGAAGAATCTGCTCTGTGCCATGGCAGCATTCTCCTGCTGCATTCCCAGCCATCCAGGGAATTTATTAATTGGAAAATTGTCTTGTCGTTGGGTTTTTAACACCTGTTTGGCACAGCATGTGAGGCACATCCGCCTGGAATGTTTTGTCTCCTGCAGTTTAGCGCTGGAAAATGGATGGATGCCATCGGCAAGGTCGTTTAGGAACAGAGGGGGATATAAACCACTCCTGACCCGTTCCCACACGGAATTCAGGCTGGCATCTCACACCACGCACCCTGCATCTGCTCACTGGGACATCCTTCCATGGAATGTGTGAAACGGCCTGTGGCGTTTAGGGATGAGTGGAAAAATATCCATGGATGGGACTGGATGCTAATTAGCAACGGAAGTGATTAGAGGCAGAGCCAAAAGCAAATGAACAGAGGGCTGGTTCTGGAAAAATGGGGAAAATTAAGGAAGTCCGTGGAGCATGGAGGTGAAATGTGGTGCAGAGAAATGCAGCATGCCAGAAAATATTCCAGTGGCCTCTGTGGACCTTGGAAATGCCTTTGGGGTTGGGCTTGTGGGAGAATTTGGGGACAAATCCCTAATCCCAAGGCTCAGGATTGAGTCAGCGCTGGGCGATGCTCTGGAGCAGCCTGGAGCTGTGGGAATCCCGCTGGATTTGGGTTGGGAAAGTTGGGCCGGAAACACTGAGAGTCACCTGGGGGTGGAGAGGGAGCTCAGCCCCGTGAAGTGGCTGGATCCAAAATCCATGCAGGGATCAGATCCCACATCTGGTGCCTTGCCAAGGTCTTGGGATCACCCGGCTTTCATCCCAGGCTGCTCCATGCTCTGCTTTTTCAGGAGCATCCAGCTTCACATCTCTGAGTTTGGATGGGCAGGATGGGCACAGAAAAGTCAAATCTCTCTGTTAGGAGCACCTGAGGCTCCAATTCCTGGAATTCCCCCCTGGGATCGCTTCCTACCAACCATTTCTAGCTTTTCACTGACCCCAAAATTCCCCCTCACCAGGCTCCCACTGCCCTCCACCACCACAAAATGCCCCACAGACACCAAATTTCACCTTTTTTTTCCCCCAAAAGTTAATTCCTTTTATTTAGATGGATTGGGTGCCTTGGGCATGGATTCAAAAACTCCCAAGGGTGTCCCAGATTTGGATCTCTCACAGATCCCACAGTCCCTGGTGAGTCAAAGTGCTTCCCAAATGCTTTAATGGTCTTTTCCATGCAAGCCTGATCCCAAATAATTCAGGATGTGGCAGAAACCTGTGGATTACCATCCTACAACATGGCTGGCACGGGATAATAACCCTCAAACTGGGTTCTGACATTGGGCAGGAGAATTTATCCCAAAAGACCTCAAAGAGCTACAGAATTCCTAAAAATATCCTGGGTTAAACCATTTGTCCTGTTCATCCCTCAATCCAGGAGGGGACAGAAGCTGAGGAAAGAACCTGGGATGTAGGATTTGTTGTGGATAATTAAAGAGCAGCTGGAATTAATGTAGTTTTTTTTCCCCTTCTCCCCTCAGCACCGCTAAGCTCAGTCTTATCAACAGCCTTAGGCTGCCTTTGGGGTTTATTTTATAGGAATTCTAGGGTTTATCAGTGCACCAACACTTCCAAAGTTTTATCCCAAGGTTAAAGGATTCATTCACTAAAGGACTCATTCCCTCAGCTTGATTCTTACCATATTAATGAAGCAGCTCTCCCTGGAAGAGTTCAAATTGTTCTTCCATGGAATTTTTTACGTAATCAAGACTGAGGAGGTCACTGTCCAAGAGGCTGAACTTTGGGATGGGAAGGGATGGAGGAGCTTGTTTGCCTCTCCCTGGAAGGGATCCAAGGGAAGGGGCAGCTTGGAGCCAGATTTTAGCAGCTCCTTGCTCTGACCCAAGAGGGTTCTGGGCATAAATTGGCACCAGAGCAGGACAGAGATGCCCTGGGACAGCCCTTTCCCAACTTTCAGCCCTCTCCAAGCTGCTCCCAAAAGCTTGGAAAATGCCAGGAGATCTGAATGAGTTCTTGGATTTGAGCACAGCCTGAGTGTGGCCATGAGGAGTTGAGTTTGAAACCCGAATTTCCTCCTTTTTTCCAAAGAAACAGCTGCAAGAGCTCATCAGCACCTCCCCGAGCACTCTGCTGCCCTGCCTCTCCTCCCCTCCATGGATCTGCTCTCCAAGGATGTTCCTTGTGCTCTGAAAAGCTGGGAAAGGCACATTTCCCCCTCAGATCTGCCCAGGATGGAAGTCCAGCACAAATCAATGGAAAATTCAGCTTTTAGACAACACTCCCTGCAGGTCTCTGTATTTTGCTTTTCCCTCAGCTCTTTTTTTTTTTTTTTTTTTTAATCCAGTTTATTTATTTCCTTTATTTTCTTTTCCTTATTTCCTTGACTTCCTTTTCCTGCCTTCTCCTTCTTCTTGTCCTCCTCACTCCATCCAGCCTGGAAGAGCAGCACAGAGGACACTCTATCCCTCCATCCCACGGCACATTCCTCATCCTCATCCCCATCCCCATTCCTCCATCTCTGGGCACCACTCTGAATTTTACAGAGCTTTAAACACTGAAATATAAACATTTGAAGGCTGGAATTTTATAAATTCCCAGTCATTTTATATTATTATGTGCTATTAATCTTGTAGAAAAAGCCCTGAGCACCTTCTCAGTCCTGTCAGGGAAATTGAGGGAAAACCTCAAGATTCTCCTCCTTTTACAAGGGGAATTCTCCAGAAATTTCTGGGAATTTCTGGAAATGCCCAGAAAATACTGGATTGGACAAAAACATTACTGAAGAGAGGGATTTAATATTTAGTCTTTATATTATCATATATTAAAGACAATCATCATTTTCTCACAGAATGAACTTGGAAATTTTTGGTTTTTCAAGCTTGAAACAAACAAAAAAAAAGTATTTTTGAATGGAAAAGTTGCAGTGGAAGCTTTCCCATTCACTGAAACCCAGCTCCTGCCAGCACTTCCCAAATCCATTTATCCCAGGGAACAGGAGAGGGCTCTGCTTTTCCTACAAGGAATATTTCACTTGGGAGCCAGGGCTGGGTCTGCTCCAGGCTCCTCTGGGTGTTGGTGTTTCCTTCTGCTCAGAAATCTTGGTTTGGGTTTTTTTTTAATTACTATTTTTCACTTTAGGACTTGATCAAAATCCCATTTAATTCAGTCCAAGCTTTCCTATTGATTTCAGCTGGATTCCTACTGGAGGATCCAAGGGAAGGGTCTGGTTTAAAAGGATGCTGAGCTTTTGAGAGAGAAATTTTGATCAATATATAATTCTGACCAAAATATATAATTTATATTATATTATATTATATTATATCTACATAAAATAAAATTATATATATATATATATACTATAAAATAAATAGTAAATAAATAAATAAAGCCACCCCAGGTATCCTTTGACAGGATTTGGGGTTTCCCTGCCTGCTGCACAAACACCCCCGCCTCTGAGATCATAAAGGGAAATTAATTTGGGATGTTTTCATGTAGCTCTATTATCACAAAATCCCAAAAGAAGCTCCTAAAAAACCTCCCCTTGCACCACCCAAGTGGGATTTGGCTCAATCCCCAGGAATAGATGAATTCATGGCCCTTTTTCTCCCCATTTCTGACCCAAATTCCATGAGCACGGCAGGGATCCTCAGCAGCAAAACCCCCACAGCCAAAACTTCAATCACCCACATCCCTCTTTTCCCCCACACCTGATTCTGTGCTAGAAAAATCGTGTTAATTCCCAAAAAATAACCCAAACTCTCTGCCAGGAGACTGTTTTACCACCAAAATTTGGTTTTACACTCCTTTTATCCCATTTCTCCCAGGTTTTACACCAAGAATTGGTTTTACACTCCTTTTATTTGTATTTTTCCCAGATTTTACCACCAAAATTTGGTTTTACACTCCTTTTATTCCCATTTTCCCAGATTTTACCACCAAAATTTGGTTTTACACTCCTTTTATTCCCATTTCTCCCAGGTTTTACACCAAAATATGGTTTTACACTCCTTTTATTCTCTTTTTCCCAGGTTTTACCACCAAAATATGGTTTTACACTCCTTTTATTCCCATTTCTCTTGGAGAAATATTTACCACTGTGGCCAAGGGGCAGTGCTGCCTCCATCTCTGTATTTTTATATCTGTGTTTATATTTCTGTGTTTATATTTGTGTTGCCTCCACCTCTCTATTTATATATAAAATAAAACCGTCCCAGCTGAACAAGCTGCTGATATTTGAGATAATAAAGCCAGACGCGGGACCTGATGACATCACCCTCACTTTTTCCTGCTTTTCCTGCTTTATTTTTCCCCCCCTCTCAGAGAAACTCATTAAAATACCGAGGAAAACCAACTTAAAGCCAGGGGAGGAATGGTGACAGCTTGGAAAATTCCCTTCCCAGAGATTTAGAGCTGAGCTCGGCGATTTCTCCTGGCCCAGGGATGTGGGGGATTGTTCTCTTAGCCCAGCCATAAAAGTGGGGAAAGCGGAGCCCCCCAGGATCAGGGATAATTGGGAATGGGGTAATTGCTCCCTCCACTCTTCCTGAAGGCAGCTTTTGGATTCTTGCCCAGAAAAAAATGGATATTAATGGGGTCGGGTGCAATTTTTCGGATATTATCAGGATAATAGGCCGAGTTTGGAAAGGTTTTTCCCGTCTTTCCTGAGGGAGCCAAGTGCAGCTGCAGCTCAGGGAGCTGGAAAAGGCAGGAGTGGGATTTGCTGTGGGTTTGGGATGCCAGGACACACCAGGGACATTTTCTTCGTGTCCCTGTTTCTGCCCAGAAAACTCTTGGAGAGCTGAGAGCTCTGGGATCACGGTTTGGGTTGGAAATCTCCTTTTCCACAGCCTTTCCCCACAAGTTTTGCAGCACTCCGGGTTTAACAGCAGAGGATGAATTAAAGGTGGAATTCCGTCAAAACACGGGAATTTTCCCTCCTGGAATCACTCCCTTGGTTTCAGGTGGATAAAGGAGTTTTCTGAGATGGGAAATGATGCTTTTGGAATTCTCTGCTGGATAACAGGGAGGGGCAGCTCACCCAGGGACTGAGTTAATCACAGGGCTCCGTGATTAGTAATTAACAGGTGATTTTTCCCTCATCCTTCATTTGTAACCAAGCAGATACCCTCTAAATTCTGCCAAACACCCTGGAAAGAAATGGGGGGAAAAAGCAAAACTTTTCATTCTTTACTTCCCCAGACCTGAATATTTTGTTTTAAATTTATTTTCGAGCCACTTTTTGGGGCTAACCTTGACGTTTATTACCATTTTCTCTATTTTCAGAGCCAGCCAAGCCCATGCCCCGGAGGTTTCTCCCTGATATTCCAATAGAGCTCAGCCCGAGGGGCGCCAATCCCCAGCGATTCCTGTTCTATCCATGATGGGAAGGATATAAATTATAAAAGAGACGTTTTAATTGCCATTAATCCCTAGCCCGGCCCGTGTTTGACCCGCAGGAGGGGTTTGGGGAGGGATTTGGGATGGGGAGGTCAAGCTGTGCTGCAGAGGGATGATTGATGCCAGGAGCAGTCTCAGGAATGCATTTCCAAAGGGCAGCGATCCCTGCCTGCTCCACAGGGCTGTCCTTGCTCCGGGAAAGGGAAATTTGGAGCATCATTAGGGCTTCAAATCCTGCTGGGAGAACCTGGAGCCCCAGGAATTAACTGGGCAGGGCCTTGGGAGGAGTGGATAAGGATATTGTAAAATGCAGGTGAGCCCAGTGGGAAGAGATGCTGATGTGTGACTCCAGTCCAGAAGGCTGAATGGTTTCTTTATTATAACTATGCTATAATACATTAATATTCTATTGAAAAGAGATACTAAACTACAAACCTACTTGTTCTAACTACCAAATCTAACTCACAACTCATGACTCTGAGAGTGCAGCCACAGGTGGGTTGGATTGGCCATCAGCTCAAACAATCCTCACCAGACTCCAACCAAGCAATCACCCCAGGTGAACAATTCTCCAAACACATTCCACATGGGGAAAACAAGGAGCAGGAATAGAAATTGTTTTCTCTTTCTTTCCTCTGTGCTTCTCTATGAAAAAATCTTGAGAGAGAGAAGAATGTGCCTGCCGCATCAGGATTTTCCCTGACTTGCTGAATCCTCAAATATTCCCCCATCTCCACAAGTTGTTTCATCTCCAGAGGGGAATGATGCCTTGAGCAGGCTGCCCCAGAGCAGAGGCTGGGCAGAGTCACAGAATAAAGCAGGGATCCATGAAAAGGATCTCCTCCATGGATCCACCCTGGGCAGCACCAGAGCCCAGCCAGGGCTGCACCCAAGATGAACCCAAATGGTCCCAAAATGCACGAGCGCTCCCGGGGGCTCTCACTGGGATCAGCTCTGCTCCATTGGCACATTGCAGTTCATTGTCCAGTTCCAGCTTTAGGTGATCGAGTCCCATCCTGCTTGTTTTTCTCTCTCCAGCCCACGGTGTTTGTGCTCCTGGGCTGGGATTGGGATCATTTGTCCTTGGTGCCCAGCTGAAGAAGGAATTGTTTTGTCTCCCTGCTCTGTGCAGAGAGCTCAGCAACACTGAATGTGAAGCTCAGAGCTGCACACTAAAGCAGCACAGAGCCTGAAAAATAGAAAAGCCAAACTCTGAGGATTCAGGATTTTCCTTAAATTCTTTCCCATTTCCCACTACTTTGCAAAGCCAGGGCTCTCAGTGTGCACTCTGTTCTCTGAGCAAGAGCAGAGGGAACAATATCTGCTTATCTAAAAACAGGTGAGTTTTAGGGGAAAACAGCAAGAAATCCAAATATTATTGTTTGCTTTGTGGGCCCTGGCCAGGGGAATATTTGAGGAATTCATAAAAACCTGCATAAAACAAAGAGCCTGTGTTTGAAATGTGCAGAAGAACCTGTGCTGCGCTTCACTCTTCCCAACTCTTCCCTCCCAAAAAGGGTTTTCCTTGTATTAAGGGATCCTAATGGATTCTGGGATGAATCTCCACAGGCAGACGCCGTGTTTGACACCTCCCTCTCATGAGTCTGGCAGCAGGAAGAGGCCGCAGAATGCAGTATTCCCAATATTTTGACTCAGCTCCTCAGCAGGCTCTCCCAAATCTGCTCGGCAGAATGGATGGGAGGGGGGAATTTTCTCACTTGGGAAGCTTGAATGTGATGTTGGAAAACTCAGTTCTCATCGAGGGCTGGGATTGGGAAGGCATCCCAAGGATGTTTCTTCTCAGGATGAGCAAAAAGACAAGACCCTGGAAGGAGGAATTTCCATAGTGTGGGAAATTCTGAAAAATTCATCCCTGTGGAGAGTAGGAAAGACTTCCAGGCTCTTCCCTGCTTAAATCTGCCCTGTGGAATGGTTTGGTTTGACTAAATTATTCTCCCTGGATGGGGAACATCCATGACTGGGCTGGGATCACTTCCTTGGATGTGCTTCCCAATGGAGCCTATCCCTGGGAATGTCAGGATTTTCTGGCTCATTCTGAGTCCCAATTCAGCAGTTTAAGGAGCTGTGGATGCAGCAGCCAGGAATTACCAGGGAGCAGATTCCACGGGGATCCGCTGCGTCCCGGGAATCCCAGTGCAGTCAAACAGGTGCTGGGAGAGGTTTTCTCCAAGGAAAAAACACCAGGAGCCACACAAAGGTTCAAAGGAACAGATCCTAAATCATTAAAACAGATGATTCCTATGGATTTCCATGGATTTCCATGGCGTTGGATATGGATCCAATTGGCCCAGGGGGATAACAGCTCCAAGGCTGTTCCCAACAGGTATTCCCCAAGGAAAAAAACACCAGGAGCCACACAAAGGTTCAAAGGAACAGATCCTAAATCATTAAAACAGGTGATTCCTATGGATTTCCATGAATTTCCATGAATTTCCATGGATTTCTATGGATTTTCATGGGGTTGGATATGGATCCAATCTGCCAAGTGAGATAACAGCTCCAAGGCTGTTCCCAACAGATTTTCTCCAAGGAAAAAGCGTGAGGAGCCACACAAAGGCTGTGCCATTCAAAAGGACAGATCCTAAATCATTAAAACAGATGATTCCTATGGATTTCCATGGGGTTGGATATGGATCCAACCTGCTCCAAGCCTGTTCCCACCAAATCTGGCTCTGATTTTTGGGATCCAAATCAATCCATATCCAAATGCTTCACATCCTAATGGGTTTAATTCCTGGAGCTGCCTGGGTTTGGGATCAGTCTGTGTTTGTTTGAAGCCTGAATTCCACCTTTCATCTCCCACGCCAGGAATGCCGTAATATTCCAAGAATAATTGGATATCCCATCCCATAATCCAATAGCCTGCATCCCCAAATCTCATTTTGTGCTGCTGGGATGACATCAGGCAGGGAGCAGGAGAACAAACAGCTCATCAAGGTTTGGATCTCTTCCCAAAATAAACCTGGAATATCCACAGCGATGGATGGAGCTCCAGGCAGGAGCTGCCTGATGAATCTGTGGATTTTGCAGCGCTGGGATTGTGGAAAATTCCTTCTCGTGGTGGATTGTGCAGGCAGGAATTCACCTGCTGGGACTGCAGTGATCCTGTCTGGAATATTTGGATTTATCTTTCTTATTAGAGGAATATCCGATTTTCACCTGCTCAAATCCACAATTATTTTATGGATGTAAATTCTCCGAGCCTGGATTTGATTCTGATCCCAAAAATGGCCATTTTCCAAATATCCAGGTGTGGAGAAAAAAACCCATTTTGGTGAATTTAAATAGGCTGTTGGAGTTTTGTGGGAAGAAATGGTTTTAACACAGTGAAAAATCAGTGAAAAACAGGAATTTTGGCCTTTAATGGGTCTTAAAAACACATTTATTGGGATGGAAAAAAATGGGAATGTTTATTTATCCCTAAAGATTGTTAAATTGTCCTTTCCATGTAAAAAATCCTGTGTTTAGGATGCCCTTGCTCCTATCCAAGATATTTTATATATTCTACATTTTACATTTTTATAATTTATATTGTATATTTTATATTCAAGGCTGCTTCTCCCAGTTTGTATTTCCCTGTCCTTGGCAGATGAAGAGCCCAAAGCTGTTGGAGGGGTGGGAATTGGATGGGATCCTGCCTGCCCCTGCCACCCTCCTTTGTCACCTCTTGTCACACCCTCGTCACTCCATTATTCATGAGCCAAAAAGGGACAAAAATCATCCCAAACCTCCTCGGGCAGGCTGGAATTCTGTGCATGGATATGGAGGGAAATCCCTGAATCCTTCTGGCAGGAGAGGATCTCCTGGGGCAGGAATGGCTGGTCCTGGCCAGGCCAAATACCTCCCAGTTCCCAAAGATCTCTTGGGAAAAGCACACTCAGGAATGTTCATGGTGGGAAATAAAAAGGATTAAATCAGTTTTTTCATAGGGAATGTGATTTGGATCAGGAGTTTTTATTCCCACCCAAAGGGGACCCTTTGCAGCTCTGTCCCTCCTTGTCACCCTGACCACAGCCAGACCCCTCATCCCACCCAGCTCCGAAGGGAAGGAGAACTGAGTCAGGAAAATTGGGATCTCCCAGTGATGCCTCAGGTTTTGGCTTTTCTATTTTTCAGGCTCTGTGCTGCTTTAGTGTGCAGCTCTGAGCTTCACATTCAGTGTTGCTGAGCTCTCTGCACAGAGCAGGGAGACAAAACAATTCCTTCTCCAGCTGGGCACCAAGGACAAATGATCCCAATCCCAGCCCAGGAGCACAAACACCGTGGGCTGGAGAGAGAAAAACAAGCAGGATGGGACTCGATCACCTAAAGCTGGAACTGGACCATGAACTGCAATGTGCCAATGGAGCAGAGCTGATCCCAGTGAGAGCCCCCGGGAGCGCTCGTGCATTTTGGGACCATTTGGGTTCATCTTGGGTGCAGCCCTGGCTGGGCTCTGGTGCTGCCCAAGGTGGATCCATGGAGGAGATCCTTTTAATGGATCCCTGCTTTATTCTGTGACTCTGCCCAGCCTCTGCTCTAGGGCAGCCTGCTCAAGGCATCACCACCCTTGGAGCTGCTGCCTGACCCTTTCAGCCCTTTAATCTCCTCCATCCCCACAGGCATTTCAATTTATGGGATTCCTCCTCTCCCAGTGCTTTCCCCACTGTTGTTTTGGGTGGAACCAAAAGGTTTTCAGAGCTGGGATTATCATGGTTTGAAAGCCACAGGCTTCAAAATTGGAAGCTCCAACTCAGCTGTCGGGACATAAATCTGCAGGAATTCCTGAACTCAGCTGAGCTCTGTGGGATCTGCATTCCCTGCTCTGCATTTGGAACTACTCACAGCTGGTTTTGAGGGCTGCTTTTACACATCCTGATTTGTTAACGTGTGTTTTGCAAAGGGGATTTTGATTGGCTCCTCTTAATTAGCCCAGCTAATGAAGCTGAGAGAAGCAGAGGATTTCATTGGGCTTTGCATTCCAGTGCAGCCACCGGGGTTGGTTTTTCCAGCCCAGCCCCGTGGGGAGACAGAGGGATGTGGGAAAACGCCCCCTCAGCCACAGAGAACTTTGATGTCTGGGGCAGGGAAAACACGAAGAGGTTTTCTGGGACCCACTGAAGAGGTTTTGGTGCCAAATTCAGGGAATCTTGGAATGGCTTGGGTTGGAAGAGACTTTAAAGCCCATCCAGTTCCATGGGCAGGAACATCTCCCACTGTCCCAGGCTGCTCCAGCCTGGCCTTGGGCTCTGCCAGGGATCCAGGGGCAGCCACAGCTGCTCTGGCAATTCCAGCCCAGCCAGGAATTCCCAATTCCCAATCTCCCACCCATCCCTGCCCTCTGGCAGTGAGAGCCATTCCCTGGGTCCTGTCCCTCCATCCCTTATCCCCAGTCCCTCTCCAGCTCTCCTGGAGTCCTTCAGGCCCTGCAAGGGGCTCTGAGCTCTGCCTGGAGCCTTCCCTTCTCCAGGGGAACATTCCCAGGGCTCTGAGCTCTGCCTGGAGCCTTCCCTTCTCCAGGGGAACATTCCCAGGGCTCTGAGCTCTGCCTGGATCCTTCCCTTCTCCAGGGGAACATTCCCAGCTCTCCCAGCCTTCCCTCTTGACCATTGGGGCATCTCCATCCTCCCTCTTACCCTGGTTTAGAGGTCTACCAGGAATAGGAGGCTTCAAATCCCAACCAAATTTCACATTCCCGCTGCTTTTGGGAGGATGTGGAGCACGAGCATCCCATGGAGCAGATTCCAGCTCTCGGTGTTGCTGCTGGGGTTTGGACCAGGAGTTTTTTAGGGCCTCCTCTGGACTCGCTCCAGCAGCTCCACATCCTGATTTTGGGGTTTCCAGAGCTGGAGGCAGCTCTGCAGGTGGGCTCTTGGGAGCGGGTGAGAATCCTACCTCCTTTCCTCTGATCCAATCTGCTGCTGTGGAAAAAAAACATGGGAAAAACAAATGATTTATCACCAACACATCCCTCAGTCTCCAAAATCATCATTTTTTCCCAGTCTCCAAAATCATCAGGTTACTGAGATCCTCAGCACCCAAAGCTCAACTCTTGGGATGCTGCTGCAGGAAAAGGAGGGAATTGTCTCTGGAGACTCCCAGGCAATTATTATTCCAGTTTCTTGGTGCTGATCTGATTTGCTGCCAGCCACCCGTGGGAACACAGAAATCCTGGACACCTTCCCGGCCTCCTGTCCCTCAGCTATCACAGAGGGATCAGATCTGCTGCAGATTAGGGTGGGTGGCAGCACCTCAGGTTTTTCTGGTCCGACTTGAAGGATCCCAGGTTTATCAGGGCTCTTCTGCAGGCACCACATCAAACCCTGCCCTCCTCCACCTGGGGATGGAGTCACCCAGGCCTGAGCAGAGGTGGCTCCTCGGTTGCCCAACTGGCCACCAAAACAGTGCTGTGGCCTTTGGAACCTCTGGGGTGGTTTGGTTGCAGATCTTGGAGGGTTCCTCCGGCTCCCACCATGAGAAATTCACCTCTGCCTCATATCTGGCCCTTAAATGTCTCCAGAGATTTTCTCAAGCATGACTTTGCTGAGATTTTGGTGGATTAAATGCACCAAGTTCCTGGAGTCTGTCCTGCCCTGGGACAGCTCATTTTTTCTGCATAGAGCTGTATCCAGCATCTCAGGTTAGTGAGATCCTTGTGCATCTCCTGGGATCTTCCCCCTCCATCACTTTGAACCGATTCACTCTTCCCACACAGCTCAGATCCTCTCTGTGAGATCCTGAGTGCTTTATCTCAATCTTTAAGATTCCAAATTCTCCATGTTTCCCCTTCAGTTGGTGCCACAAGCAGATTTGATCAGGAAATTTCACCAGCAAAACCCCTCCGCACACTTTTTTCTCTTTTTATGGTCATTACTAAAAATATCAAACGTTGTTTTCCATGTGGATCTGGAAGGAATTGGCTCCTCTGATTGTCACCTGCCCTTGCTCAGTTCCTTACCTGCATTTCTATCCCCTCCTTGTCCCTGTGCCCTCGTTTTCCTGCTGTCCAGACAGATCCAATCTCCTGCATTCCCTTTCCCTAAGAATCCCGTTTTCTTCCAAAGCCAGGCCCAATTATCCTTTCTTTCACCTTTGCTCCACTTTTCCATCATTTCCCATTTACCAGCTCCTTCCCTCATCCATTTTCTTAAATAAAATTGGATTAATCAGCCTTTAATTACCTGATCACCATTTGTAAGTGCCAGGATTAATTGTAATGCTATTCCCCACTAAAATGCGGAGCAGAACTTGGAGCAGGGATCAAATTCCCTGTAATTCCCCCCTCCCAAATCACCAAGATAAACCACCCAGAGCCACTCACTTCTGCCCTTCTACATAACACATTTGTGCTTTCTTAAAGCTTTATTGCCATTAGGAAGTCATCAATTAGTGGGAATAACTCCGGGAGCTTCATTAATTTCCTTCCTGTGTGCAGAAGAAAAAGGTGACCTGGATAAAGCCATCATTTTCCTGGATGTACCCATCAATCTTTGGTGACTGGGTGTCTTTTCTCCCCCTCACAGGGCTGCATTTCCTCCTGCATTTCCCCCTTTCCTTGGGGGAAACGCTCCATAAACCTCAACAGGGCCCTAAAACCCTCAGGAATGAGGGGTTCACTTCTGGAATGGGAGTCCAAGGAAAGGGAAAATGGGATGTAAGCATTGATGGGATGCAAACGTTGTCCTGATCCTGGTGGGAGGTAAGCATTGTCCTGATGTCCACGGCTCTGGTTGGAACATGGGGAAGGATCTCTGGATTTCTGATGGATCATGAGCAGCACTGGATTCCTGTGACATTGAGAAGTGTCCAGGGAGGTGACACCAGTCAGATTGTCCTGAAAACCCTCAGGAATGAGGGAGTTCACCTCTGGAATGGGGGTCAAGTGGAAGGAAAAATGGGATGTAAGCACTGATGGGATGCAAGCTTTGTCCTGCTCCTGGCGGGATGCAAACATTGTCCTGATCCTGGTGGGATGTAAACATTGCCCTGATGTCCACGGCTCAGGTTCTGAGTCCAGGATGATGCTGCTGGCTGGGACACAGGAAGAAGCTCTGGATTTCTGATGGATCATGAGCAGCACTGGATTCCTGTGGCCTTGGGAGGTGACACCAGTCAGATGAACCTGGCCTGGCACTGACCCCTCTGCTTCAGGGCCATTGTCTCCCTTTCCAGAGCTCTTCCCCTGTGGAATTCCCAGTTCTGGGTGATGACTGCTGGCTGGGAGGCAGAAGGCTCAGGAATTCCACAGCAGGCCATTCCCAAGGGATTGACAAGCGGAGTTTGCATTCCTGTGTTTTGGACAGGTCCTGAATCCTCCACATGTGTCCCCAAACCGAACCCAGAGGCTGGATTTCCTGCCAGCTCCAATTCCCACGTTGATCCCTAGGGAAAAGGAAATCATTCCCTCACCTTCCCAGCAGGAGCAGACTGACCCTGGCCGTGTCCTGCTCCACAGATCCTGCTGCTCAAGCTGCAGGATGGCTTTTTGGGAAGGGAGCTGGATAAAGTAGGTCAGGTGTGTATTTTAGGACACTGTTCCTGCAGAATGGAGTTATTTTAAAAAGTGGAATTCCGGGTCAGGGAAGTGGAGACGTACAGAAGATGGAAAGGAGCTGGATTTTTCATCCTTACCCCAAAAAAACCTCAGTGAAGTGAACAGTGCTGGCACTCTCAGCCTCATCAGTGCCACCCCACTGTGGGCTCCTTTCCTGGACTCCACATCTTGCTGGAGTTTGTGTGGGAAGGAATTTGGGATAGTCTGGGACGAGTCAAAAGGGATAGCAGAGGGAGCAGGACCCAAACCTGCAGTGGCAGCACTGGGATTCCCCACATCCCATCCTGGGAGCCATTTGGGACTCATGGAGCTGCAAAACCAGGGAATTTGCTGCTGCTGCAGTTGGAAGGGAGATCCAGGATGGAGCAGCTGGAGTTTGGAGCAATCCCAAACTCACCTTTAGTCACGGTGGCTGCTCTGGGAGGCAGGATTGGGAATGCTGTTCCATAGCTCCAGAACGTGCATCCAGGTATCCCTGGCACCAGAAACACTTCAGAGACTTCAGCAGAGGCTGCCAGGAGCCACAGGCTGTGTCCCATTCCCAGACTCCTGAGGACACACAGGATAAATGACCAAAGGTGACTTCATCCACGGTGGGTGGCCGGCCTCAGGGAGGTTCAGCAGCCACGGAAATGACTCAAAAAAAATCAAATAGAATAAAATGCTGCATTCCCTCAGCTGCAGGGGAGCAGGGTGATGCCTCTCTTCCCTTCAGGAGCATCCTCTTCCCAGCAGGAATTTGCTGGGACAGCAGAGGAAGCAGGTTTGCTGGGCAGCGTGCCCAGAGCGAGGGCAGCTCCCCGGCTCAGTGGCACTCGTGGCAGCTCTGCTCCAGCCTGGAAAACATTTGGAAGTGGTTTGGAGCACATTGCTGAAATGTTTCTGCACTTCTCTCACTGGCAGAGGCCTTTGCTGGGAATGGGAGGCTCCAAGTGCAGGTTTTCCATGTCTGCATCCCTGTTTGCTGCAGCCTGAATGAGCCCTGAGTGGGATTCCCTCATCAAAACTCCCTCCCCATCCCCAAGGAGCTGGAGCCCCCCCCCAGAAGTGCCCAACCCTCTGTGCCCCACCTTTCCTGGCAGTCCTTGGAATATTTCTCATCCCACAACAGATATATGAACAGAAATGTACATTTTGTGCAACACTTAGCTCATCTTCAGCCGAGTTTCCAATGCAAAAAGGCTCTGTCAGCACTTCCCCCCTTCCATTTCATGAGCACACCCTGCCTTAAGTCACCCATCCTCATCTTCTGCCCATTTTTTCCTCCCATTTGTTTTCTTTCTCCTCATGTCCTGGCCAAGGGACCTGGCAACTCCTGTCCCTGACAGAGATGTCCCCTGAATGTCCTGTAATTACATTTTAATGGCTATGATGAGCTATTTCCATTTAAAAAGAGGCATTTAGTGCATTAATAAAAAGGCAAACCCGTCGATTCTTGATCCAGTGGTGATGCTGCAATAAAGCATCACCGCTGGATCATTCCCTGGACATCATTTTCCTTAGGGGGAAATCCACAGCTTGGGCCACAGGAAGTGCTTGCTAAATACCCTGAAACCATTAAAAAAGGTCTCTCTGGAGCACAAAATATTTATGTTTTATGAGTTCTTCCTAAAGCTGAGGTGGTGAAGATACCAAAGGCATGAATAATCCAGGGCGGCTGCAAAAAACACCCCGGGCTGCAGGGAAGGGGAAGGGCAGAGGCTTGGAAAGGTGTTTTCCTTCTCCACCTCCTGTTATTTAGAGGGGACTCAGGGCAGAGCACTCTGATCATGTTCTGTGCTCAGGAAATTCAGCCTAAAATTAATTTCAGCTCAAAGATCGACTGAAATCAGCTGGTGGCTCATGGAGCAGCACAGGGAAGACTCCCACAGTCCTGCAAGACAGAAAATAAATCAGTCAAATCATTTGCTACCTCCAACAATGGGATAGTGAGGAAGCAGCACATCCCTGCTGCCTGGGGAGGTGGTGGGGAGGAGTGCTGGGGACAGAGGGGCGCTGGAAATGCAGATTTGGGGATTCAGGAGCCAAATCTCCCCAACTGTGTCCCCCCAACAGGCAGCAGAAGAGATTGTGACCCTTGCCAGGTGTCCCCAGCCAGGCTCCTCTGCACAGTGATAAGAGGAAGGTGATAAGAGGAGAGCACTCCAGCTCTCCAGGTTGGAAGCACCCACAGAAATATGGACATGCAGCATTCCTCACAGCTGCTTTATCCCCAAAAACCTTGTCCTGGGAGGATCCAGGGTGACAGCAGGGACAGTCACCCACCCACGACTGTCCCCAGCCAAAATGGCTCTGCATCTATCTCTAAAAGGACTTTTAAGGAAAAATTACCTAATTAAGAAATGGCACTTCAATTATTTTTGCTTTTAACTTAATAACTAATTACTTACATCTTGTAATGCGGACCTCTTGGTCTAATTACAAAACACTACTTAAACGCCTGAAGAAGAAGGACTGGCTACTGCCTTAGAATTTCTAGTTTAGTTTTATATATATTATTATAGTCTAAAACTTTAAACTCTAAGTTTTCTACTACGTTATATTACACACTTCTGTTCAAACTCCACACTCACAATCTTGGTGTTATCAGTCGATTTTGGAAGCTTTCTCTACAGCTTCAGGTTAAATGTAGTGTTCTCTTGAGAGTCTGTGTCTTTCAACACAGAAAATTCTTAGTTACTAAAATTCTTAATAATAAATAATACTTCAATAATACTAAAATTCTCAGTATCCAGGGTTCCAACACCCTCCCACCTTCCCCGCTCCCTCCGCCCAGTCTCAGCTCTGCTTTCAAGGATTTTCACGCCAGACTGGAATATTTTAATGCTTGGATAATTCCCTTTATAAACCCATTGCATGGGCTGGTAACGTTTAGCTCCTCGTGCTGTGCATATCACCCAAACCGATTGAGTCCCCAGGCGGGGATGAAACCAAAAATTCTTCTGGGACGCGGCTCTGCAGACAAACACGGGGCTAAAAATATCCCTGTGCAGCTTTCCTCCTCCTCAGACACACACAGCTACACCTCCTCAGGGGAACCAGACATGTTTCTGAAGTATCAGCACGCAGGGAGTGGTTCCTGACCAGGAAAAGCTGAATAAATATTAGTTTAGCACCGCTGAATTTGAATAGAAAGGTGAGGCGAACAAAAAGAGCAGCTTTTGGAAGCTGTGGGTGGGGTGTGGACACGCTGGGCTCCCCTCATTCCGTGGATTTTGGCAGATCTTCCTCCATGCCTTGGGCACGGGCAGCCCCCAGGAGCTCCAGCTTTTCCTCCTCCCACGTTGTCCCCCGTGGATTTACACCAGAGCATGAGTGGGATCTGACTCTGACAGATAAAAAGGGTTTTTTTTACACTTTGTTCCATGAAATGTGCTAAGATTCTGGCTGTTTTTTCCCCTTTTTCCTCTTGTTAGCACCCAGACGTGCTCCTGGGGAAAGCTGAGATGTGTGGGAGCCCGGAGGCTCTGGCTGGAGTGGCGAGGGCTGAACAAATCCAACATTTTGTGTTTCCAGAGCCTTCCCCAACCCTTCAGAGCGGCGATTTCCACACAGCCAACAATCCCACATGGTGGATATTTCCCTAAAAAAGTTATTCTGGGACAAACTGTGGCGGTGTGGTTTCTCCAGAGCACTTTTGCTGCGTGCAGAGCAGAGGAAAAGTGGTGTTTGCACACGCAGGGAGCTCAAAGTTTATCATTTTTGCTGGAATTTTGTGGTTTTTCCACGCAAACCTCCTGTCCCCGCGTTGCTCCTGGAGCATTACGAAACCTGGCCCGGAGCCTGCAGGTTTCCGCTGGGGTGTTAAAGAGCTGTTCCAAGAAAAAAAGCGGCTACGAAGAGTTTCCTGACAAACTCTGGGAAAATTTCACACCGAGGGCTGCGCTGCCCATCCCGGGACATCTCGGTGTCCCCAAGCCCTCGGGGCTGGCCCGGCTGCCACCCAGGAGGAACAAACCAGGAATTTTTTCCCAGCTAGGAGAGAAAGAAAAGGTTCAGGATGTCCCAAAAGTCCTGAAGCCTGAGGGATGCTGGGCTTGGGAAGGTGTGAATGCTCTGGCAGGCTCCAGGGGTGCTCCCAGCTCACTGTTTTTTTGGGGTGACACCAGGAATGTCCCTGATTTTGGTGATGAATGCTCTGGTGGGCTCCAGGGGCGTTCCCAGCTCGCTGGATTTTTGGGGTGACACCAGGAAAGTCCCTGATTTTGGTGATGAATGCTCGGGCTGGCTCCAGGGGCGCTTCCACCTCGCTGTTTTTTTGGGGTGACACCAGGAATGTCCCTGATTTTGGTGATGAATGCTCTGGCTGGCTCCAGGGGAGTTCCCAGCTCGCTGGTTTTTTGGGGTGACACCAGGAATGTCCCTGATTTTGGTGATGAATGCTCTGGCAGCCTCCAGGGGCGCTCCCACCTCGCTGTTTTTTTAGGGTGACACGGGAATGTCCCTGATTTTGGTGATGAATGCTCTGGCGGGCTCCAGGGGCGTTCCCAGCTCGCTGGTTTTTTGGGGTGACACCGGGAATGTCCCTGATTTTGGTGATGAATGCTCGGGCTGGCTCCAGGGGTGTTCCCACCTCGCTGGTTTTTTGGGGTGACACCAGGAAAGTCCCTGATTTTGGTGATGAATGCTCGGGCTGGCTCCAGGGGCGCTCCCACCTCGCTGTTTTTTTGGGGTGACACCGGGAATGTCCCTGATTTTGGTGATGAATGCTCTGGCGGGCTCCAGGGGCGTTCCCAGCTCGCTGGTTTTTTGGGGTGACACCAGGAATGTCCCTGATTTTGGTGATGAATGCTCGGGCTGGCTCCAGGGGCGCTCCCACCTCGCTGTTATTTTGGGGTGACACCAGGAAAGTCCCTGATTTTGGTGATGAATGCTCGGGCTGGCTCCAGGGGCGCTCCCACCTCGCTGTTTTTTTGGGGTGACACGGGAATGTCCCTGATTTTGGTGATGAATGCTCTGGCTGGCTCCAGGGGCGCTCCCAGCTTGCTGTTTTTTTGGGGTGACACCAGGAATGTCCCTGATTTTGGTGATGAATGCTCTGGCGGGCTCCAGGGGCGTTTCCAGCTCGCTGTTTTTTTAGGGTGACACCAGGAATGTCCCCGATTTTGGCGATGCACTGAAAGCACCCGCCCTTGGCTCCAGGCACTTTTACAACAATTCACATCGGATTTAACAGCGGGGAATTGCTCCGTGTCCATGTGGGAGAGGCCGTCGGATGCGGGGGGCATCACCGGGGTAGATGCTTGATTTTTGTATTGATTATTGATTATTGATTATTGGTTATATTATTGAGTGGGATTATTCCCTTATCTCTGCAGGACAGACGGGCTGGGAATTGTGGTGAGGCACATCTGTGCCCCTGGATGCTGTCCAAGCACCAGCAGTGAGGATGCCAGTGACCCACCTCAAGGATTCCTTATCCCCAGGAGATTCCCTGGCCCTGGCAGCCCCATCCATGAGTAACCCCTGAGAGGGAGCCAGGAGGAAGCTGAGCTTTGCACACAGGAGGAAGCAGCAATATTTACCAGCTGGTAGGCGAGGACGGGATTCTTTCCAGGGAAAAAAAACCAAACAGGAGGAAGGTGAGGCACGTGTTCGGGTCAGGTACTCAGTCACGAGCACTTCCTGCCTGGTGACATTCCTGCCACGGCTTCGGGAACTGGCTGGGCTTAAAAAAGAAAAAAAAAATAGCACTTGAGCATCCCCCACCTTTTGTTTTCTCTTCCTGGCTCGTGTCACCATAGCAAAGGATCCTTGCTAGGCTGGGAGATGGAGAATTCCTGCCATGCTTCTATTGAACCACTCCAGATTTGGAGCTTTTGGCTGGGGAAACATCAGGGTTTGCTCCTGGGCAGAGAAGGAGCCACGCTTTGCTGTGGTTGGGGCTTGAAACCCTGGCAGCTGAGAATTCCAGAGTTTCTGTGCTGACAGACTCTGACCCCCAGGAGAACACTGCAGTGACCTGAGGCCGTGGAGAAGGTCCCAAAATGGAATGATGGAACTGGGATTGTGGGTGTGGAGTTTGGATAGAAGTGTGTGATATCACAGGGTGGGAAACTCAGAGTTTAAGGGTTTAGAATACAGGAATATCTATAAAGCAAGATGGAGGTTTTAGGGTGGAGGCTGGTCCTTCTTTACCTCTTTATTCACCTTCTTCTTCATGAATTTGGGTAGTATTGTGTAATTAGATAAAAAAGGCTGCATTTAGGAGCACAGGTAGTTAGTTATTAAGTTAAAAATGAAAATAATTTAGGTGTCATTTCTTAATTAAACAGTTTATCATTAAAAAGCCTTATAGAAAAAGAAATACAGCTCCATTTTTACCTTGTAAGTGAAATACTATAGAACTCACAGCTTGTAAGACTATAATATAGGTAAAAACTAATAAACATCTGAGTCCAAACAAAAAAATACCTGATTTAATCCCAACCTTGACCAAAAAAAAAAAAAACCAAAAAACAAAAGAATCGACATTAGTGAATGATTCCTGCTCCTGGGTGCAGCTCATTGATGGGAGAATGGGAATTGCAGGCAGAGCCCACGCAGGCAGCTGGCAGAACTCGAGCTTACTATGAGAGCAACATATGCTGAGCTGAGTTCTGAGACCTTCCCATCACTACGAGTGCTTAAAATATTCCAGGCTTTAATTACAAGCCTGTCTGTGCTTTAAATGCATGAATGTGAAATGCAGGCTTGGGCTGTGACAAGGGAAACCTTCTTCATATGCAGGGAAAAGGCTGGAAGGGAAAATCCTGACAGGACAGAGGAGTGGGATGTGTGGAGCAGCGTTGGGAGCAGCCAGGATGTCACCAGGGGTGGTGGCACTGGTTCTGCTCCGTGCCAGGGGCTGCTGAGCCAAACAGGGAATGGGCACCTTGAGGGTGGGTGTGAATCATGGAATCCCAGACGGGTTTGGGTTGGAATCTTAAAGCTCATCCTGTTTTACCCCTGACTTGGCAGGGACACCTTCCACTGTCCCAGGCTGCTCCAAGTCCTGTCCAGCCTGGCCTTGGGCACTGCCAGGGATCCAGGGGCAGCCACAGCCGATTCCAAGGCCTCACCATCCTCACAGGGAACAATTTTTTCCTATTCATAATCCACTCTCTTCCAGTCCTAAGCTATTCCCCCTTGTCCTGTCACCCCATACTCTTGTAAATCTAAATTATCAAAGAATTTGTGTTGAACCCCTCCAAAAAAGCTTTCATTCCTGAAAAAACTTCCACGTACTGAACAAGTCACCCCTTTTCTCTGTCTCCTGTGATGTTTGTCCCCTAAGGGACAAGGGTTCATCCCTGACTAAAATGGATTTAAATCTTCCCCCAAGTTGAAAGCCCGGGGTATTGCGCCTCCAAAAATGAAGATGTACTTAAAACAATGGGGTTGTTAACTTAATGACAGGAAATTTAGGGATGGGAATTAAAGCCCTGGAAGGATCTACATGTCCTGGATAAGGAAGGGCACTCATTCCCCAAGGTTTCCTGGCAGGCATCCCACTGGGAATTAGCATTGCAGCTAATTGGGATATGAGATGGGGAACTTGCAGGGATATCACTGTTTTTTAGGAGATTATTATTCCTTTAATGAACACAGAGAAATCAAACACATTCTGTGCATTTTCCAAGCAAAGAAATAACAGTCTGGTAAAAGGCTTTGTTCCACAAGCAGGGATGCAGGACTGGACTGGAAAATTGATCACCAGGAGCCAGAGCATCCTGTGGCAAAACATTCCCACCCACAGAATTAAGGTTGGAAAAGACCTCCAAGATCAAGTCCAACATCCGTGAGAGGCCAGGGTGAGCCTGAACAGGAGGCTGAGGGATTTTAGGATGCAGAATAAAGCCAGATCCTTCATCCCCACGTTTGACAGAGGGATATTTGCTGGTGTGCTGTGACTTTCCATCACTCAGCATTCCCAGCACAGCTTCCCTGGCACACACAGCACCAAGCTGGAAGTAATTTAGCTCTGAGTCATGGAGGAGGTGACAGCCAGCCCAGAAACGAGGTGAGCAGTGTCACCAGCCCAGAAACCAGGTGAGTGGTGTCACCACGGGGACAGAGCCCGCAGTGGTGCCAGGTAACCCAGCAGTGCCTCACTGGAGCTGCTCAGGATCTTCCTGCAGGGAAAGTTTTCCATGGAAAGCAGTGGCCACCGCTGGGTTTGGGTTGTTTTATGGCTGGAGAGAAGTCAGAGCTCAGCTGAGACAGCTCCTCAGGGTTTTTTTAGGCACTTCCAAAGCTCTCAGGACACTTTGTGGTGCCAGGAAATTTTGGGAAGAGATGAGGAGAAATTGCAGGAGTGGGGCTGTGCTTCCCCTGAATGTGGAACCTCTGGACACCTCTGGTGTCCCAAGTCAAACTTGGTGGCACCGTGTGGCTGAGAAAGCCCTGTGGGCAATCAGGTCCTTGCTGCAGACATGGGGCTGGAACAGGGACTTGGGGCTGAAATAGGGATTTGGGGGTGAAACAGGAATTTGGGGATGAAACAGGGATTTGGGGGTGAAACAGGGATTTGGGGATGAAACAGGGATTTGGGGCTGAAACAGGAATTTGGGGATGAAACAGGGATTTGGGGGTGAAACAGGGATTTGGGGCTCTATCCCCATGTCTTGCCCATGGCCATGATTCCATGATTGTGGCCAGAGGCTGGGCTCTGGTGCTGGATGTCAGCAGTGCTTCCCAAACACCAGGCCCTTCCTAAGGAGGAGGGACTGAGCCTGACTAACAACTGCTTTAATTAAATCCAGCAATATCATTAACCCGCTGGAGTTCATCAAATTAGTGTTGCAAATGAAAACTGCATTGGCCTCATTTTCAGGAGGCTGTTCCAAGAGGGAAAACAGCATTTTGCTCCCGAAAAGGGTGTTTGGTTTGCTGATGAAACAAAACCTTTTGTTGCCCCGCTGGAGCTTTAGCTCCATTTAATTTTTAACAAAATATTTGGTTTGGCCTTCCCTTGTTTTTTTTTTGGGGTGCCCATTGTGAAGGTATTGACACCACAGGGAGAATGTGGAGAGAGGGAGAAATGGAGGACTTTAAAAAAGGACTTTGAGAGGAGGAGGACGAGGTGTTGGGATCCTTCCTTGAGCACATAAATCATTTGTGGAGTTCAAAATAAGCCAGCATCTGTGCAGGCTGGAGGGCTGCCAGTCGTTTCCTTATCTCTGCTTTGCTCAGGGGTGACTCAGTACAAAGCTCCCGAGGTGCCCACAGAAGCCAAGGGAACGTGCCCATGCCAAGGGCTCCAGGGCTGGGAGGGGGATTCCCACCTGCTGGAGAGGAAGAAGAGGAGGGATTGGGATCCCCCCGCCAGCAACCTGGCTCTCAGCCCAGGCCACTTTCCTCGCTGCACTCGGGGGAGAAGCTCTTTAACAAATAGTTTTGTGCACAAGGTCTGGTGTCCTGCTGGCACAGGGACAGGGGGGTGTCCCTCTGCCCAGGCTTGTCACAGCTAACTGAAAGCTGGGCTTTTCCTGGGCAAAAATCTCCTTTAATCCATGGCTCATCCCCAAGCCTTTGGGTTTATACCCACTGTGAGCAGCGTAGATTGAAATCTTCCCCCAGGTTGAAAACCTGGGGTATTGTGCCCCCGAAAATGAAGATGCAGGGATGTGGTGTATGGGGATCCCAAGGATTCCTGAGGATGAAATGCCTGGATTGTGTTATACCCACCAGGCTGAGAGGATGGGAGCTGTTCAGCTTTGGTTCCACATCCCTGGTAATCACCTCCCTCATCCCCTGTGGAAAATTCACTGTGGTTTTGCAAGGCTGAGTAAAATGAAAGAGTAAAAATCCCTTCAGGTGGGAAGGTCTCCAAAGGAGATGCTCCTCCATTTTTGGACACTGCACTAAATCCAGGATCTGAGCTTCTCCTGTGAATGGATCGAGGAGCCAACACTCACCTGGCTCCACCAGCAGCTCCTGGAGGGAATTCTGTGCCTTGGGAAGGGATGGGAAGGGATCCCATGGATCCAGCCAGCCCCACATCGCTGGGACACAGAGGCCCTAACCCCAGAGATGAAGCAGCCTTTGGGAGCACTTGGAACAGTTTCCAAGCTGATTTCTCCACCTCTGGCCCTGCTAAGCTTGAGTGGCCTCAGCTGCACTGTGGGGACAGCCCCACCATCTCCTGAGGGCTTTTATCACCTCATGCAGCCCCCTCACATCTGCTCCAGGCACAGGGAGGGTTTAACTCCAGCAAAATCGTCCTGGTTTTCCAATTATTGCAGCTGTTTTCTCCATCAGGAGCTGGTGCTGTGCTGCTCAAAGGCTCTGGATGTGGCAGTGCCACCCCTGGGGAACATCCAGGTGTCAATCAGGGAGCTGCCCCCCCAGTAAGATGCAGCTCCTTGCTCTCCATGGTGACCAGGTATTAAATCCCCAAAATCCCCACAGCTGGTAAATCCTCCATTGAGGAAAGGGGGAATTCTTCAGGCTGGCCTCACGGCAGCTTTGGGAAAGTCAGGGATGTGAGCCGGCTTGTCTGGAGCAGCCACGAGCTCCAGGCATGGCTGAACTGGCACTGGGGCAGGGATGGCAGCGTGTGAATGGCATCACCCTCCTCGCCCAAGCCCAGGGGCTGCCTGTGCTCACTGCTCCCACCCTCCAGCAGGATCTCGGCCTTTCCCAGCTGGAAAAGCACTGGAGAATTCCCCTGGTTTTCCTGGAGCTTTGTAGGTTGGCAGCACAACCCTCTAGCCTGGGATTTGCTTCCTGGATGTTTCGTCTAGTGCTGGGATCGGCTCACTTGAGTTTGGAGTCTCCTGGTGCTGGGAACATCCATGGAGTGTGCCAGGCAGCGGGAATGGGACAGCACCATCTCCTGCCAGCAGCACCCAAGGATCCATCAGCAGGGACATTTTCCAGCTGAATCCCAGGCTCCCAGGAGGAACCTGAGATCTTTGGGAGGTGGTGGTGATGAATTCGCCCTCCCGGTGCCCTTTTGAGCCTGGGAGTTACTGCAAGCCTCAGATAAGGAAAGGCACGGAGACATGAACTGGCTTGTCCCACTTCCTGCTGGAAAACTGGCAGGAGAACCAGGAGCAGAGCAAGGTTCTCTTCTTCTTGGACCAGAAAATTCCAGAAAGCTAAAAAGTTAGCTATTTTAGCATCTAAAATTAGCTTTTAGTTATTGTCAGCCCTCTCTGTCATCCCCATTTCCACAGGGGAAAACTGTGGCAGGACCATCCTTCTCACTCTCCAAGTGACATAATTCCAAAGCTGAATTCCCAATTCCTTTTATTGGAAAATATTTCTCCTCCATCCCCTGCTGATTTTCACAAGGATGGAAATGTGGAGCAGTGCTGCGACCCTGAGCACCAAGCAGGGATGGTGGCCTATGCTGGCATCCCATTCCCAGCAGGAATAACCCCTCCAACCCCCTCAGGAACACATTTGGCTGCTGGATAATCCTCTCTTCCCATCATTATTTATTAGCAGGAGGTCAGAAGAGATTCCTGTGCCAGATTTCCCCCCCAGAACTTTGAAAACTCTGGACTACTCCAATTAATTTGGAAAATGCAGCGGGATAAAAGCCAGGTAAGCGTGGAGAGGAGCAGACCTGGCTTCTGCAGGTATCTCTTTTGATGAGAGGTAATTATATCCTTCTAATTAATTGTTGGCTCATGGCAGTCAAGGTCTGACTTGCAGGGACAAGTCAGAAAGAGGGAAGAAGCCCTGGGATGGGAAGCAGCGACGTGGGAGGACGCAGCATTCTTTTCCCACATGGAGGAGCAGCAGGACGTGTTAATTCAGCTCTGGAATTTCGCTCCCAACCTTTTATGGTGAAAAAATGAGGCTCTCCTTGGACTTTGCAAATACATGTTCAGCCGAAATCCACGCTGTGTGTGAGCTCCCGGCCAGCAGCTGCTCACTTGGATGTGCTGAGCACGGGATATGCAAAAATTTGGGAAGCTCAGCTCTGGGCTCCTGGAGGCTCCCAGGCTGCCCCGTGCGAGCTGATGTCATGGTTTTATCTGAGGACAGCTTCTCGTGGCTCTGTCTTGTCTTCCCAATGAAATAACTGAGTGAAGGAATTAATTTTTAATGCGTTCAACGAGAGTTTTGGAGGGATTTATTCTCACTCCTGCTGCCAGGTTGTTCCTGAGAGCCCAGAAATCCTGGATCCGGCTGCTTTTGTGGGGTTTGGAGGTGAAGGGATGGAGCAGCAACTTTCTGCAGGTTCCTTTCAACCCTTCTTTGACAATGCACATCCCGCCAAGCTGGGAATAAAGTGAAGGCCTCATTTCCTGCAGCCTTCCAATAATTCCTTAATTCCTTAATTCAGGTGTAGGAAGAAGAGATTTCCAACCTTGAATCATTCCTGTGGAAACACCTGACAACAAAAGCAGAGCTAGGTTGTGTTAGAAGACCAGTTGGGCTCTTCTGAGTCATTTAATTAGAGCGAGGAACTTTCCCTGCCTATGGAAATCTCGGGGAGGAAAGGGTGTGAAACCTGCTGCAACCAACACTTGCCTAATTAGCCTCGCTCAGAAGGGAGTCCGAGGCTGTGTGTGACCCAGGGATGGTCACACTTTTCCAGGGAAATCTGCTTTAGGAGCTGCTGAAGTGGGAGATGCTCTCACCGTGGTGTGGAAGCCCCAGATCACCACCACCACCACCATCCATCCGTCCATGCTGCTGCTGTCTGAGCTCCAGCCCCTGGAAATGTCTCATTTTTCCACACTCCACAGCAGCAGCTCAAAGGAAGCAGAGAAAGGGAGCAAAGTTCTGCATTTCATCTCGCTGGCTGCAGGCAGAGCTGCTGAAAATCCAGGCCAGGACCCCGGTGACCCAGAAATGTCCTGTTTGACCTGGGGCTTGGTTGAAATCTCATTTTTGTGCTGCCTCCCTCTGAGAGCTCTGGAGAGCGGCTCCTCCCGAAGCCAATCCCTCGTCAGGGCCGTGCAGGAGCTGCCTCCACAATTGGAGTTAATTAGAAATCTGGGAATCTGGGAGGGAGGACTTGCTAGAGCAGCTTTTGCCGTTGCAGCGATCGGGAGTTTCCTAAAGTGGAACATTTGCTGTTCTTATTTTTTAGCCCCATTCCCATGGATCTTGCATCTCCCAAATCCTAGAAAAATTTTCTCCCAGAGGATTTCTCCTCTCTGTATTTGCTTTACAGGAGCTCCAGGCTCTGTCCAGTCCTCACTTCTCTGGCTGTCTCTGCTTGGTGCTTTCCCCTCATGGATGCCCATGGCCATCCTGCTTTTCCCCTCTGAAATTCCCAAGGTTTTTCTGCAGCTCAGAGCTGGATTAATCCCAGCCTGGCACCCTCCAAGCTAAAGCTCTCAGCCCAAGAAATTTTGAAATGCAGTTCTGAACTCGTCCCCAGAACTTTACGGTGGGAAATGTTGTGCCTGAGGGACAGAAAACAATAAAAATCAATGCCCGAGTGCGTGAAGAGTTTCAAATGGCTCCCAAAAAATTCCTGCAATGTTTTCAAGGGTCTGTGCTGCTGTTACTCATTCACACGGGCAGGAATTACAAATATGTGTGTGCAGCCAGGAAAGCTTTGGATCACCGAATATTTGAGGCTTGGGGTGGAATGAAGGGGGTTGGGGGAGGAGAAACGCTCTGAGCTTCTTCGGGATAACAAATCCATCTCAGTGGTGCTGCAGCCAAAAAGTTACATTTCTCATTTGCTGAGTTTTGTGCTCTTCAGCAATAATTCCGAGCTGCTTTGCCTTCAGGGAAGGGGAGGAAATCGGAGGAATGGGTAAGGACATGCAGTACTGACCTAATCCAGTGCACTTTTCCCTGGAAGCTGCTTCCAGAGTCTGCCTTTGGCCCCCAGCACCCACTGGGATCGGCCAGAGCTGGGTGAGGAGTGGGGATTACACAATTTCACTTGTTTTTTCCAGCCCAAAATGGGATGCAAGCAAAAGGATTTCAAAATTCCTTGTGAAATGAACTCCATCCTTTGACTAAAAATGTTCCAAGTTTACTCATTTCCTATCCATTGCAGAAACTACATTATAAATAAATATTGGAATTTAATATCTCGTTATAAAAAGAGGTGAAACCTGAAAGTTGCAACCTTAGCAGAGATCAACTCAGCAAGTTCCTAATACCAAATTCCACCGAAATCCAAGAAGTTCTGGAAAACAAGCTGCCTTCAGCATATCAATATTTCTGATGGAAAACCATCCTGGCAGAAAATTTTTATGCTGCTCCAGGCTAGAATTCCCTAACAAACACTTTTCCTGTCTCCCCAGCAACTGGCACTGCTGATCCCGTGTAAGGAATTTCCATAATTAACCTGCAGGAACCGAGAAGAAAATCTTTTTGTCTGCAGGATATTCTCCAATAACATCTAGGAACCATTTCACTCTGAGCCAAAGCACAAGAAATTCAGTGGGATTTCTCCATAAATTTCTATGGATCTTCAGGCCTAGTTCACATCAGAGTTCAGAGCCAGATCAATGTGATGCAACTCTGGTGTTCCTTCAAATTCCAACAGGGCTTTGGAAAAAAAAAAAAAAAAAAACTAAAAACAATTCTTCCTTGTTGTTGAAATCCAATCCTGTGTTATCATCCGGATGAGGACTCGCAGGCTCTGATCCCTGTGGATACAAGTCCTTCCCAAGATGTTTGTGCTGATTTTGTAGGAGCCAGGAATGCACAACAGCAATAGGAATTCAAACAGAATCCCGGAGTTCCAGCTGCGGGCTGGGAATGTGGAGTTTTGGCATTCCTGCTCACTGGAGGCTGCTCCTGCCCCACCATCCCAAGGCAGGGAATGTCCTTGAGCTCCGTGTGATTTCATGGATGGCAGAGCACCCCCAACGTGCAATTTGTTCTTCCTGCCAGCGCTAACAAATCATAAATATGGAACAGCAGAGCTGGATCTGTACCAGATCACTGCGCTCTGTTTATCCAGGAGTTTTCCTGCTTCGGATGCGTTTATCCAAAAGGAATCATTCTGCTGCAGGAGAGGTTTGATCTGAGGTGATTCCCCAGCTGGTGGGAGAAGGTCAGACAGCCATAAGGAATGGTGTGTTTGAACTTGACTCCTCACAAGAATCCCCTTGTCCCATCCCTGGAATGTTCAAGGCCAGATTGGACAGGGCTTGGAGCAACCTGGGATAGTGGAAGGTGTCCCTGCCCATGGCAGGGGTGGAATGGGATGAGGTGTAATGTCCTTTCCAACCCAAACCATTCTGCAATTCTCTAAGTGGCCCCAGAGCATTTCTTTGGCTCCTAAAAGATGTTTTCTATTCCCAAAGCATGAAGCTTTTCCAGAGGCAAAATTCAGATATATCTGAACAATCCACATTATTTTCATGGCTTTTACAGAGCCTCCTTGGCTGTGTGGTGTGATAGGAAGGGAGTGATCACCTTCAACATGTCCTCACTTCACCAATGCTGCCGTGAACTCCTGGAAAAATAATTTCTCCACTCTATTATCCCTCTGTGAAGGAGAGAGAACCTCACACCTGCCATCCCCCGTGGGGATAAATGCCTTGGGACAGCCTCTGGATACAGCCCAGGAGCTGCAGGCCCTGCAGGACAGATCCCAGGGCTGGCAGCAGAGATGGGATTCCATCCTGCCTGTGAACAATGACACCACAGCCAGGATTTTAAACCACCTCAGCCTCTGTCTCAACATCCTAACTTCATTAAGGGCTTTAAAAAACATTTTGGCTTTGGTAAAGCTTTGCCCTCAGCTCCTGAAACTTGGAAGAGCTGAGCTTTCATTCTCATCGCAGACTTAGCACCCAAGGACCTGTCAGTCAGGTGAGGGAGACTCACTGGTGTCTCGAGCTGATTTTATGGATTTATGCAGTTCTCTCCCAGCGCTGGAGTCACAGCCGGATTTCTAAATGCCAAAATAGAGATTATAAGAGTGTCAAGCTTCATTTTGTTTTCACTTCACAGCTAATTAGCATTGATTTTCATGCCGTTGCTCCTGCATAGTATTCCACCGACATCACGAAACGGGAGAGGCTCGTTCTCACCCTGCCATCATCAATTTTAAACCCTCCTTGGAACAGAAGGACTTTGGGGTTGGGGTTTGGCAGCCAAAGCTCTGTCCCTTGGCAGGGTCTGAGCCACGCGTGGCAGTCGAGCTCCTTGAAGGTGATTTTTCCCGAAGTGAGAATTCCCTGGGCAGGCAGTGCGGTTTGCCATTTGAAGTCCTAACGGGAAAGTAGCAGGAGCTCCTTTTCCAACATCTGCAGAGCGTTAAGGGCTGGGAATGATCCCTTAGCGGGAATTAGCGGGTACTTGTGACCTCTCAAACAGCCAGGCTCAGCTCGTGGCATCTCTCTTTTCATCTGTTAAGTCGAACAGGACACTGATAAGCCTCGGCAAAGAGATGACAAATGGGTCTGGTTCAGGAGAATAGCGGCCCTAAACCAGGCAGGGATTCCACGAGCTGCGGATGTCCCTCAATGGATGCTCGTTGAGGTGACAAAATCACTCCTGGAACAAAAATAACAACAAAATCAGACGTGATGGTGGAATTAATGCCCATCCTCGCGTATTCCCGAGGGAGCCCACGCTTCCCCACGCAGGAAACACGCATTTCCTAATCCGCAAATGTCCGACCTTAAACCCTGATAAAACGTTCTTTTAATGTGCGTTTAGCTGCACACCAGCAGTGCGGAGAAGGGGTGGGATGTGTAAAATCCATGTTTTATGTATATTATTCGGTATTTTCCATGGATGCTTTAGTGGTTGGCATTGCAGGGAGAGAGATCTGGAGAGCAATTTTAGATTTAAATCATCAAGCAGTTATTCTGAAACTAAAAGCACTTGTTCTCAGCTGGTTTATTGCAGTCATAGAAAGTGCTCAGGCAGATTATTTGTGAGGGTAGAAAAATGTATTTTGATATTCCCATGAAATCTTAGATGGGATCATGAGTCATTACCACGCCAATCCCAAATTGTGTGTGTGTTATTAATATACACATAATGATTTCTGGGATGGAAAGAGGAGAAACTGTGAAAGGCTCTGATCAGATCTGGAGAAAAATGGGGAATTTGAATGAAGCAAAGCACGATACTCGGCCCTAAAAATCAAAAATCCGGACTGCGTGTGAAAAATCCTGGTGGAAACATCAACCCCCACTGCGTTATCCCCGTTGTTATCGGGATATGGGAAAAGGCATTAAACTTAAGGGTTTGACATGAATAACGGGTTTATGGGGATTAACAGATCTGGAGCAGCTTCCCCAAGGAATTCCAACAAGGCTTCCAAGGACTGTCCCCAGTGCCCAAAGCACCCGAAATCCCTGGGGATGGGCTGGGTGATGTTGGCAGCAAGCAAATCGTGTGAGGATGATATCACCAGGAGCTGCTGATGGAAGCTCTCTGCTCACAATGAGTAAGGGTTCCTCGTGAGTTAAAGTTTCCACATTCCAGGCATAGCTGGATGCAGGCAGATTTTCCACAGGAGCTGTGTGAGGGAGATGTCTCCTCCAGGACCCCGGAGGAGACCGATTCCTCCTCAGAGGAAGCCAAAGCACCAAGGAATGGGCAGCATCAGCACCAGCTTTGGTGCATCTTGTGTCCATCTGTGCGGAGGTGCCCGGTGGACTGATCAGGAGCAGATGTTCACACCCAGCTCCCACTCAGGATGGACAAAGAGCTCCTTCAACCCCATCTTCTTCTCTCCTTAGATCCAAGATACTCCTTGGCTGATGCGTTGGACTCCCAAAGAACCGGAGCTGAAACTCCAGAGCTTGATCCCACCTTCCTCTGCCCATTAGGCTGCCCCGTGTTCCAGTATGGAGCAGAGGGAAAGGCAAAAAAATCAGGATTTTCTGCCCTTTGGGAAACACCTGAGAGCATTTACACAACTTTATTTTTCCAGATTTATCTCCTGTTCCAATATTGAACAAAAGGGAGAAACTCAGCTTCCTGTGAGCATTCATTGTTTTGCTTCTTATTCATCCCATTCCACCATTTTTCTAAAGAGCTGGTAGACAGCAGGGATGGATACTGCAAAGGAGCAGCTTTTAAGTTAAAAACATAAAAAAGAGATGGAAATCTGTCTGCTCCAGGGCCTTACAAGAAAGGCACACAGAGCAAATTTTAGTGTTTTTACACGTTGTTTCCAAACAGAAACCAATTCTTCGGAAGTGAGTAATTTGACCAGCAAAAGATGTGACACGTCAGAACAAACCCCAAAAATATCAGCATGGAATTTTGAAATGTCATGTTTGAGATTCTCTCATGTGAGTCAGGGCAGCATCTCCCCATGGTCAAACAGGCACGAGCCGACATCCTTTTTTTTCAGGGTGTTGTTTTAAAACTTGATGAATTGCTCACGTTTCAGCCCAGAACTGACGCGGGCTGGGTTCATGACCTGGATGACTCAAGAGAAAAGGCCAAGGCTGCACCTTCAGGGAGGCCACCCTTGTGTCCGGCTGCTCCAGGCAAAGGCAGAAAGGAGGCAGGAGGGGAGGCAGGCTCTGCTCCAGTGCCTTTTCCAGGGATCCACACGGAGCCATACGGGCAAAGAGAGGAGCTCTTGAGGGAGATGAGTGCTACGAGCAGCTCACAAACCATCCCTTGTTCAGGGCTCTCCTTTCAGACACGATGCTCAATCCTCTGCTGAACCCCAGCCAGCTTTGCTTGGGGTTGTGTCCAGGAAGAGAAGAAATAGGAGGATGCTGATGGTTGGGAGGCACGGATCTCTGCTCTCGGTGATGGGGACACGACCCAGGGAATGGCTGGAGCTGTGTCCGGGCATGTTTAGGGTGGGTGTCAGGGAAAGGTCCTTCCTTCCCCAGAGGGTGCTGGGCACTGCCAGGCTCCCCAGGGAATGGGCACATTCC
This sequence comes from Anomalospiza imberbis, assembly GCF_031753505.1. NCBI lineage: Eukaryota > Metazoa > Chordata > Aves > Passeriformes > Viduidae > Anomalospiza > Anomalospiza imberbis. The sequence continues at coordinate 1,865,869 of NC_089687.1, forward strand.
CGAGGCTGCTATAGCTCCAGGAGAGTTTGAGCAGTGCTCCAGGGGTGCCCAGGGTGGGATTTTGGGGTGTCTGTGCAGGGCCAGGAGCTGGATCCATGATCCTTGTGGTACCTTCCCACTCAGAGTATTCCATAATTCTGTGTTTTTGTGATATCCCGACACGCTCCGTGTGACCACGTTTTGAGGGAGAAGCCCCTTTGCCCACCATCACAAGCACCATCCCTGCTCATCCCTCCTCACTCCCCTCATCCCTCCTCACTCCCCTCATCCCTCCTCACTCCCCTCATTCCCCTGCTCTCCCCAGCTCTCCCCAGCATCCCTCATCCCATCCCGAGGCACCGGGCACCCCCTGAGGGACCCCGCACCACCTCCGGAGGCCGCAGAGCCCCAGACCCCGCCGTTCCCTTTCACACCGCTGACATTTGCAGGTAGAACCCATCGCTAAGCACCACAACCCGCTCCTTTACGGCCCCCACGGCTCTGAGGCTCTGAGGGCGCCGGGCCGCGCTCACCGCCCCCCCCCCCGCTCCCGCCTCCCCTAGGGGGCGCACTGCCCCGGCGGCGCGCGGCGGGGGGCGTGGCCCGCGCGGCGGCGGGCGGTGATTGGCGGCCGCGAGGCTATAAATAGGGGCGGGCGGCGGGGGGACAAAGCAGTGAGCGCGGGACCGGCGGGCGGGCGGCGGCGCCTCCGCGGCTCTGCCTCCTCCACCGCAGCGGCTTTATTGTGTTTTTCACGTTATTTTTGCCTTTTTCGCCAGGAGCCCGGGTGTGGTTTGGTTTTTGGCTGGTTTTTTTTTTTTTTTTTTTTTTTTTTTTTTTTCCCTCTTCTCTTCTGTTGTGGCCGGCCGGAGGGGACTAAGGGGAGATCAATGAAGGAAAGAAGAGCGAGCCAGAAGTTATCGAGCAAGGCGGTGATGGATCCCAACCAGAACGTGAAGTGCAAGATCGTGGTGGTGGGGGACAGCCAGTGCGGGAAGACCGCGCTGCTGCACGTCTTTGCCAAGGACTGCTTCCCCGAGGTGAGCGGCACGGCGCCGGGGTCGGCTCGGGGGTCGGGGCCGGGGCGGCGGCGATGGGCGCGGGCTGACCGTGCGCTGTCTCCCGGCAGAGCTACGTCCCCACCGTGTTCGAGAACTACACGGCCAGCTTCGAGATCGACACGCAGCGCATCGAGCTCAGCCTCTGGGACACCTCGGGTGAGCGCTCCCGTTCGCGTCCCGGGGATGCGGGGGGGGGATCGGGGAGGAGCGGCGGGGCTGCCGGGCTCCGCATGCGGCTGCTTCTGAGGGCTTTTTGACAAAAATCTCAGCTATCCTTGCAGGATCTGCCTGGCTGAGGGTGTGGGCAAGGCTCCGGGAAGCGGTTTGTCAGCATTGCAGGGGAATGTGTTCTCACCTGCCTGGCTGGAAGGAGCTTTCTGGGGAGCTCCGGGGGTACCTCGGCTCCTCTGCTGCCTGCTGACCCCGCTTTGCCTCGTAGGGGAGGGAAAAGGCGTTTATGTGCTAATGGTGAATTATTTCAGCTCCCTTTGGAGCTCCTGGTGGCCTCCTTAATGCCTCCTTGTTTTTTTTACAAAACACAGCACTTCTCTTCCCAGTGTTCCAGAGAGTCTCTAAGGCCAGGAACGGCTTTTAGGGAAAACCTCTAGAATTTATCTCTGATTCTCTGGGATGCAGAGGGAACCATCCTTTCCCCCATCAGGCTCTTCATTCTTCCAGTTTTACCTGGAAGAAACCGGCTCAGATGCCTCCAAGGTTGAGGGGTTTGGTGTTTGGCTGGCTCTGCTCACATGTTGAGACAGGATCTCCTCTAGATCCGCCTGTCGTTGATCATTTGGATAATTGGGCTGCACTTACAGCCAGGGGGGTGAGGGAGCACCCCAAAATTGCTGCCTCAGTGCTGGAGAGGAGCGTGGGGAGCCAGTGTGGCTTGCCTGTGGAGAGCTGAGGATGTCCAGGGGGGAATGACACCGGGAACCATTACCAGAGGTGTGGATCAACATCATCTGCAGAGCTGATTGGCAAAAAAACCTGCAGGAACTTGGCAGAACACGCAGTCCCTCTCTTTCTCTGTGTAGATGGCTCGTTAATGCTGAATTTGGACCCGGCAGTTCCTCCTCAGTGCGACAGCAGTTCTTTTACCAGGAATGAAAATGTTAATCCCTGTTTAAAAGAGGAGTTTAGGCGGCGGGTTGGCTTCCCTCTTGCTGTTGAGGAAATGATTCCAAATTCTTGCAACACGATTAGTGGGAAAAAGCAGCCTCTGCCCACAACCAGTATCAGCTTTGCTCTGAGCTGATTTTTTTTTCTTCATCTTATGCCAAGTGAGACTTGCAGATTTCTGGAGTATGTCTGGTTGGAGCTTTCATGCTGATTATTCAGCTGGCTGGAACTATGGAGCAAGGGCTTATTAAAAGTTATTAGTTATTTTGGAAAATGTTATCTTTATTAACATACAACACGCATGCAGGCTGGACGTGGGAAGGTTTGGAATCTGTTTGTCAAAGGCTGGAGACACCCATGGAATGAAATAGTCCATAGCACTTCAAAAGACAAAAGCAGTGGAAGAAAAAACACCTGCCAGCCTTTGTCCTCTGTCCTGGAACTGAGAGAAAATGTGGTTGAGTCAGAAGCTTGAGACCAAGTGGGTGATTTGTCTGACATCCCAGGAGAAGAGGAAATACTTGGAAGACCCAGTGCTTGGTTTTACAGAGTGTTACCGAGTGGATCCTCTGGCTGTGGGACTCTGGATGAGGAATTTTGGCTCCGTGAACAGCATCCCTTCTCACCCAGTGCAAAAACCCAACTCTGCCCAAGCCCATTAACCCAGAGCAAAATCTCATCAGCAGATAAGAGACAGCAGAAGATAAGGGAGTGTTTTAGCCTTATCTGAAAGTCTTGGTAATTTAATTTTTACAAGTCTTTGTCCTGCTCCTCTACTGAGTTAGAAGAGATGTCTGAATGGCATTTTTAAAGCAGGACTAAATCTAATTAACTTCAAAAGATGGCTGATCATTGCAACACGGGGGAGGTGATGGCTGCAGGTTTTGTGGTGCTTGAATATCTCTTGGGAGGGGGGAAAGATGCTGTTTAATTGAGTTTTTTGCAATATGTTGCAGATACTTCCAAGATGACTCAATCAGTATTTTGTATTCATCTTTAACTCTTTTTTAACTGGGAACATTTAACAGCCTTGCCAGTTAGTCCCTTGAATTAAAATTGATAATTAGGTTTTGCAGTGAATCCTTTGGAAGGGTGTGCTGCCACCTCCAACTCCTTTTTTGCTCGCTGGGAAAATCAGAAAAGCTGTGGCCATTGGTTAAAATAGTTGTGTGAGGGTGAGAACAGGCCCTGCTGCCACAGTTTTGGTTTATAATTCTTTATATACCAACGATAATAATGTGGTTTTATCAGGGAACTTCTAGGTGTCATGGAACTGATAGAAAATTTAAAATTCTTTGGGGAGTTGTTGTTGCATCTTGGATTTGCCCATAGGAATATGGGACAAGTAAGAGTGGAATAGAACGGGAGGATTCATTATTCAGATGTTTGCTGGGGCTGTCTAGTTCTGCAAGTCATTAGAAGGATTTAAATTAGCCACAGCATTGAGGGAAGCACTTGCCAAGTAGAATTTCAATGGGGTTTGGGACTACCAGCCCTCTCTCAAAGCAGGAATGTCTGGTTGCAATCTCACTACACCATAAATTACTCTGCTCTGTGGTAACATGTGGCAGTCTTGAGCTGTTTGGGCGCTCTGCTTCTTGTGTGAGGTGGAATATTAAAAGTTTCTCCAGGTTAAAGCTTCATCTTGTACTTTAAGGGCCACTGTGAAGGAAAATAATCTGCATTAGTTGCCCTTATCTACCATCTAATCTGCATTTATCAAGTTTTTTTTTTGCTCCTTTGATTTTTTCTTTCTAGCTAGGACAACAGCAGCTGTGGCTTAGAAATGCCATTAATTAGGTGTACATACCTGTGTCTCCCTAAAATGTTTTAGGGGGTTGCTTTATTGCTTGAACTGTGGCTACTCCACTAAAATAATTCTCAACAGGGCCAGAAATACTTACAACTGCTGGGGATTAGCAAGTAATTAAATCCAGAAGGGCCTTGGAGCTGAGAGCCAAGTTAGTTTTGCTGTGATTTTTGACTGTATACAATGTACTCAGTGTCCACAGACAAACAGAAATTAATTGGAAAGTTTCGTGCAGAAACCTTTCAGGAGAAAGCTGAAACTTGGAGGAATTAAAGTTGCTAATTCCCCAAATTCCCTGGCAGTAATGATGGCAAAGGAAAATCCAATTGCTGTCTTTGCTTCCCAGAAAATTCTTGTTAAATTATGTGATTTTCTGGTTTTAATTGCCCATTTTAGCAGGGCTTTCTTATTACTTTTACAAGGGAATTGATACCTGGCAATGCCAAGTGCCCTCCCAAAGTTTTCCCTCGGAGGTGTAATCACACAAAAAGCTGTGAACATTTTGATATCTTTTTGCTTGGAGATAACCTGCACTGAAAATCCTCCTCAGCCATCCCAGGTTTTTTGGTGTTTTGTCTTTTTTTTTTTTTTTTTTGTGTGTGTGTGTGTTTTGGAAGGAGGAAAATCCATCAGCACTGAAACAGCTCCTTGGAGCAGGCAGTGTTTGCTGTGTGTTGTGTGATAATTAGTGAGCCCAAGGGTTTGGGAGTGAGAATGCTGCTGTTCATCTGTTGTTCTTTCACTTGACTGGGCTCCAAAAGGCTCCAAAGCCTAATTCCTGGTGGCTGCTTGCTGCTGTGGAAATAGGAGAGTCTTGCCTGTTACTGAGCCCTCCTGGCCTCAGGATGTGCAGCTGAACCCTCCTGGTGCCTTTGCATCTTCCAGCCAAACACCTCTCCCTGATCCAGCACCTTCAACTGGTGCTAACCCACCCAAAAATTAAATATTCTTCAGCTTTTAATGATGTAATTCTGTTCTTTATTAAGATAGCAATATTTAAAGTTAAGCTTGGCATCCCCTGTAGGCCAAACCCAACCATATTGCTGGGGAGGGGTTTTATTTCAGACTAAAAGCTGAATTTTTGTTGGACTCTGCATGAAACATAAGGTTTCAAAAGCAGGCCATCCTTAATGTTGCAAGTATTTTTGGCTGAAATTATTAAAGCTGCCAAACAAATTTTTTAAGAAGGAAGATTGCAGCTGGAATAAATGTCCAACACAAAAAAAAAAAAAAACTGCAGCCTTATCAGCAACTCCTTGATAAAACTGAAAAACCACCCATGTTGTCCTTGCCAAAAATGTTTTATTTTGCAGGAACAGAATCCCAAACACAAATAGGCTTTTTTTTTTTTTTTCTCTCCCCACAAATACCATGGCTCCAGTTCCACATTCTCCTTCTGTTTTCGAGGGTTGGCACAGCTTCAAATCGGCAAAGGAACATGAAAAAGAGGGAGCAGCCTGGCTGGGCTGTGCTGGAGTTGTCTGTTCAGACTTGAGCGAGCCTCATTCCTGACATTCCTGCCTTCTGAGGGTTTCTCTGGGCAAAGGGATGAAAATGCCAGCTTGAATAGGCCTGCACAGTGAGGGCTGCAGCCCCTCTTTATTTGCACAGGAATAAAGGTTTGGTTATAAATGAGAGCAGGAAATTTCCTTTGTGGATCCTGCAGCTCGAGGAGTTGAAATGGGCTCTGTTTGTTCTGCCACACACCAGCCTGCAGAAAAGCTGGGGAATATCCCTCCTAAGCTTGCTAAAAGTGCTTTTATTCCAGCTCAGCATCTGAAATTGGAGAAATTCAAAGGAGGGGGGAAAAGAGAAACCTTCCAAGCAAAAGCAGCTCCAGCTGCTGGGGTGGGCAGGAGTCTCGGGGCTGGAGGTGGCGACTCTGTGAGCACAAATCCATCTCCTGGACATAAATGGGATCCCTGGAGCTGCTGAGTGAGCCCAGAGGTATTTGTGTGAGGAATGAGTTTCTGGGTGAGGCTTTGCTGAGACTCCTTTCTAGTCAGCACCCATTAAGGATTCCCTCAATCCTGCCCTTGCTTGCTGGAGCTCAGGGAGACGTGGCAGTGCTTTCATGTCACCCAGGTGGCTCTTAGTGCCGCTTGGTGCTGCAGTTCCCCTGTGTCCAGGACAAATAACCCAGCCCTGGGGCTGCAGGGCAAATAACCCAGCCCTGGGGCTGCAGGACAGGCTGTAATAGCAGTGCTGGAGGTAGTGGGGTGTAATTACCAGTGGAAAATGCTCATTGATAGCTGCAGTGAGTAGTTAACTCCGGGTCACCTCGCTGAGATTTGTTCCCAACGTCTCATTTGTGCTGAATTCAGCTGAAGTGGGGTGTGAAGAGCCTTTTCTGACAGCTCTGTCAGATTGACATCATTTACAGAGATGAGCATTCGAATTAAATCCTTCTCGTTCACCAAATTACCTTCTGCTACCTACTTTGGTAATGCTTCACTCCCCATGTGTTATTCCTCATTTCAAAAACAACATTCCTGGGATTCTTGCCTCCTTTCCCGTGCAGGAGAAGCCTTCCAAGTGAAGTCATCTGCGAGCCCTTCACACCATTCCCTGTGCAACAGCCTGAGCTGTCTGTCAGGGAGAAACCTGAGCAATTCCTCTAATCCAGTTAATAACCAGAGACCTTACAGCCAATTAGTTCTGGAGAGCTGGGAAATCAGAGGCATAATGAGCTGATAACCCCCCCAAACTTCTGGAAACTGGGTTCTTGTGGTGGGTGTTCCATGCTGTGGTTTAGGGTCTGCTGTATTTTAGGATTTACAGAAATAAGGATGTAGGATGGCTGAGAAAATGAATTTTAAGCTGCCCAGGCCCTTGCCCTGTTGGGCCAATGAGCTGGTTTCAATGCCCTTTTAAATGCATTAAGAAATGTATTTTCCTCAGGAGGTGAAGCTCAGCCAAACCTAATGGTGGTTGAGTGACTGCAACTTCTTAGAAAAAACAATTTTTTTTAAATTTCTTTTTTTTTTTTTAATTTATTTTTTCCCCCAGACAGATTCACTAGATCATTAAAATACAGTTTTTAACTCTGGACAGATTTTAACTCTTCACATCATGATTGTTAAGGAAAACAGAAAATCCCTTCACAGGCCTGCAAGTAAAACAAGCACAAAGAGCAGTACTGTACCTACATCTGTTCCCCCAGATTACTAAATTAGCTTTGATCTTGTTGATAAAAATCTGGTTTATGGGCTAAACATAAACATTTATTGCAAGCTTTATTGGTTTACAGATTAATGAGGCTTTTTGTGACAAATAACTTGTGTGCCTGCCTACAGGATTGAGATTTTTCCCTGCTGGAAATCTGTTTCCTCCAGCAAGTTCTTTAATTTGAAGCAAGAATTTCTTCTAAACATTGCCAATGTGACAACTTAAGATGCTTTTTGCACTTGGAGCTATTTGTTTTAAATTAACTGTTAGACAAATCAAAACTGAGGAGTTTCAAATCTGCTGTAGGAAAAGCCTTTTGGGGTTGGAGGATTTGTTCCCCTGCAGGTTAATGCTGGGCCTTAAACTTGGGCTGAGCCCGTTTCCCTCTCGCTGGGAGCATCCCCAGCTTTTGGTGGGTGATGGATCACTGGGGGGCTGTCACTGAAAGCCTCTCCAGGCTGTCTGAGTGGCTGCAGGAAGAGGAGAACAGCAATTAATGAAGTTGTTGTTTGGTTTCCCTGCAGGCTCTCCTTATTACGACAACGTCCGCCCGCTCTCCTACCCCGACTCCGATGCTGTCCTGATCTGCTTTGACATCAGTCGCCCAGAAACCCTGGACAGTGTCCTAAAAAAGGCAAGTGTTTGAGCAAGCCCTGAGCACAGAGCTCTGCTGGAGAAGCTCATCTTGAAATCCCTGCAGTGGTGCTGTTCCTACACTGGAAACTTCCACTTTGTTTCTTTAAATGGAGCGATGACAGGACGGTGCTTTCATTTGAGGTCATTTGTTTGAAAGGGGTGGATGTTAATTGAAAACAAAAACTCGATAATGGACACTTGGAGCTGAAGGAAATTCTCATTCCTCAGCCCTGAGACAGCAAGGAATTGTTGAGGGTGGTGTGAGGTGCTGTTAGAAATTGTATCTCACATGTTCCTGTAACAGGCTTGGGAAACTTTGCTGGGTAAAAATTGTCTGCCAAGTGTTTGGACTTCTGCCACGGCCTTAGATAATTTGTGAGGCTGACGTTAGAAGGAGCAGTGACAAATGCCTCTGGAAGCCACCAGCAGAGCTTGCAGCGGCGCAGAAATGCAGCCCTGCCCCAAGCCCTTTGTGAGATCACTGATCTGAGCTTGTGTCAGACTTCCCACGAGCTCAAACAGGGAACTTTCATCATCAAGCTCTGTGTTTGCAGGGTGGTCCTGGTCCTCTCCTCGGCTGCTGACCATGACTCAGCTTCACAGTGGGTTTGGGGCTTAATGACCTGAAGTTCTTTTTTTTTCTGAGGCTGGGGCCAGTGATTCTTGTCTCACTGGGATAAAGTGCCTTACAATGCTCTGAATAGCCTACAAGAAATACTTCCAAACTACCCTGTCTGTATCAAAAGATCCAGAACTGTGGTTTTTCTGTCCCTGTTAATGCTGGTTACCTAATTCTGCAAGAGATTTTTTTCTTAAAATGCTTTTTAACCCAAATTACAGCCTTAAATTTTAGGGAATATCATGTTTGGATTATGCTGTGAAGTTTCTGGCTTTGAGTTCCCAACATAACCTTGCAGAAAGGTGAAACCCAGTGAATTTCTCCCAAGTTCTGTCTGAGGGGCTCTTTGCTGGTTCACCTGGGACAGATCTGTGTAGTTTTAGGGGTGAGAATGCAGCAATCAACCCACGCTTAGCCCTGCTGGTGTTGTGGTTGTACAGCTGAAGGCTGGGACACCATTTCTGCACTGGCTGGGGCTGGGTGTGAGAAACAGCAGCTCTGCAAACCTTTGCTCATGTGGGTAAATAATCTCAACTCATTCCCTCCTGATTAGTAAGCCAGTGGAATTCATGAGTGTGTGAGATAGGAAGATTTCATCCTTGACCAAGTTCTGCTGGAGCTGATGCCTTCAAAAATTACCTTGAAGGCAAATACGACCATTACATAAAAATATTTCAGCCTGGGACGTCAGGACTGATTAAAGTTGTTACCCGTTGCTTCTTTGGATTTAAACATGAACTGTTGAGTTTTATCTTTTTATTTTGTTAGGGTTGGGATTAAATGTGTGAGATGGTATTTTTTGTTTGGATTTTGATTAGTTTTTATTTATATTACCATTTTACAAACTGTGAGTTCTACAGTATTTTAATTTAACAAACTAAAAACAGAGTTCTGTTTCTTTTTTAAAGGTTTTTTAAGGATAAACTGTCTCATTAAGAAATGACACTTAAATGATTTTTATTTTAACTTAATAACTAACTACTCATGGCTTGTAATGTGTTTTTTTTTAAATCTAATTACAAAATACCACCCAAACCCATGGAGAAGAAGGACTAGCTTTTGTCTTAAAACTTCTATCTTGTTTTATATATATTACTGTAGTCTAAAACTTTAAACTCTAAGTTTTCTACTATGTGATACTACACACTTCTATTCAAACTACACACCTATAATTTTAGTGTTACTAATCAATTTTGGAAGCCTTCTCCACGGCATCAGATCAAATGCAGCGTTCTCTTGGGGGGGTCAGTGCCTGTCAGCACAGAAAGTCTAAAATTCTCAGCATCCAGGGCTCCAACAATTAACAACTTGCAATTTTCCAGTGGAAAGGGGAAATCCAGGAGTTCTGCCCCAACACCAAGATGCTCCTGGTGGGCTGCAAGTCCGACCTGCGCACCGATGTCAGCACGCTGGTGGAGCTCTCCAACCACAGGCAGACCCCCGTGTCCTACGACCAGGTAGGGGCCACCTCCTTTTCTGTCCTTCAGGAGGGAAGAAAAACCCCTTTTCTGTCACTGGAGCCCTCACTGTGACCAGCTTCTCCCTCATGATGACACCAGTGCAGCCTAAAAGGCAGATTTGCACCTCTGGTGTTGGGTGGAGGTGGGTTTGAAAGCTGTTTAGGACTAAAGGAAATCCTGCAGCCCCACAACACATCAGAAAATTGTCCCTTTAAACATCATAAATTGTTGTCTTTTTGGTTGCAAATTGCTTTTTAGGTGAGTTGTTAAAAAACTTCCTGCTTTTCTGTGCCTGCACACAGCAAAAATGCAGCTAAAAGGTGACACATCCTGTTTATTCAGTGACAAATTGGTAAAATTGCTCTCTGCAGACTTCAGATTTGAATCATGACATTATACTGGAATATAATCTGTCCCCAGTTCCTTAAAAAAACCCTTGTCCCTCCTTCTGAAGGTGCAGCAACACCAGAAGGCATCTTAATTCTTGATGAGTTCTTTGCTCTTGGGGAAGGGAGAAGTTTGGAGCCAGGCATTAGAGGAGAGAAAAGGGAAAGGAATCAGGTCATGGGAGAGAGCAGGATGTGGGGAACAGGGAAACTGCTCTGAGGTGAGCTTCCCTTTATTACTCACATGTGTGTGATCATTCGTGGCAGCTGAATCACCCCGTGGCACCTCCAGGAGCCACCTCAGTGTCTTTAGCAACCAGTTTGGGACGGTTTATCCCTCATGTTTTCCAAAGCAGCAGCTCCTGATGTGGGGTTACTAAGGATGCAGAATGTTTATGTTGGAAAATGGCAGGGCTTCAGTAAAATCAAGTCTTTTCCATGAGAGTGATCAAAACTCTGCTGGCAGGTGGATTTTTTTTTCCCCTGGATTCACAGCTCAGCCTGTACCCCTGAGGAGCAGGAGTCAGCTGAACACAGGACACAGCTTCTTCTAAAATCCCCTTGCCTGGAATGGTGTCAGAGCTTTCCCATTCCTCTGAACTCCAGCAGGAAGCACTGGGAGGGGAAGGACAGGCTGGTGACACCCTGCTCCAGCCTCCCAGTTCAGGCAGCTCCACCTGAGCAAACATTTCTGAGGCTCAGCTGAGCAGGAGCTGAGCTGTTTAACTGTGGGGAGGGCTGCTCCCACAAGCTCCTGCTGCCTTATCAGCCTCTCCCCCCTGCAACTGATAAGGGGCTGCATCACTTCAGGGCAAACAGGAGGCTGGACACTCAGGGATTGGTGCCATCAGGCTGGCACTGAGCAGCCAGGAGGGGGCTGGAGGCAGGCACGGGGGTGTGTGAGGAGTGGCACCTCAAGGATGTGGCTGGATTTCGTAACCTAGTAAAGATTCACCCCTCAGAAAGCAAATTTCCCTTGGAACAACTCCTGTTTTTTCACATAATGCTGTATTGTGTTCCAGTAGCAAAATCCACCATGGGATCCTGGGCTATTGTCATCTGTCACGTGTTGGGTTGTGTGCCTTCTGCTGCTGGAACAAATGTCTCTGCTTTGACTTCTTAGAATCACTAAAGAAGGGCTCCTGTAACCCCTCATTTACTTCTTTTTCCCTTTTTTCCCTGTTCCCCATCAGGAAGTTGATAGAACTCTTCCCAGAACACATTTCCCTAAGAACTTTGCCATCTTCCTGGAGCTGGAACAGGGGCCCTGCTCCAGCTCAGGGCAGCTGCTTATTCCTTAAGGCACAGAATTTCTCTGTGGAGATTTCAGCTGCCAGATTTTCCAGGAAATTCCCAGATTCAAGTTAAGGTGAAACTGCTGAAAAGGCCTCAGTCAGTTGTTTGCAGTCACTGAGCTGCTTTTCTCTCCCAGTTTGTGTTTTATCAGCACAGCAGATAATGCTTGGACACTTGTTCAACTCCTCCTGCAAACAAATCTCTGTTTGTTTTCCCAAATTAGCTTTGGGTTTTCCAGGGAAACAGCGCTGAGCTGGAATTGTGAGGATTGCTGAAGATTTTGCACAACTTGGTATTGATCACATGTTCCTTTTTCCCCTCAGGGTGCAAATATGGCCAAACAGATTGGAGCAGCCACATACATCGAATGCTCAGCCTTACAGTCAGAAAACAGTGTCAGAGACATTTTTCACGTCGCCACCCTGGCGTGTGTGAACAAAACAAACAAAAATATGAAACGAAACAAATCTCAGAGGGCCACAAAGCGAATTTCACACATGCCTGGCAGGCCAGAACTGTCCACAGTGGCCACGGACTTGAGAAAGGACAAAGCCAAGAGTTGCACGGTGATGTGAAGGAGCTGGGATTTCCTGGAGGAGGAGGAGGAGGAAGATCCAGGAGGGGTTGGAGCTCAATGAAGTCACAGCCACAGGGTGTTTAATGAGGGCTTTGCCAGTGCTTTCATGGAGACTTCTCCTGCTGTGTGAGACTGTACTTAAGGACTGAGCAGCAGGGAGAAAAGGCTCTGAGAGAGGTGGCATCAGGAATTTCTGTTGAAGACAATGCCAAAAAAAATAATAATAAAAGGGAAAACGTTTGAGTGTGCTGAGAGAAGAGAGAATGATTGGGAAAATAACCCTGCAAAGGAGAGATGTCATGGACAGTGCTTGTTTCTTTTAGTAACGCTCTGCTCCTGGATGCTACCACTTTGATTTCATTCAAATAATACTTTAATGGGATTTTTTTTTTTAAATGAAGACGTTATTAATATGCCCTTCTCATTAAGGAACTATCCCCATGACCTTAGAGTTGGTTTTCCAAAGGATTTGATCTCTTTTTTTTTTTTAGTAGTTGATTGTGAAAATGGAGAGGATACCGAGACCGTGTGTGTCACCTAGAGGAAAATTTTGGAGAAGTCTGGAGTTTTGCCTTGCTGATCCACGGTGGGGATGAAGACAACTGTTTGAGGATTCCCAGAATTTCCGTGGAAATGAGATGGATCCAGTCTGGGGGGGAGGGGAGTGGGGGCAAAGCAGCCCTGCAGGGCTCTGACTCGGCTGTTCCTCTTTGTGGTTGTGATGTGGAGTGGAATTGGTGCCCAGTCCTGGTGTTCTGTGTGGCCTCGTTGCTGTAGGTTCAAGTGGGAGGTGCTGAGAGCTGTGATGGCAAATGATTTGTGGTTTTCCAGCCCTGATCGTTCCTTAAGCCTTACTGCCCACCTGGGGAAGCCCCAGAAACCCCCTTGGGCTTTTCCCAGGAGCTGGAGAGCCCGTGGATCCCGCAGACAAACGCTGTTCTGGGATGCGGTTCACTTAAAAAAAAAAAAAAAAAAAAGAAACAAAACAAAAATACCCCTCAAAAACCTGCAAATGAGCCAGCAGAGCCTTTTGTGGTGCTCCTCATTTTGGGGAGGAAACGGGGTCTGAAGAACTGTGAGGCCTTAAGGGGTCCCCAGTGGGAACTGGATACTGCCCTTAGTTTTAGGATTAACACAAAAGTATCCAGCCCCCAATCCTGAAATGGGGTGAACTGGTTCAGTCCAAGCCCTTTTTGCTGTTGTTACACTGAATTAAATCAGCCTTTTCCAATGGTTTGCAACTCTTCCTGACTCACCAAACTTCTCCCAAAGGAAGGAGACAAAGCTCTGAGCAGGCTGGTTTTTGCTTGTGGAGGACAAGCATTTCATTCCCAATGGTGATGCTTCATTTTTGAAGTGTTTAAAAGCTCTGTTCACTCGTGCAAAGGTAAAGATGAACTCATAATTAAATCTCAGTTCTGTGTGTTCCCAGCACTTTGTTTCATCTGAGAAAAGAAGACAAATCTCACTCCCATTCTGGTTATTTCCCACAAAAAAAAAAAAAAAAAAGGACATTTTTGACCACCACAATAAGCTTTTAACTGATGCAACAGTGCTCTTAGGGCAGTATTACAAAATAGCTGGTAAGTGCTTCTTTCTGTATTTAAATATTGTGGAAAATAAGTTATAACTGTTATAAAACAGGACATTCATTACTTTTTTTTTTTTTTGAAATTGTTGAAGTCACTTTGTATGTTTGGTTAATGTTTCTGCAGTATTTATTAAAATACCTTATTTTTTTTCCTTTGAATTAAAAAAAAAAAAAAAGGAATTTTCTTATAGTGGAAATGGCCTTTGTGTGGTAGTTAATGAATAATTGTGTGTTTTGGGGCATAATTGTGCTGGGGTTTGAATAGGAATCTTTCTCTTGCAACAGCCTTATGGGCATTAAATTTTCCACTTTGCTGTGGGTTCCCTCCCAGAGCTGTTTCCCAAAAATGCCAGAGGCAGAGGAGCAAAGCAAACACGTGGGGGTTGCTTTGCTTTCCCTCTCAAGCTGAATTTTCACAGAAGAACTCACTCCCAAAGGTGGTTTGTGATGCTGGCACTGCTGGGAGGTCCTTGGAATTCTGAGTTGTCCTGGCATTCCTAGGTCCTGTTGGGACACAGAACCTGCAGCTCATCCTCCCCTCCCAAGGGCTTTTCCTGGTGCCAATCCAGGCAGGAAAGATTGGATTTGTCTCCCTGTGGTGCTTTCATCTCAGAATGCTGTCCATCTCAGAATTCCATCTCTGAATTCCCAGCAGCTGTTCATCTCCCTGTTCCTTGGGGCTGCCCTGATGTTTCTGATGACCCAGCAGCTCTACAGGTGCTGTAATTAATGAGTGAGGGGTTAATTAATTACCCAAACTCTCCCTGTCCTTGCCATCTGAAGGTGTCTTCAGTGTTTCCATCTGTACCTGTTGCTGTCACCACTGAGAGATCCTTGGAATTCTAAGTTTTTCTGGAATTCCCAGGTCCTGTTGGGACATAGAACTTGCAGCTCGTCCTCCCCTCCCAAGGGCTTCTCCCGGTGCCAGTCCAGGCAGGAAAGGTTGGAATTGTCTCCCATCTCAGAGTTCCATCTCCGAATTCCCAGCAGCTGTTCATCTCCCTGTTCCTTGGGGCTGCCCTGATGGTTCTTTGCTGTTCCCGATGACCCAGCGGCTCTGTAGATGTTGTAATTAATGAGTGAGCGGTTAATTAATCACCCAAACTCCCTACCCTTGCCATCTGAAGGTGTCTTTGGTGTTTGCATCTCTGCCAGGTTGAGGAGCCCAACATGGGCTCGTGGGTCACTGATCCAAAACTGAGCCAGCAGGAAAAGCTCCACTCCTCCCTTCCTTGGAACCTCTTTCCATAAAGGATTTTTTTCCCCAATTAATAGTTCCTCTTGGAGGGCTTGTGGCATCTTTATCAGAGCTGCAAAGGCTGAAGGAGCATTTGGACCACTCCTTTTGGCTTCATCGCAACCCTTGTGGTCCTGCTGCTATTCCTGGGATTTCACCAGAGCCTGGCAGGGCAGGGAATTAATTCTGTGTGAGCTCCAAGCTGGGCTTTGTGGCTCCTCTGCTCCCTCTGAGCTGCTCTTCCCTGGATCCTGGTGAGGCTGAGGAATAGAAATGTCTCTTCCTGGTGCCTCCAATTTGGAGGTCCCCCAAATTTCGTAGGAATTGTGGATGTTCCATGGTGGTCCTGGGTCACTCCCCAGTGTGGTGTGGTCACAACCCAAACAGGGTGGATTAGGAACGTGCTGTTAAAGGACTGTCAAACCATCTCTGGAAAGGAAATACAACTAAATTTAACATGCTGAAGTTGGCTTGTTAGATGGATATTCAGGGTTTTTTTCCACCCAGATTGGTGGATTGGCTTAAAGCTCCAAGGGTATTTTGGGACTCTGGTGGATCCGGGGTCAGGTGCTGGCATTCCTTTGCCTCATCCTCACATAGCCAGCCTCTCCTAAGGGAGGTTATTTGCTGAAAGTCAAGTAATTGTTAATTCTCAGCTCATTTAATTTCTTCCTTCCAAACTCCATAAAAGATTTATGAACCTGTTTTTTCCAGGGATGCTGCATCTCATCCCGTTCTAGTGCCAGGCTTCCTGAAAAAGTCATGGAGAGGCTGGAGTTGCAACAGTGGCTGCTGCCAATTTAAAAGCTTAAACAGAATATTTTTGATTTTTTTTTTTTTACATTTTCCTGCAGCCCCTTCAGCTCTTTCATCTTCCCAGCAGGTCCTAAAGTGTCCAAAATGACCTTGGATCCTGATCCTCGGGATCTGGCAGAAGGAATGTTCTGCCAAGTGGTTTTTTTTTTTGTTTGTTTGTTTGTTTTTTTTTTTTATCCTCCCTAAATGATCTTGGAGGATGAGAGATGAGAAATAATCTAAGGAGGAGAGAAAAGATCTCAGACAGTTTTCCAAAGGATCTGTGAAGAAGGAATTCCAAGTGGGGAAATGGGTTTTTAGCCCTCCACCCACCTCATGGCACAAATTCTGGGATGTGCTCCTAAATCTCCTTCCTTTGCAATTTGCTGTGGAGGTTGGCAAGGAATTCCCAGTTTTTCACTGATGGAAAGGGGATGAATCCTTTCAGGAGGGTTCCTTCTCTGCCATGGTCACCTGTCCTGCTCTGGAGGTGGCACCAGCACCAGGATCATTCCCATGGGAATGAGGAAGGGATGAGCAAAGCCCCTAAACCAGGCTTTAATCCCACAGCAAACAGAGACATTCCCTGGTTAAAGCACATTCCTGGGCTCCTTTTCCTGGGAACAGCCCCCTTGGAGCCACTTTGGGATAAAGGTTTTACTCATTTTACAGCAAAATATAAAATGTGGGGGTGGGGAGGTAGCAGTAACCCAGTGCAGTGTGCATTTCTGAAATAAAGGGGAATTCCAGCGTGTTTGCAATGAAGTAATGATGATAACATTGAATATTACGAAATATTTACAGATGGTGGGGGGTCACGTTATGCCCTGTGGGCCTGGGCATGTGGCCTCAGCCAGGGTCACCTGGATTTTTGAGGGGAAAAACCCAAAGAAAAGCTTCACCCCCAGCACGAGGAGGCTCAACTCGAGCAAACACGCGAAGGGAAGGAGCAGAAGGATAAATAAACACAAGGGCTGGAATTCCAGGGCTGGAATCCCGGGCAGCAGCTGGGACTGGGGGTCCTGGGACTGCCTCGCCGTGTCCCAGCGGGGGCAGAGGATGCAGAGTCAAATGCTCTGCCATGAAGATGGAAAATCAGCAGTGACACCCCGGGACACCTCCGGGGAGCTGTGGCAGTCCCTGGAGCAGGGAGGGAGGGAGGAGAAGGGAGGTCTTGGGCGCCGTTTGCCCAAGGTGGCGGGTCCCCTCACGGGGCTGGCACCATCTCGGCCGGTGGAACTGGATGGGGGAATTGGATGAGGGCGTAGGAAGGAGGGGTAGGTTAGGGCCCAGGATGGTGCGGCCTCGGAGCTGGGGACAAGGTGACAGCAACCTGCTGGGAAAAGGGGATGGAGCCCTTTTTCCTACAAACTCTGTGCCTTCGTGGCCTGATCCTGAGCGCTGGGAATGTGTCCCCTTTCATCGGGAATGTGTCCCTGCATCGGGAATGTGTTCCCTTTCCTCAGGAATGTGTCCCTGCATTGGGAATGTGTCCCCTTTCCTCGGGAATGTGTCCCTGCCTTGGGAATGTGTCCCCTTTCCTCGGGAATGTGTCCCTGCATTGGGAATGTGTCCCCTTTCCTCGGGAATGTGTCCCAGCACTGGGAATGTGTCCCTGCATTGGGAATGTGTCCCCTTTCCTCAGGAATGTGTCCCTGCATTGGGAATGTGTCCCCTTTCCTCGGGAATATGTCCCTGCATTGGGAATGTGACCCTTTTCCTCGGGAATGTGTCCCCCCTTTCCTCGGGAATGTGTCCCTGCATTGGGAATGTGTCCCCTTTCCTCGGGAATGTGTCCCTTTTCCTCGGGAATGTGACCCTGCATTGGGAATGTGTCCCCCCTTTCCTCGGGAATGTGTCCCTTTTCCTCGGGAATGTGTCCCCCCTTTCCTCGGGAATGTGTCCCCTTTCCTCGGGAATGTGTCCCCCCTTTCCTCGGGAATGTGTCCCCTTTCCTCGGGAATGTGACCCTGCATTGGGAATGTGTCCCTTTTCCTCGGGAATGTGTCCCCCCTTTCCTCGGGAATGTGTCCCTGCATTGGGAATGTGTCCCCCCTTTCCTCGGGAATGTGTCCCCTTTCCTCGGGAATGTGACCCTGCATTGGGAATGTGTCCCTTTTCCTCGGGAATGTGTCCCTCCTTTCCTCGGGAATGTGTCCCTTTTCCTCGGGAATGTGTCCCTCCTTTCCTCGGGAATGTGTCTCCCCTTTCCTCGGGAATGTGTCCCCCCTTTCCTCGGGAATGTGTCCCTTTTCCTCGGGAATGTCCCCCCTTTCCTCGGGAACGCGCTGATGGCACCGTGCTGCGCCATTCTCCAGAGAACAAAAGCAGACCGTGGGGCGCAGGGCATTTTCTGCCCCCCAGAATCGGGACTTCCCAAGTCAGGGAGCTGGAGGTGGCTGCGCCGAGTTTCAGGTTACTCCGAGCGGAGCCATTAACCTCATCCTGGCTGGAGCAGCTGCAAATTGGATTCAGGACTTGCCTTGAAGCAGACGTGACTCATTTCTTGTCTGGCGTGTAGGGAAATCTCCCGGTGCTGCTGCCAGTGCTGACGGGAGCAGCGCATCCGTGATGTGGGAATGGGCACTGCCCTCTGCCCTGCCCTGTCACCCGCTCCTGCCTGGCACAGCAGCACGGGTTTGCTGAGGATTGTCTGCTCAGGAGGTGTTTGGTGCCCTCTGCCCTGCTCAGGATGAGTTTTTGTGCTCTTTGTCCTGCTCAGGAAGAGTTTTTATGCTCTCTGCCCAGCTCAGGATGAGTTTTTGTGCTCTTTGTCCTTCTCAGGATGAGATTTTGTGCTCTTTATCCTTCTCAGGATGAGTTTTGGTGCTCTCTGCCCAGCTCAGGATGAGGTTTAGTGCTCTTTGTCCTTCTCAGGATGAGTTTTGGTGCTCTGTCCTGCTCAGGAAGAGTTTTGGTGCTCTCTGCCCTGCTCAGGAGGTGTTTGGTGCTCTCTGCCCAGCTCAGGATGAGTTTTGGTGCTCTCTGCCCTGCTCAGGAGGTGTTTTGTGCTCTCTGCCCAGCTCAGGATGAGTTTTGGTGCTCTCTGCCCTGCTCAGGAGGTGTTTGGTGCTCTCTGCCCAGCTCAGGAGGTGTTTGGTGCTCTCTGCCCAGCTCAGGAAGAGTTTTGGTGCTCTCTGCCCTGCTCAGGAGGTGTCTGGTGCTCTCTGCCCTGCTCAGGAAGAGTTTTGGTGCTCTCTGCCCAGCTCAGGATGAGTTTTGGTGCTCTCTGCCCAGCTCAGGATGAGTTTTGGTGCTCTCTGTCCTGCTCAGGAGGTGTTTGGTGCTCTCTGCCCAGCTCAGGATGAGTTTTGGTGCTCTCTGTCCTGCTCAGGAGGTGTTTGGTGCTCTCTGTCCTGCTCAGGAGGTGTTTGGTGCTCTCTGCCCAGCTCAGGATGAGTTTTGGTGTTCTCTGCCCTGCTCAGGATGAGTTTTGGTGCTCTCTGCCCTGCTCAGGAGGTGTTTGGTGCTCTCTGCTCAGCTCAGGATGAGTTTTGGTGCTCTCTGCCCTTCTCAGGAGGTGTTGGGTGCTCTCTGCCCAGCTCAGGATGAGTTTTGGTGTTCTCTGTCCTGCTCAGGATGAGTTTTGGTGTTCTCTGTCCTGCTCAGGATGAGTTTTGGTGCTCTGTGTCCCGCTCAGGATGAGTTTGATGCTCTTTGATCTGCTCATTTTCCATAGTCCACAGCAGGGGATGGATGGATGGATGGATGGATGGATGGATGGATGGATGGATGGATGGATGGATGGACGGATGGACAGCTCTGCCTCAGGGCTATGAAAACCCCTTCTCCTGCCCAGAGAAGCTGTGGCTGGCCCTGGATCCTGGAAGTGTCCCAGGCCAGGCTGGACACGGCTTGGAGCAGCCTGGGATAGTGGAAGGTGTCCCTGGACGTGGCAAAGGGATGGAATGGGATGAGCTTTAATATTCCACCCCACGGTGCCAAAATTCCCTTTCTCCACCTCCACTTTTGCAGTTTTGCCCTTCCCTGGCAAACCTGGGATCATCCCTGAGCAAACAGCCCGGGATGTGCTCCTACAGCTGCACCGCCGCTCTGCCCCTTCCCTGTGCACTCCCGGCCCGGGCTGCGGCACATCCCAGCTCCAGGATCCTTTTCTCCGGAGCTGCCGGAGGCAATCCCGTCCCAAACCCACCCCCAGGTGCTGCTGTGCCGCTGCGGGGACTCGCCCGTGGCTTTTGTCACCTCCCTCGTGTGCTCCCATTGTGACCCCAACATCCCCGTGCCGGCTGCCCCGGTCCTCTCCTTCCTGACACGGCCATGGCTTGGGCAAACATCCATCGCAGAGGACATCAGAGGGGATTTTTTTTTAAATTTTGGGACGCTGCGGGTGGCGTCCGGCGGCTTTTTGGGTGCCTTGCGGGGCCTCGGAGGGCAGGGATGTGTTTGGAGTGTGTGATTTGAGGGCTGTGCTGGCGCTGCAGAGGCGGGGAGGGGGTGTCGGGCAGCCCCGAAGGCTCAGCTGGTGTCAGCAGCATTCATGTGCAAAGCAGGGAGCCGGGGCTGGAACGGCTCTCGCAGGCGAGCCCAGACTTCTCGGGGATGCTGCGCACTCCGAGCTCGGTTATTAGTTCCAAACGCTGCGGCAGCATCTGCTCTCAACTAGCCCGAAATCGTGTTTAATAACAAGAAAATCTACTGCGGCCAAATCCCTGTTGGGAGGGCTTTAGCCCGAACAAAAGGCCCCGCTAGCCCTGATTTCCATAACAGATGCAGCATGCGATGCATGACAGCCCAGCGCCGGGGAGCGCCTTTATTCCCGCATCTCCATCTGCAAGCCCCGGCCCTTTCATTGCATTAATTACTCTGCCCGGCCTTTGTGTGGCTCGGGAGGAAGGGTTTGTGTTTCATGCTACAATGCCCGTGCTAATGGCTAGGGTTGGGGGAGCTTTTTGCTTCTTTTTGCTTTTTTTTTTTTTTTTTTTTTTTTTTTTTTGCTTTTTCCTTTTCTAATTTTCGTGGTAAAAGGGCGTTCTCCCTCCGCTCCTCCATTTCCCCGCATATGGCACGGTCGGGAAAACACCAGCGGCTCCCTGCGGTGCCAAACTTCTCCTCAGGGGCAGGGCTGGCACCGGGCACCGCCAGGAGCCGCCAGGAATCTGCTCCCTGCCAGCCCGGGGATCATGCTCAGCCAAGCGCCCTCGGGATGCTTCGTCTGGTCCATCCTCAAAATCCCCCCAGCTCCCAGAGTTCTCAACCAGGGAAAAGTCTGTCCTTGGAGCAACCTGGGATGCTGGGAGGTGTCCCTGCCCCTGGAACTGGATGAGTTTTAAGAGTCCTTCCAACCCAAACTTCAAATCAACCTATCTTTCTTTTCTTTCTTTTCTTTCTTCTTTCTTTCTTTCTTTCTTTCTTTCTTTCTTTCTTTCTTTCTTTCTTTCTTTCTTTCTTTCTTTCTTTCTTTCTTTCTTTCTTTTCTTTTCTTTTCTTTTCTTTTCTTTTCTTTTCTTTTCTTTTCTTTTCTTTTCTTTTCTTTTCTTTTCTTTTCTTTTCTTTTCTTTTCTTTTCTTTTCTTTTCTTTCCCTTCCTTCCTTCCTTCCTTCCTTCCTTCCTTCCTTCCTTCCTTCCTTCCTTCCTTCCTTCCTTCCTTCCTTCCTTCCTTCCTTCCTTCCTTCCTTCCTTCCTTCCTTCCTTCCTTCCTTCCTTCCTTCCTTCCTTCCTTCCTTCCTTCCTTCCTTCCTTCCTTCCTTCCTTCCTTCCTTCCTTCCTTCCTTCCTTCCTTCCTTCCTTCCTTCCTTCCTTCCTTCCTTCCCTTTTTCTTTTTTCTCTCTTTCTCCTTTCCTTTCCATCCAGGCTGCCCTCAATTCCCTTTTCCCATCTTTTCCTGGTTTTTTTCCCAATATATTTTGTTTTCTCACCATGACTACAGCTCCAAGCCATCACTTTTTGGAACCCTCACTGGAGGTCTGAGCGTGAGACTTTGTGCTCCAGGACTGGATCCTTTCCAGCCTTCCAAGGCATTTCCAAGATGTTCACATTTCCAGCACTCAGGGATATTAAATGTAATTCCTTTTAAATTTTTTTTTAATGGCAGAAATGGAAGAGGAAAATAACTTTGCAGGGATCATTTGCTCTGTTTATATCTGCAGCAGATTAATCATAACTCTGATTTTATCTCTCACAGCACGAGTTCAGTGGGATCCACCCTGCTCCTACTCCTGCCCAGCAGGAGAATTCCCAGCTGGTTTGGGTGCTGGAGCTTGTCCAGAGGACAGCAGACCTTGGGAAAGGTCTGGAGCAAAGGAAAGCCTGAGGAAATAATTGATATATTTGTTTTTAAAAGGGATGTTCTATCTATATGTGATACATTCGATATTCAATATATCTATCCCAGGAAGGTGCTGCAGCATCCCAAAAAAAAGTGACAATCCTGGGATTTACACCCCTGATGACAGCAAGGACAGTTCCCCCTACTCTGGTGCACCACCAAAGGAGCGGAACAGAAATCCCAGGGATTCCCAGCCTCACACCTCATTTCCCTGCTGAGGTCTCCCAGCACGGCAAAGGCCACGAGGATTTCACTGGGATGGAACTCAGCTCTGTCCAAGTGTTTCCCCTGAGCGTTTTCCAGCTCCTGGGATGGGAAATCCGTGGAATGCTGGGACCACCCCGGAGCAGGGAGCAGTGCACATCCCTCTCCTGATTACCCCAGCAGCTCCAGAGCACTTGAGCAGGGATTTCCAAAGGCAGGGAATCGGTTCCTTCTCCTGAAATTCCAGGACTGGGGAAATAAAAAGCCATCCCTGGCTGCTGGGGCACTGATGGGAAGAGATGCAGGATGCTTGGGAAGCTTTTCATGGATTTAAATCCTCTCCAATTCGTTGTGTTCACCCAGGCTGGGGTGGAGAGTGGTCAAGGAGCCTCCAGCTGAATTCTTGAAGGGAAAGGGCAGGAGCTGACTCTGGGCACAAAGTTTTGGAAGGAATTAGACCACAGAAATTCCTGGTTTTCCAATGAAACAGAGCAAAAAAGAAGGGATGAAGCCCTCCAAAAGATCAGCATTAGAAACAACTAAAAGTTGATTTTTTTTCCTAGACTTTTTTTCCTCTAAGCAGAGGCTTTGCATTTCCAGTAGCAGCTTGCAGAGGGAATTTTTTGCTCCCATATTTTGCCTTGCCCAGGAGAACTGCTGCCTCCCATCTTTCCAGAGGCATCTCCTTCCAGGCCTCTCCCAGGGCTTGGAGCAACCTGGGCTGTGGGAGGTGTCCCTGCCCAGGCCAGGGGGTGGAATTCAGTTTAGAATCCCTCCCAACCCAAGTGGTCTGTGGTCCTGAAGGGATTTTGGTGCTTATTGTTGGAAAACACCTTTTCCAGTTGCATTTTTCACTGGAGCACTGAGGAATTACACTCTGGATGGATCTAAGGGCTGGAATTCCAGGCCTGGAATCCAGGGTCAGAGTCTCAGGGATGAGATGGGAACAGGGTTGTCTGAAATGGCATCCCTGAGGAAAAGCAGATGAAAATATTTGCCTTTATCCCGAATTCTCTGGCTATTGTTACCTTGGGAGCATCTCCAGAGCCAGCTCCAAATGGATATAAGCAATGAGGGAGCCTTTGGAATAAATTCGGCCCTTTAGTCTACCCTGCAGTGTGCTGGGAATTTTAACAGCCCGTGCAAAAGCAGCTCCTTCCCCTCTCCCAAGCTCCTTGCGGCACCTTGGCAGCACCAGGAGAAGCGGGGATTTCTTTTTCTGAGCGTTTTGCAGAGGTCCTCCTGATTTCTCTATGAATTATTGACAGCTCTGGGTGTTTTCCCCATGGATTTGTAGCATCACAGGGAAGTCAGCAATGCCTGTGGGATAAATAAAGGAAGAGCAGGTTGGGCAGGTCCCTGCTAGGAGAGGTGGGAGAGCTGGAGTGGTGGTTTGGGATTTGGGATGGGCTGAGCGAGCACAGAGATAAATCAGAGCCAGTTCCCCCACTCCCTCTGTAATCTGGTTTTGGGAGCTGCTGAGATGGGGCTTTTCCTCAGTCCCTGATCCCAGCAGAAAGATAATTTCAGAATAATCAGAAAGAAAAGCTGATTCTGTGCAACGGCTGCTCCCCAATCCAGCATTTGGGATTTTCCAGCTGCTCTTTCCCATTTTTACATTTCTGCTGCAGGAGCAAAAAGGAAAAGTGAGGCCTGGCTTTAACCCTTAAACAGAGTTTGGGGTGAGTGAGCAAATCCTCCTCCTGACCCACTGGCCAGCCAGGAATTGCCCTGGGAATGGGGGTGATGCCTTGAGCAGGCTGCCCTAGAGCAGAGGCTGGGCAGAGTCACAGAATAAAGCAGGGATCCATTAAAAGGATCTCCTCCATGGATCCACCTTGGGCAGCACCAGAGCCCAGCCAGGGCTGCACCCAAGATGAACCCAAATGGTCCCAAAATGCACGAGCGCTCCCGGGGGCTCTCACTGGGATCAGCTCTGCTCCATTGGCACATTGCAGTTCATTGTCCAGTTCCAGCTTTAGGTGATCGAGTCCCATCCTGCTTGTTTTTCTCTCTCCAGCCCACGGTGTTTGTGCTCCTGGGCTGGGATTGGGATCATTTGTCCTTGGTGCCCAGCTGGAGAAGGAATTGTTTTGTCTCCCTGCTCTGTGCAGAGAGCTCAGCAACACTGAATGTGAAGCTCAGAGCTGCACACTAAAGCAGCACAGGACCTGAAAAATTAAATAAAAGCCAAAACCTGAGGCATGAGGAGAGGCTTAGTCCCAGGCTGGGATGGAGGGATGTGGCAGCAGCAGCCGGAGCGCAGGTGCCAGCGGCTCCCAGGGCACCTCTTGGCTCACTTCTCCAGACTCCTGGGGCTTTAATCCCCATCAAATTCCCCGGGATTGTTTGATCCGGGGGTTATTGCCATGACAACCCTTCCATCAGAGCTGGAGTGGCTTTGGGGACAAAACCTGGGGCAGCGCCTTGGGTGGGGGAGCCGCGGCGCTGGCACGGCTTGGCCTCGGTCCCTGTGTCCTTTTCCCAGCAGAAAGAGGGAAGCTGCACGTTTTCCTGCGGCCAGATGGTCGCTTTCTTCCATCCCTTGTTTAAAAAGGCTCTGTTTAACATTCCCGGCAGATGAGGCCGGCGTTTCCCGGTGAGTCAGCTCCCAAAGATTAAACAGGGATGGGTGGGACCGGGAGCAGATGCGGGAGAAGTCCCCAGGCAGGGATGGACCCTGGAAAAAGCAGGATCGGGGTGGCTGCTTGTCCTGGATGCAGCAGGAGCTCCGGGGAAGACTCTCTGGGAGGGAATTCATTGGAATAGGAGAAGGCACTGAAATAGGAGAGAGATTTGAAGCAGGAGAATGCATTAAATGGGAAAAATGGAAATAGTTAGATGCGTTCTTAAGGAAAAATGAATTAACATGGAAAAATACATCGGTGTGTTGAATAGGAAATAAATGAAGGGTCCTGCACCTGAGGGGGTTTGGGTCCTGCTGGTTTGTGGAAGGTGTCCCTGCTTATCAATGGGATGGGTTTTAAACCCCTTCCATCCCAAATCATCCCGGGATTCTGGCATTCTATGATACAGGAACAGCACCAAAAAACTCATTTTTTCCTGTGATGCAGAAGATAAAGAGGATTTATAAAGGTGTTTCAGCCTCAGAGGGGTGAAACTCTGGCTTCTTTTCCAGAGCTGGATCTGCTCCCAGCCTGAGCTGGATCCCAGGGATCAAAGGGCAGCGTTTCCCATCAGGCAGGATCAGGAATAAGCCCAAGCACAGCCAGGATTTGTGTTTGGTGGTAAAACAAACACATCTCGCTGGGTTCATAATCCTAAAATCTCCAGAGAAATGGATCTCCAGGAATTCACTGCCCAGGTCTCCTAAATCAAGGACATGGTGGCCAAAGCAGCACATCCCAGGCTGGAATTTTCTCTGGGAAAGCAGCTCCAAGCCAGGCTCAGCCCCTGGACCAGCACCCCCTCACTCCACATTCCCTTAGGAATTTTCCCCAGTTCATCAGGGGAATCTCTGAGGATTTTGAGTTTATTCTGGAGTTGTGCATCCTCATGAATTAACCATGGGACTGGAATTGTATGGATGCTGCTAAGTCAGTTGTTAAATGAGAGCTGGAAATTAGAGCTGAGCAGTGTAATTACATTTACAGATCTGCATCTCTGCACAACTTTAATGGGCAGATGTCAGGCACGGGCATGGCCAGGATGCATCTGGCTCTGGAAGCTCCAAAAGGAATTAATCCTGATTTATTTTAGCTCCAGAGCAGGGAAAAGCCACGTTCCTGCTGCAAAGAGGTGGTGTCCACATCACTGGCCTAACAGGGGTCCCAATTTATATTCCTGGGAGGGTGAGGAGTGCCGCACCATTGGGTTCAGTCAATGGACTAATAAATGAGCTAATGAGCAGCTGAAATTAAAAGCTGACTGATGCTACTCTGCCTGCCAGGGTAGACTTTCCTTTTCCATTTTTCTGCTCCTTTTCCGCAGCACAGGTAGGAAGGAGCTGCTCCAGCTGGATTTCCTGGTGGGCTGCATTTCCCAGGGATGTGTAGATCATTTTTATCTCTGTGTTTACTCACGGTTCATACAAAAATCAACATTTCTGGGGCAGCCTGGGTGCCTCCACCCCCTCAAGGCCTGGCTTTGCTGTGTGTGGCCGTGTTCCTGCAGCCACTGAGTTCATTTGGGAAAACCAGACCTTCCCCATGCATGCTTTTCCTTAAACATCCCCTTTCCAGGCACAATCTGCTTGTAAATCAGCAGAGGAGCTGGGGCTCTGCTTCCAGCAGCCTCCCAGAGTCATTCCAGACCTTCAGGGACAGGAGGGGGTGATGCAGTGATGGGGAAAAAAAAAACCCTTCCAGACTTAATTTGCTACCAACTCCTCCACTGGCAATGCTGGAGGAGGCTTTTCCCTGCCTGCTCCCACCTGGCACAGCCCACAGGAGCATCCCTGCTGCTGTGGAAAACTGGGATAAATCCATCTCCTGGTGTGACAGGACAATAAAATCAGTGCCACCAGCACTGTGGGGCAGCCATGCAGACAGACACATCTCCAGGAGGGAACACAGGCTTTCCTCTCTGTTATCCTTTATTCCAGGATAATGCTGAGTGCCTGGATTAGCAAGGCTGGGCTGTTGGGGATGAGCTGGGCCTGGCTTGGAGCCTGGACTGGTTCTGCAGCTTAAAATCAAGCCAAGAACCTGGATTTGAGGGAAATTCATGAGATGGTTTCCTGTGGCTCTGGGAAGGGGCCCAGCAGTGACTTTGGATCTCCCTTCCCGCTGGGATCCAGCTTTAATCCCTTCACAGAGGATCAGAGGATGGTTTGGGGTGAAAGGGACCTTTCAAGGTCATTTAGTGCCATGGGCAGTGACATTTCCACCAGCCCCCGTTGCTCCAAGCCCCATCCAACCTGGAGTGACAACAGGGAGCCACATCCATCATCCTCATTCATTTCACGGAAACCCTGCCACTGATGGATGGGCAGCAGCTGGCCTGGGAGGGGGGAAAAACAGGGGAAAAAAGAAGATTTCCTGAAAAAAAGGAAAGACTTTTGATGTCCTGCTGCTGCTGGAGTGCAAGGAGTCCTGCAGGTACCTTCCAAACCCAGCTGATCCCCATGGGTACACTCTGGGCAGGGAAGACATGGATGTTGACACATGGATGTTCACATGGATGTTGACACATGGATGTTCACATGGATGTTGATATGTGGATGTTCACATGGATGTTGACATGGATATTCACACATGGATGTTTACATGGATGTTGACATGTGGATGTTCACATGGATGTTGACATGGATGTTGACATGGATATTCACACATGGATGTTGACATGGATATTCACACATGGATGTTTACATGGATATTCACATGGATGTTCACATGGATATTCACATGGATGTTTACATGGATGTTGATATGGATGTTGACATGGATGTTCACGTAGATGTTCCCATGGACATTGATGTGTACAAGTGAGTCAGGAAATACCCAAGTGGTTTTTAAAGGATTTCTTGGGAAATGACTTATTCTTGGTGATTCCCACCCTGCCTGAGCTCCTGGAGAGCACTGAAATAGGGAGAGGAAGCACAATTCCCGGGATCCCACTCGGAGCTGTTCCCAACCCGGTCAGAAAAGTGCAACTGGAAGTGTCCAAGGCCAGGTTGGACAAGGCTGGGATCAAACTGGGATGGTGGATTGTGTCCCTGCCAGGGCAGGGGTGGGACTGGGTGATCTTCACAATCCCAATCCAAACCTTTCCATGATTCCATTAAAAATTCACTGTTTCTTACACAAGGCCCCAAATCCCCCCAAGGATGGGGATTCCACCACTGCCCTGGGCAGCTCTACCTTTTCCAGGAAGAAATTCCTCCCATTATCTCACCTAAACCTCCCCTGGCGCTACTCGAGGCCATTCTCTCCTTCCTCATTTTCATTTTTATAGACACACAGAGCGTCTATAAATTCACCACACATCCTTTGAAAGACTGAATCATCAATATTCGTCTCTGATAAACACAAATATTCCCATCCCTCTCTCTGTCTGCATCCCAAATCCCAGTTTAGCACCAGGAAATGAGCTCCTTGCCAGAGCTGATTGTGTGGGTGCCTAAAAGGAGAAGGTGCTGATCCTCTGCAGGGCTGAAGGTCGTTATCAATCGCTGATTAATTAATCAGCCAAGCCATGCACGAAGGCAAAGGTTAACTGAGCAGGGCCCCAGACAATTCTGCTCTGATTGCACTTCACACCTGCTTTAAACCCAGCCTCATTAAGCCGGGGCTAATGAAAGGGGAATCTTCGAGCAAGGACAGAGTCAAAGACTCTTCCCTCCTTGCATTTTCCCACCAGGCAAAGCCATTCCAGGAGGAAATGCCTGGGAATAATTAATAATCGCCTGGGATATTTTAATTGAATTTTCAAAACAAACAAACAAACAGAATGTGATTTCCTGGGCGGGGGCAGAGGTTGATTGGTTTGGGGGATGTGCTGTGGGGCTTCTCCTGAGAATTCCTCTGGTTCCAGCCCCAGGAATTCCAGCACATGGAGTGGGTCCGGGATGGTGCCAGGAGCCCATTCCCTGTTTTCTCACAGGTATCCATCATTCCACCAAACAGAACCCAGCAGAAAAAGTAGAATAGGAATAAAATAGACACTTAGAATATTTTGGATTTTCCATGGAGTCTTTTTTCCATTGGGGCTGGAAGAGACTGTGAGTCTCTGGGACACCTCCCACTATCCCAAATTGCTCCAAGCCTTGGACATTCCAGGGATGTGGCAGCCCCAGCTTCTCTGGGAATCCCATCCCTGTCCCTCCCCACCTTCACAGGAAGAGTTTCTTCCTAATCTCCCACCTAAATTTCTTCTCTTTGAGTTCCAAAATCTTCCCTCTCTGTCCACAACCCCGCTGTGATTCCCAGCTCCCCCAAATCCCGCCGGGATGGCTCCACTCGGAGCCAGCAGAGCCTGGTGAGCTGTTCTTTTCCTTTCAGTGGAGATTATTTGTCTTCCTTCTTTATTTCACTCCTGCCTAAATGTAATAATCCCTCCCAGAGCTGGGGATTAAAGCCGGGCTGGCAGCGAGGCCTTGACACAAACCAGAGCTCCAGCAAATCCTCCCCACTTGAGACTGGGAAAAGCAGACCAGACAAAACTTTCATGGGAATGTCACAGGCAAAAATCCTGCCCTTTCTCAGGGAAAAGGGTCACTTCTGGGTGACCCCTTAGGGCTGGAGATTCACTGCTCGGAGGAAAAACCTCATTTTCACCCTTTTGTTTTGCCTTCTAGGAAAAAAAAAGTGAGAATTTTGCATAAAAAGCCAATAAAATCCAAGATTTCACCATTGCTGGGATAAACCCCTCTGGCTGGGATGTTCTGGTGGAGAAAGCTCAAGGGATTTGCACATTCCCGGTCTGGCTGTCCGTGGGCAAAGGGCAAAACTGTGCACCTGCATGGCCAAGGAGGAGCTGCCTGACTCAGCCCTGAACTTTGGCTCTTTGCAGGGAATATCAACCCCAGCCTGGGCTGAACCATCCCATTCCCATCCCGAGGACATCCCGGGATGTGCCCTGATGGAAGCACGGGAGCAAACCCAGCCTTGAACCTGGAGGAATCTTCTGGGGACATTGGAAATTATCCAAACCTACAGACTTTCCTCTGTGTGAGGAAAAATCCATAACCCTCAATGTTCAGATATTGGAAAGTGAGATTAAATCGAGGAAAATCCATTTTCTTTTCCAGCTTGATGGTGTCACCATGCACATCCTCGTGCTCCTGGTGCTTGGATCCTTTGGGCCA
The DNA here is from genome assembly GCF_031753505.1 of Anomalospiza imberbis. Taxonomy (NCBI): domain Eukaryota; kingdom Metazoa; phylum Chordata; class Aves; order Passeriformes; family Viduidae; genus Anomalospiza; species Anomalospiza imberbis. Next base: position 1,895,864 of record NC_089687.1, read on the forward strand.
TCCTGTAACCAAACCAAAACCCCACAGAGGTGGAGAACAGATTATTGGGATTATATTCCTGGTCTCCTCTATTTCCCAGCTCCAATTAATAACTGTTAATATTTAAAAATAACCCTTAAATTAGAAAAGATCCAACAGGTACAGCAAAGGATTTAATCCCAGACTGGGAGCGGTGCTGGCTGGAAACACCTGGGAATTTTGGCATTCAGCTTTGGGAAAAGTCAGGGATTTTTTTTCTTCCCCAAACCACTAGAATTTTCATTTAAAAATGTTCAAGGATCTTCTGCATCTTTCCTAGGATAACTCGATTCTGGACCTGGAGAACAGCAGGAACTGGAATTAGGAATTCCACCAAGAAGTGAAGCCATAATTTATATGTTTATAATGATCATTGAAAATAAACCCGAACTCTGCTGTGGTCAAACTGCACTGGCTTTGCTGACAAAAAGTGTTTAAATACATCTCAGGCCAGGTTTGGCAGCAATTAAGCCAGAGAGGGAGATGTTTAATTAGAATTTTAGGGATGGAAAAGAACTGGAAACAAAAAATCCTGCCTGGAGAAGGCTCTTAAGCCCATCCCATGCACCTGAATCCTGTGGGATGGTCCAGCTCTTTCGAACCTCCCAAAAATAGCATGCTGAGATTTCCCTGCCAGGCTGGAGCTGCTCTTTGCAAAGCCCCAGCAGAGCTTTGCTAAGCCAGGCTCAGCTGCACCAAGCCCAGCCTGGGGAGCTGATCAGACACATCCTGTGGTAGGTACATTTTTTTCTCTCTCAAATTTTTTTCATAGAAAAACACAGAGAGAAGAAAGAGAAACCAATTTCTATTTCTACTCCTTGTTTTTCCCATGTAAAATGTGTTTAGAGAATTGTTTACCTGGGGTGATTGCTTAATTAGATTCTAGTAAAGATTGTTTAAACCTAATTGCCAATCAAATCCACCTGTATCTAAACTTCCGAGAGAGGGTCACGAGTTAATAGTAAATTAGATATAGTAGTTAAAAAAAGTAAATATATAACTTTAATATCTCCTTTAAATAGTATACTAATGTTTTATAGTATGTTATAATAAAGAATTCATTCAGCCTTCTGAATTAAACCAAACATCATCCTTTCTTCCCACCAGGTTCACCTACATTGACAATAACATCCCAGTAAAGCTCCCTCATCAAACCAATCAAAGCCATCCCTGGAGCAGCCAGGTGGGAATTCCAGCGTGGGGGGAGCTCCCAGTCAGCAATGGATGGACACAGAGAAATTCCTCTCTTTTTGGCAGCAGCTTTTCCAGATTTAACCTCTGGCTCAGCCATCAGCAGCTGGGGCTTCCATTGAAAATCAGTGTAGGGATATGATAGAAAAATCTAATTTTATATTTTTATACATATATATCCCTAATCCTTTAATATATATATTTATATATATAATTTTTATATATAATTTATATGTATCTATTATATATATTACGTATTTTATTATAAATATATAAAATGTATAATATACTATATCTATTTTAAATATATATTTTACATTTTAAAATATTTATATCTATTTCTATTCGGATTTTTATAAAAATCCCAGGTTTTTGCTCCAAACCCATCCCTTTTCCATCAGGACCACCACAGGAAAACCACCATGAGAGATAAATTCAGTTTTCCTCGGCAGAGATTTCTCCCTGTGTAGAATTGCAGGGCCCTGCACGGTGTTATCAGGGCACATTATCCCTGTGGGAAGGCTGGAATTATTTTTGTCAGGTTGTTTCAACCTGTTCATTACCTGGGAGAGAATTTGGGGGAATATTTCTGCTGCTGCTGACAAGAACTCTGGATTTTTGGATGGAAGAAGAGCATCTAAACAAAAGGAATTGTGAGCTAGCATTGCTTTGGTTAAGCAGAGTTGATTTATTTTTGTGAAATGTTTTTATTCCATTTTTGCCTTCAAGTGGAAATGTTTGTTTTCTATTTCCTGATATTTTTCCTCCATCATTTTATCCCATTTTGATACTTAAATACGTATTTGCAACTCTGCTGTGATTTCCACCTGGAATGAGCATTTCATTGGCCTCCTCCTCCTCTCAAGTGCTGTTAAATCACCACAAATTGGAGCCTTGGCCAGGAAAGAGATGAAATCCTTCATCCCAAAGCCTTCCCGAAGAGAAGGAATGTTTCCATTTTTTTAGCAGAGAATTGGTTTCCACCTGCCCTGCAGCTGCAGCAGACACCTCCAGAGATGTTTTGTTTTCAGCGAGAGGGAGGGTGAAGGATGCAAAAATATTCAGCAGTGAGCAGGTGGAATTGATCCGGAGGTGTCGATGCTGCCCTGAGTGAAGAGCTTTGTTTTTCCCTCCTCTCCATCCCTGTCATCCCGACTCCCCTCTCTCCTCAAGGACAAATCCTTTAATTGCAAGCAGGGAACTGGCGTCATCTCCTCATTAGAAACCAACTGCAGCTGAAAACACGCCAGGGAAAAAAGGGAAAAAAACAACCAAACAACAAAAACCAAGGGGTTTAAGGCTGTGATTTAAAATGGGAGCGGGTTCTCCACGAGGTGCTGATGTGGAGACATCTCCCCTTATCAGCATTCCATGAATGGATAAATCTCCCTGAGCAAACAGGGCTGGGAGCTCAAGAAGGAACATTTTCTTGGATTATTTTCTTGGATTGTTTCCTTGGAACTCCCTGAACGGGAGCCTTTGTGCTGCTGAAGGAGTCTCCAGCAGATCCCGGTAATTTGGGAGTTTGGAAGCTCAGCTGGACTGAGAGCAAACAAGGGCTTGGAATTCCTGGGAACAGTCACATATTTATCTCTGTTTACGGTGGGTTTGGGAGTGCCAAACACCTTTATTCCCAAAAAAAACAAATCCAAACAGAGCTGGGCAACCTGGAGAAGGCTTTGCCTGCTCTGGGAGGTGAGCAGGTCAAGATCTGTGTGCCGAGAGTCCTCAAAAACACCTGGTTCCAGGAAAAGCCAGGATTTCTCCTGGGGAATTCTCCCTTCCAGCCTGATCCCGATCTGTTCCTCCCTGCAGGAGGTGTCAGCACAGGAATTTCACCTGGAATGTCGAGCTGGGGTGGTTATTCCAACCTGGAGAGTGAGGATGTGCCAGAATTCCATCGGTGAGGAGAAGATGTTTGGTGGGAAGCAGCCTGAGGGGCGCAGGGGAAGAGCTGCTGGAGTTCCTGGGGCTCAGCTCCCATCCCAGAGTGTTTTCCCATTGGAAAGGGATTTTGGGGAGCCATTCCCAAGGTAGAACACCCGGGGGGTGCCATTCCTCTTGTTCACCCCCCATTCCAACGCTCTGTCCTGCAGGGATTTAAAGTTTTCCTTGAAATTTTAAAATATTTGATACATCTGCCTAAATGTTTTTCCTGTCTTTTTTTTTTCCATGTGGACGAGCTGGGAATGTTTCCCTGGAGAAGGGAAGGATTCAGGCAGAGCTCAGAGCCCCTTGCAGGGCCTGAAGGGCTCCAGGAGAGCTGGAGAGGGACTGGGGACAAGGGCTGGAGGGACAGGACCCAGGGAATGGCTCCCACTGCCAGAGGGCAGGGATGGGTGGGAGATTGGGAACTGGGAATTCCTGGCTGGGCTGGAATTCCCAGAGCAGCTGTAGCTGCCCTGGATTTCTGGAAGTGTCCAAGGCCAGGTTGGAGCAATTTGGGACAGTGGAAGGTGTCCCTGCCATGGCAGGGCTGGATTGGGGTGAGTTTTAAGCTCCTTTCCAACCCAAACCATTCCATGATCCCATGATCCCATGAAAGTTTTGTTTCTCCTGGCTGTGTAGGCTACAGGAGAATATTTAATGCAATTGGATAAAAATCCTTTTATAGTAATAAAACCAAAATAGGAATCAGGATTGAAACATGGGAATAGTGGCGTTATTTGGGATGGCTTTTGGTGCACATCAAGACAACATTATTATTATTAATTTATTAACATCTTCTTCATCTTCTTCATCTCCTGACAACCCCAGGGGTGTTTGGGGCTGAGCAATTTTGGATATTTCTCGTTGCCATTAAACAGCGTCGGTCCCAAAAGTGGCAAGAATTATTCAGAAAATCAGTCTCAAGCCAAGGAGGACAAGTTGAATGTGGAATTATTTCATTCTCACCCAAATTTTATATAAAGGCAGCAAAGCTGAGTGGGTTTGCTCTACTTGGGGCTGTGTAAAGGCTCTTTTTTATCCTTCCTGGCCCAGCTTGGATGGTTTATTCCAGGGAAAAATGTGATTTTAGCAATGTTTTGGCTCAGGCTGTGACACCCCTTTTCCTCACACTCCCGTTTCCAGCTCACCAGGAGCAGGCAGCAATTTTTCTGAGGAAGTTCAGCTCTGTTCCCACATCCTTCTCCACTCCTCCTGCTCCAGTTAATTAAGGATTGATTAGCTGTGATGTCTTTGCTTGTCCCGGAAGCCGTGGCTGGACATGGAGCAACTGCCACCGTGGGAGGTCCCACCACGGGGTGGCCTTTTCCATGAGGACCCCCCAGGCTTCCCCTGCAGTTTGGAATATTTTGGGAGGTCTGTGAACCTCAGCCAGAGCAGCCCCGAGCTCCTTCATCCTTTAGCCACGGGATAAAATGTGGGAAAAGAAGAGAAATAAAGGCCCTCTTTGGGATTTGTGGGTCAGAGGAGCCTCATCTTCCCAGGAAAACCACAAAACTCGTTTGCCAATGGGATTTTCCAGAAGTGGAAGGGATGAACTCTATGGTTCTCTCACCCAGGTGGAGAGTGGGAAAGGTTGTCTGGTAAATTTAGCTTAAATTTGGGCTAAAAACCTCTATTTTAGAGCAAAATCCAGGCCAAAATCACAGGAGAATTGAGCCAGGGTCTCATGATTGAGGGAAAATGTCAGCAGAACGTGCCCAGATCCCAAATCCAGCCATCAGATTTTGTTATTCCTGCTCCCAACCCTCCTCAGGAGGGATTCCCTTGCGTCCATCCCTCCAAAATCCCAGAGCCCCCTCCCAGCAAAGGATTTCCTCGGGAATGGGCGGCCAGGAAATCAAATCCCTAAAAATGTCAGGCTTTAGGATGTTGTGGGAGGGAGCTGCTGACCTTTCCCGGGAGCCCAGGCTCAATCCAGGATTTAGGGAAGTTTCAAAGCAAAGCTCCAGCTCCGGGACGGATCATTTTTAATCCACTGGGGTCGTCGGGAGACAAATGGAAAAGAGAAATGGGAAAAGAGGGATTAGAGCCCTGTTTGTCAGGGGCAGAGGGGTTTATCAGCCCTTCCCAGCTGAGCCAGGCTTAGATTAAAAATGATCTGAGGGAACAGGGACTCGCTGCAGCCAGGATCCCCTTCCAGGCTCGTGACAAAGAGCATCTCCACCAGGGAGCAGCTGCAAAGGGCTTCCTGTAAATGAAGGGCCTGGCCACCCCCAGAATGGGAATTAAGGAAGGAAAGTTAAATATAATAAATACTTACTAATTTTAGTAAATTATATATTTCCTATATATATAATATATAATATACAATATATAACACATAATATATAATATATAAATATAATATATAATATATAATATATATTATATAAAATATATATTTTATAATAATACAATATATTTAAATATACGTTTTAGTAATATCTTTAATAATTTATCATAAAATAAAAGCTAAATTATAATACTAAATAATATTTAATAATGTATTTAATATAATATATTTCATAATTTGGCAATAGATTTAATAATTTAGTAATGCATTTACCAAATATTATAAATATTTGCTAAAATAATTATTAAGGACGGAAATTTGAAAAAGGAAATTGCAAATCCATTGCATTTCCCTAATCTCACATTCCCCTAACAGGGCACTTTCCTTGGCACCTCGGAGCTTTTCCAGCCTCACCGGCCACTGCAGCCTTTTCCAAGATTATTTTCTTTTACTTTCCCAAGAAAAATCAGGAACTGGGGCTTGAGCGCTTTTTTGGCTCAGTTTTGGAAGAGCAGAGCACTCCCAGCTCTCTGCATTCCCTGGATTTGGAGCCGTCCAAAGGGACACCAAAACCTGAGGGCTCTAAGGAATGACAGATTCATGGCTTGCACTCTCAACCCCCGAAGATTTTTCCAGCCCAAGACAATCAGCAAAGAGAAAGATGTCAAAACGCAGTGAAAATAAAACTGCAAGAGAAGAGGAACCTACACTCCTTTTTTCCCACCTATTTAGGGAATTTTTGGAGTCCACTGACTCTAATCCCTGTTTTGCCAAGGGATTATAGGTTGGGATGCTCCTGGTTTATAAATCTGGGTTTTGTTGCACCCGCCCCAGGGGTTAAGGGACCCTATTAATGACTGCTCCTGGGGCTGCAGCCCTGCCCTGCTCCTTTCAGCATTCCAGGAGGAAAAGTTGCCCTTTCCAACATTATTTGCTTTTATTTTCGGATGACGCATCCCTAATAAAAACCAGAAATTGGGGATTGAGCAGGTTTTTTTGCTCAAAATTTAAGCGATCCTTCACCTTCCTTTGCCCCACAGCACTTTGTCCTCAGGGGAATTGTTCCCACCTGGAAGAACTTTGTCCTCAGGGGAATTGTTCCCACCTGGAAGAACTTTGTCCTCAGGGGAATTGTTCCCAGGTGGAAGAACTTTGTCCTCAGGGGAAATTCCCTCATTGGATGAATGGAGCTGGTGCCTGGAATGGGATCACCTGGCCAGGGGAGCAAGAAATCCCTGAGGGCTTGGCAAGAGCTGGAGGTAAATTATGAGCCCACAGCCCATAATATTCCCTCCCAGCTGGCAGGAATTGTTGTTTATTTTCCCTGAGTGCAGGCTGGGGGGAATATTTCTTGATTGATTTTGTTTATTTATTGGTGTTTTTATTACTGGCACACAAATCCTGCTCCTGGAGGGATCTGATGGCCCCACAGCTATTCCTATTCCTATTCCTATTCCTATTCCTATTCCTATTCCTATTCCTATTCCTATTCCTATTCCTATTCCTATTCCTATTCCTATTCCTATTCCTATTCCTGCCCCATTCCCACTCTCCTCCAAAAGGATCTGGTTTGGGGCACCCTGGGGTAGTGGAAGGTGTCCCTGCCCATGGAATGGGGTGGGTTTGGTCCCTTCCACCCCAAACCAGTCTGGGATTCTGGGAAGGTGGGATGGCAGAGGAGCCATGAGGAATATGGGGTTTATTGCACTTCATCCCACAATTTCTGCCTCCAAACCTGGGCTGTGACGGGGTTTAGGACATCAGGAAAATCCTTTAGGCTCACTCGGGCTTCTCCTCCTTCATGATCCACCAGATTCACATTCCTTTGGGAATACTCAGCAAGGTTTCTGCTTTACAGCCCCAATTTTCCACAAAATCAGGGCACTGAGGATCCCCCACGGAAAGCAGAAAACCCTGGACAGGCCCAGCCCAGCTGCTGTGGGATATTTCCCAGGGCAGGTGTTGCTTTTCCCAGGTGGCTGCCCCAAGAATGGCTCATTTCCCTCAACCTCAGGGAAAAAAATCCCGGTGTTTGTTCCCATGAAAAACAACAAAGCCAACAGTGGGACGGGGCTGTGGGATCCCATCGCACCACTCAGGACCAAAACCCATCCAGGCTTGGGATCTGCTGCTCCCATCTCCATGAGGAAACTTGCTTGGCTTTGCAAAAAGAGTGGGAAGTGGCCAAAAAAGTGGAATATTTGTGCAGCCCTGTTCCCATCTCCTCTGCTGGAAGCAGCCCGGGCCTGAAGGGATTTTCTTGGCAGGCTCTGGATTGCACCAGGCAGGATTTAGAAATTCTGGGATATCAGAGCCTGCACAGGATCTGCAAACAAAGATTCGATTGTCCGTGTTTATCTAGGATGATTTATAAAGCTTCACTGGGAGCTGCAGGAAGGAAAATATTTGGGTTTTTGATCTGGGATCTTCCCTCTCTTTCTTGTGAGGGAAAAAATGTCACAGGGCTGGATCTGGCTGGGGGAAGGAAGGATCTGAGCCCCTTCCAGGGACACAGGTGGGGGAGTCCCCAGCCTTCTGTGATTAATGAGGAGATTTTAGGAGAAAATCCTTCCCTGGGAAGGTGGGGAGGAATGGAATTCCCAGAGAAGCCATGGCTGTCCCATCCCTGGAAGTGCCCAAGGCTAGGTTGGATGGGGTTTGGAGCACTCTGGGACAATGGAATTGTCCCTGCCCAGAGGGGTGGAACAGGATAATCCTTGATGTCCTTCCCACCCCAAACCATTTGGGATTCTGGAATTCTGTGAGAGCTCCCAATGGCCTCATCCCTGGAGCAGCCAGCACATCCAGGCGGGCAGGAGGATGGGATTGTGCACAGGGATTGTGGATGTGCTTGGCAAAATGGGAATGCTCTCCTTTTTCTCCCAGGAATGAGAAATTGGATGTCCCACTGCCAGGCCTGGCGTGCCTTTGAAGTCCCAGCCCTGGCAGCTGCCCCACAACTCTCTTGGGAACAGGGATTGATTTTTTGGGATGTCGAGTGCAGCTCTGCGAGTGGGATTGGATGATCCTTGAGGATCCCTTCCAACTCCAAGTATTCTGCGATCCCAGTGTGAATTTGGGGGTCTCTGCACACCTGGGTGGCTCTGGCAAACAATAGAACGTGGCCCGAAAGCTGGAAAACCTCACAGGAAAGGAAATGACAGCATTCCCACCATGGAGGCTTAAAATAACTCCTGGCAGCAAACATCCTGGAGTGGCTGCACCTGGAAGAACTTTGTCCTCAGGGGAATTGTTCCCAGGTGGAAGAACTTTGTCCTCAGGGGAATTGTTCCCACCTGGAAGAACTTTGTCCTCAGGGGAAATTCCCTCATTGGATGAATGGAGCTGGTGCCTGGAATGGGATCCCCTGGCCAGGGGAGCAAGAAATCCCTGAGGTCTTGGCAAGAGCTGGAGGAAAATTATGAGCCCACAGCCCATAATATTCCCTCCCAGCTGGCAGGAATTGTTGTTTATTTTCCCTGAGTACAGGCTGGGGGGAATATTTCTTGATTGATTTTATTTATTTATTGGTGTTTTTATTACTGGCACACAAATCCTGCTCCTGGAGGGATCTGATGGCCCCACAGCTATTCCTATTCCTATTCCTATTCCTATTCCTATTCCTATTCCTATTCCTATTCCTATTCCTATTCCCACTCACCTTCCACTGGTTTACACCTGGAAAAGCAGAGGGCAGACGTTAATTAGGGAATGGGTTATTAGTGGCAAGGAGCTGTTGAGGAATGGGGATGGAAACACTTCCAGCAGTCCCAGGGCTTTGCATCCAGCCAGGAATTCCAGGGAGACCTGGAGATTTGCCCATGGAAAAGTGATGGCACCCCCAGTGATGCTTCCAGGCAGTCCTTGCTGCTTTCCCTCTCTTCCTTGGGATTTATTCCCACCTGGAGAGAGCCTTTCCCATCCTTCTGTATCCGTGTGCTGGTGGGAATTAATCAGCACTGGGAATTAATCTAAAGCAGTCTGCAAATTAATTAGCTGAGTTCCTTAATCCTGCTTGAATCCCTGTGCTCTGTTGGAATTCCAGGGATGTGCCTCTTGCTGCAGCACAGGTGAAATCTGGGGAGTGACGGATGAAAGAGCAGCTCCTGTGGGATCTCGGCTTCCCAAATTCCCATAGAACAGGTTCTAAATCCCTGTGCCAACCTTTAGAGCCCACCTGGCTCCTTTGGAATTCCAGGAATGTCCCTCTGGCTGCTCAACCCTGGCTGCAGCACAGGTGAAATGCAGGAGGTGATGCAGGAACCACATGCCTGGGATTTGTGCTGGTGCGAGTCTCTGCTTCCCAAATTCCTATAAAACAGGTTCTGAATCCCTGTGCCAGCCTTCAGAGCCCACCTGGCTGGGCTTTTCCGAGGTTTTTGCTGATCCTAGGAAGGCAGAATGATGAGGGTTCTGCTCCTCCACCAGCGTGGTCACTTTATTTAAGGTGACCTCTGACTCCACATAGCAGAGAAAATACATGGAAAACCTCCTTTTCCCGGCGATTCTGGTTTATACCTCCTGGTTTATCGAGCTGTATTTTAACTCCACTTTTCCTCCCCTTTTATTTGCCCAGCTATTGTGTTGGTTTATTGTGGGATTATTTTCCATGTGAATTCAATTCTGCCCGGAGGCTTTTCCTCGTCCAGGTATTCCTGTGGCTGTGCCCTGAGGGAAAACTCCCTGCACAAACAAGGATTGATTTATTTAACAGTATTTACCAGATTTGCTGCACTGCACATGTGGGGCTTAAAGATCCTTGAGCTGCCCAATGCTCCTGGTGAGGGAAAATGCTGGAAATTCTGCGCGGCATTCCAAGGTAAGGTGAGGCAGGACCTGATGGGAGTGGGATGCTTAAATAGGACAAGGTGGGAAATATGAGAAGAACCCAGGGGATGGGGATGGATGGGATATTGGGAAGGAATTGCTGGCTGGGCTGGAATTCCCAGAGAAGCTGTGGCTGCCCCTGGATTCCTGGCAGTGCCCAAGCCAGCTTGGAGCAGCCTGGGATGGTGGGAGGTGTCCCATGGATGGGGTGGGATGGGATTTAAGGTCCAGGGGATGACTGGGAACTTAATTCTCACAGAACCCACATGCTTATTCCAAGAACTCCTGGAAAACTGCTCAGCATCTCCCAGCTGTGTTTTACTGAGCTCTGTCCTTACTGAGCCCTGCTTAAACCCTGACTTGGCTTAAGCAGGGATGAAACCCCAACATTTGCAGTGCATCAGTGATGTCACCAAGTCTCAGGCCCTAAACTGAGGCTAAGGGGGATGGAATGAGGTTTTTCCCATTTTTTTATCCAGTATTTGCTTAGCTAGGAAGCTGAGCCCCAACCCTCTGGGGTGGGTAAAACCTCACTCAAGATTGCAGTAATTCCAGCTTTATTTATGGCCTGAAACCATCTCCACGAGCTCCTTGTGCCTCTATCCCAGAACCACAAATTCAAATTAAAGCTGAGAGTGTTGCCCAGCTCCTCCTGCCTCCCTCAGCACCTGGAGAAATCTCCGCAGGTGGCTGAAACCCTGAGTTTTCTCCCCACATATTGGGCTTTTAAAAATTTAGTTACTGTTGCACTTCTGTGAATTTAATGGGATGATGCTGAGCCCTGGGAAATCCAGCATGGGAATGTGCCTCTGCTCCAGGGAATCTCTGCTCCCACCTGTACCTGCCACAGCTTTTTCCCTGAAAAAGCCTTCCCACAAATGGCTGGACTGTTGAAAACCCAATAAATTCCCAAATCTTTCCCATATGCTCAGTGTTGTTGGTATCACGATTCTCATTTCATCTCCAGTGTGGATTTATTAACTCTCCTGCTTAATTACTCCTCAGTGAGGGTGGTTTTCCGAGCTCTCCAGAGGCAAGCAAAGCATTGGGAATGGCCAGCAGCTCTTCCCAGCTGTGCTCCCTGCCTGCTTCCAGATGTGCAAATAAAAGAAATGCTGATGGCAAGGTGCTGTCCTAGCACAGAGGAAATGAAATGAAATGAAATTAAATTAAAAGCACGTCCTGTTTCCCAAACCTCACCCAGGCCCTTCCATCAGCCAGCACCAAAATCAATACTGGCATTTTAAACCTGGCTTAATTTGAAAGACTCAGGGCCGGATAAAAGATGGAAACATTTGTGGAGCCATTTGAGGCTGATTTATTTTAATGAGATGCCTACAAGTGCTCCCTGCATCTCCCGAGGATAGCCAAGTGTCAGGATAATGATGCTGCGTGCACATGGAGATAATTCCTCACTTTAACACCCTCACGGTGGTGAAGGTCCCTGTGGAAGTGTGGCAAGAGGAGAAAACCCCCAGGAATTTGTGAGGCAGGCGAAATCCACGCTGCACCAGGCCTGGATCCCAAATCCCACTCCCGAACCAGGAATTGGAAGCGGGAACGTAAAACCTGGCAGGGAACCACATAAAAATATGGGAATGTCAGGAAGGACAGCCAGAGGAGGAGGTGGAGGCAAGGAATGGGGCAGGAGCCCATGGGGGCACAGGAAAATGAGGATTTGGCACCCAGAGCACCTCAAAACAGGACCTGGAGCAGCTTCAGGGGCTCCCAGCAAACCCTACAGACTGTCACCCTCTTAAATCCCATTTTTTCCCACCTCATCTGCCTGGAAACCCGAGTGTGGGGGGAAAAAAGCTGCTGTAATTCTATCCCGTGATTATTTCAAGCGCTCTCAATAAATTATTTATTTATTTAATATATTATTTATTATCAATGATATATTCATATAGTGCATCAATATAAATTGTAAATGTGAATATAAATATGAAAAATGTAGGTATAAAAAATATTTAAATAGACTTTAAAGTGGGGTTTTTTTTGTTTTATTTGGTTATAGGGAGGGGTTTAAAAATAAATAATATAAATATTATAAGAATATAAATCTAAATATAGAAATATATAATAAATTTATAAATATATTGTATAAAGATATATAAAATATATATAATATATAATATATAAGTTATAACATATAATATATAATATAGAATATATTTTTTATATTACATATTATGTATAATATAATTAATTAATTACTAAATAAATATTAATAAATTAATGATATTAATTTATAAAATATACAGAAAATACATATAATATATAAAAATATATTTTATATACTATATACAAAATATATTTTATATTTAATAAATATAAATTTAATAAAAATATAAAGATATATTTATAAATACATATTTATATCTGTATGCCTAATATTTATATATTGATAAATATTATTTATATTATATAAAATATAAGTAATATTAAAATATATATAAATATAGACATATATAATTAATTAATAATCAATATTTGTATTATTAATAGTATTATTATTTATTATATTTATAAAATACATTTATATGTCATCTATAACATAATATTATAAATATATTTTATTGCAAATTATTTCCTGCATGGATTTTTATCTTCTGGAAGCTCCTGGTGGCGAATTCAAAGCCTGAGGAAGAAGAATCCCCGTCCTTCCCAGGCCAGCAGTGGATGCAGCCCTGCTGGATCTCACAGTGTTCCAAACCAGGAAATTCCTGCAGGAAAAAGGATGGGAAAGGGTGAGAAAAGGATGGGAAAGGAGGAGAAGATTATGGGAAAGGATGAGGAAAAGGATGGGAAAGGATGAGGAAAAGGATGGGAAAGGATGAGAAAAGGATGGAAAAAGGATGGGATTATGATGGGCAAGGATGAGAAAAGGATGGGAAAGGATGAGAAAAGGATGGGAAAGGATGGGGAAAGAATGGAAAAGGATGGGAAAAGGATGGAATTGCTGCATCCAAAGGGAAAAGTCAGCCCAGTGGCTCCAGGCACTCCAGCTCCAACCCACCACTGAGCCATCCCTCCCTTTCCATGGATGTCTCCCCAAAATCATGGCCAAAGAAGGCAATTAGGCCCCCACGATTCCTCTAATTGCCTGGATTTTTTCCAGCTCGCTCTCCCCACTTTTCCAGAGGGGATTTCCCAGCCGTTTTCCAGCATCCTGCCCCTTCCCAGCTCTGACAGCTCCCTCCCCACCAGGAGCCCCCGGGATAAATCGCCGAGCTCCAGGTGACAGATGCTGCAATCAACCTGCTCCTAATTAGCCGAGAGCAGGACGCGCTCATTCAGAAAATGTGGATGTTCCCAGCAGGACGAACGTGCTGCCTTTAATCCCAGGATTAAATTTCGGGCTCTGAGCCAGGCTTTAATAGCAGCAGCCTGGGATGACACCGGAGGTTGGAGCGGGATCATTCCCGGCGCACCTGAGGATGCTCAGGTGGCTCCACACGGACAAGGCTCTGGAAGCACCTGGAAAAAAGCAGGATAACACCAAAATCCTGATCCCACCGTGGCCTCTGGAAGCCCCAAAATCAGGGATGGAAGCAGCACATTCCCACCTTCCAAGGCTTTGTGACCGAGGTTAAAACCTGCTGGAAAAAAATCCTCATTTTTAGCTCTGTTAACCCAGCCCGGGAAAGGTACTGGAAGTGGAGCAAGGGGAGGATGGGAAAAAAATGGGAATTTCCACTCTCTCCCATGGTGCCAGGGAGAAAAGAACCTCTTTTCCTAAAGCCTGGCTTTATTGGGATTTTAATGAGCATTTCAGGCCCATTCTCTGCCTGTCTTTGAGGCTGTACAGTTGTCAGGGCATCAAATATTCCAGGCAGCTCATTTGAACGGAATTTCGGGATTTTTTAACATATTTTTCCAAAGGAGACTTTCATGATCAGAGTTTAGCATCTCTTTCAAAGAGCTGGGACTTTGGTGACTCCTGGCTGTTTTTCCTGCCGGCACAATTCCTCCGGATTTTAGCCTGGAACATCAAAAACGCTCGTGGCACCACAGAAAATACAATTTATTATTAGAGAAGGCAGCAATTCAGGGTGTAAATTTATGAAAAATGAAATTATCCTGGAATGTTTAACATTCCAGTTCCAAATCCATGGCAAATGCTCTCTGAAATTCCCTTCCCTGCCTGGGTAAGGTGGGGGCAGCCAGGGAAGAGTGACCTTGGGAAATATTGGGGGTTTTTGGAGGGATTTTTTCTGCAGCGTGTTTGGGAATGGTTTTGAGGATTTTTTCCCCACCGTGGGGTTTGGGCTGCACTGCCTGCCTAACTCAAATTCCCTGCTCTTTCCTCGTAGTTCCAAAGCTGGAGTGCACGGAAAAGGAGTATCCCAAATCCATCTGGTACTATTCTGGTACTAAAAAATCAAATTAAATTTATAATTTAGGGCTTATTCATGGGTGAAAAATGAAGTTTTGAGGGAAGCCTTCACCTGGGAATTCGCCCAGGAAATGGGGAGCAGGGAGAGCAGGAGCTGTGGGATAATTCCTGGATGCCCAGGGAAAACAGGGCATCCTGGCACAGCTGGGAATCCTTGGCCAGACCTTGGGAAGGAGAAGGAATTTGGGACAGGAGGGAAAGGGTGGGCTCCAAATCCCTGTGGCAAATTCCACCTGGGGCCTTCCAAGCCTGAATTTGGGGAATTACAAAAGGAATTATTGGGAGAAGAAACCATCTCCCTGGACAAATCCACCCTTCCACTGTTCCAGCTTGCTCCAAACCTGGCGTTGGACACTTCCAAGGATCTCCTTTTTTTGGGATAAAGCCACAGTGGATGCTCACCTGCCATCTCAGCTTGTGTGCAATTAGAGGGAAGGGGAAAAGGATCTGCTTTCCCAAATGGAAACCCGTTCCTAATTAGAGGTGCCCTGGAAACATGGAATTCCCAGCGCCGCTTCTCGATGTTTATTGATTAACAATTATTATGGGAAAACACGAGCTCCCCTCCATAAATCTTTTGACAGCAGCTGTCCATCAGAAATAATGATCCTTTTAAAACTCATGAATAAATAATAATGCAAATCCACCCCGCTTCCCATCCCAGCCTCTGGAATGAGATGCACTTATTTGAAATAATGACTCTGCAACGCTTCCATAATGAGCTGTTCCGTGTGTAATTCTCCCGACTTTTCCTTTCTTTCCTGGCCTCGGGGTTCTTCCTTTTTCACGTGAAAACATTCCATGCCTTCAGATCCTTCTATCCCACATGCCTGTGACAGTTTTTTCCAGTGGGTTAAGGAGATGAGGGGTGATTTTTCCATGGATTCACGGCACCATGGGCATTAATGTTAAGTTTCATTCATGCTCTCCTTGGCTTTTTGGGGAGCATTTTTTTTGAAAACAGCAAGAAAGAGGGATGAGATCCCCCTGATCCTCCTTTTCTCCAGGCTGAGCCCTCCCAGCTCCTTCCAGCCCCTTTGGTGAGCGGGAAAAGGGATCCAAGGAACCAAGGGAGAGGCGGGGGGAAGTGACTTCAGCAAATATAGGCTCAATTTGTATTTTCCTCATATGGGCTCTGATGTTAAAGGAAATATCCTCGGATTTCTCTTTCAGCCGAGTAATTTGGGATAATTTGAAATATCTTTTTGGAGATGGCTGTTAACAACTGCAATTCTTCTCCTGGCTTTCAAGTGAGCAGTGAGTGTTCCTAATGTCAGCCAAGGAAATCACATCCCCAGCAGCATTTGGAAAATAGCTCGGGAGAACAATTTGTGTCGATGATTTCTTGCCATTTTTCCCTTCCCCCCCCCCCCCCCACCCTCAATTTTTCAATCGGAGCCTTCTCCACAACGTTATTACATGGAATTTAAACACCATGAGGAATTCACCCCAGAGGAATTGTAGGAAGGCTGCAATCAAGGACTTTGCTGTATTTTGGAGTTAGAATATTTTTTTTCCCATGTTTTTTATTTGATATTTGCAGTGGTTTTGATGGCTGGGTGATAAGGGGGTACCAGCTCTCCCTCCTCGCTGTATGTCCCAACTGTGCCCAGCTGAAATCCCAGTTTCCACCTCCAAATATACCAATTACTCCATTTAAATACGTAAAAAGATGGAAGGAGACACGGAATTGTTTGAAGGTTCATGACTGGAGAGATTTGCAATTTAAAAAAGGACCAAAAAAAAAGAGAGGAAAAGCAGCCAGAGCCATTCCATGACCGGGCTGGGGCTGATTTTTCCAATCTCTGCTCATTATGGAGTGGTTCCCTATGCAGGGAATTGCAGGTGGGTTTGGAAAGGATGCTCCAGAGGGGGAAGGAGCAAGAGAAGGAGGAGGAGGAGGAAGTTGAGAAGGAGGAAGAAAAGGAGAAAAAGGAAAAAGGAGAAAAAGGAGAAGGGAACTCCCAGATATGTCTGTGCAGTGAGGGGTCTCCTTCTCCTCCCCCAGCATGAAGGTTCACAACTGGAGAGATTTGCAATTTTAAAAAGGACCAAAAAAAAAGAGAAGAAAAGCAGCCAGAGCCATTCCATGACTAGGCTGGGGGTGATTTTTCCAATCTCTGCTCATTATGGAGCATTCCCTATGCAGGGATGAGTCCAAGCTTAGTTCCCAAATCCCTCTTCACCAAATAACAGCCCAGCTTCCCTTCCACGTGAGGACATGGAATCCTCAGAGGAGGAAATCAAAGGCAGGTCCCCAGCAAGGGCTGGGTTTGTGGCAGTCCCTGGGGCAGCCTGAATCTCCCTGGTGCCTCATGGTGCCAATTCCCAGGTGGATGCATCCAGAGGGGGATTCAGCCCCTCTGAGGGCTGGGGAGAGCTCTGGGAATTGTGCTGGGGGAGGAGGGAGACTCCTCACTGCTCAGATATCTTTGGGAGCTCCTTTCTCCTCCTTTTCCTCCTCCTCCTCCTCCTCCTCCTCCTCCCTTTCCTCCTTCTCAACTTCCTCCTTTTCCTCCTCTTCTTTCTCCCCTTCCTCCTCTTCTTCCTCCTCCTTCTCTTTTTCTCCTTCCCCCTCTGGAGCATCCTTTCCAAGCCCACCTCCAAATCCATGAGATTTTGCAGCCCCAATCCTCCAGTCACCAGCCAAAAGCCACAGGGAAGAAAAAGCCCTCTGTAAAGAGGAAAAGGAGCCAAAAAAATGGCATTAACCTCTGAGAGGTGGAAACCCAGGATCCAGGGAGAGGAAAAAACATTCAGGACGTTACCAGCAGAGTTCCCTCCTTGTTGTTTTAATCAAGGCTTTATCCAAGCCAGATTTCCTTCCTGAGGTCTCTTCATTGCTGTTGCTCCCACAGATCCCAAAATCCCAGGATCATGGGATTGTCCTGATTCCACATTGTCCTGCTCAGGCATCTCCTGCCTTCTCCCAGCTCTGCACAGGATCCTGAGAGAGCTGAGGAGACAGGAGCTCATCCAGCTGAGGTTGGTCAGACCAGCATCCAAATTTTCAGAGCATTCCTTGGATTTGGGTCATTCTGTCCTGTGTGAATTTCTTTGAGCCTGTTGTTGGGGGTATCTGGGACCATCCATGCAGCAAAGGGAGTGACATGGAGCCTGAATCCCCACAGAAATCAATCCTGGATGCGGAAAGCAAAACTGAACTGCTCTGGTGGGAAAACAGGAAGTGCTGGCAGCAATTTTCCAGCTGGGATGATCCCAAGAATTGGTCCCGAGGCAGAGCTGGAGTGGGAGTGGGGAGTGAGCAGGGCTCTCCCAAGTGAAGGATTTCCAGGAGACATGTCCCACTGCACATCCCCAGTCCACTGGAACATTGGCTCGGAGGGAAATGGGGAGCTGGATGTTTTCCTCCAGCAGCATCCAGAGGGATGGGAAGATGGGAAGTCTGGCAGCAATTTTCCAGCTGGGATATCCCAGCACTGGTTCCGAGGCAGAGCTGGAGTGGGAGTGGGGAGCCAGCAGGGTTTTCCCAATAGGAAGGTTTGCAGCAGAGCTATCCCACTGCTCATTCCCATTCCAGAGGGAAATGAGGAGCTGGATGTTTTCCTCCAGCAGTATCCAGAGGGGTGGGAAGGAGCCGGAGTGTCCTGGTACCACACCACAAAAATTCCCTTTCCCAGAGCCCGAGCCCCACGCCTGGCACTCCCCAAGAGCTTCCAGCCTTCCCAGGCCACCCAAAGTAAATCCTCCAAGCTGCCTTCTCCAAGAGCATTCCTCTCCTTATTGCTTGCACATGGGTCCTGCTGGAGAGCTTCCTCCCAGCCTGGGGAACGAGGCTTTTCCAGCAAATCCCAAAACTCCTGCTTTTATAACCACAATCTGAAGTGCTCCGTCAACGCTGGGAATCATTTCAGGAGTCTGGCAGGGCTCACCCACTTCAGCTGCCTCACAGCAGGCCAAGGAAAATAAATCACTTTTTATGGCAAAGGGAATTTCCCTAAAAGCCATAACCCGGAAAGCAACAATGGGGTATTTTTTTGGAATATTTTAAACCCACTCCCCTCAAAAGAACAGGGAATTACAAAGGGCTCTTCTGATCCATAGGGATGCATAAATGGGAGCTGACATTAATCTCCTCCTGCCCGGACCTCTATAATGGGACACTTTACAAGCCGGGAAAAATTTCGGCTAAAAAGGATTTTCTGAGGAGAAAGAAGAATAAAAATCCACCAAACTTGGGCTGAAAGAGTGTGAATCCGGTTGTTGAGGATCAAAGGGAATTCATGAGACATGACTCCAGCTTTCTGGGGTCTTTGCTTAAGGACCGGGACCCTGGATGGCCATGGGATGGTGGGAATGAGGAAGCAAAGGGCTCTGCATGGGATAGGGAGCAATTCCCGCTCCATGACTCATTCCTTAAAGGAATAAATGGATCTGTGTGCTCTCCAAATTACTCTTTTTCCACCCAGGGAAATGAGCCTTGTGCCAGGAAATCCCTGCAGAGAGGGTCAGAGCATCCCTTGCCATGCAGGAGCTCTGTCTGGAGTGACCCAGGAGCATCGCAGGGATCCAGGAAAATCCAGACCTCCCCCATGGATGGGACACCGGGATCCCTCACAATCCCTGGGATGTAGCTCCCAGCAGGGAAAGCCCCTCCCTGTGCCCCAGTCCATCCCAGCCCTTGGCTTTGTGCTTCTCCCAGGTCTCTTGGAATTAAGGATTTGTTGGAGCTTCCACAAAATTGAGATTTCCTCACATGGAATGGGGGAAATGATTCAGGTGAAGGGACATGGGGAGAATCCCTCCAATAAATCACATTTATACATCTGGTAAATGCTCACCTTGCAAAGGTGCAGGATGAATCCCAGCCACTGCTACAGAGAAATCCTGGGAATTGAACTTCTCATGGATCATCCTGGGCTTGCAAATTACCCTGCAGAGCCTGTGGTGATTCCTGGATGAATTCCATGGGCTGCTGCTCAGAAGTCAGTTCAGCTGCTGAAGTTTCCTTTGGATGCTCCAGGCTGTGCCTGCCTTTCCAGGGATTCTTTGGGATGGGAAGCAGCCAACACCAACTGTCCTGGACACCACAGGTGGCTCTGGGCATGGCCTTCCTTAGGCCTCCCAAAAGTTTTCCAGGGAAATTGAAGCAGGGACAGAGTTTTGGGGCTTCATCCATTTGCTCCAGGGTTGTTTGGGAGGGAAATCCTTATGGAGTGGGGTGCCAAGAGCAAACCCTCCACGAGGGATTATGTGGATAAAAGGACTGGGATCATTTATGGGTGGAGGGAAGGGAAGTGGTTTAAAGTCCAGATCCTGCTCCCAGAAAATCCATTGTCACAGGACGTGTCTCCAGTGGATCCTGCTCAGGTCATGGGGCTGGAGGCTGGGATCTGTCCCACCAGGAATGCAAAGCTTCATCCCGAAGTTTTTGAATCAGTTCTTATAAAAATTACAGAGAAGTGCTGAAAGTTGGCTGTTTATCCATGGAAATGCTCCAGGAATGTGGCTGGTCCAAGAGCTGGAGAGGTGCCACAGCTGGAGCCAGGGCTTGGAGCAGTGAAGTGCCCAAAAATCCCAGCTCCGGGTTTTATAGGCATAACGGATGGAGCCGCAGGTTTAGGAGAGCAGGAGGAGTATTTTCCCAAATCCCAAGGACAAATTATCCCGTGTGCACTGGTGGGACCCCCAGCATCATTCCAAGGTCTGAAGGATGCCTGGGAACACTTTGGTCCAACTTAATCAAACATCTGCCTGTTGGGTGACCCTTAAGGTCCAGCCCAAACCATTCCATTATTCGTTTTCCATGGAGAGGGAAGGTAGCAGCAGAGAAGAGGTCTGGGACTTGGGCAGCTCAACCAGAACATCAGCTCCATGTTAATGTTCCCCAAAATCATCCAGATCCAAGGAATGAGCTGATTTTTTAATCATGATGAACATCCGAGATAAATAAATAACCCCATAATAATTTCAGGCGCCATTAGGAATAATGGATAAACCTCAGGGTTTGCCAAGTGGAAAATAACAATCTTGATAAAGGGGGGGAAACAATTAAAAGTAATTTTCAACAGCACAAAGTGAATTTGGCGGCAGAAAAAGCCACGCAGAGTTTAAAGAAATTCCAGAGGAAGGTCTTTTGTTAATAAATTACTTCAGATGGGGTTATCCAGCTCTTTTACTCCAGGCTGTTTGTTGTTATGTCTAAAAGCATGGATTTAGGAATCATGGAATCAGGATATTCTATCCCACTTCCCAAAAATGCCAAATCCCACAGGTCAATGCTTGGACAGGGAAAATGAGGGGGGTCCCAGCAGTTTCTCCCTCTGGTTTATGAGCAGCCACTTCCCTGGCTTCCCTAATTCCAAATGCACTCGGAGTGGGGATGTTCCAGGGGGGGTTTATTATAATTAAACTATCTGCTTGTGGCCAAGGGCTCTGGGAGAATTAGTTCTGATAAAACAGGAAAAAATCTGCCCAGCTTGTGGTAAAAAACCATCTCCACACCAAGGGGCTCCACTGAAGTCTGGAGATGTGTGGGTAGCTCCCATTTAATTCCACATCCCAGCTTTTTTCCCAATTACCTTGCACTAAGCTCTAATTGAGATCTGGAATTAAAATCAAATAGGATGGAGGAGATTTAGTTGGGAAGGCCAATCAGAAATTCATTAAAAACTTCCCATCACGCACAGGATCCTTTCCATCCCACATGGATCCATTCTTCTGGCTACTGCTCTGAAGTGAGAACTGTCATTCCCTCATCAATCCAGCTCTGCTCAGGTATTCCAAAAGAAAAGAAAGCACTGTTGCAAGGCTTTTTCCCATTTTCCAAGGATCAGAGCTCTGCTGGAGATGCTGCTCCTCCCCACATGCCCAGATCCGTATCCCAGGAGGGCTCCTGGAGCTCCAGGTCAGTAGGAAAAACTCGATTTTCCTGCTGCACCTCCTATTTAATCAGCATCTAAACTCTGAGCACCTTGGCTGCATATTAAAAATGCCGTTCCAGTGAATTTCCATTGGGACAGGATTCCTGGGAATTGCATCCCACCCTGCAGAGCGGGACTGGCTCCACGCGGAGAGAGAGTTGTCCAGGCCCTTTGGCCAGGCTTGTTAGGCCAGGCCCAGCATGGCATGAGCAGAGCTGACCTGCCTCAGCTCCAGCTTGGATCCAGGATAAATCCAGGCTCTTTGGGATGGCAGGGAGCCCATGCTAAGGACCCCCCTTGGATGAGTGCAGCACCAGCAGCACCCTCACCATTTTCCCTGCTCCACCAAGGAGCCACAATTCCAGATTGGATGAGCAGTGAGGACTTCCTGCACCTGTGCCTTGGAGCTAAATCCACAAAATTCGGTTGAACCAAAGGGGCTGGGTGTGAGGAGAAGGAAAAAAACAGCCCCCAGTGCCCCCACCCACAGTGAAGCCACCTCCAGTGATGCTCACGCTGTCCCCAGCTGGAGAGCACTTGGCTTGGTCTGAATTCCAAAGAAATAAATTGGATGCGAGGGGAAGAACAGCTTTCCACCCCTCGTGGGAAAGCAGAAATTCAGGAGTAATGGATGACCTGCTAAAAATATTCCGTGGCAGCAAATTGTGCCTTGTCTGTGTTTGTGTCCCAGCTGCAGGAACGAGGCCTGGAGGCAAATGCTCCCGTTGGGATGGAACGAAGCGATGATAATTAGGAATTATAACTAGATATATTCTATATTTTTAATGTATATAAAATTATATATAATTATAAGCCTTTTCCCCAGTTGTGTGGGAAATTGTTGGGCATTAAAACCTTGGTATGTGGGTTGTGGCTCCAGGAGGATCCCATGGTGGTGCCAAACCACCCGTACCCACCGGAACAGCTGCGAAGAATCCCTGCCTTTCCTCCCCCAGCCCTTCCTGTCACCTCTCAGCCCAGGGATGAAAATTTGGATGGGATTTTTTTTTTCTTTTTTTTTTTTGGGAGCTAAACGGCTCATTTCTACCTACGGGTCCAGAGGCTCATTCCAGGAAGCTGGTTGGATATTCCTGCTGGAAATGCTCACCCAACAGCGCATTTGATAATCATCCACGGGCCCATAGCTCGATACACCCCTGCCCATCTGCCAGCGTGGCAGCGTGCCCGCTTTCCAGATGGTCCTCGTGATTCACAGGGGCAGAGGTGCCAAAAAAAAAGATGGATTTAGATGACACCGTTAGTGCCACCTCTCCCGCCTCCCCTCGGCGGTGACAGCTCCGACAAATCAGCGCCACAGCGACAATGAATCCCTCTTAATAAAAGGCGGGAATTAGGGATGGAAAGACCTATTAGGTCATTTACTCCAGCTCCTTGCCAGCACCTGATCAGCACACTAAGCTTCCCAAATGCGGATATCGCCGTGGAAGAGGCAAAGCCAGGCTGCTCCCAGATATTTGGAGTTGCCAAAAACGTGAGCGGGATTTCGGCTCGTGCCGCGGAGAGCCGCGAGGGCCATATGGGGTGTCAAAATCTATTACAAAAAAGTTCAGCCTCCAGGCAATCTCCAGGAGAGCAGGCCCGTGAGAGACATGGAAAACGTTCCCGTTGAGGAGAGGATCCAAAGGCAACGCTGGAGCGAGAACACGGGACAGGCGACCAGAATTGTTTGGAATGAGTTGGGATAAAGGAGCGCAAAAATATCTGGGGACATGAAAAATGGCTTGGAAAAGGCAGTCAGCTCCATTTTCCCTCTCTTTTTGGCCATCATCCCATATGAGCTCAGTTGGTTGGAGATAAAATGGCCAAAGTTGTGGGATCTATCCCCATCCCAGAGTTGCACTTGATGATCTTTGTGGGTCCCTTCCAACTTGGAATACTCTGTGATTATCTTTTAAGGTAAATATACCAGGGCTCTAAACATCTGCTGTGGCAAATATAAAGCCACCCAATGTCTTACTTCCCAAAACATGTCCTTTCTTTCCCCTTGGATTGGGATAACTTTAACAGTGTCCATTTTAAAGCAATATATTCCATAAATTTTTTTCATAACTTTGCAAACTCTACCCAACCCTGATTTCAAGCCTCTTATCAGTACAAGGGGAGCAGAAAATTGAAGTGCAGCCCAATTGCAAGGTGAATATCCAAAATTCTGCCAAATATTTACTAAAAAAAGGGGAAGAAAGTGGCAGAATAAAAGGGATTTTCCTTAAATGTCGCCCTCAGCCTGGGATAAAGGTATTTAACAATTCCTTGTATGGCAAAAGTAAAGGATGGGTCCTCGCCCAAGCCCTTGGCTTTTCCATGAGCTGGCTGGTTTTTTTTTCCCATTTTTCCCTCTTTCCTTGATTCCCTTATCAATCCCCAAAGCCATGTAAATAACACAGAGAAAAGGCAGCCATTCTATGGGTTTTCCATGATTTTTCCTCTTTCCTTCTCAGTTTCCAGAAACTGTAATCACTCAATTCACCTAATGAGGCAGATCTTCAAGATTTCCTGAAATCCCTTTAGTTCCTCTGTCATTTATGTCCATATTGTACCTGAGATGGGAATGATCTTCCTGGTTCCTGGTAGATGAGGAAATTAATGGAAAACTGATGATTTTCCACTCAACTTTTTGGTAATAGTCCACAGGAGCATTGAAAAAAGTGAGGCTCTCCTGCTGCTTTACTTTTTTCTGGAATTTATACCAGACAGGGGGTTAAAAAAACACTGATTTAATTTTTTTTAACAATTTCTTTGGGAAAGGCTGTGGGAAGACTTTGGAAAAGGGCAATGAGAAGTAGGGACACATTTCGAGGTGAATATTTTAAGTGCTGCCAAATATTTCGCTAAAAAAAAAAAAAAGTTAAATGGCAAATTAAAATGAGTTCTGCCTAAATGTGGCCCTGGAGTTGAGATAAAGGGAGTTAATGAATTTAGGGAAGGATGCAGAAAGACTTTGGAAAGGGATAGCTGCTCTTTCATGCTGTAATTGGCCAAAAATCCTGCATACAAATATCCATGAATTACACAGTTAGGAAGAAACTGCTGTTATTGGGTTGCTGATTTTTTTCCTCTTCACTCAAGGGAAGAGGAGAAATTCCTCGGTTTGCTCCAAACAAATCCCCATTAAAATGAGCAACCGAGAGGCCACGGCTCCGAGGGACCCCCCGCGGGCTCCCGCATCCCTGCCGTGCCCATTCCCGTTGGATGGGGCTGGGAGAGGCACCACTTAGAGAGGATAAAGGTGGCAGCATCTGGCCCGTGAAGAATTTGCTCCTCAACGCTGGGAGGGTCCCCGCCATGACCCCACGGCGAGATGGATCCCGCCAGGAAAACATCAGGACACTTTGCTGCCCACAAGGAAAACACAAATCCATTAAGGAAGGAGGGAAATTGCCCTGTGCCGGTGTTCCCTGGCCTGTGTTTATCCCAGCCACCACCCCTGTGTCCATTTGGGATGCGCACAACGATTATCCTGGAGCTGCTGAAATGAGCAGCGGATGGACCGCGCGGAGTTCCTGCCGCTCCCCTTTGTTTTTGGCGGCTTTTCCCGGGAGCAGAGCTGCCTCTCAGGCAGCCAGGCGTGGGTGCTGAGTGCTCCGTGCTGAATGGGATGCTCCTCTCCTGGTCCTTTCCTATTTTTTCCGCTCTGTCAC
The DNA here is from genome assembly GCF_031753505.1 of Anomalospiza imberbis. Taxonomy (NCBI): domain Eukaryota; kingdom Metazoa; phylum Chordata; class Aves; order Passeriformes; family Viduidae; genus Anomalospiza; species Anomalospiza imberbis. Next base: position 1,921,064 of record NC_089687.1, read on the forward strand.
TCCTGGAAGGGCTTTGATAGGAGATGGCAGCCGGTGATCACTGACAAAAGCCAGGAAGGAGGCTGCTCATTTTGTGTCTTGAAGAAGGGAAAAAGTGAGAGGAGCACCCTCTTTTTCCTGCTTTCATGAGCAATAAGCGGGAATATCAAAGAAAAGGATGGCAGGTTTCTGAAACAGTGGCTGAGAAAGATATTTAAGGACACAATGGAGCATTGGTTTGGAATTGGAAAGAGTCCCTTTGGTTTCAGTGCCCTCCGGGAATCGGGGTTTACAGGAGCAATTAGAATTGTGCTGAGATAAATAAAGATGGAAAAAGGGAAAATGCATCTTTTTTTCCAGTGTGCAAAGTGAGCTTTTCCCAGAAAAAAAAAAAAAAAAAAAAAAAAAAAGCTCTTCTTGTGGAGAAGAGAGAACAGAAGCTTTTTATCCAAAGACCTGAGATGCTTCCTGCTTCCCTTACTTCTCCAAAATGCAACAATATCAGAGTAGAGAGTTTTGGGATGACCATGGACGCTCAGCCCCTTTACACCATTCCATAGGCTATTCCAATGTGTACTTTCTTCCCTATATTTTAATTTCTTTTGCTCCTTCCTCCTAGTCCAAATCTGCCTTCCCAATGGCAGGATCCAGTGGGATCAAAGATTTTTATATTGGAAAGCAGCTCCCGACACCCTCAGTGTGAGTGGATGCAGGGAATATTTCGGAATCCACAGCCGACACCAGTGGGATGATTAAAGGAATGTTGTCCCTTGATCCTCACCTTCAGCCAATATATGGGATGGAAGATGCTTGGAGGTTTTTCCAGTCTCAATGGTTCTGTAATTCCATGCTCTCCAACCTCTCCTGGAATCCATCCCCAGGTTCACCAACCTCTCCATGCGAAATCCAATCAGCTTTAACCAATTCCTGGAGATGCCAAAGGTTTGGGACCAAGCACCCCAAACCCCCCAGGGAATGTAGCATTTCCTGCTGCTGGCCAAAATATTGGATGGGCTTTGCATTTTGGAGGTGAAAAGAGCACCCAGGACACCTGGAAGTGGCATTTCAGGTGGGCACCTGGATTAGCCGGATAAAATCCTCCCCGTTTCATCCCTCTCCTGCCTATTCCTGCCCAAAAACCAGGACAAAGGGAGGTGCCAGCTTTAAAATTCCATTTTGCTCCTGCAAATTCTATTTTTGCAAAACAAGCTTGGTTTTATTTCCGAGCTTTGCTTTTGCTGCTGATCACGAGGTACAGAAATCAAGGAGAAGAGCGTGAAATGAACTTGAGTTGTTTAAAAGAGCTTGATTGATATGAAGAAAAAGCATTTCCCCTTGAATTCACCACATGGAGGGAGCTTTTTGAAATCCACACTCCTCGTCAGGAAAACAAGGAATTATATGTTCATTGAAGCCAGATACAAAGTCTGGGAAATTACTAAAGTTAGAAAAATGCAAATGTTGGATTAGTCTGGAAGCCTGGAATTCAGTTTCATTAACTCTGACATTTCTGCACATCCATTGTGTATTTTCCCAGTTTATTTCTGTGGCTAACTGGGAGCAAAATCCACTTCAGCCTGCGCGGTCCACAGGAAAAGGAGGGATGACAAAGGAAGACACGGATCATGCCCCACATGCCAGGGAATTCCAGGGACAATGCCACCTTCCTGAGCTTCCCAGGGCTTTTCCAGCCCTCCCGAGCCCTCTGCACTCTGCATCCAAGGGGGAATAGCAGGTGGGATGTCCTGTTAGGAATGTGCCAGGTGATGCCACCCTTCCGTTGGCACCGCTGCATCCATGGCAGGCTGTCCCTGCACGGCTGGGCTGACTCAGGCAGGGCGCTGAGATGAAGCCAGATGGCAGCAGCTTTTCCATTCAGGACTCCTGAGTCAGAGCCCATTCCCTGGATCCTTGAGAGAAGATGCTTCTTCCCAGTTTTTTATTTAGCATGGAAGTGCTTCGCTCAGGAATCCACCCCCGGAGCAGCCTCCTATGGTGTTTCTTCCAAGATCTCCTCTCCACGGTTGGGAAAGGAAGAAGCTTTGCTGGCAGCACAGTTTCCAGCTCCCCAGGGACTGGGAAGTGCACGGACAGCACTTAATTCCCATGAATGATCATTAGGATCCTCTAGCAGGGCATGCACAGAGGAATGGGACACCACAGCCAATTCTCGGCCCTGAGGATCACCAATCCCACTGGATCATCCATGGTCAGCCAGCCCATCGCTCCAGCAAGGCAGCAATGACTTCTAAGCCCTGAAATACAAATTCCTGGAGGTGGCAACCTGGATTGCTCCATGGAACCCTAGGTTACAGCCCTGCCCTGCTGGAAATAGCCTTGGGATCACCCATTCCGTGTGGAAGCTGCTCGTCACGCTTGATTTATCCAGCTTATCCCATAGGTAGTTAATTAATCCCCTTCCCCAAAAACAATAACGAGTTTATTGCAGTCTGAGTGGCTTCCTGTTTTATCCCAGTTTCCCATGCCAGGATCTGCACTGGAATGCTTAGCTTGGGACCTTCCCAGTCTTCCTTGGGTTTGTGATCCAAACTTTCCTCTGGCTGTGGGAAACTCCATAGATTTGTGGCTCTCCCGAGGGCTGCCAGCTGGGGTTGGAGGACCAGCAACTCTTCCCTGCCTGGATTGGTTATTCCAGGGAATATGAGGATTTCCAAGGGAAAATGAGCTTCCCTGCAGAAGCACCAGGATGCAAAAGCTGTTACAGACCTTATCCCTAATTTAATGCAATTCCCACCGGTTTAGCTCACAACATTTGTGATCCAAAGCTGGGAGCAAGGAAATGTGGATTTCCTGAACTTTTTGGGAGAAAGGAAAGCAAAACCAAATAGGGAAATGCATTTCCCTTGGTAAAGCACAGCAGCAGTTGCATTTTCCTCATGGATCTTCCCTCCCTGCCATCTCTTTCTTCCCCTTCTCCCACCAGCCAGGCTCCAAATATCCCAGCTAGGCCCCAGTTCCAGGATTTATTGTCAGCCTTCCTGAGTGTCCATAGTTCTGGCATGGAAATATTCCCCTCAAGGGACCTGTGTGGGATGGAATTAATTTTTCTGGAGCGCTTGGGAATACTCAGTTAGGAGATGCATTACTATTATTATTATTATTATTATTATTATTATTATTATAACACCCGATCCAGTGCAAGCACCACTGCATCTTCCCAGGGTGGAAAACACATCTCTGGTTTGAAATTCCATGTGTTAAAAACAACTATCCCAAAACTGAACCTCATCAGGATTGCCCAAGCTTGGTTGTGACTCATTTCTTTCTCCATGAGAGAAGAGTGATTAAAAAGCAGGATTCAGTCAGCTGGAATTGCCCATAAAAGCCAGGATATTATCATTTCTATGAGGGAATCATCATGTCAGGGATGTAAAAGCCCTCCATGAAGAATGAATCCACAGCCAGAGCTGTTGGAAACATTAGGAAAATAAAAGGCTTCTTGCTGTTAAGTTTCATTTAAAGGAGCCTGAAATTCCCAGGAAGAGCAGCTACGAGCTGCAGAAACCTTGTTAAGTGATTTCCAGGGCTGTTTGTTATTTTACCTCTGTTTACATGACATTTACGGCGGGGTTTAGGTGAAACAGCAGCTCCTTCAATCCATTTATAAACCCTCCCTTTCCCAAGGATAATGGTGGTGCACAAGGAAAGGAGTTAAGGAATGAAAATGTGAGGGAAAGGGCTTTATCCTGGAACCTGGAGTAGCTACAAATCCAAATAAACCCATTGGAAAAGCCAGGATGTCCCGAAGGGGAGGAATTGGCTGTAATTTATCCCAATTCCACAGAGTGACCCTTAAAACGTGCTGCACTTTGCATTTCTTGCCCTTTATTACCCAGCCCTTCTCTGCTTTGCTTTTAAGATGATAAAAATTGTGATTAACTGAGGGGAAGCTTGCAGAGAATTTAAATCCTCCACTAGCACCTTTGCACTGCTAAACTGCTGGGTAAAAAAACCATCCCAAAAAGCCTCTTTTATGTGCTGGATGAAAACACAGAGCAGCAAACTACAGAGGGGAAAAAAAAACATGGAAAAAAAAGCCCTCAGATAAAATTTTAATCATATTTGCAGTAAATCAAGAGCAGTTCTGGGTTGCTCTGAACTTTGTCCCCTTGGGTTTGTTTCAGAATGAAGGCATCACATGAGAATCCCTTTAATAATGACGTTATTTTGCTGGGTTTAGAAGAAAAGGATACAAAAATCAGGGGAAAATGGGAATGTGTGGCTCACAAAATTAAATACACATGAGAAGCATAAAAGAACCAGCCTGAAGCGTAAATTGTGGGCTCAAGGATTCCCGTAATTGCACAGACCCCAGTCATCCCCATCCAAGCCCAGTCCGGATTTGATCTGGGATTCTTCGGGATTTTATGGGTTATTCCAACCATCACAAGCCACGCAATTTACAGGGAAAATAGAACCAACGCTTTTCCAGCAAATTGTTCCATTGTCAGCTCATTTATGAGGTGAAACGGTGAATTTTTCTCCAGTTTCCCAAATCCACCACCAATATTTACAAAGGGAAGATGAAAGAAGCTCAGCCACTCAGCACAGAAGGCGACATTTTTGGGAAGTGAATTAATTGAAAACATTTTCCTTTTAGGAGCCACTTTGGGAGACACCTTAAAGGGATTTGTTTTCCGAACGTGTCGGGTGTTTAATTTCTAAAATAACATTTCATGGCCTCAGCACTCCAAGTGATGAGTCACTTGTCAAACCTTGGCCCACGCTGCCAAGTGACTCAGGGAAAAAACTGCCTGAGGGTGTTTGGAAAAGAGGCAAGGAAAAGAGCAGAGGAGGTGGCCAAGATTTAAAGGATGAGTGGCCTTTTTGAGGCCAGGGAGGAGCAGACAGGGATTTTGGGGAGGGGAATGTGTTTCCATCCTCTCCTGGGGTCCTTTGTCTACCCAGAGCCCCCAAGCCAGGAATTCTTTCCCAACATCCCATCTAAACCTCCTCTCTCCCAGTTTGAAGCTATTCCCCCTGTGTCCTGTCCCTCCATGCCTTGTCCCCAGTCCCTCTCCAGCTCTCCTGGAGCCCCTTCAGGCCCTGCAAGGGGCTCTGAGCTCTCCCTGGAACCTTCCCATCTCCAGGGGAACATTCCCAGCTCTCCCAGCCGGTCTTATTTATGCAGAGAACAAAATAAAAACCTCAACTGATTCTTGAGGCCCCCCAAAAATTCCACAGACTGGGTGGAGAAGAAACCCCTCCAAAGGGACACCCCTGCTTTTGGTGCTCCCAGTCCTCCTCCAGTGATCCCAAAATCCCGCCTGGACTGGGAAAGAGCGGAAACCTCGGCGAGGGAGGGTGGCTCCGAGGCAGCAGCATCCATCAACAGCCAATTCATTATCCTAAATCCAGGGAGGATAATGAAACCCGCTGAAATATGGGACCAAAGGCCAAGGTTGGGTTTCCCTGGAAACCAGAGCATTGTGTTGGCTGACTTTTGTTGTCCCCAAACGTTGCCCTCGGTATTCCAGCACCATTGGTTCACCAAGGGAAACGTCGGAGCATTTCCCCCCTTCCCTCCCCTCCCCTCCATCCCTGCATCAGGCTGACTTTATCTCCATTAATTTCTTACTGAAAGGATTCCTAAGGTTGCCTGTTTTTATCATTCCCAAAGTTTTTCCCTTTTAATCCCCATGAAGACACTGCCATTTATTCCCTTAAATATCCTGGCCCTCTTAATATCTCCTTGGCCCTTGCCAATCTCTGGGAGAAAAGGAATGACCTCGGTGGGGCTGGGATTTATCAGGAGGAACTCCTAGGAGCCCTATTTTCATTTTTCCAGCTGGGGTATAAATCAAGGGGATGTGGGGATCATTCATCCCTCATGATGGATCTGTCATCGCAGGGAAGGACAGGGGAGCAGGGAGATTTGTGTGGACCCCTCCTCTCCCGCTCTGCTGCCACCCCTGATGGAAATGTGAGCTCACACTGGGAATGGCTGGGGAAAAGGGGCTGATGAATTGCTTAACCAGACCATTCATATTGTCTGCTCATAATTCCCAGTGTTTTATCTCCATGTTTTTAAATGGCGAGGGAATTTCAGGGCTTTTTGCACGCCATTCCTTAAACAAGACAAACTATTTTTAGTGACTGAGCTTTCCAAGAAGGACTGAGAACGAGATGGGCTTTCCAGCAGGATTTTTAATGCTCAGCAGCACTTTTCCCCCTACATGAGGACCCCAAAAGCAGCTCCAGCCAGCCAGGAGATGCTTCTACAACCTCTGCTTTATCAAACCCGCTGTGTGCAGCAACTCCTCTCCCTTTGGTGGCAAAGAAAGGTGATTTTTCCTATTTTGTGTGGATAAAGAAGTGCCTCAGGCCCTGGGATGTGCTCTAATAACAACCAGCCCCACACAGCAGGAGCTGCTAAAGAATGGAAAGCGGAGATAAAACTGTGTAAACATTAAGCAAGGGATTAAAACATCGCCGCATTTGATGAGAAAGCTCAGAAATATCTTCCAGAAGTCCTCCTGAACCGCTTGGTTTTCCATGTTTTGTCTGTCAGCTCTGCACCCTGAGCAGAAAGGCAGCTGAAAATCCCACAAACAGCCTGGTCGTGGGGGGAATGACATTCCTGTCAGGACTGGGAAATGCAGGAAATATTTAACATTCACCATCCTTCCTCGGGGGAAGGAAATTCCTGGTTTTTCTTATGTCAGATAATTTCAGTCCACCCCAACCCACAAAGGTTTATCAACATCAGAGCTTGGACTTGATGATGTTAAAGGTCTTTTCCAACCTTAAATCCATGAATTTAAGTTCCTTTAATTTAAGGAGACAAATGGTCAATGTGTCTATTTGGGTTTATCTTCCAGCTTTTGCCTCTTTTCCCTCTTTTACAGGGGGAGGAAATCAGGGATCCTGTTTTCACATTCCCAGCAGGATTGTGCAAGCCAGGGGACACAGGTCCCTCACCCTGCATAGATGAGCTCCAAGGACACCCCTGGGACACTGCCACAGCTCAGAATTCCTCCCGGGATAGGGAAGATTCCTGCTGGGAATGCTCCAGGGCTCAGGAGTGGTGCCGAGGTGGAGTTCTCCTCTCCATGCCCAAGCGGAAGGGAGCAAGAAGTGTGAATTTACCACTCTGGAGACATAATATTCCCAAATTTCGGCACTGGGGAGCTGCTGGCCCCTTGTGTGTTGCCCCACCAGGGCTACTGGTGGATTTTTCTGGAATCACTGGGAAATTGCTGATGGAAAAGGGAAGGCTGGCACAGGGGAAGCTCATGTCCCATGTTTTGTAGGGGAAGCTGGGCTCAGGCAGACACCTGCAATCCCACAAGGATCAGGTGCCTCTAGAGCAGGACCTTGATCCTCACCCTTTGGGGACATGGAAAATCCTAAAGGGAGCTGGGAATGCTGCTGAGGGAAATATCCCTAAAGGGAGCTGGGAATGCTGCTGAGGGAAATATCCCTAAAGGGAGCTGGGAATGCTGCTGAGGGGAAAATCCCAACAGGAGCTGGGTCATGCTGCTGAGGGGAAAATCCCTACAGGGAGCTGGAATGCTGCTGATGGAAAATTCCTGACAGGGAGCTGGAAGTGCTGCTGGCACAGGGGGACAGGGATCCCTTCCAAGGCCAGTCTTCCATAGGCATGGATGAAGGAGAGGGTCCTGCCTGATCCAACCTGCCTTTAATTGCTTCATTCCCCTTCCCATCTCTCCATTTTTCTTTCATGCCTCCTCCGTTGTCCGTTGTCCGTCCCTGGCTCCTCACATCTCCCCAGGCTTGGTTCCCTCTTTTTTCATCGCCATTTCAAATGCCCCAAAGGCTTGGATTTTTATTTCTCTGCCTCTTGCTTCCCTGAATGCTTTCCCTTGGGAATAACACCGGCCTCGTCTTTCATTCCCTTCTGAGGTGAGATAAAAGAAAAAGGGACGTTAAACCCACACAAAGCACCCCAATTTCTCTTTGATCTTGACATCAGCGAGTCGTTATAGGGCCAGAATCAAAACAATCCACAAATTCAGCACAGCAAGAAAGGAAGGTTTCCAGGATTTTTTTTTTTAATTAAGTTTCAGGGGAAATTTGAAGTCTTGCATATGAAGGCATTCCGCCCTGCCAAATCATTCCCAGGTTTTGTGGTGAGAAAAAGGGAATTGAGTCTTATCTGCCATCAGCAAAATCATGGAACTGCATCAAACCAAAGCAGCCTTTCCCAGGAAACTGGGAAAGTTATCGCCTACTCCTATTGGAAGGGACATAACATTAGTAAGACAATTAATAAAACATCAAGGCCTGATTGAAATTTTGAAGAAAATCCAGAAAAATGGAGAGAAAAACTCTAATTACTCTTCATCATGATACAAAAGAGATAAATAGAGTTCTGCAAAGAATAAAACAAGAAGCAGACAATCACTGGTGGGATGTAATCTTTAGATAGATGCCATCTACAACTGGGATTTTTAATACACTGTGTCACCCCATTGCCGTTTTACTGATATTACCTGGAGTAAGTTTAGAGTTATCTTTTATAGTACTTATTTAGAATTAAAGAATACTGCAACCTCCTTGTCAAATGTGCACAGCCCACATTCCTGCATTCCCTGCTCCGAATGCCCCTCCTCGAACTCTGCACGTCCTCCAAGTCCCCTTCCTATCCCAGGTTGGAACTGGGGTGTGTGTTCTATCCCCACCTGTCAGAGCTGGGGCAGTTCTCTGCTGTTCATGGGGCAGTTTCTTCTTTGTCTCTCCCACAGCCCATCCTCCCTCCAGGAGATCTCTTCTGTTCATGGCCATTAATTATTAATTATCTTCTGTCCCTGGCCAGTGAGTGTACCTGCATGGCTGAGAAAATGCCATCATCCCATGGGGAGATGCTCCGCCCAGGGGGAGGAGCCAAACATTCCTACCTGGATACAATCTGAGAATTGGAGCAACAGAACAGCCTTCTCCACTGCATTCCCAGAGGAGCAGCTTTCTTCTCCACTGCATTCCCAGAAGAGCAGCTTTCTTCCCCACTGCATTCCCAGAAGAGCAGCTTTCTTCCCCACTGCATTCCCAGAGGAGCAGCTTTCTTCCCCACTGCATTCCCAGAGGAGCAGCTTTCTTCCCCACTGCATTCCCAGAGGAGCAACTTTCTTCCCCACTGCATTCCCAGAGGAGCAGCTTTCTTCACTCACTGCATTCCCAGAGGAGCAGCTTTCTGCCCCACTGCATTCCCAGAGGAGCAGCTTTCTTCCCCACTGCATTCCCAGAGGAAGCCCAGGCCCATCTCCAGCAGCCCTGGAGCTTCAGAGGAAAACTCCAGCCTTGTGCAGGATCCCTGCTCCAGCAGAAGCACAGCTGGCACTGCAGGAGGGCTGAGCCACCATGGGATGGGACTGCTGCCACCACCCTGACCCACAGGCTGCCAGGGCCTGCTCTCACTCTGGCAGTGCTGTTTTGTATTACTGCATTTTTGTTTTTATATTTTATTTTTTCCTAGTAAAGAACTGTTATTCCTATTCTCATATCGTTGCCTGAGAGCCCCTTAATTTCAAAATTATAATAATTTGTAGGGATGGGGTTTACATTTTCCATTTCAGAAGAGGCTCTGCCTTCCTTAGCAGACATTTGGCTTTTCAAGCCAAGACACTTCACAGCCCAGGGAATTTTGGTTTGGTTTGAATGCATCAAAAGAGAGGTTTTAGGCCTGTGTGGCTTTCACTCCTGTGCTCACTGAACGTCCCGAGCGGTTCACACTCCCTGGCCTGGGATCTTCTCCCGATTAAGCACCGTCAGCTTTTGGGATTTGTGTTTGCCCACAGGCAAGGGAAGAGCAAAAGAGCAAAAAGCAGACCCTGGAGGGAGCTGGGTGAGCACCTCAGGGTGGGGTAACGCAGAGCTGGGGTCAAGTGGCTCCTGGTGCTGTCCTTCCTAATGGAGGAGAACACGGAATCCTGGGTTGGAGGGACTGTACAGCTCATCCAGATGGGCAGGAACACCTGCCACTATCCCAGGTTGCTCCAATCCCTGTTCTTGGACATTTCCAGGGATGGCACAGCCACAGTTTCTCTGGGAATTCCATTCCAGGGCCTCCCCACCCTCACTGCAAAATCTCCTTCCTCAAATCCAATCCAAATCCAGCACAATCCTTCCTTTTAAAAACATCCCCCTTGTCCTCTCAGAGCAGCCTTGCCACAAAGTTTGTCCCCATTTTTCTCAAAGCTCCCCTTCCAGGATTGTCTCCCTTTCCTTCTGGGAATTTTTTATGTGGTGATTTAGGGAATTTTCTGACCATTTAAGGGACTTTCCACTTTTGTGCAGAAAGATGTAAAGATATGTCAAGGATTGGGATGTCCACCTTCCCCAGGGTGGGATTTCTGCACATTTGGCTCTGGCCAAGAATTCCCAGCCTCAGGTTCCATCCTCTTTATCCCAAATTTCTCCTGCTGGAAACAACCAGCCCATGACAACCCCTCTGCTTTCCCCAGAAACTCAGTTTCAAACTTCTCTGCGGGCCCTGTTTGCTTTAGGAAATGCTCTCCCCGTGGCTGCCAGATAAAAAGCAGAGATAAGAAATGGATTGAGCCCAGCAGAGCATTTTTAGTGCAGAAAGTTCAAATATTACGGATTTTTTTTCTGGTTTTCCGGAAGAGAGCCAGGGATCCAACCCCTGCTGCCAGGGACCCGTCCAACCTGGCCTTGGACACTTCAGGGAAGGGGCAGCCGCGGAACCTCCCCATTAGCTGCGTAAAAATCCATGCAAATTCTCTTTTTAGCTCTGTTTCACCACGGCTTTAATGGTGCAGTAAATTCCTGGGAAACGCCACCTTTGTATCCATCTGGATCCCGCCCCTGCTTGATTCCAGCAGTAATTACCGGGAATTTCCTCAGGCAATCAAGCCTTTATCAGCGGCGGGTGCTTCTGCACAGACAAGCAGATATTAAAGGGCATCGCCTTACAAAAATCAGCATAATAGCTTTTAGTCCCGGCCTGAATTTGCTCCGGAACATCTGACTCGAGGTGTGTGTGTTTAACTGTGCACACATCACCTTAATTAGAGGAGAAACAAGGCTGGGGCACGGAGTCCCGGCAAGCATTCACTCTCTAGTTTCATTTTAAGCACAGCGATTTGTAATAAGAAAAGCAGATAATGATCGAAATTCTGCCTCTGCTTGCTGTAAAAGTTTCGGTTTTTGGTTTTGGTTTCATTTCAAGGAGCTGACCTCGGGTGCATCCCCTCAAACCTCACATCCCATCTTCTTGCAGCTCCCTGGTTTTGGGGTATTTGTGCCACCCTGCATGCCCATAAAGCCAGAAATTGCTGTCACACAATCATATTTTGGTTTTATATAGAAATAAACCCATCAGCTTTGGGCACACCCCGGACTCCTGGGCTAATCTGGGCCCAAATCCACAATAAGGGTTAAAAAGACAATAAACAATAATGAACAGCTCCTGCTGGCTGAGGCATTCTGCTGTGGGAGCGATGGATAAACACAGAATAATTCACTGCTGATGTTTCCCCTCAGACATTTCTGGGCACCTTGGGAGGGAAGCTGTTGTCTCCATGTCCCTCCTGCCACAGACCCACACCCCATTTGGCGTTTTCATCCATGAAAATTCCATGGATTTGTGCATAATCCAGGGCACAGCAATGAACTCCTCGTCACTCACAGCTCTGCCGGGTGAACTCTCTCAATCCCCTCATCCATCAGGAATCCTGCACCCTCCAGAGCTGCTGGAGGTGTCTCATCTCATTTTCCCCCTGGCTTGGCTGGCAGACAGGCATGGAGGTAGCGGCGTGTCCGATCCCGTTATGTCCTGCAGCTGCACTGCTCGTTATTCCAGCTGGGATCGTGGGGTCTGATCCACGGCTTGTGGGCTGGGGTGCTCGGACTTGTAAAACTGCGTTTTAGGAGTCTCATCTTTGTTTATTCCCTGCTGCAGGAGGGAGGGGCTTCAGCAGGGCTGTCCCTCTGTCCAAACTTCTCCAGAGCATTGTAGGATCATGGAAGGGATGGTTGGAACGGGCCTTTAAAGCTGGATGGGGCTTGGAGCAACCTGGGATAGTGGGAGGTGTCCCTGTCCATGGCAGGGGGTGGAATGGGATGGGCTGAAAGGTGCCTTCCAACCAAACCATTCTGGGGTTCTGGGATTCTGGGGTTCTACCTGTGATTAGATCTATTTTATGATCTAGTCCAACTCCCCATGGAAATTCCTCAGAGACAGAGAAACCTTTGGGAGTCATGGACCACATGGCCCCAGCAGGAGGGGATTTCCAACCCTCCCTGAGAAATCATAGAGAAATTTAGGATGCAAACCCTTGAAGGTTATCAGGTCCAACCATTCCCAGCACTGCCCAGGGCACCCCTGCCCCATGTCCCCAGTGCCACATCCACAGGGCTTTAAATCCCTCCAGGGATGGGCACTCCACCGCTGCCCTGGGCAGTTTGTTCCAGGGCTTGAGCACTTTCTGGGGAAGAAATTTTCCCTCAGATCCAACCTAAACCTCTCCTGGTGCAACTTGAGGCCATTCTCTCTTTTCCATGGAGGAAACAGAGCTGGGACCCAAATCCTCCTCTCCAGTGGTGAGGAAGTTTTGTGGCTAATGCCCAAGGTTTTTTAGCCATGTGGGATCATATCCTTAAATTCCTCCTCTGCTGGGCTCCACATTTCACATTTATCCCCCTGCCCAGTACTGCCCTAGTCCTATCCAAGCACTGCTTGCCAAACAAACAACACACACCAGGCTCCAGAGGGAAAATCCAGAATTTCCAGTGCTTTAAAATCTCCACCCATCCATTATTTAGGGAAAGGATGCAGCGATGGGGGGCAGGAATGATCCGGGGCCCCCTGTTTGAGATTAGACGCAGATGGCCCAGCCGAGGTGGGGGAACAGCCTTCTCCTCCCTGGTGATGGATGCACAAATCCCTCCTGCAGCTGGGGAATGGATGGTGATGGATCGGGAGAGCATTAACCTTGTCATTTGCAATAGGTCATCCAGAGATTTTATCATGTTTTAATCCATGTTTTTTATCATGTTTTTATCATCCCGAGCCCCTTCCAAAGGGAAGCCTGGAGATGGGGATGGACGGGGGGTGCATTCAGGGAATTTGATGATAATTTTTTTAATGCTTGCCTTTCCTGAGTCCTTTTGTTTTTTCTTTTTGACTGTGGAATGAGATGCCCATTTCCCAAGATTTATGTCACCAAATTAGTGATGTACAATTCCTGATGGCCATGAATTCCCAAATTCTGTGAATTCCCGATGTCCTTGAGGGCAGAGCAGGTTTAAGGGAACGCCGCACAGGCAGGAAGTTTTTAGGGCTGTTCCACTCAAAAGGACGAATCTTTCTAAAGCACCAAACACCACATTTCCCATCAGTCCAGGAAAATTTGTCCTTCTTCCCTGCATCTTCACCTCTATTTTAGGAAGGAAGGAAGGAAGGAAGGAAGGAAGGAAGGAAGGAAGGAAGGAAGGAAGGAAGGAAGGAAGGAAGGAAGGAAGGAAGGAAGGAAGGAAGGAAGGAAGGAAGGAAGGAAGGAAGGAAGATAATGAATTGTGGTCTCAGGCTGGTTTTGATCCAGGAATAGAATCATGGAATTATAGAACAAATAAAGTTGGAAAAAATCTCCAAATAATTGAGTCCAATCATGTCCCCAAGTGCCACATCCACACGGATTTTAAATTCCTCCAGGAATGAGGACTCCACCACTGGACAACCCTTTCCATGAAAATTTTTTTTCCTAATATCTAAACTTTAGGAAATGACATCTCAGATGAAATAAGACCTACAATGGGCTTCTCTATTCCACGGGGATAATTTGATGGGTTGGTGACTGTGGCTGTGGATGAGGGTTGTTCTTCCTGACTGGGGGGATTCAGGGGTGCAGCAGGAAGATATTGGATGCAGGGGATCATCCTCTCCCAATTTCATGCCATCAAGCTCAGATTAGTGGGATTTTTAGCTGGAAAAGCCACTGGAGTAAAGTGCTTAGGAAGGGGATAAACAGATGCCTGAGTTCTGAGGAAAAAAGTCATTAAAAACATGAAGAAATCAATTTTTTTAGATAGCAAATTAAAGAAGGGGGAGGATCCCAGCCCTGGGAGAGCAGAGGATCCCACCCTGAGTTGTTTAAGAGGTGTTGATGTCTGCAGAAAATTTAGGCAATGGGAGGCTCAGCCTTGGCTTTTCCCCTCTGCATTCTAAAGGGAAAGGAGCTGAATTTCCCCGTGGTACATCCCTAATTATCAGCATCATTCCCATTCCAGCCTGGAATGCTGAGGACACCAAAGCCTCTTGCCCTCGGTCAGGGCTCTCTGATGGCAGAGCACAGAGTGAATTTTATCACCTTTGGCATCAGCCACAAAACCAGGGCAAATCTGTTCCATCTGCTCACGCCCTGAAAAGGTGAAATTAAATTAATTTCTTGAGCCGGCGAGGAGGTTTTTTGGGACAATGATGCACTGGGGTGTATTTATGTCACAGGACTGAATTCTCTGGGATTTAGGGCATCTCCTCCCTGGGGCAGAGCTCTGTGCTCCGAATTCCACAAGTGCAACCTCTCCTCAGGCTGTGGAGAAAAGAGGATTTCACCCTCACAGCAGCTAAATCCACCTTCAGGGGGAAAGGCACCGGCAGCCTCTTGTCCCAGATGGAATTATCTTGGGAATCACATTTAACTCAGGCTTTCACTTTGTTTCAGTTCAAACACAGAAAAACATATGTGGATACAGAGAGGTGTTTACACTGCGTTTATTTTTAGATTTAATCTGATGCAGAAGAAGGAATAAAAAAAAAATCAGGCAAGGGGAAGGTGAAAATGAATTTCTGAGATGTGGCTGGATCTGCAGCACCTTGTAATAATATTTAAGATCAATACGTTGATGGAATATTTTCTGAACAAATATTCTAAGGGGAAAGTGGGGCAAGGATGGCTGGGGGCTTTCCAAGCCTTTGGATCAGCTCTGCAGAAATAGGAGGAATATCCAGTCTGGAAAATGATGGGGTTTAAGCTCTCAGTTAGAGAAAACCCCAATATATTCAGGAATTTCACTCTGTGGAGAGATGATAAATTTACAATTCTCTCTCTCTCTCTAGTGAAGGCTTTGCTCTTGTTAAGGGATTATTCTCATTTTTTGGGTGAGCTCAGATCAGGCACCTTTGGCTGGGATCATCCCTGTCATGACCGGGAGGTTGAACACCAAAAACGGTGGATTTTCCCCAAAAATGTGCCGGAGGCTTGCAGTTCCACTCTCCTGTCACAGCCACAACATCTGGAAGAAGAATTCAACCCTGAAAGGAGCACTTGGGTTCTGAGCCACGTCCTGTGTTCTGCACACACACTTGGAAAAGACTTCCCAAAATACTGACTGACAAAGATTTTAAACTGTGCTCCAGCGCTTCACATCACACAAAAAAATAAAAATAAATCCCTGAATTTATCCCAGTGTGGTTGTTGTGCAGCAGGGATGAGTCAGAGTTTGTGAGCACAAGCTCAGACTGCAGGGCTGTGTTCTGGGCAGGCTCCTCCTGCTCCGTGTGCTCCTGCTGAGGATGGAGATTTTATTAACTAGGGCTGAAAATGTTGGTTTTTTTTACTGGATTTGGATCCCTGGAAGTGCAGATGAATCCCTGGAAATATTAATGGTCATGTTGGATGGGGCTTGGAGCAACCTGGGAGAGGGGAAGGTGCTCCCACCATGGCAGGGGGTGGACCTTTAAATATTTCTTCAAACCCAAACAGATCCATGATTCTTTCAAATAATTTCAGATAAAATGAGGTAATTTACAGGAAATTTGATTTAAAACCTCCCATTTTTTGGAGTCTGGTAAAAAAACAGGACTGAGAGCTGTTGTTGGTGTGGAATATTTGTTATCATTGCTGGGTCGTGGAAAACAGATTTTTCAGCTGTAAAATCGAGTCTGAGCCCCACACAAAGCAAAGCTCAGCTTTTCCAGAGCAGCTGTGGCTGCCTCTGGATCCCTGGAAGTGTCCAAGGCCAGGCTGGATGGGCCTTGGAGCAACCTGGGATCCTTGGAGTACCCTGGGGTGGTGGAAGGTGTCCCTGCCCATGAGCTGAGTGCTCTTTCATGTCCCTTCCACCCAAACCATTCACTGATTCCATGACAATTCCATGACGATTCTATGATGACTCCATGATGAGTCCATGACGATTCCATGATGACTCCATGGTGATTCCATGACAATTCCTTGATGACTCCATGATGATTCCATGATGTTTCCATGACGGTTCCATGACGACTCCATGACAATTCCATGATGACTCTATGATGATTCCATAACAATTCCATGATGATTCCTTGACAACTCCATGATGACTCCATGACGATTCCATGAAGATTCCATGACAATTCCACGACGATTCCATGACGATTCCATCCCCTCATGCCGTGCAAGGCCGTCACCCACACCTGACTCGGCCTCCTGGCACACAATCAATGAAATTTGGGTTTTTCATGAGTCAGAGCCCTCACCTGTGAGTGATCAAAAGTAAAAACTCAATCCAGACCCTCCCGAGATCAGAATCTCGACCCACCTGTGCCTTCAGACCCTTCAAACCGCCTGGAACAAAAACTGTTTGGAGAAAAAATCCCAAATAAACGATTTCAAAGAGAAGCGTGAGGTCCTGAGCTGCAGGAGCTGTCACTCCTGGTTAGCTCCAGCATCAGGCTGCAACGTGGATTTATGGCCCAGCATGGATCACTCCAGATGCTGGGATGAGGGATTTTGCCACGAAGGATGGATCCCTCTATTTTTTTTTTTTTTTTGTACCTAAATACAAAGTTCAGTAGAATTAAAAAAAAAAAAAAAACCAAAAAAACCCAACAAAACAAAACAACAAAACAAAACCAAACCAGCTGACAACGGAACACAAGACTATGGGAAACATCTAGAGGATAAATTTAGGGTTTTAAAGGACATGGCATTAAAAAATCTGTGTTTTGTCCTCAGCCTGATGTCTGGCCAAAGGCTCAATCAACTTTTCCTCAACTTCATGGAGATTTTGCATTTTTTCCCATTATTTTCCCTTGATTAGTCCATGTCCCACCACTGCTTCTGTCTCCATCTGGGAGCAATCTTTGTTCTCAGCCACAGCAGGATTTTTTTTTTAGGGTCATTCCTTGAAAATTTGAATTCATTTGGATTCATGAGAGCCCAAGAGTCCCTGTGTGTCTTCCTGCACCATCCAAGTGCCACCAAACCACATCCATGGCTTTATTCCATGGTTTTTATTGAAAAAAACTCTGCCACAAATGCCCAAATGATGCCAAATTTTTAATTCCTCCATTTTTTCCCCTCACATATGGTAATAGTTTTTCCATTAAAAAAAAAAAAAAAACGCATGTCCATGACATTTGCTAAGGATAAAAAATAAAATAAAATAAATAATTTTTTTTGGGAATCTCTTTCTTTTGGAAGGAAAACAATGCTTTTGAAACTCTGGTTTTAAAAAGTGTTGTTGCTCGTGTCAGGCTGAAAATATTTGGCTCGAGTTCAAATGCAATAAAAACAGCTTTTGAAACATCCAGATTTACAGTAAAACAGACATTCCAGCCTCCACACAGCTCTGGATCCAGAAAATCCTTAGGAACACTTGGGACAACCCACCCTGGAGACAACAAGCAGCTGTTTTGCCTTTCCAGTGGCAAAAAAAGGAGGATTTTGGGACATTTCCTGGTTTCCCTAAGAACAGGGGTTGTTCTGTGTGTGCAAACAATGGATCCATCAAATCCAATCATGTTTTTCCGAGGATCTTGGACCCTCAGCCCCAAAATAATGGGAAATAAATACAGAGGAAAGTTCTTCACTTGAGGAATGGAATGTTGGATGAGTTTCAGGGAAGGGAGATTCCAATCAGACAATCAAAGGAAGGAGACTTCACTCCGAGAGCTCTCAGGGATGGATCCCACCAAATTTTGTGCTTCCAGCTTCCCAAATCCACATAAAACAGGCACAGAAGCCATGCTGCTGCATCTGATTCAGGAGGTAAATACAGAGGAGATAAATACAGTGGAAAGTCTCCTTAACCTGAGGAATGGAATGTTGGATGCGTTTCAGGGAAGGGGGATTTCAGTGGGACAATCAAAGGAAGGAGATCTCGCTCCAATGGCGCTCAGGGATAAATCCCAACAACTTCCAGCTTCCCAAACCCACCTAAAACAGGGACAGCAGCCACTCTGCTGCTTCTGATTCAGGAGGTAAATACAGAGCAAAGTCTCTCCTTAACCTGAGGAGTGGAATGTTGGATGAGTTTCAGGGCAGGGAGATTCCAATGGGACAATCCATGGAAGGAGACTTCGCTCCAAGAGCTCTCAGGGATGGATCCCAAAAAATGTTGTGCTTCAAACTTCCCAAATCCACCTAAAACAGGGACAGCAGCCACTCTGCTGCTTCTGATTCAGGCGGTAAATACAGAGGAAAGTCTCTCTTTATCCTGAGGAATGGAATGTTGGATGAGTTTCAGGGCAGGGAGATTCCAGTGGGACAATCCATGGAAGGTGACCTCGCTCCAAGGTCACTCAGGGATGGATCCCAAGAAATGTTGTGCTTCCAGCTTCCCAAACCCACCTAAAACAGGGACAGCAGCCACACCGCTGCCTGTGCCACGCATCCATACGTGCCACATGCCACATAATTAACTTAATTAGCCAAAGCCCGACGAGCAACAGGCGCTGGGACTGCTCCCCAAACCATCAACGTGACAGGAGAGCCGGGGCTAATTAACACCTCCTTAATACCTCCACAAATACCAAACCTGCTGCCGGGAGAAAGAGTTTCACACTTCCTTATCAAATTAGGGCGAAAGCACTCCTAATGAGCGAAAATCAATTAGTGCGACACCCAAATGAATGTATTTGTGCTGTCAGCAAGAGTTATTTGCATAACAGTTTGCAAGGGCAGGGGAGATGCTGGAGCTGCTCGGGTTCCTAATGAGGAGCTGCTGCTGGAAAAATTGTTTTATCTAAGTCCCGACAGCACCAGGAGCATCACAGGGGATCCTGCAGGGCTGTGTGTCCAAAAAAACCCCAAATTCCAGGTGGGGAATGGGAATGACTTGATAGCACGGCATTGCTGATGGAGACCTGGTCCTTCCCTCGTTTATCCAGAGAGGTGAATTCCTCTTCAGAGCCTCTCCAGGGAAGAATAAACAGCTGGGAACGGTACCTAACAAGCCAAAATAGCTCTTGGAAAATCATCCTTAGCTTTGTGTTGTTGTTAAAAGCTCCAATTAAATTAGAGGAGTGGCTCAGGAACAAATGGAGCAGAGATGGACAGCAAGTGATTTTGATCAGATCTAATTTTATTATATTTCCTTCAAACATTTCCTTGCCTTTCTGGTGCATTCCAATGTAGTCTTGACCTTGGATTTAATTGTTTTGGAGCTGTGTTTGTGACTAGTTCCAACATGCCTGAATGGAATAGTCATGGAGTCACAGAATCATGGAATGGTTTGGTTCGGAAAGGATCTCAAAGCCCATTTAATTCCAATCCCTGCCATGGAGCACTTTCCACTATTCCAGGTTGCTCCAAACCCTTTCCAGCCTGGCCTTGGATGCTTCCAGGGGTGGGACAGCCACAGCTTCTGTGGGCAGAAATGTAAAAATAAAAATAAAAAATATATATATATATATGTATGTATGTATGTATATTACAGGATAGGCACCGAAATAACTTCCCACAAAGCTGAAATCCTGAATTCCTCTCAGGATGCACACACACCCACCCCCAACAACCCTGACAGTATTCCAGCCCATTTTCTCCTTTCAAATCCAATGGTCAGTTCTCCACCTTGGGAAATACCCAGTGAATAGAAGGCAGAACACTTTCCTGGTAAAACAAAATCAGATTTGAAGATGTGTGGGCAGGGTGATGCTCTGTGATGATCCCAAGCTTTTCACATCCTTAGTGTCATTTTCCAAGGACAATAATATCTGTGTTCGTACAAACCCATTAAGCACTCAATTCCAACATTTTTAGAATCCCTGTTTTCATTTCAGTAAGGTTATTAAAAGGTGTGGGCACTGGGGAATATTTAATCCCCCCAAAAAATAATGAAGCAAACAGCCCCATTTATTTCATGTCCTTGAAATCATCTGCAGCAAATATAAAATGATTTTTAAAATTGGGATTGGTGGGGAGGGAGGGAGGGATGAGGTGAAATTTTATGGTCCCTTCCAACCCAAAATATTCCACAATTCTAAATCCATGCTGGAGGTCACGCCTGTGGAAATTTCCCCGGGAATTTTCTTCTGTGAGCCCCTCAGTCTTTTGGGATTCCACTTTTCACTGGGTTTTCTGTGGTTCCTTTCACTTACCCACTGTGGGGTTTGGCTGCTGTGGGATCTGCAGCTCCAGGAATTCCCGACGTGCTGGGACTGCAGCCTCTCCATTAACATAGCTTCACGCATTCCCTGGGCTCCCTCTGCCCTGCCACAGCAATTCCAGCTGCCCTGGGAGCTCCAGCATCCCCTCCTGGAGCACACCCATCACCCTGGAGGCCTCAGGTAGCACTGCAGGCTTTGCATCCCTGGCTCTCGCCCAGAAAACAGGGAAAAAATCACAATAGTTTAAATTTCTGCACTAAAATTTGAACTAATTTTAACTTTCTGCTGGGCTCGATCCATTTCTTATCTCTGCTTTTTATCTGGCAGCCACGGGGAGAGCATTTCCTAAAGCAAACAGGGCCCGCAGAGAAGTTTGAAACTGAGTTTCTGGGGAAAGCAGAGGGGTTGTCATGGGGTGGCTGTTTCCAGCAGGAGAAATTTGGGATAAAGAGGATGGAACCTGAGGCTGGGAATTCTTGGCCAGAGCCAAATGTGCAGAAATCCCACCCTGGGGAAGGTGGACATCCCAATCCTTGACATATCTTTACATCTTTCTGCACAAAAGTGGAAAATCCCTAATGGTCACAAAATTCCCTAAATCACCACGTAAAAAAATTCCCAGAAGGAAAGGGAGACAATCCTGGAAGGGGAGCTTTGAGAAAAATGGGGACAAACTTTGTGGGAGGGCTGCTGTGAGAGGACAAGGGGGAGGTTTTTAAAAGGAAGGATTGTGCTGGATTTGGATTGGATTTAAGGAAGGAGATTTTGCAGTGAGGGTGGGGAGGCCCTGGAATGGAATTCCCAGAGAAATTGTGGCTGTGCCATCCCTGGAAATGTCCAAGAACAGGGATTGGAGCAACCTGGGATAGTGGCAGGTGTCTCTGCCCATGCATAGATTGGAATTGGATGGCCTTTAAAGGTTCCTTTCAACCCAAACCGTTTTGTGATTTATGATTATTTGTCCAAGAAAATGAAAATCAATTGCAGCTTCCTGTCAAATTTTATGCAAAAGAAAGAAAATTCCATGGAAACAGATTTTCCTCTCCTCTCACATCACTGCACGGTCTGCTGAGGGCTTTATTTTCTCTCTGAAAATAAATGTTTTGGTGTTCTGTCTGGGTCTAAATGTATAATTTGAGCGTTCTGAGGGAGATCTTTGAAAGAAATCAGGTTGTAATCTCCTGGACAGGATGGGAGGCTGCAAGGTCAGTGCCTGAACGAGAGGAGAGCAGATCAGCACCTAATAAAGAAAGCAAACATCAGTG
Source organism: Anomalospiza imberbis (assembly GCF_031753505.1). Classification (NCBI taxonomy): domain Eukaryota; kingdom Metazoa; phylum Chordata; class Aves; order Passeriformes; family Viduidae; genus Anomalospiza; species Anomalospiza imberbis. The sequence goes on from NC_089687.1 coordinate 1,942,619, forward strand.
AGAAAGGGGGGAAAACAAATTCCTGAAGGGCTGAAACCAGAAGGATTCCCAGTCTCGTGGCAGAAGCAGGGAGAGAAGTGGGAATGAGGGGGATCACAGGAGCTTGGAAAACCCCTTTATCCTCTTACAGATGCCTCCAAAATTATTCCCATTTACACAGGAGAAAATTGGCACGGGCAGCTCCGTGGCTGGTGCAAAGCAGCTCGGGGGCAGGACAAATAGCTGGAATAAATATCTGGGAAAAGAGCTGGGAAGGGTTGTGCTGGCAGAGCCATTAACGCCGAGCAGCTCGTTACCTGGCACAGTAATTAACGCTGTGCTCCTGGAGGTGCATTCTGATGCCTCAGGGTTTGGCTTTTCTATTTTCCATGTTCTGTGCTGCTTTAGTGTGCAGCTCTGAGCTTCACATTCAGTGTTGCTGAGCTCTCTGCACAGAGCAGGGAGACAAAACAATTCCTTCTCCAGCTGGGCACCAAGGACAAATGATCCCAATCCCAGCCCAGGAGCACAAACACCGTGGGCTGGAGAGAGAAAAACAAGCAGGATGGGACTCGATCACCTAAAGCTGGAACTGGACAATGAACTGCAATGTGCCAATGGAGCAGAGCTGATCCCAGTGAGAGCCCCCGGGAGCGCTCGTGCATTTTGGGACCATTTGGGTTCATCTTGGGTGCAGCCCTGGCTGGGCTCTGGTGCTGCCCAGGGTGGATCCATGGAGGAGATCCTTTTCATGGATCCCTGCTTTATTCTGTGACTCTGCCCAGCCTCTGCTCTGGGGCAGCCTGCTCAAGGCATCAATTCCCTAACTGAGTCCTTCCTAAGGACACATCCCCGGATCTGGGCTGGAATTCCTCTCCCAGCCTTGCCTGAGGGGAGCACAGGGCCCTGCATGGCAGGAGGTGATACACACACACCATGTGCCAGGGAGTAACAGGGTTTTTTTAGCTTTGCAGGCTTTAAATAGGCTCGAAGGCGGTGAGAACACCCTGGAAAAGCAAAATTCCTCCTGCCTGGCATCCTCGGGGTATGTGGGGACACAGGAATCCTGCTGGGAGATGTTTGGCAGCTCAAAGGGGGTTTGTAAAACCTCACAGGTGTTTTGGGATGGGTTCACCCTGGAATTCTCTGGAAGTCTTCTCTTCCTCTGTGCAGCCTTTCTTCAAGGGATGCTCCAGGAATAACCCTGGACCTGTCACATCAGGTTCAGAGCCCCGTGCAGGGCCTGAAGGGGCTCCAGGAGAGCTGGAGAGGGACTGGGGACAAGGCATGGAGGGACAGGACACAGGGAATGGCTCCCACTGCCAGAGGGCAGGGATGGATGGGAGACTGGGAACTGGGAATTCCTGGCTGGGCTGGAATTCCAGATCAGCTGTGGCTGCCCCTGGATCCCTGGCAGTGTCCAAAACCAGGCTGGACAGAACTTGGAGCACCCTGGGATATGTAAGGTGTCCCTGAGCATGGCAGGGATGAGCTGGATGAGCTTTAAGCTCCTTTCCATCCCAAACCACCCCATGATTCCATTCTCCACATTTAATGCCACATTTGTTGCCTCACCTTTGAGTCACACTTCTGGTTGTTAAAAAAACCCTAATTCCTGGCATGTGACGCACAAGAGCCAAATGTCATCTCCAGATTTGGGTCAGTGTCTCCTTGTCACTCTCTGATGTCTAACAGCAGCAGGAGGGGACCATGGGCTCACCAAGCGATATTCCCTGACCACTGTCAGCCCTCGAGGGCAGAGGGAGGAACCCAAACCTCACACCCCAATCAGTTACAGGGTAAAGCTGCTTTCCTTGCCTCCTCGGAGGGAAAAATACGGCACAGCACCCATGGCTAAAGCAGGAAGCTGTGGAGAGCCTGAATCAGACCCAAATTACAGCAGCGAGTGTTTATGTTTGATATCACCCAGCAAAATCTCCCCAGGACAACCTCAAGGAGCTGCTGCATTTTCAAACTCCGGCAGGAGACCATCGGGATGGAGAGCAAAACATTTCCTTCCCGCTTTTCTGACCCCTCGGGAAGTGCAGCAAAGCTCCTTCAAGGCACGTCGAAATGTCACGGACCTCCCCAAGACAAATATATCTTCTGTGCGATTTAAAAGGCAATCAGGGAGCTGTTTTTTCTGATTAATATGGGCAAAGTTGGCGGCCACAGCAGGGGACTGATGAGGCTAATCCGTCAATGCCCTTGAGAATGGGACTGATTGCTCCAAAGCCACTGGAAGTGCATAATGAGGAGGGATCCGGACTGGGATGCCCCATCCCTCCTGCTCCAGGTTCTTTGGGTGTTTGCACCTCAGCTGCCACCATGGGAAGGATTTGGATGCATTCTCCAGAGGGCATGGCTAATGAAATGAGGAGTAGGAGAGGTTATCCCAGGGCAGGGGAGATCAGGCACAGCACGAAGCTGGAATTTAGGATATTTGGGTGGTTCTGGCTCTCTGCATGAGCAGAGCTGGACCTGAAGACCCTGAAGATGTGGATATCCCACAGATTAACCTGTGCTCCCAGTGCTGCTGCAGCAGGCACCCACCACAGGCGAGTAACCACAGCTAAATCCATAAACAATTGTCCAGTGCCCTTTTTCCAGGGAATTTGTACCGTCAGCGGGAGCCGGACGGGGATCACTGCCCAGCCTTCCCTCCTGCACGTGGGACCAGATATTTGTGATGCAGAAAGGCCCTGGAGCAGCCAAGAACCACCTGAGGACCAAATCCACGTTTTCCTCTCCATCCTGTGAATCCAGGCTCGTCTCCCCCTGGTTTTTCCGTGCTCAGAGCAGGAGCCATGGGTGTTTTTCAGGCAGCACAGTCCCCACTGCATCCCTGCTGAGAAATGAGGAATTTCACGGCTTACTGAGCACAGCGAATCATCTCAGCAGATAAGACACGGCCCCAAATTATTTAATTCATTTTTTCTTGCAGTTGTTACACGTTGAGAAATTCCCATCGTGCCACAGCCTGCAAAGCCACACTGGCTTTCCTCCTCCCAGTGCTGGGAGCTGAGTTGGATACACCCATGGAGAGGATGGAATCCCTGCCCTCCTGGAGCTCTCCCCACTTCCTAAAATCCAAGGAGCCTTTGTCCTGGCAGCATTCCCACAGCCCCAGGACCAGTTGGTGGCATCTTCCAAGGAGCACAGCTTCCAGAGGGACTTCCCATCTAGCATTCCATTTGGAAATCTGTGCCTGCCTTCTTGGGATTTCTCCAGGTGGGATTCAAGGATGAGGATCAAGTTTTCCAGAAGGGGGAAACTGGAGTTGCTACAGCAGCAATGGACACATTCATGTTGCTTCCCAGAGAGTGGAGAGGAGGAATCATTTCTCAGAGTTATTCCTAATTTTTGCTCCTTATGGGGTAAAATATTCCTTATGAGCAGCTTTGGTCCTGCTTAACTTCCCACTCCAAAGGGTGAGCCAGGCATGTCCAGACAATGTTCCCTTTCATGGGCTGCATAAACCAAGAGGAGGAGCTGAAGATCTTCTCCATGTCCTGGTGTGACTCTGCCCTCCTCCAAAACCAGGTCACCTCCCATGTCCATCCATCAAAAGCTCCAAGGAAGTGCCAAGGATAATCTCCCACTGGATTATTTTTTATCCTAAATGTTACAAGCACAGAAATGCAGAAAATTAATGGGAATGGCTCCAGCTACGTTGGATAGAATTTACAAGTACTTGAAATTAAAATTCCAGTGATAACAACAGCACAACTAAAGCGATTCCACCTCATTTTTCCTCGAGGACACAAAATGTTCCCAGATTCAGGCATCCCTCACGCTCTGGCAACACCGGGAAGGTTGGGAAGGGATTGGAAGTGCCCTGACTGGTACCAGTGACCCCTACTCAGCTCAGCTGCCATTTCCATCCCTTCTGACTCCACTTCCAGCTCCCGGATCTGTGGATGCTGTGGGGAACCAGATCCTTCCCTCCAGACTTTAATGCCATGGATTTTGCAGCACGTTTGGCCGGGATTGCTACGGCCAAGGAGGAGGTGGCACATCCGTGTCCCACAGGAGCTGGGAATGCCCTGGGGTGGCACCGGGGCCGCTGGGGCACCTGGCTCAGGGCAGGGCACAATTCCAGCCCCCGTTTTCCCCGGCAGGGTGGGACACCGGCTGCCAGGATCTCTCGCCATCTGCTCATCTGCTGCCGCAGAGCGATTCAAAGCGAGTTACAAATTTGTAATGACCTGAATATTCCAGCGCTGGCACATTTGTAATTAGTACTCGCTAATTTGCTCTCAGATCTTTCTCTCTCCTGTACAGCTCAGGCTGCTTTGCAAGACAAATGATCGTTTCCCTGGAATACCTTTCCTCCCCTTGGATCACAAAGCAGCCCGCCGCAGACGGCAACTCTGCCACCTTAGGATGGCTCTGGAAAACTGCAGGAAAAATCCAGCCCGAAATCCCGGCGGGCACTTCTCCACCTTCCATCCTCCTCCCACCATCCTCCCCTCTTCACCTTTCATCCTCAACCCTCCGGTCTCTAACCCCCATCATTTGTTTTCCATCTTCCATCCTTCACCCTGTATCCTCAATCCTCCATTTTCCACCTTCCACTTCCCATCCTCCACCCTCCATTTTTCACATTCCATTTCCCATCCTTCATCCTCCATCTTCCACTCTCCACTCTGTCCTCAATCCTGCCTTCCCCACCCTCCAATCCTTTATCTTCCACCGTCCATTGTTCAACCTTCATCCTCCCACTCTTCATCCTCAGTCCTTCATCCTCCACTCTCCACTCTCCACCCTTTGCCTCAATCCTTCATTCTCCACCCTCCATCCTCATCTTCCATCTCCACCCTCCACCCTTCACCCTCCATTCTTCATCCTCCATGCTTCACCCTTCACCTCCCATTCTTCATCCTCCACCCTTCTATCCACCATCTATCCTCACAGAATTCCCAAAACCCTGATCAGGAAGGACAAACCATACCTGGAGAACATTTTCTTCACATCTGTGGTGCTGCACATCCCTGTCCTGTTCCCTGCTGCAGATCCTGGCATGGGGTTGTTACACCTGGATTTCCACTGCTGGAGGCAGATTCTTCCAAAAGATCCAAAATGGGAATTCAGCTTCATGCTGGAGGAGGTTTTACCTACTCCCAGCCATGTTTGAAGGGTTTTCCCAAGGCCCAGAGTTCCTCGTGGCCAGCACGGTCCTTGCTCCAAGCTCAGTGGGAATGGCCAAAGATCCCAAAGGGATCCCACCCTGAGCACTCTGAAATATTGATGTTAAAATCCAAATTTTGGCAGGAAAAGCACATGGCCACAGCAAGGCAGGGACACCAAACTCCTCCCCAGCCCCTCCTGCAGAGACCTCGGTGCTGCTTTTTTCCCAAAGTTCAGCTGACAATCCCTGTTCTGTAAATATTCCTCCACCAGGAGAAGTCACCTGCTGGGAAGAAGGAATTTCATGAGAAGGGAAAGCTTTTCCTTGGAAAACTCCCCTGGCATGTCCCCAGGCAGTCACCTCCACAGCTGGCAGCGTCTTCAGAGTCGGAGCTGTAATATGAGAAACACTTGGAATTGCTCTGTATCCCAGAAATCTGATCCTACAGAGCCACAATTAAGCAGATGAGCCATCAGAAAATATTTAATGCTTGCAACAGGTTTTCCTTCTCAGCCCCGTCAGATAAAGGGATACTGGTGGGAAAATCCAGGGAGGCTGTGTCTGGAGTTCAGCAAAAGGACTAAAGAGAGGGAAAACAATGTTCCTTTTAGGCCTGGGGCTTCAGGAGTCCCAGATTCCCAACATCCGAGCTAACACATCTGAAATGACTCCCCGAGTCCCAGCCCTGAAGTCTGTTTACATTTTGGAGAGCAGCCAAGAGGTGGCTTAAGTGGGTAAGGAATCCGTGTTGAAATAGGATTTCTTCCCTGGATATCCCTGGGGCTTCATGAGCTAAAGGGGACACAATTCCTTCCCAGGATATTCCTGGGGCTCCATGAGGAGCTAAAGGGGACACAATTCCTTCCCAAAATATCCCTGGGGGCTCCAGCCCTTTCCATGAGCTAAAGGGGACACAATTCCTTCCTGGGATAGCTCCGAGGCTCCAGCCTTTCTCCATGAGCTAAAGGGGATGGGTTTGGTTTTTCCAAGCCCCAGACCTGGCCGCTTGTTCACTCCCACTGGAGCTAAATCCATGGAGAGCCGTCCCCAGGCAGCAGGAATGGTGTTGGAAGGATGGGAAGCACAGGGAAGTGACCAAGCACAGGGTCATGGAATCATTAAGGTTGGAAAAGGCCTCCTAAAATCATCGAGTCCAACCATGAACAGAGTCCTTCAGGTCAGGAAAATGAGGGTGGAGATTGAGCTCTGATCCCAGGGAACAGGGACAGGATGGGAGGAAATGGCCTCAAGCTGTGCCAGGGGAGGCTCAGGTTGGATATCAGGAAAATTCCTTCATTTTAGCCCTGGCCCAGGGTAGAATCCCCATCCCTGGAGGGATTGAAAAGTCAATTTAAAATGTGGATGTGGCACTTGGGGACGTGGGTCAGTGGTGGCCTTGGCAGTGCTGAGGAGTTGTTGGACTCAACCTTGGAGGGCTTTTCCAGCCTTGACGATTCAGTGATTTGATGATTCTCCTATAAGGAAGAGACTGGAGCTGCTTCAGGAAGGGAAAATGTGGTTTTTAAATAGAACAAACAGAAAAGAGCTTGCCCCATCTCCCAGTTCCAGCTGAAGGAATTCCTTCCAGTCCTTCCAATTATCTTGCTTGAGTTAGAGGGAGGAGAACTGATCCTCACAAATCTCATCAGACCCCTCAGACTTAAAGAATGGTCACCAATATTTTTTTTCAATAGACTTTGATGCCTCTGCAATCCATATTTCCTCCTCATACACAGAATTTTACGTCTTTCCAACAAGATGATTTGTGCAGACACTTTATTAAATACGATATTCACTTGTTTTAGTCTCATCTTATACATTTTCCATCAATGTTTCTCTTAGTGTTATAAGCTTTTATAAACAAGGGGATTAAAAGTTTTATACATTTGTTGCTCAAGGTGCTCATTAAAGATGTTTTGATGTAATAATAATAATAATAATAATAATAATAGTAATAATAGGAAGAAGAAGAATTGAAAATAGAAGAATGCAGTGCATTTCCAGAGTTCCAGGTGGAAACTGGACAGGAAAATGTTCCTGTAGGACACTAAACACCACAGCAGGCCTCAGAAAAACTCCCGAGGTAGGAAAATCCTACCTTAGGACATGGAGATTATTCAGGATTCCAAACCCTCATATTTTAGGGAATTAGATCATCTAATTCATCCGTCTGTCAGACCTGAATTGCTGCTTGTATTTTTTAGAGTGCCCCATTAAATAATACAATTAATTGTGGATGTATGTGAGGATATCGTGGATCCTCGTTTGGGATGTCCAGAAAAAAAGGAGGATTTCTCCCTTCCCTCACATTAATTGATCTGATATCACATTTATTCATATAATATCATATTTATTGATATGATATAGTATTTATTGATGTATTTGAGGTGCTGCCAGTCCCACCAGTTCACCCCCAGTAGATGTGGACACCCTCCAGTTTCCAGCTCAGAACTGGAAATTTCTGCCTCATTTCTGTCCTGGCTCATTTCAGATTTGAGGCTTCCTTGGGGAACAAATCCTGCAAACAAGGGAAAGATTCCCATCGGGATTCTTTCTTCCAGCACCACTTTATGCCTAAATCACAATGTCTAAGATGACCTTCAGTGTGTCTGAACTTATCCCTGGGGAGCAGGATGAAGAGGAATTTGCATGTCCAACCCTTTTTTCCCTGACATTTGCTGGCACGTGGATGGAGTTTCATTAGCTCCACGTTATTTATTTGATCTTCCCATTTTTATTCCTGCCTTTGATTACCCAATAACTCTGGAAATTATTTGGAAGCCTACAAGGGGTTTCAGCCTAAATAACAACCCTGCCACCTGACCCTCATTATTCTCCTCTTCCTTTATTTTACATAGGCAGAAGGGGAGGGAAAATAAAAAGGGATTAAAAAAAAAAAAAAAACCCACGAGGAACGATGTCACGGAGACAGATGAACATTCCTGCTCCAGCTTATATCTCTGGGAATGCTGGCAGCCCTCAGATGTCTGAGCAATGCTGAGTTGTTACAGCACTGCTGGGATCAATAGCTCCATTAATCTTTCAGAGGCTGCCTCCTTCCATGCCCAATCCACCATTTAGAGGGAAAAAAATCCACCTTGCACATCCCATCTGCATCCCTGGAATCATCCAAGGCCAGGCTGGATGGGGTGTGGGATAGTGGAAGGTGTCCCTGCCAAGGAATCCCTTGGAATTAGATCAGCTTAAGGTCCCTTCCAACCCTGGAATTCCATAAAATAAAGTAAAAACCAATCAGGAAAGGACTATTGGGAAGCTGTGGCTGTGAGCACCACATCGGGGTGGGACCACCCCTTTAAGCTCTGGCATTCCTTAAATAAAGTAGAAACCAATCAGGAAAGGAATGTTGGGAAGCTGTGGCTGTGAGCACCCCATGGAAGTGGGAACACACCTTTAAACCATGGAATTCCATTAAATAAAGTAAAAAACAGTCCAGGAAAGGAACACTGGGAAGCTGTGGCTGTGAACACCCCATCAGGGTGGAAACATTGCTTTAAACCCTGGAATTCCATGAAATAAACGTAAAAACCAACCCAGGAGTGAAGTATTGGGAAGCTGTGGCTGTGGGGACCCCATGGAAGCTGGAACATCCCTTCCAACCCTGGAATTCCATGAAATAAATTTAAAAACCAACCCAGAAGTGGACTATTGGGAAGCTGTGGCCGTGAGCTCGTCATGGAAACAGGAACGTCCTTTCCAACCCTGGAATTCCATGAAATAGATGTAGAAACCAACCCAGGAGTAGAATACTGGGAAGCTGTGGCTGTGAGCAGCCCATCAGAGTGGGAGCTTGCGTCACATTCCGGAGCTAACGGCTGCAATTCCATTTATGGCTCTCTTGAAGTATTATCCTGAGTGTTATTTAAGAGACGTGCAGTCCTTGGATAGATCCCATATCCCTGAGGAGAGGAGCAGAGGGAAAAACGCACGGAGCAGAAATGACTTTCTGTCATAATCTGGAGATCTAATGACGAGCAGAGCGCGCGGAAGGAGGAAGGAAAGGGCAGGGTCGTGACACCAAAGCAATGAGGATCCGAGTAAACAAGCCTGGGAGCCTGTGGGAGAAAAAAAGCCAAGGAAATTCGGAGTACTTGGATGGGAATTTTCCCCAAAAGCTGAGTTCTTCAATGCAAAGCTCTCAGCTGGCAGCTTCCAAATCAAAATTCAATTGGAAAATCCTTCATGGTTTTAAGATACCCCGAGGTACAGGGATGGCACATCTGCCATCCCTGCCAAGAGCAGGGATGCATTTCCAACAAGTAGGAATGAGAGATAAAAGCAGGAATGAGAATTAATTGGGAATATTCTCTCTGGGAAGGTTTAAATTATGTCCACCAAAAAAGCAGGGAGGGGGCAACATCCATATGAGGCTGTGAGTGGGATTTATGTTCCCTGACACTGCTGGGATGGAGCTCTGGGAAGGGCAGGAGCTCTGGGAAGGGCTGGGCTCTCATCTTCCCGCTGGTCTGAGAAAACAGGAGGGGAAAAACCCTTTCAAATTAATCCACGCCTCCATTCTCCCTGCTAAAATAATTTTTTTCCTGAGAAAATGAAGCAGCTCCAGCATGACTCCTCGATGGCATTTCAGGATCCAACCCAAATATCAGAATAATTGAATTTGGTAATGCTGCAATGAACTTTACAGGCTGCTTTTCAGCCTCCAAAAAATACGTGTGTAAGTAGGGAAATAACAGTGATGGAGCTGGTTTTACATTTTCCAGGAATATTTGATTAAGGAATTTCATGCAGTTCCACTTGGGAGGGCACAAAGGCTGTGGTTCGAAGTCGAGTGAATGTTCTGTGCAAAGAGACTTTCTCCATCTGCAAGGCAATAAAATGGGAAAATAAATGCCACGTTCAGGGAAAAACAAACAGCACAAACACCACAATTCAACCTCTTTTTTCTTCTTTTTTTTTTTTTTCAGAGGAAACAGTTATGGCAGCTTTTATATGGATTGGCTTCCAAATGGAGAGGAGATGTGGAGCAAAGGAGATCCCAGGATGTTTTTTCCCCACCGACTCCGAGTTTTCCAGCCCCACAAGCTATTCCCATTCCCAAAATGTCTGCAAAGTCACTCAATTTGCATATATGCAAATAACACTGGGTGTTTTCCCTGCTGGAGACAGAGGTTTGACTTTCCTGCATTGGGCCATAAATGCTGGCAAACAGCAAAAGCTGCAGGAAAACGAACATCAACTCCAGAACAAGGAATTAGGAGTTGGAGAAATGTGGATTAATTAATTTGAAATGGCAAAAAGTTCTGAGGGCACTGAGCAGCCACCAGCCACGAGAGGCTGCTTTGCCCAGGTTATTCCCAGGATGGATAACACCACTTGGAGCCATGGAAGAGCCTTGCTCACAAAGATTCCAAAGGTTTGGAATTTGCATGGAGCTGGGATTTTATTGTGAGGTTTTAGGATAAGAGGAATGACATCCAAGGGCACCATTCTGCAGCTGAAGCACTAAAACACGAGCAATTTGATCTGCTAAAATGGTGATTATTATTTGCCATTGGCTGCATCCAGCAGGAATCTTTTGAACCTCTGTTCCCATTGTTTGCAGGTCTGTGGCTCGGCTGTTCCAGAGGCAGGGATGCATCGATCCCGACCCCCATCCCGCATTCCTGATGGACAAAAGGGCTCATTTCACACTCAGCTAGATTCCCTTTGTGAAGGACATTCCTAAAAGGGCTCCCCGGGGTCATCTACACAGCAGGCAAATGGTATTTCTGGGAAAATAAAATCATTCCCAATATATTCAGGGATTAAACCTGGGAAAGAGCTATAATCTATGCCCGGCTTTTATTTTAAAAGGGCAGCATTGGAAACCCTTTTGGAAAATCCCACAGGAACATTTCACAGGAGGATAAATCCCACCCTCAGGCAGCCTGGGCAAACTGGAGGTTGGATGGGTGGAATAAGCTCAGGTTCTTTGTCTGTGGAAGCCACGTTGGAAAGAAACTTTGGGAATGATCCAATAACAGAAGAGATTTAATTTGCTTTTCCAGCAGAGAAACCAGCCCAGAGCTCCCAGCCCAATCCCAGCAGAGCTTGGCAATGTTCAGGTGGAGCGGGAGCACATCCCAGGAAAGCATTCCCTGCACATTCCTCCTCCCGTCTTCAGCCAGGCTGGACACAAAATGCTGGGAATGTACACAAATCCACAGCCACAGGGAAAACATTCGGCACTGGATCCGTTTCCAGGCCAGACTGGAACAACCTGGGACAGTGGAAGGTGTTCCTGCCCATGGAAGGGGGTGAAATAGGATGGGCTTTAAGATCCTTCCAACCCAATCCATTCCATGATTCTCTGATTCCATGATTGGCTGGGGCTGATCCTCCTGATCCTAAAAATGCCAGAGGCTGCAGATACCTCCAAATCGTGGCTCCATCCCATCCCCTCCGCTCCTGGGGAGGTGAATCACACCAGGACCCCTTGAAATCACACAAGGACACCAGCAAACAGCAGCTTCGCAATAAAAATGAATTTCTGATAAAAATTTCCCTGGAAAATCCAAATTTCCCTGGATAACATCCAAAAATGTGATTTTCTCTTTTTTTTTTTTTTTTTTTTTTTTTTTTTTTTTTTTTTTTTTTTTTTTTCCCTTCAGACACAGGCCCAGTGTTAATAAGGCAAAGCTGTGAGTGACCAGGGTGACTTTTTTGCCACACCCCCAGGTGGCCCCTGCACACTCTAAGGTCACCGACCACATAAGGCTGGGCAAAATGAAAACTCTTCCTGCAAAAGCCAACGGGAAAAATCCACGTGGGAATGATGTTATCAGCACTGGCACTAACGAGAGATCATCACATTCCTGCAGCAATCACCTGGAGAGAAAGGCAAAAATTCCAAGCCAGCTGATAGTTTGTGTTGCTGGAGGAAAACTGGTGCTGGATAAATTCAGCCCACATATTGTGGATTCTTCGCTTTTTTTTTTTCTGCCAAGGTCAGGATTAAAGATGGGATTTCTTGTTGGGACTCAGGTGTTTATTAGTTCTTATCTCTGTCACAGTCTCACAGAGTGTGAGCTCTACAGCACTTCACGCTAACAAACTAAAAATGGAGGTTTATCTCTCTCTACAAGGCTTTTTAAGGATAGACTGCCCAATTAAGAAATGACACCTGAATTATTTTTACTTTTAATCCAATAACCAACCACCCATGGCCCACAATGGGGACTTTTTTATCCAATTACACAAACCCACCCAAACCCATGGAGAAGAGGTGAAGAAGAAGGAGAAGAAGAAGGAAAAGAAGGACCAGCCTCCACCCTAAAACCTCCACCTTGCTTTGTAGATATTGCTGTATTCTAAACCCTTAAACTCTGAGTTTCCCACCCTGTGATATCACACACTTCTATCCAAACTCCACACCCACAATCCCAGTTCCATCATTCCATTTTGGGACCTTCTCCACGGCCTCAGGTCACTGCAGTGTTCTCCTGGGGGTCAGTGCCTGGCAGCAGAGAAAATCTGGAATTCTCAGCTGCCAGGGTTCCAATAACTCGTGACCTCCGGCGCTTCCGACAGCACAAGGAGGACACTGATGGATCTGGAGCTTTGACACGCAAGAAAACCCGACATGTTCTGGTTACAATATCCCGTGAAGCCGTAATTAAGGCCTTTATGGCAACAAAGAAAATTGGATTACATTATTCCAGGGCTAAACAGCCTGAAGATTGCAGGGAAGCCAGAAGGATGAAGCGTAACGAGCCACAGGCGGCTCCAGCGGCAGACAAAGACGGGCGATTGTGGGAGAATTTGAAGTGGTTTTGTGCCTTTTGAAATTATAGAGGACAAGCCCAGGAGTGGCAGCTGAGGAAATCACACCTTCATTTTCTCCTGGGCTCTTCAGACTCCATTTTTCTGTAAGTAATGTGGGTAAATCAGAGGGGCTTAATGCCATCCACGCAGATCCCGCTTTCCCTAAGAATCACGTTTTCCATCGTGGCTTTATTTAAATGAGTGCATTACTCATGTCACAGGGAGGTGAGGGATGCTGGAAATTCCCAACACACACCACAGCCACCTGAATTCTCTGTCCTTTAAAACACCGAACCAGTTCTGTAAGACCCAGAATCCCCTGAATTAAAATCCCAAGGGAAAAGCAGGCATGGGGCAGCTCCATCGAACCTGGCAAAGGTTTCCAGCCTTTTCCATTATATTATAGGATCACAGAATTCCAGATGGTTTGGGTTGGGAAGGACCTTAAAGCCCATCCCAATCCACCCCTGCCAAGGGCAGGGACACCTTCCACTGTGCCAGGCTGCTCCAGTCTTGCCTTGGACACTTCCAGGGATCCAAGGGCAGCCCCAGCTTCTCCGGGCACCCTGTGCCAGGACCCACCCTCCCAGGGAATCCTTCCTAAATTAATTAAATAATTATCTTCCCTAGATTAATTAAATTATTACCAGAGTTTATGGGACACTGAGGAGCATTTAAGACCCTGCCCACAGCTCTTCCCTGCCTTCCTCCATCAAGCACAGCAGGATCTGCTCCCTCCTCTCCATCGTTCCCAAAAGGTGCTTCATGGTCAGCAGCTCCCATCTGGGGTTTGCAGGGGGTCAAAAGAGCAAGGATTTGGCTCTTGTCAAAATGTCCTTGTCTTTGTGTGCCCTTGCTCTCTGTGCAAATCCAAATCTGAGCCAAACCCACTGATTTTCACAGAATTCACAGAATCACCAGGTTGGAAGAGACCTTCAAGATCATCAAGACCATGCCCTAACACCTCAATTAAACCATGGCATCGAGTGCCATCCAGTCTTTTTCCTTAGTTCTTTGTCAAAGCCTTGTTAAAACCTCATCAATTTGCCAAAAATCCCCCCCAACCCTTGTCAAAACCCTGGCTGATTTCAAACTGCGGAAAACCCCATTTTTTTACAGCAAACCAGCAGAGCAAGAGTTATATTTTAAGTGACATGTTCTAAAAACCCCCACATTTTATTTATTGCCGTGGTTCCTTGGCCTTTTCCTGGCATCATACCCTGCACCCAGCTGTGCCCACGGAAAAAACCTGGAGATGGGAGGCTTTGCTACGTGCCCTCACCATGGTTTGGCTATTCAGATACTTAAATAAAACTGTATTCTCAAGCCAGAGAATAAAAATCACCTCACTCCTCAGTTGTAGGGTAAATGAACTTCATAAAACACGAGTATCATTTGTTTTAATAAAAGGGAGCCCACAGGGAGCTGGCTCATCTGAGCTCGGAATTCTTTGTTTTCAGGTCGTGTTTGGCGTGTTCCCAGCTGGGGTTTCATCCCTCACTGCCCATCAGATCACACACAGAGGTGTCTGTGCTCTGGAATATTGTTTTTCCATGTATTTTCCATCCTCTTTACTCCTTCAGAAAAGGTACGAACGTGTCAAAGCCTTGCAAGGCTGATATTGATTTGTGGCACATCGTAAATGTTTCATCTTCGATTCCCTTCACTGAGCAAAAAGAGATGTGGAAAATCTCATCCCTGCTTTGTTTTTTGGGGCTTTTTATTGGGTTTTTTGTTTGTGTTTTTTTTTTTTTTTTTTGGTGCTTTGGATTTTTTGGGCTTTATTTTTTTATTGGGTTTTTTTTTTGTTTTTGTTTTTGGTTTTTTTTTTTTCTGTCTGCACAGAATTAGCAAATATCCAGGTCTAAAACAACACCTGAAACACCTTATTGAAAATACAGGAATTTTTCAGTGGATTATTTCAGATTTTTTCAAGGGATGGCCCCATCACCATGCAGTTTCAATACAGGATTTGTGCCACTGTGGTTTTATGTTTTTTTTATTGTTTTCCTAAATGGGGTTTGGACAAGGAGAGAGGCTGAATCTATGTGGGAAAGGGGCAGGGAATGTGCGAAACCTCTACAAGATGTCCCAGGTGTCACCTCTGGTGCTTCCCTAGGATCCACTGGCATCTTCCAGCTCCTCCCCAGGGCTGCAGTGCTAAATTCTCAGCCAAAAATTCAAGTCTGTTCTTACCACTTGTTTCCCTTCTGTGGAGCATAAATTTAGAGATTAATTTAAAATTAGCAGAGCAGCGTTTTCGGAGGGATGAGATGTGAATTCTGAATTTAGCAGATTCAGAATGCTTCTTCCCAATGCCTCATTCCAAGATAGCAAAATTGATCCACTTGGGGAAAAAAAAAAAAAGATGTTTAACATCAATAGAATTAACCAACCCCAAAATTCCCCTCCAGAGCTCTTCTAGGATACAAGGAAATTATTTAGGTTGACACTAAAGAAAAAAAAAACATTTGTTTGGCCCATTAATTGCTTTAAAAATTCATTATCCACACAACTTTGCTTCACTTCCAGTAGGAGCTAACTTCAGCTCCCTAAAAACCTAATATCTTTAAGCATCCACACAACATGAATTTTGATGGCCTAGCAAAGTTTTGGGGGCCATAAACCCCTTCTTAAAAATTTTTATGGCCTATAGATAAAATACATACAGATACACTATTTCTAGAAAGATAGATACATAGATATAGATATATAGATATAACTACAGATTTAGATATAATTAGATATAGATATAGATTAGATATAGATATAGATATAGATATATAATTGAAAGCTCAACACCATTAAAACAACTCACACTATTATAAATATAGCAGTGCCATACTTCCTAAAAATCCCCAATTAATTCCATTTTCCAAAGCCTTTGGGCAGGACATCAAGCTGGAGGGCTGTGAATTCCCCCCTGTATCCACCCCAAAGCCAAGCCAGGCTGTCTGCAGGAATCAGGGCTCCCAACAATTGGAAATAACTCCTGGAATATTGTGCAGTTTATTCAGATTAGGCAGAGTCAAAAATCATCCCTAATGGAACAATGTCCATGCAGCAGCAGGCGCACACGAGATAATTTAAGCAGGAGGAAATGGGCTTTGAAGTGGTCCCTGATGAGTTTTGCTTGTTCCTAAGAGAATCCAGATGGATTCCAGAGCTTTTTTAAAACCACTTTCTAAAGCTCCCCCACTCCCTGTCATTAGGGCGCATTATGGTGACACTCTGCAGTTGGGATTTTATGGGGAAAACAATTTCCCAGTGGGATTTTCCTGGGCAACGTTCCCCACTCAGTACCTGAACCCCCACTCTGACATTTCATTCCCTGTCCTGCACAATCCCAGTGGGATTTTCCTGGGCAATGTTCTCCCCTCAGTACCTGAACCCCCACTCTGACATTTCATTCCCTGTCCTGCACAATCCCTGGGCTTTGCATTTTGCAGAGGATCCATCCTGGGCCAAATCCTGCCTCCTGTCATCCTTGGAAGCTCATCCATCCTGACCTCCTGGGGGTTGTGCTACAGGAATTGAGAGTGGCCTGAACACTCCTGGTTTCACCCCAAAATGTTCATTCCTCGTTTTCACAGCTGCAGAGAGGAGCAAATCCAGGGAACAGCCACATGGATGCTCCACAAGGAGGGGAATTCAGTGTGTTATTATAAAGGGCTCCCTGATTTTGCACTTTGCTGGGAATTTCCCTGCAAAGCCATGGAGCAGCCAGCCAGGAATGCTGGATTTACTTGGATTTATTCCTTGCCTTGCTTTGTCTCCAAAGTGAGGGAAGCGACGTGTTGGATGCTCCAGCTGGCTCGGACTGTGCAAGCCAAGGAGGCTGCAGCTAAACCAGGGACACTCAAACAGCCACCGAGCCCAAATCCAGGCGAGGATTGCCTTCCTGATTGGAATTTTAAGGAAGACACACACACAGACTCATTGTCTCTATAATTAAAACCTACAAACCAACCCTACCATGAGCATTCCAGCCCCTCTCCCCACCCAAGCAGCTGCAGCAGCTCCTTCCCATCAGGATAGGGGTCACCAAACCTTGTTTTCCTTTCTTTTCCTTCATTTTTTTTTCCCAAGATTTGACCTTCAGAAGGCAATTCCTGGGCAACCCTCACAATGAGTGCCTTCCCCCATCCGTGTTAAGTGCTGGGGAAAGCTATCAGGCAAAGAAAATTGATTCCCTTTCAGAGGCAGAACCAGAGGCGGCGAGGGATTTGATTTCCCTGGAAGGTTATTATATTCAATGCTAACATTATTTAAAGGCTTTTCAATGGAGCTGTACTCCACAACACCTCATTATGGAGGAAAATCAGCCTAATGATTGCGCTCTGCCAATACGGGGCGATTTCATTCCTGCTGGAGATGCTCTCCACCTGGGAATGAGGTGCATCCATCACAGCAGCCTGGAAAGGATGGGAAAAGGAAGGAGACTAGCCCTGTGTAATAATTGTTAGAATTCCTGGCTGCAAAGTTGTAACTTTTCCGTTCAAACGCGTGGGATTTTGCATTTTCGAGCACCTCGCAGAGTTTCATCCATTAAACACGAGTTCGGGGCTGAGTCTGTTTGGACTGGCTGTTTCCTTTCCGTAAGGAATCCATCAGGAGTTTCAAATAATCGGGAATGTGGTCATTTATTTCCACATTGCTCTACTAAGTGTGTGAACAGCACTTATCACCCCCTCGCACACCTGCAGCGCCGGCACATTTGCATTTGTGGAACTAAACACATTTCTGCAAGGGAATTAAATAACATGGACTTTTTCTCAGGTTTGGCCAGCAAAGCTCTTCCAATGTTTTTTTTCCCCTCTCTGAAAAGGCCTTCCAATAAATGAAGTAACTTTGGGGTTTATAAAAAGTATTGGCTGGAAGTGTTTGTGTTTTCAGTGAAAACTCCAAATCGTAAAATCATGGAATGGTTTAGGGTGGAAGAAACCTCCAAGCCCGTCCAGTTCCACCTCTGCCATGGGCAGGAGCATCTTCCATTATCCCAGGTTGTCCAAGCCCTGTCCAACCCAGCCTTGGACACTGCCAGGGATGAGGCAGCCACAGCAGTGATAGGCAGGTTGAAAAACTTGTTGTCCACTCAATAAATAACATTAAATACATTTTTATAGTGAAAAACTTTGGTTTAATAGATTATTTTTTCTCACAAAGGGAAAGATTACCAGGTGATATCTCCTGTCTAACAGGAGAGTGCTTGGCAGCCTGGCAAGAAATGTTTAAAGTTATCAGCGCTGGGACTTGAAATTCAGCCTGGTACAACTTAAATCAGTCAGACACAGTTCCAACCTCACATAATCTAAAATTTAATACAAACCAGAGCAAATTCCCCAGTGCAGCACGAATCAGGCACCAGGTCTAGCTCAGCAACCCCAGGCTTGCTCTCCTCCCCCTCTTCCAGCCTTCCTAACTGCAAAGAAACTCTGGTTTTCCAAGCTTTTTCCTGCTAATTGAATCCCATTTACTGCAGGCCTGCCTGCATTTACAATGAGCTGGGGGATCGTTTCTGCCCAGACGTGGGGATTCGGTGGAGTTGCAACTCGTAACTCAAACGTGCCCCTTGCAAAGAGGGTTTAGAGACCTCAAAGGAATAAATCCAGCACTCTGTGACCCTGGAAAGTCACCTCCCTGCAGACACGGAGTGGTGTGGGATCTTTCATCCCCCAGATCCCAAAATCCAGAGCTTTTCCACCCCCCCAGGCACTGTGGGGCAGAGCTGGCTCTGTTTCTGACATGCTCCTATAGATAAATAGGGATTTTTAAACTCTTTTCCCCCCCAGTTTGCCATTAGAATGATTAATGGGAGGAGAGGAAATATGGATAAGGAGAGGAAAAATTGATAAGGAGAGGAGAGCAGCATCCTGCAGCCCACCCCTCCAGCTTGGAGATGGATGAGGTCGGGAAGAGGAGCCAGCAGGCCACGCTGAAATCCCATCCCAAATCCAGGTTTAATATTTATAGCTGGGACAGTGCACCAGGAGCCTGAATCCCACACAGGGGTTGAATTATTGGGAGTTTTTCCCACTCTCTGCCTTCACCTCCAGCAGCAGCAGCAGCAATTCCACATGGAAGCATCCCAGCACTCGCCCAGCCAGCAAAGCAATTTGCCAGTCGACAGCTGCATTAACCAGGAAATCCTCCTAGGCAGAATTCCTCCCCGAGTCGCAGATTCCTTTACGGGGTCCCCCAGCCTTCCAACAACTGGATTTTAATAACTTTAATGACCCCAATCCTGTGAGCTCAAGTTAAAGATTAACTTTGGAGCTTTTAATGGACTTATTTGGGTGCAGGAGGGTTTGGAGTTGTTTTTCCTGTCAGAGGTTTGGCTCTGGGCTTGCAGTTGGATACTCAACTCAACTGCTTCGGTTTAACAATTTTTCCTTCAGTTTTCCAACAGTTCCTAAAGTGCAAAGTGGAAGAAAGAGAAACCTGGGGGTTTTATGGACATTTAAAGTTCACAACGAGGGAGGTACCCTCTGAGGACCTCAAGTGTGGCTGTAGGAATGGGACAAAGCCATTGGAAGTGTCTCCTTCTGGGATGGGATGGTCACCATTGCCCTGCCCTCCTCCCATGGAGGCAGTGTCCAGATACCCAGCACTTCCCAATCCTCAGGAGAACTGAGGAGCTGCTGCCAGGAGCCCTCACGCTCATTAACACCTCCTCACTTGCAAGTCTGGCAGCTGGAGGGGTTGGACCTTCTGCATGTGGGACATGTGGGAATTTGGACCTGTCCCTGATGGAAGACCCCCAATCCAACCTGATGGAAGACCCAGCCCAGCAGGATGGAAGACACCCAACCCAACGTAATGGAAGATGCCCAACGTGATGGAAGAACCCAAATCTGACCTGATGGAAGACTCAGCCCAGCAGGATGGAAGACACCCAGCCCAACATGGCGGAAGATGTCAAAAGTGATGGAAGATGCCCAATCCAACACAATGGAAGGTGCCCAACCCAAAGCAATGGAAGACGCCCAACCCAACATGGTGGAAGATGCCCAGAGTGATGGAAGATGCCCAATCCAACATGATGGAAGATGCCTGAACCAGTGTAATGGAAAACACCCAACCCAGTGTGATGGAAGATGCCCAACCCAGAATTATGGAAGATGCCCACTACAACGTGATGGAAGACACTCAATCCAATGTGATGGAAGATGCCCAATGTAATGGAAGACACCCAGCCCAACGTGATGGAAGATGCCCACCACAACAAGAATGAAGACACTCAGTCCAGTGTGATGGAAGATGCCCAACCCAACCACGCTGGCACAGCCAGCTCAGTGCCAGGATTTTGACCTGGAGACTTTGGGGGGCACAGCCAACCCTGCAGGGCAATATGGGCAGTGGGGTTCCCACCACTGTTGCTGCACTCGTGCAAGAGCCTTACTGCCTTTAGAAGATCTTTTCCTCTCAAGCCTGGGTCCAGTGCCAGAACCTTCTTTAGCCCTACAGCAACAATTCCAGACTGGTTTGGGTGGAAAAGGACCTTAAAACCATCCCACTGCAGCCCCTGCCTTGGGCAGGGACACCTCCCACTAGACCAGGTTGCTCCAAACCTGATCTGGAACATTGCCAGGGATGGGGAAACCACAGTTTGATCTATCCCACAAATGTTGCTGGCTCCAAAGGAATTCTACCACGCACCCATGAGGCATCAAAAACAGGGAAAGCAAAAGCAAGAGTGCAAATTCCATCTTTTCTAATGTGAACATGTTGAGTCACAAGTTAATTAATGAGAACTTACACGTGAAAACTCCAGAATGAGTCTCCAGCTCTCAGAGTCAGACGCCCACAGGTTGGAGGAGGGAAGGAAGAGGGGGAGAAGGGCTTTGCAAAAGGATGCCCTGAGGAGCAGGACCAGGAGTGAGGGGCCATCCACCCGTCACATAATTCCCAAGAAAGAGTTATATAGAGCATGATGAGAGATGTCAATGCTTAAAAAAAAAAATCCCAAAAAGAAATAAAATGCCAGACGTCTACAAGCAGCAATTTGCCAGAAAAAGCAAAACAGCTGAGGAGGAGTAATCTGAGCCACATTATTTTCTCATTTTCTTCATTAATTTTAAATACCAAAACTTACAGCAAGGCAGGCCCTTAAAAAAAAGGAAAAAAAAAAAAAGTTTAACTCTTTCTTTTCTGTGTGAATAAAGCAGCAGAGATTTTCCTAGTGAAGTCTCCCTTCGATCTGAGAGGATGGGAACGGGGACACAGAGCAGAGCTGGCTGCTGAAGAAGACCATGACAAGGTGCTGAACTTGAAAGTTACACCCAGCTTAGATCCCCTCAGGGGCTCCAGCCTAGCTCTGCATGGGGAGATTTGGGAAAAGCCTCAAAATCCTTGGACAGTTCTGCATTCCCTTCTCAGGATGACAAGGAGGGCAAGGCCAGCTCTCCCTCCTGTCACAGATATCAGGACAGATCATCTTCCTGAGCTATGACACCACAGAGAGGAGTAACCTCCCAAAAAGGGATTTATTCCCAATTTATTCCCAAGCCAGCCTGTGAGAAACTCTCCTGTTTGGTTTGAGATTGAACCTGTCCACGTGCTCACCATCCTCCTTCCCTTTTCACTCTCTCCCCTCTGCATGCAGCCTGAGGTTCAGCCCAGTTTGACCAGTAACAACCTAAATTATTGGAGTTATTCCTCATTCCTGCCAGGTGCTGGGACAGCTGGGCCTGAAGGATTCACCAAGACAGGTATGAAACAAAACGTGATCTGTTAGTGGAGACACCTTGGAGTAAAGACAAGGAACACCTGGAGCATAGTGGAACCTGTGACCCTGCTGTGACACTGAGTGACAGCCACCAGGAGCTTTAAAAATACCTCAAAAGCACCAAACCCATTGGATGCACCAGGTCCTGCAGCCCCCAGAGGTCCAGGTCACTCTCCAGCCAAGAACTCAGCATCCAGACTTTCAATTTTATCGCCAAAGGGAAAACAATTCCTGAAGTTTTTATTGCCAAGAAGCTGCTTCACTGATGACTTGTAGAGGGATTTCTCTTCCCAGCTTTCACCCCCAGCTTGCACCTCCTTATCCTGCACTTCTTGTGGTGATGAAGACAAGACCCAAATGCCTCAGACAGCAAAAAGCTGCTGGTTTTCATCTCCCTGACATACACAGGCCAGGCCCCAAACTCTTTTCATCCAAATTCTCTTTCCCAAAAAGAATATTTTATTCTTATAATGGTACAGTGCTCAGAGTTTGGGTTTTTATTCCTGAAATCCAAGTTAGAGGTGCTCCAGGTCAGGGGGTTAGGAGAAATCTGGAAAATTCTGCAGATTGCTTCCCTTCCAGCTGGTGACAATGAAGCCATGGTCACACGAGTCACTTTTTGAATAAAATTCAGAAATCATCTCCCAGGTGAGAACTGAAGCTTTAGGAGTCCCTATTTCCACGCAGTTTGATTTGGAAGTGAGGAAGACCGCGAGCAGCAAGGACCTGGTCCTGCTCCCACAGCAACACCTACTGCTGCCTGCCCTGGCTTTCAGCCCAGGTTTCACTTTTTCCCACTGACAAAGCAAAGGACGAGACAAAGCAGGAAAGAACGATTCCTGTTCGGGATCTGTTTCCATAGAAACACCAAAATTAAGAGGGAGAGGAGCCTTTCAGCACCCCCCAGTGCCCCCAGTGCCAGCGCAGCAGCAAGCACCAGGCCCGGAGCCCCGAGGCCTGCTCACACCCGAGCGGACAAAACACTCTTCCATGGGAATTCCATGGAATTCCTGCCAACACCGACCATCCCAGACAGAATTCCACACTGCTGGGATTGAATCAGGGAGCAAATGCTCCATGGGAGCACCTCCCAAGGGCATTCCTTGGCTGTGACGGGCACGAGCCGCCCTCACGCTCCTGCCTGGGGAGCTCTCGGATATATTTAACTGACAAGATGCACAAAAACCCAGCAAGGAGAACACAGGAGTTATTTGGACAGGATTCACAGGTTTGCAGTATCCAGATGGAACACACAACTCCTCCAAGAACGTGAATATCATGTATTTTTTCCTTTTTTCTTTTTTTTTTTTTTTTTTTTTTTTTGGAGCAAATTAATGTGGGCCACCAGCCAGGCTGTGTCAAGAGGAACGCTCACATAAGGGAAGCAGTCACAGCACGACCCTTTGTCCCAAAAAACCATCACTGTACTTCCCACTGCTGCTGGGTTTAGCACAAAGGAGGTTACCAGGCTCCTACCTGCCACCAAAATCCCAGGAATCTGCTGGTCCTGGTGTCCTCCAGTGCTGGCTAGGAAGGAGGAATTTTATCTTCTCCTTTGGACGCCTGGAAACGAAAACATATGTGCCAAAAACAGAAAAAAAACCCCAAACCAAACCCTGAAGCATTAATGAAAACTGGATGCT
Organism: Anomalospiza imberbis; assembly: GCF_031753505.1. Taxonomy (NCBI): domain Eukaryota; kingdom Metazoa; phylum Chordata; class Aves; order Passeriformes; family Viduidae; genus Anomalospiza; species Anomalospiza imberbis. The sequence goes on from NC_089687.1 coordinate 1,965,882, forward strand.
GCTTCTTGTTACTTTCTAAATTTGAGATATAACAGGAACACCGAAAAATGTGCAAAGGAATGTTCTTCCCCCTCCACTCAACGACAACAAGCTTTTCCCTGGTAGTTTGCAGCACCATCCCTGCTCCATAAAAACACAATAAAATCACTGGGAGAAACACTAGAAGAGATTGACAGTGCAAAACAAGAACAAAGTATAAACCCAGAAGCATCAAGAGTAAGCTCTTAAGTCTCTTCTTCCTAATCTCCCCAATGATCTCCTCCACTGCTCTGTTTTATTACCTCTCAGAAGGGTTTTAGCTTTAATATAGATTGGAATTACTGGGGAAAGGAAACATTTTAAACATTTAGGCATCCTAACTCTTTCAAGGGAGGTTTCTTAACCTTTAATCCTCCTTCCTCCACCCGCGGGCCACGCAATATGTGAGGCAAAAGGTCAGGAACGTGGACCAAGGCAATAATCTGAGTGCAACCCACTTTTCTGTGACCCAGGCAATCAGCAGGCAGTGCACAAACACACAGCTCTGGCTTTTGCTGCTGCCGAGGGCTGCTGGACTCGGTTTAAATACTGGCAAGTGTTCAAACCACTCCACAGGCATGGACGGGCAAGGAGAAGGGCTGGGAGGGCCAGAGAGGGACACGGGCAGCAGAGGGGTCAGAAAGCCATCAGATGGCTTGGGTGGGGATCTTAAAGTCCGTCTTGTGCCACTCAGTGCCACGGGCAGGGACACTTTCCACTGTCCCAGGCTGCTCCAACCTGGCTTTGGGCACTGCCAGGGATCCAGGTGCAGCCACAGCTGCTCTGGGCACCCTGTGCCAGAGCTGGGCCCTCTCCCAAGAGTTCAGGGTTGGCCAAGCAGCTCCTTGGCTGATACGAGCAGATCTTTTCCCCCTTTTCGTCGCCCCTGGGGTGTTTTTGGGGTGATCAGTGAGTTATGATCATCTCTGCTGTCCCCAGCCCTGGAGCTCTTCAGGAGCCACAGCTGTCACAGCCCGGCGAGGGACGTGTGGCCTTGGCTGGGGTGGCTGTCACACTGCTGTGCACCGAGGGGTCTCATCTGGCTTTTAGGATGGTTCCTGGCAGCTTGCAAATCAAACAGCAACAGCAAAATCAGCTCCAGATCCCCCTGGGGCTGAGCAGCTCCATGAAATCCTTCCCGCTGCCACCATAAATATTCACGAGGTGCCCCAGGGAGCGGTGCCTTCATTTCCTCTGCCCTGTCGCTGGCAGGGTGACAGCTCTGGAGCCATGGACACTTCCCCAACATCCTCGGGAAGTCTGGAGGGATGGCGATGCTCGCAGCAGGCAGTGATGTGCTACAAAAGAGAAGTCGCAGCCCACAGCCACCCTGCCTCGGTGACCTTTCCAAATCCGCTCACTTCATCAGCTCTACAGAGCCCATGCTAACGAGAAATGCCAATTTTTCCACAAGTTCATTCTCTCCCAAAAGGCTCCTGAAGGAACAGGGAAATAGCTGCAGCCACTGGTGTACCCAGAGCCTAAACTGCGTCCCAGGGGCCGGCTGAATGCAGCTTCTCCCTGGTGAAAAAAGTGAGCACGACAGAAAAAGAAAAGTTTTAGAGGCAATTCAGCCCTTCTGCTGCTTTTCCACACCAAACTGATTCACTCAGCTAAACATTCAGCCTCGAGGCTTTCTTCCCTCAAACTGATTCACTCCAAAAGTTGTTTTAATCAGGGCAGATAGGATGGGCAAAGCCAGGAGGCTCCTCTTTCCTTTCTGTTCAGGCTTGGCTGGGAGCAGCTGAGCTGGGGTTGCTCCCAGGGGATGCTGAGTTTCGGGGTGATGAAATGATGCTCTCAGCATCACCTCAGGGCTCTCCTTGGTCCCTGCGTGGAGAAACCTCTCCTGAGCTCTCAGCTTCACCCCCAGAGCTGGTGATGAGCGACTCTGGAACGCTGGAGGGAGATGAATAAAGATATGGATTTGAATATTCAAGTACACAGAGATGTGTTGATGCTGCCTTTTGTTAGACACACCAGACACTGATTTGTACCTTCTGTCAGAGCTAAAGATTTGGGAGACAGCACAAAATGTTGGGTCTGCTGTGTGGAGTTGGAAAAAAACCCCTACAAATTCAAGAAAATTGTTTGCACATTGCTGCATCTCTGGGTTTTTGTGGTTCATCTACAAGTTGGAAGGAAATATTAATTCAACTCCGACTAGATGATCCTGGGGCTGTCAAAGTTGTGCATCAGTCAGGGAGGTAAGCGGAATTTAAAATTAAAAAAATAAATCCAGCAGGGAATCAGCAAAATGGACCGGGAACAATCCCATTTCTTCTGACCAGTATTTATTTATCCCAGAGGAAAATACTAATTTATCCCACAGATTAACCCCTCTGATTTTCCTTTTTTCAGTCGTTTGGAAGACCCTGACACCTAAAAATGCAAGCAACATGCACCAAACAAGCTTTTGGCTGCTCTTTGCAGGCTGAAATCTGATGTGCAGGATGGGAACCCACAGATTTCATGGCTCCATCACACAGGCAGGGAATTTCAGCAAGTTCCCTCTCCCTTTGATCATCTCACAGGTCTCTTCTGTTCCTATCAGAACTTTTGAAGAGGAATGTCTGATGTTTCCTTCTGAAGTCGATGTGAGAAAGTGAAGAGCCTTTATTTTAAGGTACCTTTAGAAAGGAGGAGGTTGACACATGCAAAATGGAGTTTTCACTCATTTGTTTGAGTCATTCCAACACACACACACAAAAAAAAAAAAAAAAAAAAAAAAGAATCTGTCAGTGACAAGTCAGGAGGTTGTTTGTTATTCCTGAACTGGTAAAAAAAAAATATTAAACCCACCAGGAATGTGTTCTGGAAATTCCACTCTTCCTTACTCTTCCTGAAGGATAAAGAAGTGTTGTGCCATGGAATGAGGTAAACCAACGAAAAAGCAAATTGGGAACAAGAGTTTGGTGACAGAATTAGGTAACAGCAGAAGGGTTTTGTTCTCCACAGTAAAAATGCTCTCAAGTTAAGAGGTTTAACTTTAAATATCTGACAGAGCAAAATGCAGCAATTTGAATCATCATTTACCTCACGACTCCACCCAAGGCCTCTCTACAGCAATAATTTTACCTCCAAGTACCAAATCAGTGCTGGAAAGCCCAGACAGGGAGTTCACACCTGGATTTTGCCTCCCTCAGTGACTCAGAGAGGGAAATATCTGGGAATTCCTAATATGTAATATCTCCCAGTGGGAAGGGGGAATATCTGGGAATTCCTAATATGTAATATCTCCCGTGGGAAGGGGGAATATCTGGGAATTCCTAATATGTAATACCTCCCAATGGAAATTTTTATCCCGGTTCTCACTAAAGGCATTGGAAAGTGTTCCATAAACTTTACTGAGCTCTGGATGTGGGTAAGGAGAATCCTGATGAGGCTTTGCAAGAAGATTTTCTGGGACTGTGTCCTGAAATTCTGGGAATTCGGACCTCCCTTTACACTGAGCAGAGTTAAGATTTGCTCCTAAAACACGGGACAAAAGAGGAATGTTCAGGGATTGTCAGCATCCCTGCCATGGCATGGCAGCATGCTGCACAATGACTGATTCCCTCACATTTCCAGCCAGGAGGTTTGGTTAAACCCCATAAATTTGGACAGAAAGGGCCTCCAACTGTCCTGCCTCACACGTCAAGAGAGACATTTTATCACAACATCCATCAGCCACCCCAGCTCCTCCGAGTGGGAAGTTCTGTGATTTCTGGTCTCACATTCTGCCAGATGCTGGGCTCTTTCATTCCCTGCCAGACAGGAACAGCCTCATAACTCACAGGCAGCCCACGATGCCATAAACCTTTTTGTGAGACACGCTTCCCATCCGTGAGGGTTAAAAAATACGACCCCCATCTATTTTAAAAAAAAAAAAACAATAAATGAGGAATCTGGTGGAATAAGTAGCCCATTAGGCATGGCACTGGGTTTAAGCAGGAATTCTGCCTCCTCAGGTTTTCTAACACTTCCCAGATGGATAAAGATTGACCAAAAATAGGAGCAGCCTATTAAAAAAAAACCAACTGATTTTGATCCAGTTCTGAGGGGAACATTTCTCCTTACCTGGCACCCAGCACATTTGGCACCCAGAGCCTGGAATGCCACATTCCAGAGCAGATGGAGGGCTCAGGACCACCAGGACCTGGAGCATCCCAGGCTGCCAAGCCTGGTGTCTTTACCACCAGCAGATTCCAAGGGAGAGCTCCACATCCTCCTGCTCCTCCTGGATCTCTCCTTCCAAGAGCTGGGACCTCAGGAAAATGCAGTTCTGATACAAACCAGTCCAAATTCAGCTTCAGTGTGGACCAAATTCAGGGCACATTAAACTTAATCCAGACTATTTTTGGCCTCCAGTCTTGGTGACAGCCTCAGCACTAAATTATTGACACCTAAATTCCATAAATTCCCAGATTTACCACCAAATTCTGGTCACGTTAAACCTAATCCAGACTATTTCTGGCCTCCAGCCTTGCTGGCAGCCTCAGCACTAAATTATAGACACCTAAATTCCATAAATTTGGAGTGGGACCGGTGGTTAATATAAATATCTCCCAAACACCCAGCCTGCAATCATTCCCTGTTCCCCACAGGCCGTGTTGGATGTGGCAGCATCCCTGAGGTGCTGCTGGACGGGACCTGGAGAAAAAGGAGTTGGGAACCTCCTCACTCACCCCACGTGAGCAACAAGGAGCAGCTCATGCTTCCCAGGAAAAATATTCCTGTTTAATCCTTACCAAGCAAATTCTAAAGCTTTTAAAGCTCGATTTCTCTGTTTTAAACCAAAGTGAGGTGAATTAATGCCTGCCTCATCCTGAGATCCATCTGGGTAATCCTGCATCAGGGCTCCTGTTGGAAGGATGTCCCTGGAAATGGCACATCCCAGTTTAGGAAGGCTGATAAAGTTCTGTCTTTGGTGAAAAACTGGGAGATTACAGATACAGGGGGAGCTGTGCTGGTGAAGGATTCCCAGTAAATCCCCAGGACAGCAGAGTCAAAGCCAAGCAGTTTGCTGGGAAAAGGCCTTTTCCTGCCTTGTCCTTTGGGGTGGACATTCCAGGGGGAAGGGACATGCAGGAGATAAAGGAGGAAATCCCTTTCAGGTTCACAGCAATCCATCCAGGGGGGAATGTCTTCCCAAAAAGAAAACAAATCATGCAAAGACTTATCTGGTGTAATTGCGCCGCTCCCCTAAAAGACTCTTTTCCCAGTGGTAGCCAGCAAATCTCTGGAAATGCCAGAAGAAAGGGATTGTTCATATAAACACATCCATTTCCAGGGGAAGTTTACTCGTCCTATAGCCAGAGGATGTTTATTTTGTGGGAAAAGAGCATGTTAAAACCCTTCCTCCCTTCTCCTCCATCCCGGTTTCCCTGGCACTCAGGAGCAGACATTCCTCATTCCCGAGGTTTAGCAGGTCAAGGGAAGGGGGAGCGCCAGTGAAAACGTGAGGAAAAATAAATACAGGGAATAAAATGGATAAACAAAACAGCTGAGCTGGAGTTTGGAGGGTAAAAATTCCCTGGTTGGGGCAGTGACAAAGGATGGCTGAGAACTGTCAGCTCTGTGGGGTGATCCTAAATATCCCCTGGACCACAGGCTGAGATGCCACTCTGCTGCCCTTTGGGACCGCCGGGAATGGGGCTGGAATGCCGGCGAGACCGGGAATGCTCGGCTCCTGATGTGCTTCGAGCAGGTTTTAGAGATGCAAAATCAATGGCAACGATTTGAACTCGGGTTTTTACACGGTCCTAATGAAGTTTAATGGGTGCCATTAGGAAAATTGGGAGCACCAGCACAATCCATCATTGCACAGATAAATGGGAACAATGGGAATAAAGAATATCTGGAGGTTTTTTAGCACTACTTAACCAGCACTTCCTGTATCCGAAGGGAAAATCACCAGGGAAAATTCCTAAAACTCAAGTTATGGTTTCATGTCCCTGCTTGCTGTACTGGGGTAACTTTTTCTGCTTTCAGACTTTGCAGCTGCAGCTAGCTCTACATTTCCTGTTCTTTCTGTTTCTAAGGCCTGCTTTCCCAGCTTTCTGAAAATCCTCTTGCCTTTACTATTTCCCGCAATTCCCTGGGTGGAACTGGGAATAAAACCAGCAAATACCCCCACTAAGGATGAAACCCTGGTTTGGGGTTTCCAGTCCAATTCCAGGCTCTCATCCCAGAGTTTTGAAGACTCCAAGGATGGAGTTTGCACAGCTTCTCTGGGTTCCTGGAAGAGCAGAGAGGAAACAGCTGAAAATTCACTTTCTGCTTGTCTTGGGCACCAAAGCAGCTTCTCAGGGTCACCTCTGGCTCCTCTGCTCCCAGAGCAGGGAATCCAGCAAGTCTGGGCATGGAAGGAGAATCCCAGACGAGGTCTGGAGTTCAGTTTTCAGGCAGGGGGTGCTGGTGACTGGGAAAGCTCCAAAATTCCTGAAGCTCTTCCTGGTGCTGCAGCCTGCTCAAGGTGCCAAGAAGAAATCACTGTCCCAAAGAGAGAGAGAAGACTGGAATCATGGAATGGTTTGGGATGGAAAGGAGCTTAAAACTCACCCCAATCCAGCCCTGCCATGCTAGGGACATCTTCCATTGTCCCAGGCTGCTCCAGCCTGGCCTCGGGCACTGCCAGGGATCCAGGGACAGCCCCAGCTGCTCTGGGAATTCCAGCCCAGCCAGGAAATCCCAATTCCCAATATCCCACCCATCCCTGCCCTCTGGCAGTGGGAGCCATTCCTGATTCCTATTTTGGTTTTGTTCTCATAAAAGGATTTTTATCCAATTGCATTAAATATCCCCCTGTAGCCCACACAGCAAGGAGAACCAAAACATTAATGGAATAATGGAATGGTTTGGGATGGAAAGGAGCTTAAAACTCACCCCAATCCACCCCTGCCATGGCAGGGACACCTTCCCCTGTCCCAGGCTGCTCCAGCCTGGCCTTGGGCACCTCCAGGGATCCGGGGCAGCCACAGCTGCTCTGGGAATTCCAGCCCAGCCAGGAATTCCCAATTCCCAATCTCCCACCCATCCCTGCCCTCTGGCAGTGGGAGCCATTCCCTGGGTCCTGTCCCTCCATCCCTTGTCCCCAGTCCCTCTCCAGCTCTCCTGGAGCCCTTCAGGCCCTGGAGGGGCTCTGAGCTCTGCCTGGAGCCTTCCCTTCTCCAGGGGAACATTCCCAGGGCTCTGAGCTCTGCCTGGAGCCTTCCCTTCTCCAGGGGAACATTCCCAGGGCTCTGAGCTCTGCCTGGAGCCTTCCCTTCTCCAGGGGAACATTCCCAGGGCTCTGAGCTCTGCCTGGAGCCTTCCCTTCTCCAGGGGAACATTCCCAGGGCTCTGAGCTCTGCCTGGATCCTTCCCTTCTCCAGGGGAACATTCCCAGGGCTCTGAGCTTTGCCTGGAGCCTTCCCTTCTCCAGGGGAACATTCCCAGGGCTCTGAGCTCTGCCTGGAGCCTTCCCTTCTCCAGGGGAACATTCCCAGGGCTCTGAGCTCTGCCTGGAGCCTTCCCTTCTCCAGGGGAACATTCCCAGGGCTCTGAGCTCTGCCTGGAGCCTTCCCTTCTCCAGGGGAACATTCCCAGCTCTCCCAGCCTTTCCCTCTGATCATCTCCATGGTCTCCTCTGGACTCTCCAGCAGCTCCACATCCTTTCCATGCTGGAGATCCCTGAGGGAAAAATCATCTGAGTAACAACAGCAAAACCTGGGCATGAACTTCAGCTTTCAGCTCCCGGTTTTGGACACCAAGGAGTTTCCCTGAACTGAAGCCACGTGGATTTTTCCAAAAGGGCTTTCGAAGGAGGAATTAGGAATCCTGTCGTGTGCATTTCTTCCTCTCCCTCAAACTGAGAGCAGCAGTCTCCGAGGGAAGAATTTAATCAAAGCCAGCTGCTAATTACTTTCCTGACACCAGGGGAGAAGGATGTTGGCATCCAAAAGATCAGGAAGATTTTTCCTTATTAATATTTGATAAATCTGTAATTGGATCGTTTGATTTCGCAGTCTCCTTTGAATAGGAACTTTATTGAAATTAATCTTTATGAATTCAGGCCACAAACTTGAGGGGCTGATAACTCATGGATTGATTGGAGTAGCTGGAAGTGGCAGCCCTGGAGAGGAGATAAATTGGGATTGCCTAAGGACAAGTCAATACAGGCTGGATTTAATCCACAGTGCTTCCTATTAGAGGACATAAATCACATTCTGTAAAGAGTTAAAGCTGAATTTCGCTGATTTCTCATCTCTTTTTTTTTTTTTTTTTTGAAGTTCAGAGATTCCACATGAATTTTTAATGCAAAAGCAAATGAGAATTAAGTGTGCTAACATCGAATTAATAAAAGAGTTGAGTGGCATCCAACAGTGAGCGAATGCGCTCGTGAAAAAAATCCAAAAATGAAAATTGCAACATTATAGCTACTTAATACATCACATTGTTTAGGAGTGGATATCACAATTTCCTCTTGATCCTGATAAAATAAAGCCAAGACTTTATTAAACGCAGTAAGGACATTGTAAGGCTGAATATTATTACTCTGGCCACAAACCCAATGTCCTGCTCTGATTTTGAACTATGGAAACCTCTGGCACTGCTTTATGTTAATAAATTTCTGCTAATAAACCAGCGACAAAGCAAAATAAATGTCCAGAAACCTCTGGTTTAGAAGGAAAATAAATTCAAGGCCTTGTGCAAAGTCACTGAGGGATGGGAACGCCCAAACTTTTATTTGGGAGAGATTAAAATTCCTTTTTCTTCACCAGCAACGCTGCTTGGAACAGACGGCAAAGAAATGGCACAAAATGAGAAAGACAACTTTAATCCTTGCGGCTGTGACCATTCCCTGGGGAGCCTGTCCAGAGCTTTTCCATTAAAAAAACCCCAAAACAACAGAGAGGGAAGCCACTGAAGCGGCTTGTAAATATTTTTATTATTACTTTGTAGAAGTTTTTTGAGGTATTGCCCTTGAAGTCCCAGTTTTGTGGCGTTAAGTGCCACTGACGCTCCCCATTCCCAGAGAATCCCCGGCTTTGCGCTTTTCCTTAGCGGAAACATCCTCCCCTCCTTTCAATTCCCTTCAAGATAACCCCTTTTCCCCTTTTCCTCCCCGTTTCTCACTTTCGGGATCCCGGGAACGATGAGGGCGGCTGACGCTCCGTGACTGCCCCCTGGTGCCCCGCGCGGCAACAGCCCCGCCGCCGCGGCACCCACGGCCGCCCTTCTCCGCCCCTCACGCGGGGCAACACCGCCTTGGGAGCACCCAGGGGACACCCCGGCCCCGCCACGACCGGTCCCGGCCCCGCCACGACCGGTCCCGGCCCCGCCGGTCCCACGGGAACCTCCCCGGCGCCGCCGGTCCCACGGGAACCTCCCCGGCCCCGCCGGCTCCGCCGCCATCGCCGCCTCCCCCTCACGGCCTCCGCCGCCCCTCCCGCGGCCCTGAGCAACCGAGCGCCGAGCGGCGGATTCCGCGCGGTCCCGCGCCGCGCCCATCGAGGTGTCGGCGGATCGGCTGGCTCGGCCTGGGGGCGCGCGGCGAGGGCGCGGCGGGGGCGGGTGGGCGCCGCCATTTTGCAGGAAGAGGTGAGGGAGGCCGGCGTCTCCTTTTTCCCTTTCCTGTTTTCCTGCTCGCTTCTCCCTTTTCCCGCTTCCTTTTCCCTTTTCCCCTTTCCTTCTCCCTTTTTTAGTTTCCTTCTCCCTTGCCGTCAGCTGCCGCTGCCTGTCCGCGGCAGCGCCGCTCCTGGGACGCCGGGAGGCCGTGCGGGGTGTGAGGGAGCTCCGGGGCCGGGGAGTTCAGCGCCTTCTTTTCCCTTCCCTCTTCCCTTTCCTTCCTTTTCCTCGTCCCCTTTCCGTTGTTTCCCCTCTTCCTTTCTCTTTTCCAGGCGTGTCCGGGCCTGTCAGCGAGGGGAGAGCAGCGTCTGCCATGGCCAATGTGAGTGAGTGAGGCCAGCTCTTGCGGATATCCCGGGAACGGCGGAATTGAGGATTAAATGGAATTACAAACAGGTTTGGGTGGGGAAAAAAACCTTAAAAATCGTTTAATTCCGACTCCGTGCCGTGGGCAGGGACAGCTTCCAGTGTGCTTGGAACTTGCAGGGGCTCCCAGGCGGCCGCAGGACCTCGCACCCTGACAGGGAAGAATTTCTCCCAAAAATCCCGATCCAGCCCTGCTCCAGATTGAATATCCCGGGATAACAATGGAATTAAAGACAAAATCCGCTTTTTCTCTGCTCTTTCTGTCATCTATCCCGGGGGAATCCTGTTCGTACCACTCAGCTGATGTCAGGCTGGAGCATAAAACACCTTTTATTGACTGTTTTTATTGCTCTCGCCGTGGGGACATGAATAATTCATGAATTCTTTCTCTCGGTGGCGTTTCTCGTGTAATGCCAGGTGTGCCAACATTTTTGCACGAGTGAGCTGTAATTAGTGACATCTCCTCGTTAACTGAGGAAAAATTCTCTTTCTTGCTAATTACATGTTGGCTGTAATTGTTTACATCTGTTTATAACATCATCGTCATCATCATCATGCAAAAATGAATTTCAATAGCGATTTGACGTGATAAAAACAAAATGATTTGAGAATGGAATCAGATTCTTGTTGTGTTACAGGAACCTTTTAAAGCTGTTTTAGAAGGAGACAGCTCCAGGCTTGAGCTGTAAATAATTGATTTAAGTCATAAATTAAATGTGTCTTGAAGTATTTGAGTTTTTATAATTTGGTAGAAATTATTTTATATTTACACAGAAGTGCTGGATGAAAAACTGCCTTAGGTTCTGATGCTTTAAATACAATTTTTTATATTTAACATCCAAATAGCAGCATTTATTGTCTTCTTTTAAAAGTAAATTACATCTGAAAGTGCCTCTTTTGATGTAAAATTCCATCATTTTTTATGGAGTCAAAGCTGCAGCTCTTGAGGAAAATCCTTTTTATGTTATTTTCTCAAAAGAGTTGCTATTCCTCACCTGAAAAGTCGAATTTTCCAAAAAACACCCGCACTGTGGCAGGTGGGATTTGTATTTTCCAGGAAACAGCCATGGAGACAATCCCTAGGCATCATTTAATTTAAATTGTGAGGTTTCAGTGGTGCTAGTTTAAATTTTCAGGGCTTTAATTAACACTAAAACACTAAAACCATTTCTTTTTAAGGCTCTTTTTTTTTTTTTTTTTTTTTTTGCTTGGAACAGCAAAATATAAAAATAACAATAAAACACTCCTACAACTTGATGTTACAGCTGGTCATAACTCAAATTTTAACATAATTCTTGAAGGAGGATTTCTCTTGTGACTCAAAGCTGTGTTTAAATGATTCTTTGGATTTTTATTTTTAAACTATTATTATTTTATGGTATTATTAATTCATTATTTTAATTTTTTTTTCTCTCCTCAGGTGCTCTGTAACAGGGCAAGATTGGTCACCTACCTCCCAGGATTTTATTCCTTGCTCAGAAGAGTTGGGAATGCCAAAGCTTTTTCCACTGCAGGATCCTCTGGCTCAGATGAGCCTCACGTGGCTGCTGCACCTCCTGATTTATGTAAGGAAAAGCACATTTAGGGGAAAAAAGCACATTTATTCCCTGGAAATCCCAGTTTGCAAGTGGCATTTGTGACTTGGGAGAAGAGAAAAAGCAAATTTAGGAAGAAAAAGCAAATTTAGGGGGAAAGAAAAGCAAAATTAGGGAAAAAAAAAGCAAATTTATTCCCTTGTAATCCCAGTTTGGAAGTGGGATTTTTGATTTGGTAGAGGAGAAAAAGCAAATTTAAGAACAAAAAACACATTTGTAAAATGTGGTTTGACATTTTTTGTCAGTCAGAATCCAAATTTGGAAGTGGGATTTTAAGCTTGATAGAAAAGCAAATTTATGAAGAAAAAATACATATAGAAAAAAGAAATAGCAAATTTATTCCCTTGGTATACCAGTTTGGAAGTGGCATTTGTGACTTGGTAGAAGAGGAAAAGCAAATTTAAGAACAAAAAACACATTTATAAAAAAGAAAAAGCAGTTTTTCCCCCTTGAAATCCAAATTTGGAAGTGAGATTTTTGGCTTGGTAGAAAAGCAAATTTATGAAGAAAAAGAAATTTAGAGGGGAAAAAAAAAGCATATTTATTCCCTGGAAATCCTAGTTTGGATTTTTGACTTGGTGAAGAAAAAAAAGCACATTTAGAAAAAAGAACAAGGAAATGTATTCCCTTGAAATCCCAATTTGCAAGTGTGATTTCTGACTTGGTAGAAAAGAAAAAGCACACTTAGAAAAAGGAAAAAGCAAATTTATTCCCTTGAATTCCCAATTTGTCTTGGTAGGAAAAAAAAAGCAAATTTAAGAAGAAAAAGCAGATTTATTCCCTGGAAATCCCAAATTGGAAGTGGGATTTCTGACTTGGTAGAAGAGAAAAATCAAATTTAAGAAAAAAAACACATTTACAAAAAAAAAAAAAATTTATTTCCTTTAAATCCCAGTTTGGAAGAGGGATTTTTTGACTTGGTAGAAGAGGAAAAGCAAATTTAAGAACAAAAAACACATTTATAAAAAAGGAAAAGCAGTTTTTCCCCCTTGAAATCCAAATTTGGAAGTGAGAGGCTCTCACTTCTACCAAGTGAGGCTTGGTAGAAAAGCAAATTTCTGAAGAAAAAGCACCTTTAGAAAAAAGGGAAAGCAAATTTATTCCCTTGAAATCCGAATTTAGAAGTGGGATTTCTGACTTGGTAGAAGAGAAAAAGCAAATTTATGAAGAAAAAGAAGTTTAGAGGAAAAAAAAAAAAAAAAGCATATTTATTCCCTGGAAATCCCAGTTTGGATTTTTGACTTGGTGGAGAAAAAAAAGCACATTTAGAAAAAAGAACAAGGAAATGTATTCCCTTGAAATCCCAATTTGACTTGGTAGGAAAAAAAAGCAAATTTAAGAAGAAAAAGCAAATTTATTCCCTGGAAATTGCAATTGGGAAGTGGGATTTTTTTCTTGGTAGAGGAGAAAAAGCAAATTTAAGAAGAAAAGGCACATTTATAAGAGAGAAAAAGCAAAATTTTTTTCCCTTGAAATCCTAGGTTGGAAGTGGGATTTGTGACTTGCTGGAAGAAAAAATTTAAGAACAAAAAACCACATTTAGAAAAAGGAAAAAGCAATTTTTTTTTTCTCTTGAAATCACAATTTGGAAATGGGATTTTTTGGCTTGGTAGAAAAGAAAAAGCGCATTTAGAGAAAAGAAAAAGCAAATTTATTCCCTTGAAATCCCAATTAGACTTGGTAGGGAAAAAAAAGCAAATTTAAGAAGAAAAATCAAATTTATTCCCTGGAAACCCCAGTTTGGGAGTGGGATTTTTGCAGTGCTGGTGTTTGGGATGAAATCCTCAGGTGGGAGAGGGCTTTCCCTTGCCTGCCCTGCTGCTTTTGGGATTTCTGAATTTTCCGTAGTTTCCCTGCTATTTTGGGTTTTCCTGTCCGTTTTTTGGGGTTTCCTGATGGTTTTGGGGGTTTCCTGATGTTTTTTGGAGTTTCCTGATGTTTTTTGGAGTTTCCTGATGTTTTTTGGAGTTTCCTGATGTTTTTTGGGGGTTTCCTGATGTTTTTTGGGGGTTTCCTGATGTTTTTGGGGGGTTTCCTGATTGTTTTGGGGGGTTTCCTGATTGTTTTTGGGGTTTCCTGATTGTTTTTGGGGTTTCCCGATTGTTTTTAGGATTTCCTGATTGTTTTTGGGATTTCCTGATTTTTTGGGGGTTTCCTGATTGTTTTTGGGTTTTCCTGATTGTTTTTGGGATTTCCTGATTTTTTTGGGGTTTCCTGACCATTTTTAGGATTTCCTGACCGGCTTTGGGATTTCCTGACTGCTTTTAGGATTTCCTGACTCTTTTGGGTTTCCCTGCTGTTTTTTGGCATTTCCTGACCGTTTTTTCGGATTTCCTGACCAGCTTTGGCATTTCCTGACCGGGTTTGGGATTTCCTGACTGCTTTTAGGATTTCCTGACTCTTTTGGCATTCCCTGCCCGTTTTTTGGATTCCCTGCCCATTTTTATGGATTCCCTGCCCGCTTTTGGCATTCCCTGCCCATTTTTTTGGCATTCCCTGCCTGCTTTTGGCATTAACTGCCCACTTTTGACATTCCCTGCCTGCTTTTGACATTCTCTGCCCACTTTTGGATTCCCTGCCAGTTTTGTTTTTAATTTCCCTGCCCGTTTTTTTTTGATTCCCTGCCCACTTTTTTGGCATTCCCTGCCCACTTCTGGCATTCCCTGCCCATTTTTTTGGATTCCCTGCCCGTTTTTTTGGCATTCCCTGCCCATTTTTTGGCATTCCCTGCCCGCTTTTGGCATTCCCTGCCTGTTTTTTTTATTCCCTGCCCACTTTTGTCATTCCCTGCCCATTTTTTTGGCATTCCCTGCCTGCTTTTGACATTCTCTGCCCACTTTTGGATTCCCTGCCAGTTTTGTTTTTAATTTCCCTGCCCATTTTTTTGGATTCCCTGCCCATTTTTTTGGCATTCCCTGCCCACTTTTGGCATTCCCTGCCCACTTTTGGCATTCCCTGCTTGTTTTTTTGGATTCCCTGACCGCTTTTGGCATTCCCTGCCCGCTTTTGGCATTCCCTGCCCGCTTTTGGCATTCCCTGGCCGCTTTTGGCATTCCCTGCCCGTTTTTCTGGCATTCCCTGCCCGTTTTTTTGGATTCCCTGACCGCTGTTGGGCTCTCCTACCCCTGCAGCTCCCAGGACGGTGTGGCCGGACGAGCTGATGGGGCCCTTTGGGCCGCAGGACCAGCGGTTCCAGCTGCCCGGGAACATCGGCTTCGGCTGCCACCTGCAGGGCACCGCGCCCCCGAGGAGCCCCCCGAGCCTGCCCGACCTCCTGGCAGAGCCCTCGGCCACGGACAGGCACGAGTTTGTCATGGCACAGTGCATCAACGAGTTCCAGGTGAGAGCAACCTCTGCTCTTCCTCAAAAAAGGATTTTCTGCACAATTTGCTGCTACAGAAACTGCCCTGAAGGGGGGTTTTTTGGGGTTTTTTTTAGGCAAAAAGCTTTCAGGCTGTTTTGAAACAGGATTTTAGGAGTGATTAATGGGAGGATTTCAGTCTCCAAAGCTGCTGTTGGTCAAGTCTCACCACTTTTTACCCAGTAAAACTGAAATTTCATTCAGTGTTTTATTTCATGGATTTGCAAAGTTTGGGCAGTGTGTTCCACATTCGCCATTATGAATACACCCAGCAAAACTGAAATTTCATTCAGTGTTTTATTTCATGGATTTGCAAAGTTTGGACAGTGTGTTACAGATTCCCCATTATGAATACACCCAGCAAAACTGAAATTTCATTCAGTGTTTTATTTCATGGATTTGCAAAGTTTGGACAGTGTGTTACAGATTCCCCATTATGAATACACCCAGTAAAATTGAAATTTTCCTTCAGTGTTTTATTTCATGGATTTGCAAAGTTTGGGCAGTGTGTTCCAGATTCACCATTATGAATACACCCAGTAAAATTGAAATTTTCCTTCAGTGTTTTATTTCATGGATTTGCAAAGTTTGGGCGGTGTGTTCCAGATTCACCATTATGAATACACCCAGCAAAATTGAAATTTTCCTTCAGTGTTTTATTTCATGGATTTGCAAAGTTTGGGCAGTGTGTTCCAGATTCCCCATTATGAATACACCCAGTAAAATTGAAATTTTCCTTCAGTGTTTTATTTCATGGATTTGCAAAGTTTGGGCAATGTTCAGTTCTAAAGCCAGTACATTCACCCAGAAATCCACCAAACTCACAATGAGAGATTCAACATTATGAATACACCCAGTAAAATTGGAATTTTCCTTCAGTATTTCATCGAATGGCTCTGGATTTGTAAAGTTTGAGCAATGTTTAGTTCTAAAATAGTGGAATTCACCCAGGAATGCCTCAATTTCACAATGAGAGATTCATCATTATGAACACACCCAGTAAAATTGAAATTTCCTTCAGTATTTTATTTCATGAATCTGGATTTGCAAAGTTTGGGCAATGTTTAGTTCTAAAAACCATAAATTCACCCAGGAATGCCTCAATTTCACAATGAGAGATTCATGATTATGAACACACCCAGTAAAATTGAAATTTCCTTCAGTATATTTCATGAATCTGGATTTGCAAAGTTTGGGCAATGTTTAGTTCTAAAAACCATAAATTCACCCAGGAATGCCTCAATTTCACAATGAGAGATTCATCATTATGAATACACCCAGTAAAATTGGATTTTTCCTTCAATATTTCATTGAATGGCTCTGGATTTGCAAAGTTTGGGCAGTGTTTAGTTCTAAAAACCATGAAATTCACCCAGAAGTCCACCAAAGTCACAATGAGAGAGTCATCATTATGAATATACCCAGCAAAATTGAATTTTCCTCCGGTATTTTATTGAATGGATTTGCAAAGTTTGGGCAATGTTTAGTTCTAAAATAGTGGAATTCACAGAGAAATCCCCCAATCTCCCAGTGAGCGATTCATCATTATGAACACACCCAATAAAATTGGATTTTTCCTTCAATATTTCATTGAATGGCTCTGGATTTGCAAAGTTTGGGCAGCGTTTAGTTCTAAAAACCATGGAATTCACCCAGAAATCCCTCAACCTCACAATGAGAGGATTCTGGCAGCCATTCAGATTCATCGTTATTAATATAATACAAATAAAATACAATTATTAATAAATAAAATTAATTACAACAAAAGTTTCAAAAAAAATAATGAAAACAATAAAATATTAATAAAATTATTAAAGTTATCAATTTATAATGGCAGCATTATCCCAACATTCCCTCAAATATAATTAATGCCAGTTTATGTTTGTGTATTATATATATATTTTTTGTATCTATATTTTTAAATATATATATATATATATATATATATATATATATATACACTTATATATGTTTTTATGTATTTGTGTATTCTGGATTTATATTTATATTCTATCTATATTCTATTTATATATTCTCTTTATATATTCTATATATAAATTCTATATTCTGTTCTCTCTATATATTCTATTTATATTCTATAATAGTATCTCTGTACTTAAATGTATTCTGCTTTAACATAATGCAGTTCCAATAAAATATAAAATGTTAGTATTTCTATAAAATATAAATATTCCTGTGTGGATTTAAGTAACACCACAGTCTATTTTACTTTTCATCTGTCTTTTAATCTAATATTATCATATATTTTCAAATCTGTATTTTCATAGCTTTTCATATATTTTCATATTTTAAGTAACTTTGAATAACTTTCCATATCTTTAATAATATTATTATTTCAATATTTAATATTAAAAGTGTGACGTGTCACTGCAGACATCTGAAACTGCTCGAGTGTGTCTGATCACTAAAACATATTTTGATGTCCAGAGTCATTCCTGTTTGATATTAACTGAGAAATGTGGGATTTTTGTGCTTTTCAGGGTTCTGGTGCTCCCCAGAAGCAGCAGATCAATAATGCTGAGACCTACTTTGAAAATGCCAAGGTGGAATGTGCAGTGCAAGCCTGTCCTGAGCTGCTGAGAAAAGGTTCATTTTTATTTCCAGCCAGGAAATCCAATTTTCCAGTGGAAAACCAGTGAATGTCAGTGCTCCACCACAGAAAAGTTAATTCAGAGTTGTTAATCACAAAAGTCCCTTGGGATAGCATGGAAACCAATCAATATTTAATATTTCATTTCATTTTTTAAATTTTATATATATATATTTAAAATATTTGCTGTTGACAATATTTAATATTTCATTTAAAATGTAATTTCCAGTTGTTGTTTTAGTGCCAGGGAAATTGTGGATTTAATTCCTCATGGAACTTCTGCCAGCACTGAATTTGTGGTTTTAATTTATTCAGGAAGGAAACGACCAAAATTAAATGGGAATAAAGCAGAATAGAATGGAAACCAAAGCTTTGCTGCTGACAATATTCAATATTTCATTTAAAATGTAATTTTTAGTTGTGGTTTTAATGCCAGGGAAATTCTGGAGATAATTCCTTACCCAAAATCCAGTTGGTAAATCCTTTGGAATTGCTAAAGAAACCAAGAAATGGGAATCATGGAACTTCTGCCAGCACTAAATCTGTGTTTTTAATTAATTGAGGAAGGAAATGGCCAAAATTAAATAGGAACAATTTAATTAAATAAAAATAACAAATAAAAAAATTAAAATAAGAAGACTATTTTGATTTTTCATACTATAAATGCATTTATATAATTTATTATAGAAATTATAATATTATATTAATATATGAAGGATATATTAAATAATAAACATATTATATATTAAAATTAAAACAATATTTTGCTTTTCATAATATAAATATATTTATGAATTTATTATGTAATTGATATTTTATTAATATATGAAGTATATATTAAACAATAAAACTAATATATATTAAATAATTAATATTTTGATAATAGAAATATATGTATAATTTAATATATAAATAATATTATATTAATATATAAGTTATAGATTAATTCAAAGATTATATATTAAATAATCAAAATAAGAATATTTTTTATCTTTAATAATATAGATATACTTATATAATTTAATATATAAATTATATTGTTATATTAATGGATAAATTATATATTAATGAACACGTAATATATTAAATAATTCAAATAATATTTTGATTTTAATAACATAAATACGTTTATATACTTTAATATATAAATTATATAACTACATCTATTTTTAATAGATGAACATTTATATTTATAGATTGAATTCAATATCATTTGATTTCTATTTAGTATACATAAATTATAGCAATAAATTGTTGCCCTGATTTTTAGAAGTGCTAAGTTTTCTTTTCTAGTTCTTTTGAAAGTTTTAAAGTTCTCATAAAACTTGTTGAGCCTTCTGATAATGTTTCCATATTTGAGAGTCAGCGTTCCGCCCCAGTTTCATGGATACACAGAATATTTGCGTGTTTCTCTGTGGGTGGAGAGGAATGATGGATTGATCTTTGGACCAGTGTGGTTGGACAGGTGGCAATTCCATCCTCCAACCCACGGTCACCTCTGGAATTCTAGAAATTCCAGCTCTTTCAATAAAAATGGCTCTTTTTTGTCACCAGAGGACACAAGGAAAAACGAGGCACCACAGCTTTGGTCACCATGAAGAGACTTAATTTATTTTTTCTGACTCCAATCATTTATAGCTCTCAAAAGGTGCCAGTGGATTGGAAGGTGAACGTGCCACCTCTCCAACGACACTGGACAAACTACCAGTCTATCAAATTTCTCCGCCTCTATGAAAGAATGCAAAACAATAGGTTGTTTACAGAAAGTTGCGTGAGAAAGTTCTCTACAAGAATGTAAACTCGGAAGGCTTTAGAAAATCCTAAGAAATCAGGGCGACACTTTTTCTCTTCGGAACCTCCCGAGGTTCTGTGCGCTCATTTCCTGTCCAGCAGCGACCTGGACTCCAAAGTGCAAAGCAAACGGAATGCCACAATCCAGCCGACGCAGGAAACGCGCCCGCGCTCTGGCTGTGGCTGGCCGGGGAAGGCTGCCCTGGCGGAGCAGGACGGATGTGGTTTTTCCCTGTTGCAGAATTCCAGCCGCTGTTCCCGGAGCTGAACTCGCGCTGCCTCACGGTGCTCACGGTCACCCAGAGGAGCCGCCAGGACATGAGCGTCTGGAGCCACGAGGTGGAGCAGGAGAGGGAGCAGCTCCTGGAGAACGTGAGGGCATCCAGAGCCACGCGCAAATTCCACTCGGCTTCCTCAGCCTTTGCTGCGTTTCGGGGGCCTTTAGGGTTGGATTTATTAAAAAAATGTATATTGCATACCATATATATATATATATTAAAAAAATATATATGTATGTATATATATATGTATGTGTATATGTATATATATGTATATATATGTATGTATATATATATATATGACACTTTGCTGCTTTTCTGGGGCCTTTAGGGTTTGATTTATTAAAAAAAAATATATTGCATACCATATATGTGTGTGTGTATATATATATATATAAATACATATGTATGTATGTATATATGAAGCTTTGCTGCATTTTGGGGGCCTTTAGGGTTGGATTTATTAAAAAAAAATTATATTGCATACCATATATATATATATACATATACATAAATGCATATGTATGTGTGTGTGTATATATATATATATATGTATATACGCAGCAAAGCTTCATATATATATATATGTATATATATATGTGTGTATATATATATATATATATATGAAGCTTTGCTGCATTTCGGGGGCCTTTAGGGTTGGATTTATTAAAAAAATTAATATTGCATACCATATATATATATATATATTTATTTTTATATATATATATATATATATATATATATATACACATATGTATGTATGTGTGTGTATAAATATATATATATATGTATATATATATGAAGCTTTGCTGCGTTTCAGGGGCCTTTAGGGTTTGATTTATTAAAAAAAATTTTATATTGCATACCATATATATATATATATATATACATGTATGTGTATATATGTATATATATATATATATATATATGAAGCGTTGCTGCATTTCTGGGGTCTTTAGGGTTGGATTTATTTAAAAAAAAATTATATTGTATACCATATATATATATACACACATATATATAAATATATATGTATGTGTGTATATATATATATATATGAAGCTTTGCTGCATTTCTGGAGCCGTTAGGGTTTCATTTCTTTAAAAAAAAAATGCATACCATATATTTAAATATATAAATATATATATATATGTATATGTATGTATATATATATATATATGATATTTATATATATATGTGATATTCATGATATTCATGAAGCTTTGCTGCATATCTGGAGTTTCACAGTATTTAGGGTTTGATTTATTAAAGAAAAGAAATTATATTATATTGCCTACCATGTGTATGTATATATATATATATATATATATATATATATATATATATATATATGAGGTTATACAGCCAAATCTAAATATTTGCATGAATCCAGCGCTCAGGTGTTTATTCACCTCACTCTGAGGGACCAAAAGAGATCCTGGACCAGAAATGTTGTGCCCAAAATTGTGATATTTGGGGTTTAATTTCTAGTTTGGGCATAATTAATCATCAGAGCCATCAAACTTCAAAATACAAAATTTACTGGGGTAAATTTTCTTTAATTTGAACTAATACTGAATTTGCTATAAAGAGTAAGATTTCTTCATTTTGAACTAATACAGAATTTATTGTAAAGGATAAATTTCCTTTATTTTGAACTAACACAGAATTTGCTGTAAAGGGTAAAAATCCCTCATTTTGAATACAGAATTTACTGTAAAGGGTAAAAATCCCTCATTTTGAATTAATACAGAATTTATTGTAAAGGATAAACTTTCCTCAATTTGAACTAATACAGAATTTATTGTAAAGGATAAACTTTCCTCATTTTGAACTAATACAGAATTTATTGTAAAGGATAAACTTTCCTCATTTTGAACTAATACAGAATTTGCTGTAAAGGGTGAATTTCCCTTATTTTGGTCCTTTAAGAGACTGAAGCTGAATAAATCATATTTTTATAAACTTGGAACCTTGAGCTTCTTAGGGCACTAATTGCAGAGAAAATCCAATTTTTACAACTGTAAGTAAATTAAGGATTTTATTTATAGCAGGTAAAGTTAGAAGTAATTAATTTTGTGTGATAACCTCATTTGATACCTTTCTTTTCCCAATTTTCCCCTTCCAGTTCATCAATGGTGCCAAGGAAATCTGCTATGCAATTTCTTCTGAGGGCTACTGGGCTGATTTCATTGATCCATCCTCAGGACTGGCAGTAAGTTCTTTCTTGCTGTGTGGAATTTGGCTTAAATCCAGCTTTTTCAGGATAATTCCTTGAATAAATTAAGATTTATGAGCTCAGCTGTGTCAGCTCTGAGTGCAGGACCAGCATTGTCAGGAAATGAATTGGCTTTTGGAACTGGAGAAGTTTTATTCCCCAAATCCCTTGGGCACTTTCTGCCCTGCCCAGGTAACTTGGGAACCCTGACACCTGTGCAGGTGAAGGCTTTAAAAAACCTCTTTGCACCTGTTAATGATCCCTTTGTCCTCAGAAAATGAACTTTTTGTTGCTGTGGAACAGTGGGAGCTTTCAGTGGGAGATGGATTTTAGTCTGAGCTCTGCTAAAACCGTATCACAGTTCAAGGGGATGGTGGCAAAGCTCGGCTTAGTGTGGTTTTATTTAGAAACACTCCAAAAAGCAGGGATTTATTGTGTCAACAGAGGCAAACAGGGGATGTGTGCGAGGCAGAACAGGCAGTTCAGGGCTGGAGAATCTTCCCAGAATTCCATACATTGGAGGACTTAGGGATGGATGGAAGTGGGGTTTTGTCTTCAGACTCCAGCAGTAACATCCTGGCCCAGAATCAGGAGTGGGTTTTAAGTCAGAAGCTTCCTCCTGAGATAAAGAACTGACGTATCTGTGTGCAACTTAAATCCCAGTTTAATTTAAATACTTAAGTCCCAGTTTAATTTAAATACTTAAATACCGGTTTAATTTGAATATCTGTTTGCAATTTAATCGCATTTTTGCTCCTCTAACCAACTTTCTTTAGGGTCTTATTGCAAAGTTAAATTGTTAACTTTTGCAATTTCCTAGGAAGTTTCTCTCCTTAGTCCATGTCCTGTTTTTGTGCTGTGCCTAGCAGGGCTCTGCCCTTAATTCCTGCAGAGGCAGCAGAACTTTCCAGAGGTGAGGGTGGGATTGGGATTTGAACGGAAAACCTTGCAAACTCAACATAAAACTTCTCCACGCAGCTGAACTCAGGCTTAGCTTCCAAACACCCCTCAGAATTTGAAATCCTCACGTGGATAACCTTTTGTTCTGTTGCTGTTTCCCTTCAGTTTTTCGGGCCTTACACCAACAACCCGCTGCTGGAGACCGACGAGCGCTACCGGCACTTGGGGTTTTCCGTGGACGACCTGGGCTGCTGCAAAGTGATCAGGCACAACCTTTGGGGCACCCACGTGGTGGTGGGCAGCATCTTCACCAACGCTGAGCCCGACAGCCCCATCATGAGGAAACTCAGTGGCAACTGAGCCCTCCAGCTCCCCTCAGGCTCTTGGGATGCCTTGGAGTTCTTGGGTGATTCCGCCAGGAGCTCCTCGCTTCCGAGAGCTCTTAGAGAATAAAAGTAGCTGTTATTTATTTCTAGTCTTTTGGGAATGTGTGTTCACCACATGTGGCTTGGAATATGGATTGGCAGCGTTGAGAACCAGAGGAATTATCATCTCCTTTTTAAATTTTCCATTTTCTCTTACCTCGACCATTCTGTCTTTCACGGGTCGATTTAGTGTTCAGAATCCTCTGAAAACGCCACTGAAATTCCCAACAAATCTGCCATTCCTGAAATTAGGAACTGGCCAAAAAAAAGAAATGAGTCATAAAATTGTTCTCCCAGGATACAGAACTTAATAAAATCTGGGCTAATCACTCATTTGCTGTTGGAAAATGAGAATGAGGTCAACTTTCAGTGGTCTCCAACTCATCCAGAGGCTCTACAAAAAGTCCTTAATTATCCTGGAATTACTCATCTCTTACTGTTTTTTGTCTTCATGGTGCTTGGGATTTATTTTCTCAGTGTTAGCTAAATATATTTAATTAGTTTATATACCTAAATGTAATTTAAAGTTGCTTTTGTAACTTTCTTAGGTCATTAAATACAACAAAAAAAAAAGAGAGATAATAGGGCACTGCTTGGATCTCATCATTGTTTTCCTGGACTTGGATGCAATCTAGACTTGCCTCTGGAATTTGGAAATGCAAAGAGCAATTAGGATCAATTATTGCAATTAGAAAGATGTCTCAACAGGAAGGTTCCAGGCTGATCAGGTCTCACAGGAACAATCAGATCAGTGGGGGAGCAGGAGGGCACTGAAACGCCTGGGATTTCAGTGCCTTGCAGCCTGGCTCTGGGGCTGGGGCAGTAAAGCAGGTTTGGATCTCCTGCCAGGCAGCTCGGGGCCGTTTGCCACGCAGCAGGGGCAATCCTTCAGGCTCTGTTCCCCAGCAGTGTGCTGCCTCTCCGTCTGCCTGGGGACCCTTGGATTTTCTCTTGAGCTTTGGCCTTTTCCCACTGTTACCCGACCCCCTGGATTCCAGCGCTGTCCCGGGCTCTCCCGTTCCCTCCTCAGGCTCTAAGCCGGGCCCACCACAGGTTCCTGCTTTAGGAGCAGCTCCTTGCCCAAGTGCCTCTCTCTGTCCTTGTCACCCCTGCACTTCCATGGCGGGGCTGCAGCACGCGGCTGGGAGCCAGGAGCACTTCCCAAAGTTTCCTTGTCACCCCTGCACTTCCATGGCGCGGCTGCAGCACGCGGCTGGGAGCCAGGAGCGCTTCCCAAAGTTTCCTTGTCACCCCTGCACTTCCATGGCGCGGCTGCAGCACGCGGCTGGGAGCCAGGAGCACTTCCCAAAGTTTCCTTGTCACCCCTGCACTTCCATGGCGCGGCTGCAGCACGCGGCTGGGAGCCAGGAGCGCTTCCCAAAGTTTCCTTGTCACCCCTGCACTTCCATGGCGCGGCTGCAGCACGCGGCTGGGAGCCAGGAGCACTTCCCAAAGTTTCCTTGTCACCCCTGCACTTCCATGGCGCGGCTGCAGCACGCGGCTGGGAGCCAGGAGCACTTCCCAAAGTTTCCATTCCCAATTCCCTCCCCAAGGCAGCAGTTCCCAAATTCTCCTGCTCCCCCGCAGCGCTGGCTCTGGATTTTGGGGCAGGACTGATCCCTTTGTCATGGAATTGGTGCTGTGACTCCAGAGCCCATCCCTGACCTCTGCTGTCCATAAAATCTCTGTTACTCCAAAGATTTTATTCCTGTTTCTTTTCCCTCCTTCTCATCAAGAGGATTAAAGTTGTTGAGAACTGCAGTGTGCTGTGTCTGTCTGCAAAATCCACACGGGAGCGTTCTCACTGGACACTTTGGGGAATTTTCTTGGACAAACATTGGAAAACATTGGAAAAGTTGTGGAATTCTTCACATAAATTGTAAATATCTCAAAGATTTGATGTTTTCTCTTCAGCTGGCTTCCTGTTACTCCAGTTGAGATTGGGATGTTCATTTTTGACTTCAGCTTCTTTAAGTTTGTCCTGTAAAGGGTTTTTCCAGTGGATTTTCCAATGGCTTTTCCTGAGGTAGAAATCTCACTGGAATATTGGGAATTTTGCCTTGACCTCATGAATATTAAAATTTTATGTCAGGATTTGAGGGGACCTCCAATTCCTAATAATTTTCTAATTAGAATTTTCTCATTAATCCCCAAAAAGAGGGATTCCAGTTGTGTTTTCCTGCCATCACAAGAGCCAGACTGAACTTTCTGCTATAAAATCAAACTTTTGGAATACAAAATAAAATAAAGGCATAATAATAAAAATAATAGTTAATAATAAAATTTTAATAATAATAAAATGATTATTATTCTTTTTATATAATAATAAAATCCAAACCGACTTCCAGTATTCCAAAATACTGGAGACTCCCCTGGGATCATTTTTTTATCAGATTCCAGTGGAAACCAAAGTAGCAAATCCCAAAAAAGTTTTCAGCCAGTGGAAAGAGGATTGTTGATGTTGAGGTGCTACACGCATCTAATTATCTCTGCTTAGCTAATTAACACCAGGAGAAGTATTCTGGGATGGATCTGGAGGATTCTATTCCAAATTTTCTCCCCAGCCCCTTGGGAGTTCACTGCTTTATCCCTGGTGTGTTCCTGCAGCAAGTGCAGGATTTCCAGGCTAAATTTATATATTTATAATTCTATTTCTCGGTATTCATTTAGATCTATTTCTGTCAAGCCATGCTTAACTTGGGAAGAGAGCAAATAAACTGAGACTCAAAAAAAATTCAGATTAATACTCAACAGTTTGCCAGGTGGAGGGAATAAAAGTCCTGCAGAATAAATGTGGGAAACATTTGGAAAAGTATATATATAAAATATAAAAAATACCTAATATAGGTAAATATATAAAAATATACTTGAAAGTATAGAGCTCTATAAATCTCATCTATACATTTATATATACAAATACATTAAATACATGTCTATATATAAAAGTATCTATAAATCTCATGTATAAAATTTTCCTTTATCTATAGAAATACATTTAAATATATAAAATATATATCTATATGTAAAAGAAAAGTCATATATAAAAATTCCCTTTATATATATATAAATAAATATATATACATATATAAAAGTATAAATCTCATATATATAAATCTCCTTGATATATACATATATTGCCTTTATATAAATATATACATATTTATAATAATAAATTATAAATATATAAATATATATTATAAATCTAAATATGCAAATAAATATAAATAAGTTTACAAATATAAATTATATATTATTTATATAATTTTTATATACATAATTTTATATATAATTTTATATATCTATATATTTATATATAATTTAAATATAAAAAATTTAATATATAAATATATATTATAATAAATAAATAAATAATAATAAATAAATAAATCTATATTTAAAAGTATATATCTCTCTAAATTTCACATATATATATAAAAATTTCATATTTATATATACATACAAATATACATAAAATACCTGTACCTAAAATATGTATATACAAAAAATATATCTCTATATAGTTCATATGTATATAAATCTCAGTTTATATACAAATATATAAAATACATATGTATAAAATATACAAATATATATAAAAAATACAAGAAATATTTCTGAAATCCTGTATTTGGAAATGAAGTGCTTTTAAAACCACCCTGTTACCCCTTAGGAGAAGGGGGGAAATAAATCATGATTTTAGAATGATAAATTAATTCCTTCCCTTCCCTTGAGCTGGCCTTGGCTGTTGAGGATTTATATATATTAAAATAGATATTAAAATATATATGTTAATATAAAAAAATATATATCAGGTATAAATATATAAAATAGGTATAGAAATCTTATATATATATAAATTGTCATAAATATATAATATATATTTTTATATATTATAAATATATATTTAAATAGATATTATTTAAATATTTAAATAAAATGTATATTTAAATATATTATATATATGTGACTATATATATATATATATATATATCAAACACATTTCTGAAATCCTGTACTTTAAAAATGAAGCCACTTTTAAAACCACCCTGTGACCACTTAAAATTTGTGTGGGGAGATAAAGCCTGACTGAGCAATGTTCAATTAATTCCTTCCCTTCTCCTGAGCTGGGCTTGGCTGTCGAGGATTTATAGATATAAAAATGTCTACAATATATAAAAATATACAACATATCTTTGTAAATATAAAAGTATCTAACATATCAAAATATAAAACATAGATAACGTCTATATAAATATAAAATATCGAATAAATCTTACATATATATATATTGAATATATATAAAATATACCTCTCTATAAATATCATATATATATATATATATAAATTTCCTTTACATAGATATAGATATAGATATAGATATAAATCTAGATATAGATATAGATCTATTTAAATATAAAATATCTAATATATCTTACATATAAATATATATTGAATATATATACACATCTCTATAAATATCATATATATATATATATATATATGTATATAAAAATTTCCTTTATAAATATATATATATAATATATTTTTGAAGTCCTGTACCTTAGAAATGAAATTGCTTTTAAAACCACCCTGTTACCACTTAAAAACTGGGGGGAAATAAACCTGAGCAATGTTCAATTAATTCCTCCCCTTCTCCTGAGCTGGGCTTGGCTGCTGAGGATTTATAGATATAAAAATATAGATAGAATATATAAAAATACAGAACATATATATGTTTATATTAAAATATTTCATATCTATATATTTGATGTATATATTTAATATATATTTAATTTTTATATCTATTTTATATCTAAATATAGAATATATATGTAAATATTTAAATATTTTATATATTATTATATTTCATATATATTAAATATGTATAGAATATATAAAAATATGAAACATATATATGTATATATTTTAAAATCTAATATATATAATATAGAAATATATAATTTGTATGTAAATATATAAATATAATCTATATTATTATATTATACCTATGATATATTTTATAAAATAGATAAATACATGTATAAATCTCTTCTAGATCTAGGAATATATTAAAAAAAATTAAAATACATTTCTGAAATCCCGTACTTTAGAAATGAAGTAACTTTTAAAGCCACCCTGTACCCACTTCGAACCCGACTGAGCAGTGTTAAATTAATTCCTTCATAATTAATTAATTGACCTGGGCTTGGCTGTTGAGGGGGAGAATTCTCTGCTCCACGGGAATTATTTGTGGGGTTATTTATTTGTGGGGTTATTTATTTGTGGGATTATTTATTTGTGGGATTATTTGTGGGTTTATTTATTTGTGGGTGTATTTATTTGTGGGATTATTTATTTGTGGGATTATTTGTGGGTTTATTTATTTGTGGGTGTATTTATTTGTGGGATTATTTATGGGGTTATTTGTGGGATTATTTGTGGGATTATTTATTTGTGGGGTTATTTGTGGGATTATTTATTTGTGAGATTATTTATTGTGGTGTTATTTTTGGGATTATTTATTTGTGGGTGTGTTTATTTGTGGGATTATTTATGGGGTTATTTGTGGGATTATTTATGTGTGGGATTATTTGTGGGTTTATTTATTTGTGGGTGTATTTATTTGTGGGATTATTTATTTGTGGGATTATTTGTGGGATTATTTATGTGTGGGATTATTTGTGGGTTTATTTATTTGTGGGTGTATTTATTTGTGGGATTATTTATTTGTGGGATTATTTGTGGGATTATTTATGTGTGGTTTTATTTGTGGGTGTATTTATTTGTGGGATTATTTATTTGTGGGTGTATTTATTTGTGGGATTATTTATTTGTGGGATTATTTGTGGGATTATTTATGGGGTTATTTGTGGGATTATTTGTGGGATTATTTATTTGTGGGGTTATTTGTGGGATTATTTATTTGTGGGATTATTTATTGTGGGTTTATTTGTGGGATTATTTATTTGTGGGATTATTTATTTGTGGGATTATTTGTGGGATTATTTATTTGTGGGGTTATTTGTGGGATTATTTATGTGTGGGATTATTTGTGGGTTTATTTATTTGTGGGTGTATTTATTTGTGGGATTATTTATTTGTGGGATTATTTGTGGGTTTATTTATTTGTGGGTGTGTTTATTTGTGGGATTATTTATTTGTGGGTGTATTTATTTGTGGGATTATTTATTTGTGGGATTATTTGTGGGATTATTTATGGGGTTATTTGTGGGATTATATATTTGTGGGATTATTTGTGGGTTTATTTATTTGTGGGTGTATTTATTTGTGGGATTATTTATTTGTGGGATTATTTGTGGGATTATTTGTGGTGTTATTTGTGGGATTATTTATTTGTGGGATTATTTGTGGGATTATTTATGTGTGGGATTATTTGTGGGTTTATTTATTTGTGGGTGTATTTATTTGTGGGATTATTTATTTGTGGGATTATTTGTGGGTTTATTTATTTGTGGGTGTGTTTATTTGTGGGATTATTTATTTGTGGGTGTATTTATTTGTGGGATTATTAATTTGTGGGATTATTTGTGGGATTATTTATGGGGTTATTTGTGGGTTTATTTATTTGTGGGTGTATTTATTTGTGGGATTATTTGTGGGTTTATTTATTTGTGGGTGTATTTATTTGTGGGATTATTTATTTGTGGGGTTATTTGTGGGATTATTTGTGGGGTTATTTGTGGGATTATTTATTTGTGGGGTTATTTGTGGGATTATTTATTTGTGGGATTATTTGTGGGATTATTTATTTGTGGGATTATTTGTGGGATTATTTGTGGGGTTATTTGTGGGATTATTTATTTGTGGGATTATTTATTGTGGGGTTATTTGTGGGATTATTTATTTGTGGGATTATTTATTTGTGGGATTATTTGTGGGATTATTTATTTGTGGGGTTATTTGTGGGATTATTTGTGGGGTTATTTGTGGGATTATTTATTTGTGGGATTATTTATTGTGGGGTTATTTGTGGGATTATTTATTTGTGGGATTATTTGTGGGATTATTTATTTGTGGGGTTATTTGTGGGATTATTTATGTGTGGGATTATTTGTGGGTTTATTTATTTGTGGGTGTATTTATTTGTGGGATTATTTGTGGGGTTATTTGTGGGATTATTTATTTGTGGGGTTATTTGTGGGATTATTTATTTGTGGGATTATTTGTGGGATTATTTATTTGTGGGGTTATTTGTGGGATTATTTGTGGGGTTATTTGTGGGATTATTTATTTGTGGGATTATTTGTGGGATTATTTATGTGTGGGATTATTTGTGGGTTTATTTATTTGTGGGTGTATTTATTTGTGGGATTATTTATTTGTGGGATTATTTATTTGTGGGATTATTTATTTGTGGGGTTATTTGTGGGATTATTTATTTGTGGGGTTATTTGTGGGTTTATTTATGTGTGGGATTATTTGTGGGTTTATTTATTTGTGGGTGTATTTATTTATGGGATTATTTATTTGTGGGTGTATTTATTTGTGGGATTATTTATTTGTGGGGTTATTTGTGGGATTATTTATGTGTGGGATTATTTGTGGGTTTATTTATTTGTGGGTGTATTTATTTGTGGGATTATTTATGGGGTTATTTGTAGGATTATTTATGTGTGGGATTATTTGTGGGTTTATTTATTTGTGGGTGTATTTATTTGTGGGATTATTTATTTGTGGGATTATTTGTGGGATTATTTGTGGTGTTATTTGTGGGGTTATTTATTTGTGGGATTATTTGTGGGATTATTTGTGGGGTTATTTGTGGGATTATTTATTTGTGGGGTTATTTGTGGGATTATTTATTTGTGGGATTATTTTGGGATTATTTATTTGTGGGATTATTTATTTGTGGGATTATTTGTGTGGTTATTTGTGGGTGTATTTATTTGTGGGTATTATTTATTTTTGGGATTATTTATGGGGTTATTTGTGGGATTATTTGTGGGATTATTTATTTGTGGGGTTATTTCTGGGATTATTTATTTGTGGGATTATTTATTGTGGGGTTATTTGTGGGATTATTTATTTGTGGGATTATTTATGTGTGGGATTATTTGTGGGTTTATTTATTTGTGGGTGTATTTATTTGTGGGATTATTTATTTGTGGGATTATTTGTGGGATTATTTGTGGGATTATTTGTGGGATTATTTATGTGTGGGATTATTTGTGGGATTATTTATGTGTGGGATTATTTGTGGGTTTATTTATTTGTGGGTGTATTTATTTGTGGGGTTATTTGTGGGATTATTTATTTGTGGGATTATTTGTGGGTTTATTTATTTGTGGGTGTATTTATTTGTGGGATTATTTATTTGTGGGATTATTTGTGGGATTATTTGTGGGGTTATTTGTGGGATTATTTATTTGTGGGGTTATTTGTGGGATTATTTATTTGTGGGATTATTTGTGGGTTTATTTATTTGTGGGATTATTTGTGGGATTATTTATTTGTGGGATTATTTATTTGTGGGATTATTTATTAGTGGGATTATTTATTTGTTGGATTATTTGTGGGATTATTTATGTGTGGGATTATTTGTGGGTTTATTTATTTGTGGGTGTATTTATTTGTGGGATTATTTATTTGTGGGATTATTTGTGGGATTATGTGTGGGATTATTTGTGGGATTATTTGTGGGGTTATTTGTGGGATTATTTATTTGTGGGATTATTTTGGGATTATTTATTTGTGGGATTATTTATTTGTGGGGTTATTTGTGGGATTATTTATTTGTGGGATTATTTATTTTTGGGATTATTTATGGGGTTATTTGTGGGATTATTTGTGGGATTATTTATTTGTGGGGTTATTTGTGGGATTATTTATTTGTGGGATTATTTATTGTGGGGTTATTTGTGGGATTATTTATTTGTGGGATTATTTATTTGTGGGATTATTTGTGGGATTATTTATTTGTGGGGTTATTTGTGGGATTATTTATGTGTGGGATTATTTGTGGGTTTATTTATTTGTGGGTGTATTTAATTGTGGGATTATTTATTTGTGGGATTATTTGTGGGGTTATTTGTGGGATTATTTATTTGTGGGATTATTTATTTGTGGGATTATTTGTGGGATTATTTATGTGTGGGGTTATTTGTGGGATTATTTATTTGTGGGTGTATTTATTTGTGGGATTATTTATTTGTGGGTGTATTTATTTGTGGGATTATTTATTTGTGGGATTATTTGTGGGATTATTTATGGGGTTATTTGTGGGATTATTTATTTGTGGGATTATTTGTGGGTTTATTTATTTGTGGGTGTATTTATTTGTGGGATTATTTATTTGTGGGATTATTTATTTGTGGGGTTATTTGTGGGATTATTTATTTGTGGGATTATTTGTGGGATTATTTATGTGTGGGATTATTTGTGGGTTTATTTATTTGTGGGTGTATTTATTTGTGGGATTATTTATTTGTAGGTGTATTTATTTGTGGGATTATTTATGTGTGGGATTATTTGTGGGATTATTTATTTGTGGGATTATTTGTGGGATTATTTATTTGTGGGGTTATTTGTGGGATTATTTATTTGTGGGATTATTTGTGGGTTTATTTATTTGTGGGTGTATTTATTTGTGGGATTATTTATGTGTGGGATTATTTGTGGGATTATTTGTGGGGTTATTTGTGGGATTATTTATTTGTGGGGTTATTTGTGGGATTATTTATGTGTGGGATTATTTGTGGGTTTATTTATTTGTGGGATTATTTATTTGTGGGATTTTGGCTGCCCCTGCATCCCTGGAAGTGTCCAAGGCCAGGCAGGATGGGCTGGGAGCAGCCTGGGATCCAAATTCCTGCAGTTTATTTCAGCTGATTACTTCTCCTCGGTGTTGATCAATTTAATTGCAATTAGGATGAGGAATTGCTTCCCTCAGCCATCCAGGGCTTCACCTGAGCACTGATTTTTTCCCCTGGAATGAGCCCAGCTTTATTTTTATTCCAATTTTCGGGGCACTTTTCCAGCTGTGTGGAATGATCCCCTTAAAACCAGCTCTAACTCCCATGGAATAAAGCCACCGCTGCTTGTGTTTTAGTGCAGAAGAAAATGTTCAACTTGGAGCTTTTTGTGCCCTTCCCAGTGGGACTTTTCCCAAAATCCCAGATTTTTCCAGGAGCTGCACGTCCCTGTGCCCACCCAGCAACCCCAGCTTGTGGCAGCTGCAAGAATCAAACTCTGTCCTGCCTTTCCCAGGGCAGAATTCCCTTTGTTTGCAGGGAAACATCCGACAGCCTCTGGGCAAGACAGCTTGGGCCGGGTTTAGCGATGCAAAGCTGGACTTTGCGCCGTGTTAACGCCAGAGCTGGAGACCTGGGGTCAGACCCTTTGACCTGCTCACACAAAACGAGACCGAGTTGTTTGCTCCCCGCCGCACCCTAAAGATAAAACTTCCCAAACCAGCCAATTTCAGCAGCAAAGCTGAGCCCAAACTTGGTCTCGGCTTAGCCAGAAACCCCGCCCTCCCCCAGCAGCTACTGGGGGAAACTGGTTCCCCCAAGCCTGCCCAGTTAGGCCCAGCACGGACCTGCTCTCAGCCAGTCCTGCTGGCTCTTCCCAGAGGATTAACTGGAATTTTGGTGCCTCAGCTGCGTCTGGGGGATGGTTTCTAGCTCTGAGTCTGTGAAAATGTCTGGAGTTCTCCAGGACTGGAATTCTCCAGGACTGGAATTCTCCAGGACTGGAATTCTGCAGGATTGGAATTCTCAGTAACTGGAATCCTGCAGGATTGGAATTCTCCAGGACTGGAATTATCCAGGACTGGAATTGTCCAGGATTGGAATTCTCAGGATTGGAATTCTCCAGGACTGGAGTTCTCCAGGACTGGAATTCTCCAGGGCTGGAATTCTCCAGGGCTGGAATTCTCAGTAACTGGAATCCTGCAGGATTGGAATTCTCCAGGACTGGAATTATCCAGGACTGGAATTGTCCAGGATTGGAATTCTCAGGATTGGAATTCTCCAGGATTCGAATTCTCCAGGACTGGAATTCTCCAGGACTGGAATTCTGCAGGATTAGAATTCTTCAGGATTTGAATTCTCAGTGTCTAGGATTCTTCAGGATTGGAATTTTGCAGGATTGGAATTCTCAGAGATTGGAATTCTCTGGGAATGGAATTGCCCAGGATTGGAATTCTCAGTGATTGGAATTGTCCAGGATTGGAATTCTCAGTGACTGGAATTCTGCAGGTCTGGAATTCTCCAGGACTAGAATTCTGCAGGACTCGAATTCCCAGTAACTGGAATCCTGCAGGATTGGAATTATGCAGGATTGGAATGCTGCAGGATTGGAATTCTCAGGATTGGAATTCTGCAGGATTGGAATTCTCAGTGGGCAGGGAGCTGCCACTCTTTGCTGAGGAGCTGAAAAAAAAAATCCCCTTTATATATATAAATAAATAAAAATGTAAAGAAAGCATCTATTTCTATTATATTTATATATAATAAATAAATAAATATATAAACATATTCTACATAAATAAGATTTTATATTATAGATTTATATTTACATTTATATTTATATTTATATTTATATTTATATTTATATTTATATTTTAAAAATCACTGAACTCAAGTGGGGTTTAAACACCTGGGTGGGTTTTGTGCCAGCTGGGATTTCCTGCTCCAGCAGGCATTTCCACTCTCCAAGAAACCTCCCTGGAAAATTCATCCCAAGGCCACAGAATTCAGGAGAGCCCCTTCCATGAGCAGATTCCTACTTTTTCAGAATATCCCACACGGATTCTGCGAGCTGGGGAGCTCTCCAGGACTCTGCATTTCCCTGTAATTCCCAAAAAAAAAAAAAAAAAAAAAAAAAAAAAAAAAAAAAAAAAAAAGCATCTTGAGCCTTAAAAATACCAGATTTTGATAGAGCAGGAATAGGAAAAAAGGGATTTCCCCCAGGTTTTGTTGGGGAGTTGAAAAAAACCCGGAGTTGAACCCCCCTGAAGTCAGAAAAGAATGAATTAATTACAGTAGAATGAAATGCTGCAGTAATTTCGGATTGCTTTGGTGACCTGCAGAAATGCCATTTCTCCCTCGTTTTGTTTTGCCTGCTGATCTTTGCTCCCTGGGCTTGAAAATCCCGAAAATTCCAGGAGTTTTGCCAAATCCTGGTGAGGTGAGGAGAGGGGCAGGAGCGAGGGATGCTTGTGGAAGAGGAAATCAGGGAGTGAGGGGAGAGGGTGGGATCCCTGCTGACCTTTGGGAGTGAGAGAGATCAGGAAAATTCGGAATTTAGGCACAAAACACGAACAATTCTTCCAGGCAGGGATGGGAGCAGGAATCCAAGGAAATGCAGGGATTTAACTCCATCCTGTTATTTATGGAGCTCATCCACAGCACCACCTGGCTGCTCCCTGTCCCCTTTTCTTTATGTCCCAGTAGCCAAAAAATTCCCCCAAAACTGAGCTGTGTTTAGGGAATTTTATTTCAATCCCCGCTGTAGATAATGCATCATTCCCACGTTTTCCTCCTGCTGAAGCTCATGTATAAATTGTATAAACAATTTGGTATAACTTGTTTCATACTGGACGCAAATCTGAGGAATTCCTCTTTATTTTGGGATCCCTGGATTCTGTTTTCCCTCTCTGCTCTGGGAAAACTCCGTGTTTTCCATCATTTTGTCACATTCAGCCTGCTCTGGTGGCTTTTCCTGGCCTTCCCTCTAATCCCATGGCTGGAATTTCATCAGACACCTCACAGTGAATATTCAACCCTTTTATTTATACAAATGTACAAGAATTTACACCTGTTAAAAACAATTCAACATTTCAATGCAAGATCCCTAAAAAATAAATAATGGTGCAGCTCAGCATTTGTGGGGTTGGGAACCCCCCAGGAGCTCAGGGAACCCCAAACTCTTGCAGGGGGGGCTCAGACACTTCAATTTCCTTTTTTTAAAGCATCCAGGGAGAAGCCAGAGGAGGGACAGGCTTTGATTTTTTTGGGGAATCTCCAGAGCCAGGTGGAATTCGCATAGAAAAAGAAATTAAAACTCTCAAAACCAGAGATGGGTGAAAGGACAGCAAAATTCCAGGTTTGGCTGGGGGTGAGACCAAAAAAATGTTGATTTTATATTAAAAATCACTCAAAACTGTGGTGAAGGTCAATTTTTATAAAGATGTATATCTATAGTTTTTAAATATATATATATATCTATATATAGTTTTTAAAATAACATCCCCTGTAAAACACGCTGAGCTTTTCCATCCCTGGAGAAATCACCTGGAATTAAGTGTGGGAGCAAGAGCTGCTCCTGAAACTCCAAGAAATCTCCCTGGAAAATTCATCCCAAGGCCACAGAATTCAGGAGAGCCCCTTCCATGAGCAGATTCCTGATTTTTCAGAATATCCCACACGGATTCTGCGAGCTGGGGAGCTCTCCAGGACTCTGCATTTCCCTGTAATTCCCAAAAAAAAAAAAAAAAAAATTAAAAAAAAAAAGCATCTTGAGCCTTAAAAATACCAGAATTTCCTAGAGCTCAGGTTACCTTGAAGCAGGAATAGGAAAAAGATTCACTCCTCAAGGAATAATTAATGATTTAAAAAAAAAAAAATTAGTTATAAACCAGTTTAAAGCAAGTCCATGACACCCTGGTTTTATTACTGACTTTGCGAGAAAAACTGATTCTTCTCAAAAAAAGTGATGTAAAGCATTTTTAAAAATATATATCTTTATATTTTTATATATTTTTTGATCATTTCTATATTACAGGCTCACTGACTTGCAAACTCATCCCTCTTTCCTGGCAAGATCAGCGTTTTTTTTGGAATCTTTTCCAGCCCTTCCAAACCCTCCTCGGCGTACAGAAATAAATATTGCATCCGTGAATTCCCAGCAAAACGAGCGGCACGGGCCACCAACCACGGCTGCAGCCCAGAACCCGTGGAATAAAAATCCCAGGGGATGTTCAGGATCCACTTCCTCTCCTTCAGACTGTGGGGTTTGGGGCTAAAATGGGAAAATATTGGAAATATTCCCCCTGAACCAGCGGGAATCGGGGCAGCAGCGGCTCTTCATCCTCCGGCTGAGGGCTGCGCACCTCAAATCCCGCTGGAGATGGGGGACGTGGGGGATTTCTCTGCTGGAGTTTGGGAATTCCAAAAAATAAAAACGAAGACTGCAACACCCCATCCCTTTTCTTCCGCTGGAAATGAGGATTTTTAGGGATTTCTCTGGTTGAATTTAGGAATTCCAGCGGTTTTCTGCCAGAAATGAGGATTTTTAGGGATTTCTCTGGTTAAATTTAGGAATTCCAGCGGTTTTCTGCCAGAAATGAGGATTTTTAGGGATTTCTCTGGTTGAATTTAGGAATTCCAGCGGTTTTCTGCTGGAAATGAGGATATTTAGGGATTTCTCTGGTTGAATTTAGGAATTCCAGCGGTTTTCTGCTGGAAGTGAGGATATTTAGGGATTTCTCTGGTTGAATTTAGGAATTCCAGCGGTTTTCTGCTGGAAATGAGGATTTTTAGGGATTTTCTGCTGGAGTTTGGGAATTCTAGCGGTTTTCTGCTGGAAATGAGGATTTTTAGGCATTTTCTGCTGGATTTTAGGAGTTCCAGCGGTTTTCTGCTGGAAGTGAGGATATTTAGGGATTTCTCTGGTTGAATTTAGGAATTCCAGCGGTTTTCTTCTGGAAATGAGGATATTTAGGGATTTCTCTGGTTGAATTTAGGAATTCCAGCGGTTTTCTGCTGGAAATGAGGATTTTTAGGGATTTTCTGCTGGAGTTTGGGAATTCTAGCGGTTTTCTGCTGGAAATGAGGATTTTTAGGCATTTTCTGCTGGATTTTAGGAGTTCCAGCGGTTTTCTGCTGGAAGTGAGGATATTTAGGGATTTCTCTGGTTGAATTTAGGAATTCCAGCGGTTTTCTTCTGGAAATGAGGATATTTAGGGATTTCTCTGGTTGAATTTAGGAATTCCAGCGGTTTTCTTGTGGAAATGAGGATTTTTAGGGATTTCTCTGCTGGAGTTTGGGAATTCCAGCGGTGTTGCCTCGTCCCGGGTGATGGGATCTCGTCCTTTCCAGGCGCTGCTTCCTCGCTGCCAATCCCTGCCCACCCCAGAGGAGCTGTGGGAACGCTGCAGCCCCGACCATGTGTTAATTACCGCGTGT
Organism: Anomalospiza imberbis; assembly: GCF_031753505.1. Lineage (NCBI taxonomy): Eukaryota > Metazoa > Chordata > Aves > Passeriformes > Viduidae > Anomalospiza > Anomalospiza imberbis. The sequence continues at coordinate 2,004,185 of NC_089687.1, forward strand.
TAATGAGCGGGGGTTAATGAGCTGGGAATGCCAGCGGGCCGTTCCCAAAGGGAATACGGCGACGCAACACTCCAAGTGCCAGTTCTTCACCGAGATAAGCCAGGCTTTACCAAAGTTAGGCCGGGCTCGGTGGCTTTTCCAGCCGAAGAGGTTTTTCGGGATGGTCCCGGGATTAGCGCGGGATTCCGGGAACGCTTCCCAGCAGCTCCTGCGGCAAACGGGACCGGACACCGGGAATTCTGCCCCGGCGCGGGGCCAAGCTCGCCATCATCCGAAAGCCAGGCGGGAGGTCGGGAGTCGGGCTGGCTCAGCTGGGCCCGCGTGGCGGTGTCCGGTCACTGTCACTGTCACCGTCACTGTCACTGTCACCATCCCTGTCACTGTCACCATCCCTGTCACCATTCCTGTCACTGTCACCGTCACCATCACTGTCACTGTCACCATCCCTGTCACTGTCACCATCCCTGTCACTGTCACTGTCACCATCCCTGTCACCATTCCTGTCACTGTCACCATCCCTGTCACTGTCACTGTCACTGTCACCATCCCTGTCACTGTCACTGTCACCATCCCTGTCACTGTCACCATCCCTGTCACTGTCACCATCCCTGTCACTGTCACTGTCACTGTCACCATCCCTGTCACTGTCACCGTCACCATCCCTGTCACCGTCACTGTCACCGTCACCATCCCTGTCACTGTCACTGTCACCATCCCTGTCACTGTCACCATCCCTGTCACTGTCACTGTCACCATCCCTGTCACCGTCACCATCCCTGTCACTGTCACCATCCCTGTCACTGTCACTGTCACCGTCACCATCCCTGTCACTGTCACTGTCACCATCCCTGTCACTGTCACCATCCCTGTCACCATTCCTGTCACTGTCACCGTCACCATCACTGTCACTGTCACCATCCCTGTCACTGTCACCATCCCTGTCACTGTCACCGTCACCATCCCTGTCACTGTCACTGTCACCGTCACCGTCACTGTCACTGTCACCATCCCTGCCACTGTCGTTGTCTTTGTCACTGTCCCGTCGCTGTCGCTGTCGTGGTCTCTGTCCCTGTCCCTGCCCCGTCGCTGTCCCTGTCACTGTCCCGTCCCTGTCCTGTCACGATCCCTGTCCCTGTCCCGATCCCTGTCCCTGTCACTGTCCCATCCCTGTCTCTGTCCCTGTCCCTGTCCAGTCCCTGTCGCTGTCCCTGTCACTTGTCCCGTCACTGTCGCTGTCCCTGTCCCTGTCGCTGTCACTTGTCCCGTCACTGTCGCTGTCACTGTCCTGTCGCTGTCCCTGACACTGTCCCTGTCCTGTCCCTGTCCTGTCGCTGTCACTGTCCCTGTCCAGTCGATGTCGCTGTCCCTGTCCCTGTCCTGTCCCTGTCCCTGTCGCTGTCCCTGTCCAGTCCCGGTCGCTGTCCCGGTCGCTGTCCCTGTCCTGTCGCTGTCCCTGTCCAGTCTCTGTCCCTGTCACTGTCCTGTCGCTGTCCCTGTCGCTGTCCCTGTCGCTGTCCCAGTCCCTGTCGCTGTCCCTGTCACTGTCCCTGTCGCTGTCCCTGTCGCTGTCCTGTCACTGTCCCTGTCCTGTCCCTGTCCTGTCCCTGTCGCTGTCCCGGTCGCTGTCCTGTCGCTGTCCCGGTCGCTGTCCCTGTCCTGTCGTTGTCCAGGTCACTGTCCCTGTCCTGTCGCTGTCGCTGTCCCGGTCGCTGTCCCGGTCGCTGTCCCTGTCCTGTCGCTGTCGCTGTCCCGGTCGCTGTCGCTGTCCCGGTCGCTGTCCCTGTCGCTGTCCCGGTCGCTGTCCTGTCGCTGTCCCGGTCGCTGTCCCTGTCGCTGTCCTGTCACTGTCCCTGTCCTGTCCCTGTCCTGTCCCTGTCGCTGTCCCGGTCGCTGTCCTGTCGTTGTCCCGGTCGCTGTCGCTGTCCCTGTCGCTGTCCCGGTCGCTGTCCCGGTCGCTGTCACTGTCCTGTCGCTGTCCCGGTCGCTGTCCCGGTCGCTGTCCCTGTCCTGTCGCTGTCGCTGTCCCGGTCCCTGTCCAGTCCCGGTCGCTGTCGCTGTCACCGTCCGGCCGCTGTCGCGAGCCAGCGCTGTGCCAGCAGCGCCAGGCCGAGCCCGGGCGCTGTGGCCAGGCCGAGCCCGGGCGCTGTGGCCCGGCCGAGCCCGGGAGGGGACGGGGGCGCTGCGGCGCGGAGCGGGGACAAGGTGGCGAACACGGCGTCCGAGGCGTTCCGCGGCAGCGGCAGGTTACAGATGCTGCCCTCGCAGCAGGACGTGCACACCTGGCAAAACAGGGAACGGGAATTGCAGGGGAAAGAACAGGGAATGGGAATTCCGGGGGAAAAACAGGGAATGGGAATTGCAGGGAAAAAACAGGGAATGGGAATTGCAGGAAAAACAGGGAATGGGAATTCCAGGAAAAACAGGGAATGGCAATTGCAGAGGGAAAAAACAGGGAATGGGAATTCCAGGGGAAAAAACAGGGAATGGGAATTACAGGGAAAAACAGGGAATGGGAATTCCAGAGAAAAAACAGGGAATGGGAATTCCAGGGGAAAAACAGGGAATGGGAATTGCAGGGAAAAAACAGGGAACGGGAATTCCATGGGAAAAAACAGGGAATGGGAATTGCAGGGAAAAAAACAGGGAATGGGAATTCCGGGGGAAAAAACAGGGAATGGGAATTCCGAGGGAAAAACAGGGAATGGGAATTGCAGGGGAAAACAGGGAATGGGAATTGCAGGAAAAACAGGGAATGGGAATTCCAGGAAAAACAGGGAATGGCAATTGCAGAGGGAAAAAACAGGGAATGGGAATTCCAGGGAAAACAGGGAATGGGAATTGCAGAGGGAAAAAACAGGGAATGGGAATTGCAGGGGAAAAAAAAGGGAATGGGAATTCCAGGGGGAAAAACAGGAAATGGGAATTCCAGGGAAAACAGGGAATGGGAATTGCAGGGGAAAAACAGGGAATGGGAATTCCAGAGAAAAAACAGGGAATGGGAATTCCAGGGGAAAAACAGGGAATGGGAATTCCAGAGAAAAAACAGGGAATGGGAATTGCAGAGGGAAAACAGGGAATGGGAATTCCAGGAGAAAACAAGGAATGGGAATGCCAGAGGGAAAAAACAGGGAATGGGAATTCCAGGGGAAAACAGGGAATGGGAATTGCAGGGAAAAAACAGGGAATGGGAATTCCGGGGGGAAAAACAGGGAACGGGAATTCCGGGGGGAAAAACAGGGAATGGGAATTGCAGGGGAAAAAACAAGGAATGGAACTTCCAGGGAAAACAGGGAATAGGGAATTCCAGGGAGGAAAGATAACGGTCCATTTGCAAAGGAGCTCATTGTGATTTTTGTCTCCTTTTTTCCCTTCTCCTTCCGCTCTTTTTGAATCCGTCCGTTGGGAGAACGCGGTTTTCTCCCTTTTTTCCTTCCCTTTTTTTATCACTCCCGAGTGAAACTGGATTTCAGCCGATGCTGAATTCACCCACTGACCCGGCCAGACTGCTCCAAGTACCCGATACATTATAATTCCTATCAGGAATACGATATCTACGATGGACAAATGTTGCACATATCATATAATGCATATTATCTGTAACACACAAAACCTGTTTTGTACTCCATGCATCTAATTTATGCATTATATATGCACTTTACATATTGTGTAGCGTATACACTGTATATATGTTACAGATTGTGTTGTATTATTATTTATAGCTCTATATTGTTTTATATAAAATTTCACAGCTAATAGTATTTATTGGGGATATATAAGAGATATTGTAGAGTGTATTGCGTATATCTACCTCAATATGCATCTAGATAATACATTTTAGATATAAGATACATTTTTATTTTAAATATAAAACATATATAATATATTGTATATAGTGTATAATGTACATTATATGCTATATATCATGTAGTGTATACTATTACAGATTGTCACATATTATATTCACAATATATTGTATATATGAAATAGATTGTGTATTATATATAACGTGCATTATATATTATTTACTATACAATATCTATTGTATTTTACCTATTTTTACTATACGTTTTATATTTCCCTATATTCTATATTTTATAAAACATTAGTTCATATATAATATATTTTTATATATTACATATTGTCATATATTTTATCCTATTTATATGAATATATTGTCTACTATATTATATCTAATCTATTTTCTCTATTAGGTATATCTAATATATATTGCATTTTATATATATAGCACACATATATTACATACTTATATATGTAATGTATATTATTATAGATTATATCTAAAATATTGTAATATAAGGTATATATTAGATATATAATATTTGCATTAATAATAATAATTAATAATAATGTAATTTATACATTATATATGCATTGCATTTATTATATGCAGTATATATTATATATTTTATATATTGTATTCTATATAATAGTATACATGATAGTGTATATATATTATATACATAGAATATTAAAATATATCACAGAATGTTATATAATAATAATAATATATACAATATATACAATATATAATATGTAGTAATATTATATTATATATGACATATTATATATTATATATATTATATGTTATACTGCATATAGTATATACAGTATATATTTTTTATTATTATATAACATTCTGTGATATATTATTATATAATATAATTATATTACTTATATTATATTACTTATATTATATTATACTGTATTATATTATACTATATTATGTTATATTATGTTATACTATGTTATACTATGTTATACTATGTTATACTATGTTATACTATGTTATATTATATTATATTACATATTACATATTACATATTACATATTACATATTACAATTACAAATATAATATAATATAATATAATATAATATAATATAATATAATATAATATAATATAATATAATATAATATAATATAATATAATATTAATTATAATTTTTTTCCATTTTTACCTGTACCTGCACATATTATATTTACACACCAAACCCTAATTCTATTTTTTCCTCTCTGTTTCCCCCCAGTTTCTCCCACCTTGTACTCCTCGTGCCTGATGTAGGTGCAGCCCGTGCTCAGACACTCCTCGAGGGCCACGCAGCGCTTGGTGACAGAGACGCTCTCCCCGCTGGCCCTCATCATGTGCTGGCTGAAGCAGTACCTTGTCCCTGAAAAACACAGGAAATATTTATCTGCCCCATTCCCGTTCCCTGAGAGCCCTCCAGCAGGAGGAATAGGAAAGAAATGCTGGGTTTTTATCCATTCACAAGATTTTTAAAAAATACCAATTTTTGATGTATTTATTGCAGCTCATTTGCTGGCTGAAGCAGTACCTTGTCCCTAAAAAACACGGGAAATATTTATCTGCCCAATTCCCGTTCTCTGAGAGTCCTCCAGCAGGAGAAACAGGGAAGAAGTCCCAGATTTTTATCAAATCAAAAAATTAAAAAAAAAAAAAAAACAATTTTTGATGTATTTATGGCAGAGCATGTGCTGGCTGAAGCAGTACCTTGTCCCTAAAAAACACGGGAAATCTTTATCTGCCCCATTCCCATTCCCATTCCCTGGGATTCCTCCAGCAGCAGAAATAGGAGAGAAATCTTGGATTTTTATCAAATCATGGGATTTAAAAAAAATACTAATTTTTTGATGTATTTATTGCAGCTCATGTGCTGGCTGAAGCAGTACCTTGTCCCTAAAAAACACGGGAAATATTTATCTGCCCAATTCCCGTTCTCTGAGAGTCCTCCAGCAGGAGAAACAGGGAAGAAGTCCCAGATTTTTATCAAATCAAAAGATTAAAAAAAAAATACCAATATTTGATGTATTTATTGTAGCTCATGTGCTGGCTGAAGCAGTACCTTGTCCCTAAAAAACATGGGAAATCTTTATCTGTCCCATTCCCATTCCCATTCCCTGAGAGCCCTCCAGCAGGAGGAATAGGAAAGAAATGCTGGGTTTTTATCCATTCACAAGATTTTTAAAAAATACCAATTTTTGATGTATTTATTGCAGCTCATGTGCTGGCTGAAGCAGTACCTTGTCCCTAAAAAACACGGGAAATATTTATCTGCCCAATTCCCGTTCTCTGAGAGTCCTCCAGCAGGAGAAACAGGGAAGAAGTCCCAGATTTTTATCAAATCAAAAAATTAAAAAAAAATATACCAATTTTTGATGTATTTATGGCAGAGCATGTGCTGGCTGAAGCAGTACCTTGTCCCTGAAAAACACAGGAAATATTTATCTGCCCAATTCCCGTTCCCTGGGAGTCCTCCAGCAGGAGAAACAGGGAAGAAGACCCAGATTTTTATCAAATCAAAAGATTAAAAAAAATATACCAATTTTTGATGTATTTATGGCAGAGCATGTGCTGGCTGAAGCAGTACCTTGTCCCTGAAAAACACAGGAAATCTTTATCTGCCCCATTCCCATTCCCATTCCCTGGGATTCCTCCAGCAGCAGAAATAGGAGAGAAATCTTGGATTTTTATCAAATCATGGGATTTAAAAAAAATACTAATTTTTTGATGTATTTATTGTAGCTCATGTGCTGGCTGAAGCAGTACCTTGTCCATAAAAAACACAGGAAATATTTATCTGCCCAATTCCCATTCCCTGGGAGTCCTCCAGCAGGAGGAATTGGAAAGAAATCTTGTATTTTTATCAAATCATGGGATTTTTTTAAAAAAATACCATTTTTTGATGTATTTATTGTAGCTCATCTGCTGGGGGGTTTTGTTGCTGCTGATTTGAGCTCAAAGGAAGCAAATTCTGGGGCTGATAACGGGCCTGACGCAGGCTGCAAACACAGTGGGGTCATCTCCTTCCAAAGTAAATATTTCCCAAGGGCAAAATCCCAAAACAAGCCAACTAAACGGGATTCACCGGGGCTGTGGATAATCTCCATGTTCTGTGATGTTTTTGTTTCTCTTTGTCTCAGAAGAGAACTGGTGAAGGAGGGGGAGACCTGGACAGCTCAGATTTGAGCGTTTGCATTTAAGGGTTTTTCTGAGCTGTTCCCAGTTTCAGACTCCAAGGGGATTTATGGGATCAAACTGCTGAAAATACCAAAATTCCAGCCGTGGCTGCCCTGAGTGTGGATTTGTGCCACTGGGGAGGGAGGTGAACACAGCCAGAACCGGTCCTGTGTTCACCAGGAAGAGAAATAAAACGCTTAGAAATCCTTCCCTGTGAGGGTGGGGAGGGGTTGGGATGGAATTCCCGGAGAAGCTCTGGCTGTCTCTGGATCCCTGGAAGCATCCAAGGCCAGGTTGGAGCACCCTGGGGTTGTGGAAGGTGTCCTTGCCCATGGAATGGGATGAGCTTTAAGGTCCCTTCCCACCCAAATTTAGGAATTTTAGGAAAGCAACACTAGCCTGATTGAATCCCCAGCTGAGCCAGGGGAAAACAGGGAATAGCTCCAAATCCTCAACCTCAACCACTGCAAGGAGACAGAAAAGCTTAAAGGATTAACTCCAGAATCCCATTTCTGGGAATAATGGGGCTCCCTGGCAGGGACAGGTGGGTTGGAATGGAGCCCTGGGATGGGGCTGTTACCTCTGGGGCAGTAAACATCCGGAGCCCAGCGGTTGCACTCGTAATTATCTGATGCCTTTTCGCAGGTGAAACACTTAAATCCATGAGGATACGGCGTGGCTGAAAGAAATGGAAAATACGGAGTTAAAAGGAATGGATAATGGAGTTTAAACCACCCCGTTAACCTGGTTCTACACTACTTTTTGGGAGGAAACAGCAACATTTTTTCTCTTTGGATCCAAATTTCTCCAGATTTTCCTGTCAGTGTCAGCGGGTTGGTTCTGATTTGTAAAACCCTGTCCCCCCACAGCACGTTTAGGTCGCTGTGGACTCGTTCCAGCTGTGTTTGCCCAGCCAAAGTGCCCAGTGCTGACTTCAAAGGGAGCTAATGGGAGCTGGGAATGCTCATTGCCTTGGAATCAGAGCTCACATCCAGCACTGTGCCTTTATCGCCGCTGCTACCAAAACACCAGGTGGATTGAAACACTCTGGGAATTGTCCTGCCAAGGGAAAGAGCTGCTCCTGTTCAAGGCAGGCCCACGGCCCCAGAGGGAACAAAACCACTTTGCTGAACCTCCAGCTCTGAACAGCAGCCTCTGTCCCAATTTACCTCACCAAACGAGGGCTAATTCCTTAATTGCTCTCCTGGCAGCACTTCTGGGGCCCTTTCAATCCCACCTCAAGGTGCTGCCACCTTCTCAGAAGCCAAATGGTGAAGAGGTCACCTTTAGCAGTACTTTGAACCTGTACAGCCCCAAGGGCCACATCTTCACCCTCCTCCTCATCACCCCCTCCCCTGGCTCTGGATCCTGTTTGGGAATGAGAGGTGAAACAAGATGATTTCATTGCTTGTTTCCTTTCAGCTTTTAAGGAACAAGAAATCACCCAGGAGCAACTCTGGTGGGGCTGGGACAACACAATAATTAAATTAATCCCTCTCACCCTGCACCTCTGACGGGTCACAGTTGTGATATAAAACAAGAATTTCATCCTGCTTGCACAGACTATAAATTTTTCAGCGTATGAAGCAGTGAGTTTTCTGTGGGAAGAGAAGGCAGGGAGGGCTCCACGGGCACCCTGTTCTCGTGGAATTTGATAAGTCTGTGTCTGATAAAGTGAACAGACTGGTGAGGGTCCAGGGAAGATCTAAAGATGCACAACTCCACTGCTCCAGGAGTTACTGGAGTCAAGGCTGTCGGTGCCTCAGCAGCTGCCCGTAACCCCATGTGTCCTTTAAACCCTTTTGGTCCAGTTTTACACAAAATCATGGAATGGTTTGGGTTGGGAGGGACCTTAAAGCCCGCATTGTCCCACCCTCTGCCATGGGCAGGGACACCTCCCACAAAAACTTGGGTTTTCTTCCACCCTACAAGAGTGTGGACTGTACAAACCAAGTCCCTCCCAACCCAAACCATTCCACAATTCCATGTAAAACCAGGTTAAAGGCAGAGCCAAAAGCAAAGAAACACAGCCATGGTTCAAGAAGAAGTCGGAAAAATGAAGGAAAGATGTGACAAGATGAAATGTGGTACAGAGAAACACAGCAGCCCAGTGCATTGCTGGAAAATATTCCAGCGGCCTCTGAGGACCATGGAAACGATGACTGGAAGAGGCTTTTGGGTTGGGCTCCTGTGCGAATTTGAGTGCAAATCCAGAAGCTCAAGGCTCAGGAGATAACTGATATTTCCCTCCTCTTGTCCCTGTCCCAGGGTGTGATGCTTTGAGCAGGCTGCCCCAGAGCAGAGGCTGGGCAGAGTCACAGAATAAAGCAGGGATCCATGAAAAGGATCTCCTCCATGGATCCACCTTGGGCAGCACCAGAGCCCAGCCAGGGCTGCACCCAAGGTGAACCCAAATGGTCCCAAAATGCACGAGCGCTCCCGGGGGCTCTCACTGGGATCAGCTCTGCTCCATTGGCACATTGCAGTTCATTGTCCAGTTCCAGCTTTAGGTGATCGAGTCCCATCCTGCTTGTTTTTCTCTCTCCAGCCCACGGTGTTTGTGCTCCTGGGCTGGGATTGGGATCATTTGTCCTTGGTGCCCAGCTGGAGAAGGAATTGTTTTGTCTCCCTGCTCTGTGCAGAGAGCTCAGCAACACTGAATGTGAAGCTCAGAGCTGCACACTAAAGCAGCTCAGAGTCTGAAAAATAGAGAAGCTAAAAGACTTAGGGCATCAGGAGGTGGGGGTGACTTACTGGAGGGGTGGAGGTAGACGATGTCCTTGGCCGTGAAGTCGCGGCTCCGCGCGGCCGGAGCGCGGCCGGGCAGCAGCAGGAGCAGCAGGAGCAGCCCCGGTGGCCCGGCCATGGCCCGGCCAGAACCTGCTCATGCGGCGGCCGAGAATCCCCACCTGGGCAGAGTCACAGAATGCCAGAATTATCCAGGCTGGAAAACACCTCTGAGATCATGGAGTCCTACCCCTGACCAACACCCCCTTGTCACCCAAACCACGGCACTGAGGGCCACATCCAGGCTTTCCTTACAAAGCTCCAGGAATTGTGACTCCACCACCTCCCTGGGCAGCCATTCCCATGGCCAGTCCCTCTTTCCTGGCAGAGAGCGGGGATGAGCAGAGCAAACCCACAAGGACCTGGCCACCACCTCATCCCCATGACCCAGCCCCAGAGCCTCCCACTCCTGTGGTTATTTTGGCATCAACAAACACCAAAATCGTAATTATCTGAGGCCTTTTCGCAGGTGAAACACTTAAATCCACGAGGATACAGCATGGCTGAAAGAAATGGAAAATATGGAGTTAAAAGGAATGGATAATGGAGTTAAAATGACAATGTTAATCTCATTCTACGCTGCTTTTTGGGAGGAAACAGCAACATTTTTTCTCTTTGGATCCAAATTTCTCCAGATTTTCCTGTCAGTGTCAGCGGGTTGGTTCTGATCTGTAAAACCCTGTCCCCTACAGCACATTTTGGTCACTGGAAAAGACCTGGACAAAGGATCTCCCTGGATTTCCAGTGCAGTGGGAAGCTGGCTGGTCCCGCAGGAGGTTGGTGCTTCTGCTGACACCTCATCTCCACCTTCCTCCTGACTCCTCCTCACTGGCTGGGCCACATCTCCACGATCCTACTGATTTTATCTTGGCATTACCTCTTGGAAAAGCCTCCATCTCAGAGCTGCAAACAAAGTCACCATTGGATTTTCCTCGTCCATGCTCCAAAGGGGTTTATTCCCCTTATGACGCCATGAATAAATAATTTGGTGTATTTTTCCCAAGTCCCTGACTGATGAGAACCAATTAAAGCAGAACCAAATAATCACTGTGGTACCATTCCTGAGGCCATCCCAAATCCAGCAGCTTTCAGGAGCATCCTAATCCCTGCACCCAGGCTGTGGGGAGCCATCCAGGGGCAGACAAGGCTAAAAAATCATTAAATACACAGCTCAGATTATTAGAAACCCTTAAAAATTATGAAAGTGCCTCAAAAATCAAACAGGACAGGAAAGTCCTGAAAGGATGTGGCTGCTGAGCCCGGCTGAAGCCGATGGTTTCCTTTGGAATCCATCCAGAACACACAGAGTTGGGATGAGCTGTTCCATCCTGATCAACCAAAAGATCTGCAACACCCAGATAATTCCTAAGCAGCTCTGAATATGTGGTGTTTATTATCTAATAAATTTTTTTTTTGTTGATTTTTTTTTTCCAGGAAAGATATGACGGGGCTGGGGATGTCACCTCCAAATGTTTGTCCCACAGCAGAAATCCACCCAGGACCAGCAGCACAAAGGTTGTCACTGTTCCTGCTGTTATCTGCAAATGGCATTTTTATTAAAACACAATGAAATCTATTTAAAAAATAAGAGGAAAAAAAAGATAACGCATAGCCCGGTGCTTTAAACTTTGTTGCTTTAACCTTATGGAGAGGGAATTCTGGATTTACTCCATTGATCCCTCTCAGCCAGGGGAGAATGAAATCCTGATTACATGCAGACAGGAAATAAAACAAACCCCTCCCAACCACATGGAAGATGAAAGAAATGGGCCCATGTGGGATCTGGAGGCAGACTTTGGAATTTGGGACCATTTTTTTTTTAATCCCAAACAATGCCAGGAAGGTTTCACAAGCCCCACACTTCATTTTAAGACATCAGCAGTTTGCAGCGAGACCGTCAGGAGCAAAAAAATGAGGATTTGATCCTGAGCTACAGCACCAAAAAAATGAGGATTCACATCCCAAAAAGAGGAGCTTGTCACAGCTCAACTCCAGCTCTCATCAATAATGAACAAATTATCAACATAAAGGACAAACAGTCATGGAATCAAGGTTGGAAAAGACCTCCAATATCATCAAATCCAACCGTTATAGTGATATTTTAAGTTAAAGCACAGCAAGGTTGAAATAACAGCAGGAATTCCTCCCAAAGAGACAAGAATTTGTTGGGTTTGCTCATCCAAAGCACAAAACTCTTTTGTTTTTGCAGAACTGATCAGAGCCTTCCAGTTGAGGACGTTGGTTTTCCCAGTGTCCCTTTTGTGGGACCGACTGCTTACCCAGCCGCTCTCCAAATCCTGCGTGGCAGCACTCAGTCATCAGTTTGGAAAAGTGGCTGGTGCCAGAAATCCTCCAGCTGCTCCCTAAAAACATCCGTATCCTTCCTCTGGTAATTGCAAAGACCTTAATTGCCAGCTTCTAATGAGTGGCAAGAAACCGTGAACGAATGGAGAGAATTCGCTCCCCCACCTCCATTTTCTGTTTGAAACAGGTTTAATTACAGGCAAATAATTACAATTTTAAAATCCTCTGGGTTAGAAAACTGTCCAGAGCAAGGCAAGCAGCGCCAAAATTTTAAATTGTGGAATTTAGGGAAGTCCTTATTTAGCAAGCACCTGCCACCATTATTGTCACCATTTGTCACCATGAGTACATTCCACCTGCTCATTCCATGCACACAGGTAGGGCAAAACCAGGAATTTCTGCAAACACGGAAATACCCAGTGCCAGAAACCTAAATATTTAATATTCCATGAATATTTTGAGTATGGACACAGGGGTACACATAGTTCTGTCTTTCATTGAGGACAAATACTCTGTGACGTTTAAGGTAATGATGATATTTCACAGAGAGTGGAGTGGCAAAAAATATTTTGCATTAAAGTAACATTAAATATTTAAGAACTCAATACCCAAAAATTATACATTAAATATATTATATATATAAATAAATATATTTAATATATAAATATATATATTAAATATTCCATTAATTATATATTAATTCAGTGTTCAGCACACTCATTTTATTTGGTGTTACACTCACACATAAAAATAAAATATAAGGAAGGAAATATAAATATACCGATATAGATATGGATACACTGTCTCCAGACATTTGACAAAAAAATTGGTTGGTTCCCAAAATCCTACATAATTCTAATTTTCTGCAAATTCTCTTTAGGAATCCTATAGGCCCTAAAGAAGCTTTACCAAGGGCATAAAGAGTTTTTTGTTCACTCCCAAGCCCCTTTTATCCAGGACTTCCAGCCAAAACAGCCAAACTTTGTACAAAACTTTTATTTTCAAGAATTATTGGTGGCCTACCAGCTGCTCCAGGGCTAAACTTCTGCTGGCAGAGCAGATACGAGGCATGGGGCAGATATTTTTTCCCCTCAGAATCCCCTCGGCTCCTCAGGCGGAGCCGAGCGCTCATCCCAACCTAACGGAAGCTGGCGTGTCCCGCTCGGAATCCGGTGGCGGGGCACGGTCACACGAGTCCCACGTTTGGGTTTGGATCGTTCGGATCACGCAGTCAGTTTGTGACAGGGCTTGGGTGCTGACACAGAAACCCCTGTTAGCTCCACCTGCCCAGCTCCAGTGGCCGCTCCCGTTCCCGAATACTCCGGCCTGCCCTTTGCCCCGCCACGGTGCAAATGAACCATCGGGGGCCCCGAGCAGCAGCCCAGTTGCCCACTTGTCAGGTCTCATTAGGGAGGGGACAACTCGGCCTCGTTGGCACCAGAGCTGCGGACAATGGAAGGTCCCAACCCTCCCCGGAGAGGAGGCCGGATATCAGAGCTCTGGATTTAGGGGAGAAGTGTTGATGGAGGGGACAGTTATTTTTAAGGATGGCTTTGTCCCTTCTGTCCTCCTCACGCTCAGCTGGCTGACCATGACCAAACTCACAAGCTGGGCCAGCTGCAAGTTGGCAGTAAAAACACTATTCCAGCAAGGAAAAAAAGGGGGCAAAAAAGGGAGTCAGACACCAAATCTTCCCATACACTCAGCCAAAGCCAGGCAGGAAGGAATTCCTGATTCATGGGTATTTCCGTGTTCTCCTCACGCAAGTAGGGCACAGGTTGTGGCGCTCAGGGCCCTCCACCTTGCTCCCAGGGGAGACGGAGCATTTCCCTGCTTTCTCTGGATTTCCAGAGCAGTGGGAAGTTGCCTGGTTGGTGGGAGTCTGATGATTCTCCCTCACAGGAGGTTGATGATTCTGCTGACACCTCATCTCATCCTTCCTCCTCCATCTCCTCCTTGCTGCCTGGGCCACACCTCCAAATTCCTACAAGCCTCCAGCAAGTTTCAAACTGACATTTCCTCTTATCCTTCCCCTTGGAAGGGCCTCCACCTCAGAGCTCCCTAAATCAACTCTTCCTTGAGTGAAACAAGCCAGCAAAAGTTCCCTCTCAGCGGGCAGAAGACTTTCGGAGGCCTAAAGCAGCGATCACAGCATGGCCAGGCAACGCCATCTGTGAGAAACCGCCGAGGCCTCAGCACGAGGCTGTTTCTGTTCTGCTGGGCAGGGTCAGCTGGGCCATCCTTCCTCTGCCTTAGGGTGATTATTCCTCAGGGGGAAACAAATCCATGGGAACTCTGAGCAGCCTGACGAGGCTGGAAGAGCTGATCCTGGAGGCAGAGTCTTCCCTCCAGGAATTCCCTCATGCACATCCCCAGTGTGACTTTCCCAAATAACTCTGCAGATTTTCCTCCTGCCATTCTTCCAGGTCACACAAAGCTACAGGTTGGACTTTCCATGACTGAATTTACAATACTGGGGTTAGTTTTCATCTCCCTCCAGCTTCTGAATCCAAGCACTGTCCAAAGACAAATCAGAATGGCGATGGAACGTTTTCCATCTGGCAGCTGTGCCGGATCCCAGACAACAAGCACAAGGACTATTTGCAACTTCTCCAGCTCTAATTGCCTTTTCCCCTCTTCTCCTTTATCCTGCTCAGCCTTTTTGTGTCTATTCTATTTATTTCTTTTGGTTCCCAGCACACACGTCAAAAGGTTATGAAAAAAATCTGGAATTCTTATGAATTGCCTCCAAATCCAGCTTTTTTCCATGTGCCGTTTAGGGGGTTTTCTTGACAGTTTCCAACCCCAGGAATGGTTAAATGTGCATCCCCCTCCCCACAAAATGGGATATAGTAAAGCTCTTGTATCCAAGGAACCTCTCGGAGCTCTTGCAGAGGGGTTCACTGCCTCTCCTCAATTACAGTGAGCAAGAGTAATTAAACAATCAAACACAATTAGTGCACTAATTACTCCCAGGAACGTGGCCCATCTAATCGCCTTGCTGCTAATTACAAAGCCCAGAGTTCATTGAGCTAAAAGCCCTGGACCTGGGGAAGTGAAGGGGGGGACAATATGTTCCCTCTCACGCTGCCTTCCCTCAGATGCAATTTAATCTTTCACAGGACATGATTCCAAGGTTATTTTACAGCCAGCACTTGGCTTCTATTTTCAACCTGAATCACTCATATTTTCAGTCCCACCAGCAAAACTTTTCTTAGGACCTTCCATCTTTTAACGATTTGGGGTAAAATGTCACTTCTGCTCATCCTCAGGATAGTTAGGCTTCAGAAAAACACAGGGATGGAATAGATATATTTTACTGGAATATCTAAGACACTTTATATTTGGCATTAAGGACAGGGAAAAAAAGTGAACTTAAAATTCAGCCACCCCATGATATAAGAAAATATAATTTCTGCAAATTAATTGTCAAGCTGAGTGGGTGAAATATTCCAAGTTAGACATAATTAATTCCCATTTTACTCCATGAGTGTGGTGCAGGGACACCACTTTTCCTTCCTGTAAATTACATGGAATATTCAAACCTGTGACCATGAACACCTCTGAATCAGCAGGAAAATGGACATGGATGATCCAAAAAATCATTTCAGGACCTATTCCCGGGTTTTTGCACAGCCTGCAATAGAGGCAATGAGGGCAGAAAGTCTGGGGGGATGTGGGAGATCAGGATTTTGCTCAGTTTGGGAATTTTGGAAGCCCCTCTGCACATGGGCTGACCTCAGTGCACAGAGAGCCTCCAGACAGCCCGGCTCCACACAGACAGGATAAGGAAACCATGCGTGAGCACAGAAATCCTGGGATTTTCCTGCTAATAAGAAGCAAAACCCCCCAGTTGCTGAGTTCCAGTGGCCAAGGGGAGGAGAGCAGCTAAATTATTCCCTAAATAAATATTTGAGTTCACTGGGGCAGCTGAAAGGGCTCCTCTTCCCAAGGCAGGGATGAGATTTCTGTGGATCACACATTGCCTTCATCCTCCTCGGGAAACTCTCATGGCAAAAGGAGGAAAGGGAACACCCAGGGAAGGGATTTCAGGAGAGGGAGACTGTGACTGCTGGTCCAGGGTTGGTGACAGCACTGGAAAGGGACAGGGTGGTGATGTTGTCCTGGGGACAAACAAAATGAAGTCCCAAGGAACAGAGTTTATGCAGGAAATTAAATTTTTCTCCGTGTGGAAACAGCATCCTGGACCACCTTTCCTGCTTAAACCAAGAAAAAGCATCGCAGTTACTGGGAAAAAGGGAAAGAATATTGCGGCATGAGCAAATAAAATGCAGTCAAAACAATCCCAAAGAAACAACGGACATCAAAAAAAACCCAGGAGAATGTATTCCCTGTTTATGACAAGAGCTGGAAAATTATCTAAGCTGCAACCAAGACATGAAACCTATCAAAAAAACACTTTTCTAATCCATGTTCCAGCTTGGCAGGTACATAGGAACAGCATTTTTAACAGAATGGAATAAGGTTTTAAGGTTAAATTTTTATTAAGTCAAGAAAATTAGGACACCCTTGGGAGCAGGATGATCCTCAGTATTTTTAAAGGATCAAAGGAACAGCCAGTGAGCCCAAGGTCATCCTGGGTAAACTCCTGGAGCATTTTATTTGTGCTACAGCAACAAATATTTCAAGTAGTAAAAAATGACAAGGGAAGGTCGTTGGGATGATGGGGAAAATAGGTCTCCAAACAATCCCATCATTTTCCAACAGGCAGGATTCTGGCTCTGGCTGTGAGACTGTTATGGGGAATAATTGGGGGGAGACTAAAGCAGAGCACCAAAGCTCCAAACCCTCCTGATTACAAAAATGAGTTCTACCCAATTAACCAAGCGTGCTCGGGCCAAATTAAACCCCAGCCTAGTGACATCTCCAGGTCTAATTGGTGAAAAGGGCACCTCCAAAAGATATTTTTCTCCCCTGCTTCCCTGCAATTCTGCATTCAATATCTTTGCGCCAGAAGTATTGATAAGAAACTCTTTGATTAGAGGCTGACGGAGACATGAAAGAGGGAGTTTGTCCCTCCTGCGCCAAACTGTGCTTTAATAAAGCCAGACATCAATCTGCACCATTGTGCCCCCGCTCTCCTGATGCCTCTCCGGCGGGATTTGTGACAGTTCCTCTGGGACATCACCTCGCACATTTGCCATGCTAGATTAGGCACCGAGCCACAGCCGCGCGGCGTCTGCCCGAAACGAGCTTTGTCCAACGTCACCTCGAGCAAATGAGGTTTTATTGTTATGAACCCAGCCAAAATTTCAGCCTTTTCCCCTCTGAGGAGTGTTTTGACCCATCACTGATTGCACCGTTATTATTCCTTTCCTCTCCTCAATTACGAGATATTAATGAATCCCGGTTTTCCCAATTCCCACCGTAATGACGGGTTTTTCCCCCAAATAATTTAACATATGCATGCAGCAGTTAACGAACACCATGTGTCATTTTTCCAGCCCTGGACACGCAGGGATGAGGCCATGGAAGGGCTCCCTTCCCCTGACAGTTCACCCAGAGTTCATCCCATTTTTTATTTCCTGACCCGCACACGAATTCCCTTCGGCACAAGGCACCAAAAATCCAGGAGAGCCACAAAATGAGAGGACACCTAGGAGGACAACACCTCTGCTCTCCACATTTCCAAAGGGCACATATCAAACCAGGCTGGAGAAGATGCCACAGCAACCCTCAGGGAAATAACTGGGAATTGGGAATGGCTTGGCCATTCCCAGCTGTACAATTCCAACACCTCCGTAAAATCTAATGACCAAGGACCCGAGCCTCGTACAAGGATCCTTTAGATAAGTACCTCGTTCTCATTTTTATCTTGATAAAGTAGCTCATGTTTGTGTGAATCCAAATAAATAATAGTTTCTTGTTCTATTTTATCATTTCTGCTGCCACCCTTTGCTCCATAAGGACTGTAACAGATTTTGTCGTAAATCTCTTTGCAGAAATTGCCAAAATTAGTTATATTTAAAAGGCAAAACTAATCTGATTTTCTGTTTTCTACCCTGTGACACCAAATTTCAGATATTTTCCTGCAAAAGCTTTACTCAAAGTTATCCCACTCCAGTTTTAATGTGTGTTTTATTTGGTATAAATTAGAAAAGCTACAAATCATTAAATAATATGCAATAAACCCAAATGAGAACTGACTAATTAATGTACTTTCAGCTGTCTGGTTAATCCACGGAGTGAACAAATCCTTAATTCATGACAATTTTCATTAGTTTTTCCAGAAAAACAAAACCCAGCAGAACCCAAAACAAACCCTCTGCTCCTTAAGAATTTCCAGTGTTATTTGAATTTGAAGGCAAATTAATTGCCACTTTTCCTCCCAGAAAAAGCCATTTAATTCCTTTATTTTTCCAACTTGATGATGAAAAATGGCTAACTAAGAGAAAACTCATCCCCAGCTCAATGGGAAGCTGTAAAACTCCATCCCCATGCTAGCCACCGCTCCCAGGATGGTTTCAAACTTCCAACACCACAATGAGGGGCCTCAGTGGAGATTCCCGAGATGGAAATTTTGGATTTCTCCCTGGTTTTTATCACATAAATGTCCTGGAAAGCTGAGCAGTGTAGGTGCCTTCCCAAAGAGAATCCTTTACCCTTGTGCAGAAAGTCACTCCTTTTTGTTTATGTCATTGCAATTTACAAATGGACAAAATGCTCTGAATAACTGAATTGATTTTAATTCATTTTTCTGAAGCTAAAATGAACAATTTTGCTGTCCCAAGTTCACTTTGGAGGAAAGTATTTATAAAGTGAATTAACCGCAGAAAACTCCAGGAATAAAGCAGAGGTATTTCACTCCCCCAGCCCCCATTTCCTTATATATTTAATTTTTCATTGAATCCTTACACAAGTTCTTTACCCTCCCTGCATTTCCCTTGTAGATAAACACTGTCAATCAATTTTAATGTGTATTTATCACATAATGAAAAGTATGGGCACAACACAATATTATAATGAAAAATCCTGTTATGTTCCACAGCTAAACAGGCAAATATTCCTGTGATCCATGATTGTCTGCCAGCAGGTCAGAAAGCTGAGGCATAAATTTATTTTTAGTAAGAGTAAATAGATAATTTAATATTTATTTAATAAATAAAATAAGCCAAACTACTCAACAGTTCTGCTAGCAGAAAACCAGGCTCTCATCCTCATGGATTTCACCCCAAAACAAACCTTAAAATTTTAAAGCGATGTCAGAAAAGGATTCTTTGTTGTTGTTTTTTCAGTTCTTTTGGTGGTTTTTAGGGGTTGTTTTTTTTTTTTTTTTTTTATCCAATTGTTCTTTCAACCCACCAGAAATAATTCCCTGGAGCTCATGGATTATTTGCTGTGTTTATTCAGGGTTAACTGCAAATAACAGTGCCCAAGGACAGAAAAAGTTAATTTTCCTGAAATTACAGTGCCTGGAGAGTGGAAATTTTTCCAAAATAGCAATATTTTATTCACAATAAGCAGAATATTTCTGTTTAGTGGCAGAAATAATGCTGGCATGAATAAAGAGTCCTAAAAATGGGCTCAGATTAAAAGGGACGGGAGAATAATTGAGGATCTTCCTGGAATGCTCGTGAGATAAATCCTGAGGGTCATGGGGCCAACATCCAATGCCCATGAGAATGGAAAACCCTGGTTTGGGTAATATAAAATTAAAAAATGAAAATAAACATAAAAGTCAGGGGAGTGAAGGACAATAAACACCCCCAGGAGCCAGGACAAAGGGCTGGACACTGCCTGAGACCAGCAGGGAAAGGGAGCAGGAGCAGAGGTGGGAAGGGAATGGGATGTCCAGGGTGGAGACAAGCCCAAGTGCTTGGAAGAATTTTGGTAGAATCCCAGACTGGTTTGGGTTGGAAGAACCTTAAAGGTGATCCAGCTACTGCTGCTGCCACATCCCTCCATCCCAGCCTGGGACTGAGCCTCTCCTCATGCCTCAGGTTTTGGCTTTTATTTAATTTTTCAGACTCTGAGCTGCTTTAGTGTGCAGCTCTGGGCTTCACATTCAGTGTTGCTGAGCTCTCTGCACAGAGCAGGGAGACAAAACAATTCCTTCTCCAGCTGGGCACCAAGGACAAATGATCCCAATCCCAGCCCAGGAGCACAAACACCGTGGGCTGGAGAGAGAAAAACAAGCAGGATGGGACTCGATCACCTAAAGCTGGAACTGGACAATGAACTGCAATGTGCCAATGGAGCAGAGCTGATCCCAGTGAGAGCCCCCGGGAGCGCTCGTGCATTTTGGGACCATTTGGGTTCATCTTGGGTGCAGCCCTGGCTGGGCTCTGGTGCTGCCCAGGGTGGATCCATGGAGGAGATCCTTTTCATGGATCCCTGTTTTATTCTTTAACTCCATCTAGCTTCTGTTCCAGGTCAGCCTTCTCAATTCCACACCCTGCCATGGGCAGGGACATCTCCCACCATCCCAGGCTGCCCCAACCTGGCCTGGGACACTTCCAGTGATCCAGGGGCAGCCACAGCTGATTTGGGAATTCCAGCCCAGCCCCTCCCCACCCTCCCAGCCAGGAATTCCCAGTTCCCAATCTCCCATCCATCCCTGCCCTCTGGCAGTGGGAGCCATTCCCTGTGTCCTGTCCCTCCATCCCTCATCCAAATTCCCTCTCCTGTTCTCCTGGAGCCCCTTTAGGCTCTGGAAACACCACATCTCTTTCCACCTCACCCCATAACCAAATGAGGAAAACAGAAGCTTTCTGTGGCTCATCAATTAAAACCGAGCCCCTCCTTGGTGTTAATTAAACTTTAAAGCTCTCCTCATCTGCCCTGCCCCGTGCTAGATCTGAATGCCTCATCCCCTTGGCATTACCAAGTCCACTTTCCCAAGGTTTTTTTGGAATATGACCAGGAATTCAGGAGTCTGCCAGCTCAGAGATGTTATCTTACACGAAGAATCCCTCAAAGTCATGCTCCAACTCATCTGCCTCAAACACTCACCCCCAGAACTTGCTAAAAGCACAAAAGCTTTTAAAAATGTACCCCCATGATTTCACCAGGGCTTCATTTTCCCTCATGAATCACCTGGAATTCCATAACTTTCCCCCTGTCTCCACTGACATGTTCCCTGTGATTTACTGGTTTTCATTAGATCTGATCTCCGCTCTCATCCTACCCCGAATTCATGGAGGAATCCGTGTCTGACCAGGGAAACGTTGAACATATACAGATTTCCAGCTGCTGATTTCTCACAAATCGACCTTTTCTGCCAATTATTTCCATGCTGACAGTAACAAATACCACTGTAAATAATGACCCTCCCAGGGCACCTCTTCCCGCTTTTCCTTGGGAGAAAAGAGGCTTCCAAGAAAGTCATTCCACAGCACTTCCATGTTTTACCACAACAAACACAAAGGAATATTTAAGACAAAATAAACCCATTTAAATCTGAAATATTTGAACCAAAGCTTTGTACAGTTTTGATTTCCAATTCAAGCAATACACCGGCATCATTATATTTTACTATATTTATTTTTTAGCTCCCTAATCATTGAGAAACCACCCCCAGAAGGGTGAAGGAAACTTGGGAATACCAAAGGATTGCCCCTGGCTCAGCACAGCCTGTGCAAGACAGAGCAGAGAGCACAACCTGGCCAGTACACAACATCACAGAAAAGAAAAAAAACTTAAATTAAAACAGCTTAGATTAAAGCATGATGAAAATTTGCTCCCTTAAAGCCAAGAGACTAACTAGAAAATGGACTAGGAATTCAAAAATCCCATTGGTCCAGAGAATACATGGAAACAGGTGTGCTAAAAGGAATTCCAAATTATTTTTTGTGCCACTATTTTAATTAGGTTTTTTTATACATCACTGAGGCCTCATGAAAAAAATCAATCAGGCCAGGATTCCTTTAGGGAATGATGGCCTTTCCAAGGATATTATAGATAAAAATATAGATTACTTGCTAATACAATGACCAGGCTCACCAACAGTTTTTGGCACTGAAACACTGCTTTAATTTCCATGATGTCTAATTATGTAAATATCTCAAACTAATGAGGGAAGAAAGATATTTAGAAAAATTAATTTTCTTCTTTCTGTGAGCACCAAGCACTGAGCACTTCCAGCCAACTCAGGAGTGAGGTCAGCTCTGGTCATAGTTGGAAATGACCAGAAATGGAAATGACTGCAGCTGGCAGTGCCAGTGTGTCAGAGCTGGTTGCAATGATTCTATATGAAAATATTATAATTTGTTTTTATGGCTAATTGCATATTATTAGAATTATCCTATATTTTAATATCATAATTCGTATTAGAATATAAAATCCAAGGAGTCGCGGAATGTTTGGATTGGAAGGGACTTAAAATTCATCCAGTTCCATCCCCTGCCATGGCAGGGACACCTTCCACTGTCCCAGGCTGCTCCCAGTGTCCAACCTGGCCTTGGGCACTGCCAGGGATCCAGGGGCAGCCACAACCTTTGGCTTTAAACTAAAAGACAGTAGGATTAGATGGGATTCTGGGAAGAAATCCTCCCCGTGAGGGTGGTGAGGCCCCAGCCCAGGCTGCCCAGTGGAAGTCAGGAAGATTTGCTAATATATTTCAACATAAAGGGCACCAAAACCAGGTGGAAACATGAAATTCTCATTGACAGACACTTAAGCTGCTCTGTTTTCCTTGAAATCAGCAGGAAAGCTCCCACTGGCCTCAAATCCCAGCTCCAGAGGGCCACTGGGACCCTGAGCGGGGATGATGCCTTGAGCAGGCTGCCCCGGAGCAGAGGCTAGATGAAGTAAAAGAATAAAACAGGGATCCATGAAAAGGATCTCCTCCATGGATCCACCCTGGGCAGCACCAGAGCCCAGCCAGGGCTGCACCCAAGATGAACCCAAATGGTCCCAAAATGCACGAGCGCTCCCGGGGGCTCTCACTGGGATCAGCTCTGCTCCATTGGCACATTGCAGTTCATTGTCCAGTTCCAGCTTTAGGTGATCGAGTCCCATCCTGCTTGTTTTTCTCTCTCCAGCCCACGGTGTTTGTGCTCCTGGGCTGGGATTGGGATCATTTGTCCTTGGTGCCCAGCTGGAGAAGGAATTGTTTTGTCTCCCTGCTCTGTGCAGAGAGCTCAGCAACACTGAATGTGAAGCCCAGAGCTGCACACTAAAGCAGCACAGAGCCTGAAAAATAGAAAAGCCAAAACCTGAGGATTCAGGGAGAAGAGCATCCTCCTGCAAAGGCTGAGTGGGAGCAGCTCCCACAGGACCCAGATCCTGCAGAAATCTTGGAATCCACCCAAAATCCTGAGCCCTCCTACCTCCAGTGCCGCTCTACCCACAAACTCATAGCTGAGGCCACAACTCTGAGCACCACAATTCCTGAATTAATTAATTTGGGCTCCCAAGCACTGGAGCCCATGCAGGGCAGTCCCAACTCCTCCTTTACCATCCAAGTCCCTCATCTTCTCCATAAAAACCTTTCATAAATCAAAAAGTGATTTTAAAATCTACCTTTGTGCAGAGGACAGGGAACCAAAGAGCTCCAGAGCAGCAGGATGAGGTGAGCAGGACCAAACCAGGGACCCGGATCTCCCTGAGCTCCTTTAAAGTCACCCAGCAGTGGGAGGAGCACCAGGAATTAATTAGGGAACAATTTCCCACCTCTGCTCAGGTGTGTGCTCTTTGTTTACCAGAATCACCTGACCTGGAGCAATGCTCCAGGTCAAAATGTCAGAGAAATAAATTAAAATAAAATAACAAAGAGGAGTTTCAACAGTTTGGTTTTGTGTTTATAATCCAGGCCTTCTATGCAACAGAATTAACAGATAAGCAGGAAAAGTCTCATCCCCCACAGGGAATTTGTTTCTTCCACACCTTAAATCCTAAAATTTTGCCCAGCCTGGCTGTGAAAATTGTCTGCCTCAGAATAGGAAATAATCAATATTTTAAGTCTTTCCTTTAGAGTTTTTCAGTAAATAATAATTTAAAAATACCAAAAGGAAAACAATAAAAATAAAGTAAAATTCCAAGGCCAGGTTGGACAGAGCTTGGAGCAGCCTGGGATAGTGGAAGTTGCCCGTGGCAGGGGCTGGAATGGGATGAGCTTTAAGATCCCTTCATAAATTTATGGAAGGCAGCCATAAACATGAAAATAAATATGAAAATATTCATTCATTCACCCCTCATGGCTCCAATTCCCTGATAAATCAGCAGATCCCAGCCCAGGTGGAGGCACCACTCTGGGAGATCAGGTGGATTTTCAGCCCCAACAGCCACGGAGGAGACAGAGCAAAACCCAGAACTTCCCCCCCTGGCTTGCTCATCCTCTGGAATCTTGATCACAGCTCAGAAAAATTAAATTTTCACCTCGAAACGGAAGAGAAGAAATAAAAAATGTGCTGTACAACCTTCTCCTGTTATGACAGACTTGCAGATACTTCACATTTTTCATTTATTATCAGGGGCTGGCTTGTGGAGCTCCAAGCCACGCTCTGTGCCAGAGATATGAGCTCATGGAGCTGAAGTTCTGACTCCCTGCCAGATCGAGCTGTGATATTAAAAGAAGCCAAAATGAGCTTCCTGTGCAAAACTGGGAACAAAAGAGCATTTTTCCAGTGCTACCCTGAGGGTCCACAGGAATCTCCATGTCCAGCTCCAGGCACAGCTCCCACCTTATCACCGCATCAGCTCCGGCACGCGCGGAGCAGAAACCCAGTGTGGGCTCTTTCGGGATGTGGCTGTGTTTGAATCAGGGCAGAGATGCAGGGAGGTCCTGGCAGAAGCTCCCAGCCCAGCCATTCCCAAGGAGCTGCTCATTTCCCAAAGCTGGAGCACACAGAATGGGGTGGGAGATGCAGCCTCCACTCACAGCTGGAGACACAATGGGATGGTTTGGGTGGGAAGGGACCTGGGGATCATCCAGCTCCAACCTGGACACCTCCCACCATCCCAGGGTGCTCCAGCCTGGCCTTGGACACTTCCAGGGATCCAGGGGCAGCCACAGCTGCTCTGGGAATTCCAGCCCAGCCAGGAATTCCCAGTTCCCAGTCTCCCACCCATCCCTGCCCTCTGCCAGTGGGAGCCATTCCCTGGGTCCTGTCCCTCCAGCCCTTGTCCCCAGTCCCTCTCCAGCTCTCCTGGAGCCCTTCAGGCCCTGCAAGGGGCTCTGGGCTCTGCCTGGATCCTTCCCTTCTCCAGGGGAACATTCCCAGGCCTCTGAGCTCTCCCTGGAGCCTTCTCCTCTCCAGCTGAGCACCCCCAGCTCTCCCAGCCTGGCTCCAGATGGGCTCCAGCCCTGCAGCAGCTCCATGGCCTCCTCTGGATCTGCTCCAGCACCTTCTGATGTTGGACCCAGAGCTGGAGGCAGCTCTGCAGGTGGGGTCCCACCTGAGGGATAATCCAAATTCTCACCCCAGGATTTGCCACAGAAGGTTCCACCCATGAATGGCTGGGCTCAGGAGATTTCTCTCTCACCACCAACAGCCAAAGACCTGCTGATGGTGATGTTTTCTTTAAGCAATCTCAGTGCTCAATTTTACACATCAGAGACCCAAAACAAACTCAGGAAGTGCTGTATTATCCAGTTGGGTGAGCTGTAGGAATTTTGGATTTGAAAAGAACAAGCAGATATTAAATTCTTACCCAAAACACTTCAAAATAACATGAAAAATCCAACAGAGCTCAGACAGACCCAAGAGCACTTGCCCAGCCCTCCCAGATCCTGCTGACAGCTGCTGGAAGCAAGCACATGGAATCTTTTCAGGACAGATCACCTTGAAAATAATCCTCCCTCCAGAAAGCTTCTGATACCCAACAGCATAAACTGTGCTCAGAGAAACACGAGAAGGACTGTGAGGAAGAATGTCCTTGGCAAAGCAATGATAATATGAGTTATGGAATGGTTTGGATTGGAAAGAATTCTCTAATTCCAGCCCTCCTCCGTGGATGTTGATCAGAAAGAAAAACTGAAGGTAAACACTGGCATCAATGAACATAATTATCAGGAATTTTAAAGCAAACAGGACAAAACTAAACTCAGTGGTTTGGAATTGCTCTCATTTCCTGAAGATGCAGGATGCAAAGCAGCAGGCAGGTGTGGGATCAGCCTTGGGAACGAGGCCTTCACTCTCAAATCCATCAAACCGTCCTTGGGACCACAAACACTAGTGTGAACTTGGATGTGCACACTTTTCATTTTTCCATCACCTGAGAGTTTAGGAAACACCAGAGTCTTCCCTGCCTCCAAGGAAAGCCACATTTTACTGCAGGTCACCACATTTTTAGAAAGAAATTACAGATAAAGTGTGTGCTAAAAGCCATCCCCACAACTCGCCCTGCTGGACAATAAAAGCTCAGTTCCTCTCCTTGACTCTGAGCCAAGAATCCGTGGGGAAGATGCTCCGGTGTCCACAAAACTCTGTGAAAATCCCACACAACATATTTGTTCCAAGGCATTTCTCCATTCACACAAAAACGTGACTGCAAGACTTAAAAACCCCTTCCCACAGAGGTTTCAGGTGTTTCCTCTTCCCATAAAACATCCTGTGGATTGATCCTGGATCTAAGGATAAATATCCTTGGATTGAGACTGGAATTGGAATTATCCCAGCAACAAGTGTGGTTATAATGCTGCTTCTACTTTTGGGACCTCAACATAATTTTCATGTGGCATCACACAGCTCCCTTCATGGTTTTGGCAGCCAAGCCAGGAAAATCCCTTCCCAAAACCCCCTCCCAGCCAAGGAATCCAAATGAAAATGGGAAAAAGAAGTGACAGACGCCCAGAGCTCCACACCTTGCACGGGGACAATTTGGTGCAGCGTCCAAAGCACCCAACCTGTCCTAATCACCTTGAGCTCATTAATTTACAAAGCTTTGGCCCAACTCTCGGAGCTGGCAGATGATCAAGCTCTTAGTGGATGTGATTCAATCTAATCCACTAAAAGGCATTTAATTCCAGCGAGGAAGTCAGGACTTTTCAATTATTGGAAGTGCTAAAAAGTTTTACTGCCAGCCAACTTTCAAGGTGAGGGGAGAAACAAGGCCCAGCTCCATCCACAGGGGTTTCCCACCTCAAATCCTACCACCAAATCCCAACCCATGGTTCCCCCAGTCCCCTTTCACTGCAGACAGGGAAAAAAGCAGCTGGATCCAGCCTGTGGTGTTGCTTATTTTCCCCTTTTTCATCCTTCAGATCCCATTTTCAGTATGGTTTCCGAGGGAAGAGAGGATTTTGTCAAATTACACAACATCTCATTGGATCCATCAGGGCATTTGGCCAGGCTGGAAAGGAAGGGGAGGTTGGGAAATTAATGAATATTTCATGATGGGAATATCCTCCAGCTACCTCAGCCAAGGAAACCCTGCACTCTCATCAGCACCTCACTAGACACCAAAAAACCCAAAAATCCCAAAATCCAACAGATAAAGAAAGAAAGAAAGAAAGAGAGAAAACTTTTAAGTGTCCCAACCGCAGAAAAAAATGGAATTACAAACCAGGATAAGACCCAAAGTTGTAAAGAGAAGCCTCCTCAGGCATGGGGCACAGACATTGGAGCTGGGAATGTTGCTGTTAAACTGCTCAAGATTTTTATTTTGCCAGTTCCAAAAAGCCAAGGCCTTGTTGTCTGAACACCAAACCAAACAACACCAAATTTCATTTCCAGATAAAATATTTTAGTGGATATAAAACTCAAAGCAGCTAAATATTAATTCATTTAACAACACTCTTGGTTGCCTCAATTAAAATTTGCTCCATAAAGCAATCACACACAGAAACACTCCTGAGGACAAAAACCACTGAAAAAAGCACGTCTTTCCTTTTTCCCACTTGAATATTAGATCTAAACCCAAGGCAGAAGCTGTTTAAAATCTCTGTTATCTGGAAAAAAAAATATGATGGTGATATTAATTTTTAAAACATTGTTAAATGCCCCAAAGATGCTTTGTACCCTATTAAATGTTTGAGCAGTGCATGGCTTGGTAGATACAAGCTGAAAACAACTTAACAGCAGTGAAACTTCCATCCTTTAAATGCAACTGAAAAAAAACAACTCTAAAACCTTCTCCATCCTTGAAGGCCAACTGACCAATTCAGAGATGTCTGTATTTGTGTACAGGTTTTATAGAGTTACAGAAAACAGATGTTTTAGATGGATAAAATAGATATTTTAGGTGGATAAATTAGATATTTTAGATGTATTTTTTGTATATTTATCTATGGATGGACATACGCTCATCACCCAGCAGAGACAGGAGGTAAAATGAGGACAAGGCCACTTCACCTTTCCTTGGGATGTGAGGAACCCGCAACGTTTTCACTCCCCACAAACCTCTCCTCGCTCCTACCACCATGGATACCCCAAAAAACTCTTATCCACCAAATAACCTCCTTGGATAAACGCCTCCACAAGATCCCAGTGGGTATCCCAAGGGTCCAAATTGGGTATTTATGGATGGCTCCCAAGGCTGGATCCCAACCCCGCGCTCACCCTCTCCTCCGGCGCCGGCACCGCCCTCACCGGCCCTGCGGATCTTCCTGGAGAGGGCTGGAAGCTCCTTAAGAGCATGAAGACATCTCAAGAGATTTTAACTCTTAATATCTGCAGACTGGCATCTGCTTCCCCAGCAGTTTAGCCCCAAATGTACGTCTGGGAAGAAGGAGAGCCCTAAAAGCAGGCGGGATTTCTATGAAATCCAGCCCCGCACTGGTTTGGCTTTAGAATCCTGTTATAGGAGCACAAGAATCCCAGGAAAACAAACTCCCTTTGGAGAAATATTGAAGGTTTGGAAAGGCTGGTTGTGCACAAAAACAAAGAGTTTGGTAGGTGTAGAGAAAATAAAATGTGCAAAAATAAATTCAACCCTGTTAAATATTTAAATATAGATAATAACACAACAGAATAGGCCAAATTTGTATAAAAACCAGAGTAATTCATTAAAAAATCTAAAAAAACCAAAAGTTCAAATGGTCTATTTTATTTCTTGTATTTAGATTTACCACAAGCCTTATGTGGGGACACTCAAACAAATATCATTTCTACAAATACACAAATCAACTCTAAATAAATTGCACGTGCAGAGCCCCTGTGAAATCAATATTTGGGATGTGGAATTAAAGTGCTACCGTTTGGGATTCTGGCCAGGAAAGCCCACGAGACCCCATGACTTGAGCAGCAGATGCACAGAGCGAGGTCTGGAGATGCTGACATTTCATCAAGGGCTCCCATTCTTCTGGGGACAAGAGCCATTGTTCCCTGTCCCACCAGGGCTCTTTGGGAACACTGCTGAAGCACATCTGCCCAAATTTAGTTTATTAATAAATTTTAATGAGTGTTTTTTCAAGTTTTTTCGAAGTGTTTTATTCAATTCCTCAAAAATAACTCCTGAAGAGCAACCCGACGGAATTTGCTTCGTTTATTCAAAAATTGTGTTTGTTGATGTGAAACAACAAATAAATTAAAATCTACAGGAGCTGCCAAAGAGAAATCCAGAGGTTTAATGGAGAATATTTTGGTTTGATTGTCTTTCTTCTTCCTACCAACCTCATTTTCAGGTGACTTTGTGGCATGTACTTATGGCGTAACTCCACCTTCTCTTCCAGAGACACAATATTTACATTAAAAATCCATCCTACAGCTGATGAATCTCCAAAAATGAGCTTGTCAAGCCCTTCCCTCCCCCAGCCAGACCCAAAAAATTCTTGATTTCCGTAACAGGAGCCAGAATTTTGTGGCACAGAAGGACAGTGAGCTGAAATCACCCCGACTGCACTCCAGCAGCAGAGCTGGAAAACACAGGACTCCCCCTGCGAGGTGACTCCAGCTGGGAATCTCTGCCTGGATAAAGGAATGATAACAGTGAAAGGGAACAGGGGCTGAGTTAAAAATTTCCAGCTATTTCGGAGGAGAACGTAATCAGTTAGCAAATAAATAAATTAATTAATAAGGACTAACAGCAGCAGTTCACGAAATTTCCTGAGAAAATATATTTTTGAGGGCTTTTTTAAAATTGCCCCAGGACACTTAAAACCCACATTTGATAAGCTCAAATATAGGCAAGATTAGGAGTGTGCAGCCTTCAGCATAAACACTCTCCTTCCATGACCTCCCCTTTTCCAGAGTCCTTTTATTCCCTGCACTGCAAACCAATCCCAAATCCCAATAATTTCCTCTGTTAATGTGGTTTTATACTTTTTTTTTTTTTTTTTTTTAGCACAGCAACTCCCTCCTCGGGACAAACCCCAGGAATTCTGCAACCTGCCTGATGCTGAAATATTTCCCTTCCCATTTTTCCAGGCAAATGCCTGCAGTATCCACAGGGATCATCCCACAGCGACTCAGGCACCTGCCTGAGAGTCGTAATTTGTCTGCACAGCAGCTCAGGAGATGAAAGCAGAGCCACACAAAAGCTCAGGGCTGACTGATAGGAAATAATTGCAGGCAGAATTCCATGAGAGGAATTTATGTAATTTATGTAATTCTATTAAAGGCACTTGTAGAGGAAGAGAAAGCAAAAAAAAAAAAAACAAAAACAAACCCACCTCAAATTTAACCACAACACACCCAGAACTGGATAAAATACAGGAATAATTGGCATTAAACAAAGAAAAGGCATAAAAGGAAAACATGATAAAATTTTAATTGCAAGTGAGGTAATTCCTCTCGTCTTTTCCTATCATATTTAGCAGTTCATGTAGAATATTTAGCAGTTTATACAGAATATTTAGCAATTTATATAGAGCATTTAGCTCTTTATAGGACATATTTAGCTGTATATATAAAATTTGTACTTTATCTAGAATGTTTTGCAATTTATCTAGTATATTCAGCAATTTATATAGAATATTTAGCAATTTATATGGAGTATTTAGCTATTTATATGGCATATTTAGCTTTATATATAGAGTATTTAGCAATTTATATAGCATATTTAGCAGATTATATAGAATATTTAGCAACTTACTTAGAATATTTAGCAATTTATATATAAAATTAGGAAACCCCTGGAAGAGCTTACTCAGGAATACACACCAACGGAGCAGCAGGAGGGAAATTTTATGTCATCATCCCAAATCCATCCCAACTTTGAGGATTTCCTGAGTCTTCCAGCGAAGCCAAGCCCGGGGAGGAGGCGCAGCTCCTGCTGAGAGCATCTGCAGCATCCCTTGGGAGAGAGCCCCACTCTTAACTCCCTGCCCTGGCACCGCTGGCAGCCCCATAAATGGGAATATTGTGGATTCACAGGGAATCACTGGAGAAGGAGCTGAGCTGGGATCACGTAGGCACAACTGGGCAATGAACAAACGGCCATTTATACTGGGTTTTTTCCCCTTTTTAATGCGTGCCAAGGGATACGCCGTGGGTTTATTTGGTGTACAGATGTCCAAAATAGATTTTTATGGGGTTAACAATACTTTATTGTTGGTGGGGAAGGAGTCCTGCCTCCAGACACACATTTCTCCTGTGAAGCCCATAAAGTTTCCACAGCAGGTTTATAAAAACTCAAGCAGGGACAACAAAGTGGACAGGGAAGAGCCCAAATAACGGCCCTGACAGAAAAGGATGATGATTTCTAGGAACATATGGCCATGGAGGGATAAGGACTTTACTCCTCTCTGAGTAGGTCACACCACGCCACAAAAAACACAGAAAACTCACCAGGGGCAAAATGGGTCTAAGGACAGGAAAAAAAAATGAGGAGTTATTCACTTTGTAAGAAAAAAATATGGATTTCCAGCAAATCTTGTTGTTCAAACTACAAAAAAAAAAAAAAATCATGGAATTCAAAATAGTTTTTAAAAAGTGGTGGTATAATCATGGGTTTTATTTGTATTTTTGCCCTTGCTCTCCCATTACACCACAAGGAGGGATTGTCTGAGGTAAAAATCTCTCCAGAGTGGCAAAGAGCCACCAGAAATCCTACCTCGCCACCTCCTTTTAGTGCTCCCACCGAGCCAAGATCTCTTTCCAAAGATCCCAATCAGCAAGGCAGACACGGCATCTTTCACCCAGGGCCCGCGTCAGCTGCCCCAGGGCTGAAATAACAGTTTGTTTTCGAGCTAAATGAGTTCATTTTCACTAAATAGGTCTCCCTGAGTGAGTTTTCTGGAGCCAGACCATCAGCAGCACCAGCAGACACTTCCAGCTCTCCCGAGTTCTCCACAGCCAAGCTCGGCCCTTGGATCACTTGACCCCAAGGACTCGCTCTGCCCATTCCATCACATCAATCTGACAGACATGAGGAGCAAAACGGGGTAGGAAAAGGAGGGGGGTCAGAACTTCCTGCCCTCAGGTCCTAAAAATCATCTTGAGGGATGTCCGGCGTTTATTTTTAGTGCTCCTCGAATGCCTTTATTCATCCAGGCCGGGAGAAACTGGATTGATCGACAAATCGTGGGATGCAACTTGGGTTTCCATTGGAAAACCCCAAGCCTGCTGATGAGCAGGGCTGGAAGCAAATAATTTATTCAGTTTCCAAGCTCTGTTGTAACTTATCCTTTACTTTTACACCAGAGAGTGGCAGGAAATCAGCCTGGAGATCAGACACGCGAGCGCCAAATAATGGAACCAGCGGATCGCTGACGCATAAATAAAGTTTTAGATTTACAGGGAACAAGCCTCCCACTGTAACACGGCCAGGAGGACTTTTCAGACGTTTTTATGTCAGCACTGGCCTAAAAAATAATCCAATGGGAATGGGAAGGGTTGGATTCCCTCCACGCTGGCACCTCCTGGGGCTGTAGGGAGGCAGCGGGGTTAGAACCGAGGGCAAGCCTGGCTAAACCCCGTCCTTGGTGTTTGCATAACTGATGAGTGGATGTTGGGAATCATTTTATCCCAGCAGTCCTAATGAGCTAAATCATTTTGGGATCCTTTGTCTCACAGAGGATTTGTTTTCAGCTCGTTCCGCTGCCTAGAAAACACGGATCTGGTGGAGAAACCTCATCCCCACCCCTCGTCCCTCGCAGGGCTGGACCCTGCAAGCTCAGCACTGACTACAGCCAAGCAAAAATATCAACATTTATATTTTCCTGTGCTGCTTCCAGTGCCGGTTGCAGAGGGAACGGGGCCACCGAGTTTCCACAGCAGGAAAATAACGCACAGCTCTGAAGTCCACGAGGATTCCGCGAGGCTGGAGCAAGCCTGACCTCCTGACAGCGCCAGCGCCAGCTCTGAGCCAGCCAGGTCCTCCTATCTCAGTGCAAAATGGCTTTTCCACAGCAATAAAAGTAGGGAAAAATCCTGCAGAGGTTGTTCTAAAGGTCACACCAGGGATTTCCACCCCCTTCCCCCGGGATCTCTGTGGTTTACACCAATTCCCACAGAACAAGCTCTCTCAAGTGACAGAATAATTATTTTTTTAATATAGAAAATGCATTTATTTTGCCATTTCTGCCCACTGGAAGTTCCCAATCCACCAGCCCAGCAGCTGGTGTGGCCTGAAAATGATCTTGAAGTGATTTTAAAAAATGAACCACAGCCTGGGCTCATGACACTGGAAAAATCAACCAATGTGGACTACAAATGATGGATATTCCTGCAGGGACTCCCACAGTTGGGGCAGGTTTTCATACCTGCCCGTGCCCATTGCCAAGTAAAAATTCCCAAAATACAGCACAAATTATGTGCATATAGAAAAAAATTATCCCGTTCATTGTATTGGCGAGTGATATTTAGGAATAGAATTTAATAATTTTTAAGACATTGGTAATATTCCCTCCACTTAAGAAGGAAAGAGCACATACACTGGCTGCAACTGGAAACACAATTATTTATCTATGAAATTCATTTAATTATTAATTTAATCTAATCCAAAGCTAGGCTGGATGGGGCTTGGAGCAACCAGGGGAAGGCATCCCTGCCCATGGCAGGGATTGGAATGGGATGAGCTTTAAGATCCCTTCAAACCCAAAATATTCCATGATCTTTTAGAGAGCAGTGTTTTTAATTAACAGGGAAGAAGAGCAGGAAGCTCTTTAGCAGCAGCAGCACCGTGACTCTCTTTTACTCCCAACAAATACAATTATTCCCTTTGCTTTCATTCGGAAAACAACTTGTGAAGAGCCCCATTTCCATAAAGAGGCTCTCAGAAAATGAATTAAAAATAATGATAACCACACTCCCAGCCTCCTGCCAAACCCCAGAGCCCCGCTGGGGAGCGGGGCAGGACCAGTCCGGGAGCGCCTCCATCACCTCTGGGGAGCCAAAAACACCGGAGAACCCTCTCCTGTGGCCGTGACTCCAAAAAACCGGGAGTTTGGGGGGAGAAGGGGTGTTTGGAAGGGAAGGGCGGCTTCCAAACACGAGGGGCTCCTGGAAAATCCCTCCGGCTCCACCCGGGGCTGATGCCGGGGCTCATCCCTGGGCTCATCCCGCGGGGCCGGTTCTGCTCCTGGAGGGGAGCGAGGAGTCCCCAAATCCGGCTGGAATCGCCGGGCCAGGGCTGAGCGAAGGGAAAATGGACATTTTCCCTTTAACTCCGCACAGGCACGGGTTTGTTTTGCTAAGCACGTGTCAACCCGAGTGACTTCTCCACTAAAAAAAGAATCGCTTTTTTCCGCTGTAACAACGGAGAAAACAATAGGGATAACAAGAGGGAAAAGAAGAGGGAAAACAAGGGAGAAAACAAGAGGGAAAGGCGGTAGAAAGAAGGGATTTGGGGGGTGAAACAGAGACAGGGACGTACCTTTACCGCACGGATTTTCCAGGCGCTGGCTCAGGGATTTTCCATCGCTCCCTCGGCGGCCGGGGCAGCCCGGGAGCCGGGAATGCGGGAGCCGGGGATGCGGGAGCCGGGGATGCGGGAGCCGGGGATGCAGGGGCCGGGAATGCTGGAGCCGGGAATGCTGGAGCCAGGGATGCGGGAGCAGACTGGGCTCGCCTCCCTGCCGGGGCCGGCTCATGGAGCGGCAGTGCCCGCTCTGCTCGGCTGGCAAGGCGAGATTAGGATCTCCGGCGGGCAGGGAATTGTGCTGAGCTCCGGCTTTCCTTCGTGCTTCATTAAAAACGAGATTTTATTCCGGGCTGGTGTGGACAGATCAAACAATCAGCGGGTTATCCTGCTTGTCTTTGTTCCAGAAAGAAAAAAAAAATCTACGGATAGCAAAGGATGAGCTCAAAAGCACAGGGAGTTAGCAGCCGAGGAGGAGAGGAATCCTGCGAGCCAGGAGCGAGCGCCATCCCGGAGCGAACCACAAACATTCCAGGCTGTGGGATTACCTTATTCCCGTTTTTCCTCTCTGCGGGGCTGCTGCTGCTCTTGCGGGGGCCAGCGGGCAGCTCCAGCTCCCTGCTCCAGGCGGGAGCGTCCCCCCGGCGCTGAATCCCCGGCGGATCCCAGCGCAGCGCTCCGGAAAGCTTCACCCGAGCACAGCTCCGGCTGCGGGGCTGCGGGCTTTCATCTCGAGCCAGCTTCCAGCGCGGTCTGTTATCTCTGCTGCTCGCAGGTTTTAAGGACGTTAATGAGGTTTATCACAGCGAAGTCACGTCTGTGTCCCGGCAAGCTGAGCTCAAAAACCCCCACGTATTTCCAGACCATGACATCACATCTCAGCTCGGCTAAGTGGCTTTTAGATAACAGGCGATGCCCCCTCCCTGAGAATTCCGAGATAAAAACGTTGAAGAAGGGCAATTTGTACACACAGGCTGAGGTTTAACAGCACGATTTAATTTATTTCGGGACATTATTTAGTCATGCAGAAAGTATTCAAACCAGAAAGTATTCAAACCAGAAAGTAAAGTATTCAAACCAGAAAGTATTCAAACCAGAAAGTATTCAAACCAGCCTAAGCACCAATTCATAAAAAAAGCATTACTATGAAATCAGCACTGGCTGCCAGCTGAGAGCTGCTCAGAAAGGCAGGAACGCTCCTGGGAGAAGCTCCAGCACCTCTCTCCCACTGCCATCCTCACTCCCAGCACACAAATCAGGGGCTCCACGGCAGCACCGGTCTTTCCTGCTCCCTGCTGCTCCTGCTTCCTCTTCCAATGTTTATGGGAAGAGCATCTCCAAAATGGAACCTCCCTCAGACAGGTCTGAGACGTTTCTGACCTCTGGGTTTTGAGCGCTGCCACGCGCTCTCTCCTCTGCATAATGTCATTTATCATCACAGAATCCCAAAATATCCTGAGCTGGAAGGGATCCACAAGGATCATCCAGTCCAAACCCTGCCCCTGCACAGGATACCCCAAAAATCCTTCCCGAGAGTGTTGTCAAAACATTTCTGGAGCTCTGGCAGCCTCGGGGCTTTGCCCATCCCCTGGGGAGCAAGTCCAGTCCTCACAACCATCTGGAGGAAGAACCTTTTCCTAAAATTTTCTCTATTGACATAAACATTGATCACTCCCTGAAAAAGCTGCAAAGTCTGGCTCAAATATGGAATTAATTGCTTATTATTTACCTACACAGCATCTCGGAGATGTCCAGGTTTTCCTTTTAGGTTTATTAAAGCACAAATATTAATTTTAAAAAATTCCTTAGGCTTTTGGATGAAAAATGCTGTGGAATTGAGCACCGAGTCAGGCTCAAGGACAGACCTCCTCAGACCACTGTGTCCCAAAATTCAGATAGAGGCTGGAGGACGGAGGACTTGAAAAAATTACTGGAATGAGGCCGAGAAGAACAGAAAATGAATCAAAAGTTTTGGGAAAAGCTTTAAGGGAATAAGGAAGAAATCTCTGTGAGGGCAGGGAATGATCCCTGCAGGAGCAGGGCTGGGGTGGTTCTGGACCAGGAACTGCTCGGGCAGGAGATTTAAAAACCAGATCTGGGTGTCAGGACTGAGTCAGAGCTGGGTGTGGAGGACCAGAGCTCGGTGCTGAGCAGGCACTGGGATGGAGAGGGTAGGAACTGGGAATTCCATGTGGGAAAGAAGGAACAGCAGCCCCAGAGACAGGGCATTGTTCGGGCCAAGGATTCCAGAATCCAGACTGGTTTGGGTTGGAAGAGACCCTAAAGCTCATCCCATTCCACCCCTGCCATGGGCGGGGACACCTTCCACCATCCCAGGCTGCTCCAGCCTGGCCTTGAGCACTTCCAGGGATCCACGGGCAGCCACAGCTTCTCTGGGCACCCTGCACCAGGGCCTCACCACCCTCACAGGGAAGAATTCCTCCCTAAAATCCAATTTAATCTCCCCTCTTTTAGCTAAAGGAAGCATCTCCCTGGACTTTATCAGGTGGCAGCTGTGGAAGTGGCTGAGGCCCAGCAAATCTTCAGTGGTTCACTCCAGAGGGAGGTGACAGCCGACCTCATCCCAAAAATAGATGGGCAGGGAAAGAAATCTCCTTCCAGAGATTAGAAGAGTGGAACAGACCCTGAGCATTGCTGACAGAGGGTAGACACCCTCCTGACTCAGCTCAAATCATCCATCAGACCCAAAACCCTCACCTGACGCATGGGATTTAATAACACACCTTAATTATTTCCCTATTTATCCCCAGGAGTAGAACAGAACAATCTGTCTGCTGCTCTCAGAGCCTGTGAATCATCCCCACGAATCAATCAGAACAAAACAAGGAGCTTTAGTGAGAAGGAGCAGTGAGACAGCATCAGGAAGAGGAAAAGTTTGAGAGAGATCAAGAAATCCCAACCCAGAACCAGGATTAGAAGGGCTGCAAATCTTGGGGAATGCTGCAAAAGCCTCGTGGTCCTGCAGGGAGATTAGGAAGTCAAAATGTCTCATTGAGAAGGTTCGGACCCAAAAGCCTCACCTGACGCATGGGATTTAATAACACACCCTAATTATTTCCATATTTATCCCCAGGAATAGAACAGGACAAGCTGTCTGCTGCTCTCAGAGCCTGTGAATCATCCCCACGAATCAATCAGAACAAAACAAGGAAAATGAGCTGCGAGGCTCTGGGACAGCATCAGGAAGAGGGAAAGTTTGACAGAAATCGAGAAATCCCAACCCAGAATCAGGATTAGAAGGGCTGCAAACCTTGGGGAAGGCTACAAAAGCCTCATGGTCCTTCAGGGAGATTAGGAGGTCAGAATGTCTCATTGAGAAGGGGTTTAGATGAATCAATTTATCCCGTCAGGATCCACAGGAGTGAACCCCTCCCTGCCTGTGTGTGCATGCACAGGGAGATTTCAAACCTTTGTGGGAAACCCCATTGTGAAAAGAACTCGTAAAATCACATCAGTCAGGGAATAAATTGTGAATCCTTTTAAGACTCCCATACAGAGGTGGGGATTAAAGGAGTAATTGATGTCAAGCCTTAAAAAAACAACAAGCTGGGTGATTCTTTGGGAAAGACATTTCTCTCTTCTCCCGAGGAGCAGCCAGGCCCTACGTGCTGAGTCTGAGCCCTGATATGGGGTATTTGGGGCAGCCAGATACCCCAAACAGCCCAGGAAGTGTTGGAACTCTGGCTGCTGGGAATTTTAGATTTCTGTGCTGCCAGGCACTGACCCCCAGGAGAACACTGCAGTGACCTGAGGCCGTGGAGAAGCTTCCAAAATGGAATGACAGAACTGGGATTGTGGGTGTGGAGTTTGAACAGAAGTGTGTGATATCACAGGGTGGGAAACTCAGAGTTTAAGGGTTTAGAATACAGCAATATCTATAAAGCAAGATGGAGGTTTTAGGGTGGAGGCTGTGCCTTCTTTTCCTTCTTCTTCTTCTCCTTCACTTTCTTTTTCACCTTCTTCTTCTCCATGGGTTTGCGTGGTTTTGTGTAATTGGATAAAAAACTCCTCATTGCGGGCCATGGGTGGTTGGTTTTTGGGTTAAAAATAAACACAATTTAGGTGTCATTTCTTAATTGGACGGTTTATCCTTAAAAGGCCTTGTAGAGAGAGATACAGCTCCATTTTTAGTTTGTTAGAGTGAAGAGATGTAGAATTCAGGGTTTGTGAGACTATGACAGAGATAAAAACTAATAAACATCTGAGTCCCAACAAGAAATCCCATCTCACACATTTAATCCCGACCTTGGCAGAAAAGAAGCAAAGAATCCACAAGAAAGTGCTGGGGTGTCTCAAGCCAAGCCAAACTGGGAAATCCTGGAGCATCAAAATCCAGTTATTAACAGCAGTTATGAACTCATCAATTTAAAATATCACATGAAAGAATCAGTGCTCAGAGAGGGCAACTCCAGCTCTGCTGATAACAAATCCTGGCGTTGTCCTGCTGCTGAGGGACATCTGCTCCTTCAGGATTGGCTTTGAGGGCTGTGGCTCTGCCTTTGGGCACTCAGCAAAAATAGATTTTCATTTTCACACCTCTCCAGACGCTCCCTAATTGGCCAGGAATGAGCCCCACCAGTGTGTCCCAGGATCTGCAGCTCTGCCCTCAGCTTCTGGGCCAGCTTTCAATGGCTTTTATTCATTTCTAGCTCGGGGTGGTTCATGAATGCTCAGCTCATGGCTCAGGGAGATGATAGCTGATTTTTTTATTTATTTTTTTTTAGTACAATCAGCTGCTGGAAATGACTCCTCAAATTCTCCATAAACACTGGGGAAAGAGCTAAACTGGGACTGTAATAATTTCATTCTCTGTTCACCAGACCTAGTCTAATCTAGCACAAAGCCAGGCTTTATCTGTGTCTCAGATCAGTAATTCTGCTGTTTAGTATAACTTATAATTACTATTTATAGCTCTCCACTATCAACATCAAACAAAGCATGTCTGACTAAATGAAATTTAACTGAATCCTCATTTTATAAAGCCTTCTGCCACTTTTAATCCCATTTAAACCTCTGCTGAAGCAAAGAGCACCCAGCATTTGGTGTTTCTGGAAAAACACTTTGGTTATTGCAGGTAATCCCTGAAGGGGGATTAATTTTTTATAAACCTTTGGATTTAGACCAAGCTTTTGGAGCACAAAGTACCTTTGGGCTGGTAGGATTGGGGCTGGGTGTTGGAGCAGCCCTGAGGAGAAGGATTTGGTGGATAAGAGCATGGATACGACCCCGCCCTATGTGCTAATGGAATCCCAGAAATCCCAGAGCTGCATCCCGAGATTTTCCAAATTATGACCCTCCAGGTGTCCCCTAATTCCTCCAAACCTCAGGAACTGAGGTGTTTGTGTGCTGACCCAGGGAGCATCACCAAGACCCAGCAATGCCACAAGAAAGAGCCCAAAATCAACATCAAAATATCGAAATTTACCTCCAAGAAACGCCATCAAAAATTGAGTTTGGACACTTCGAGCCCAAAATTCTCCACCAAAATTCCACCAAATCAAGTTTTTTGGGAGAAGATTCCATGACAACATGGAATGGAGATGAATCCCAAGCTTGAGGTGTTTTACAGGGAAATTGCAAACATGGGGTTGAGGTTCCTGCATGCCCGAACACTCCTGGGTTTCACCTGGAATTAGTGACGTAATTAACAACATTTAATAACCTTCAACAGATACTCACAGCCAGAAGGAGCTGTTTAAAGACTGAATTTTCCAGTCCTGCAGAAGGAATAAAAGGAAAAATCCGTGGTGTTGCTGGTCTCCAGCATTGTTGATTACTTTCCCAGTGGTAAAACTGGAAAGATATTATTAAATCCCAGCATTTTAGGAAGAACGGGATAAACTGGGAATTCCTGTCTCCCTCATTTCACTTCCTGGCTGAAGAATCATTTGAACAGAGGAAAAAATGTAATAATTATGAATTCCAATTCTATCCAGTTTAACACCTCAACCAGCAAAGCACTTCAAAAATAAAAGGAATTCAGCACATCCCTTAATTTTCAATGACAATTCCCAAATACAATTCCTCTTGGACATCCCTGGGAGAGAAACTGGGTGATAGAACAAAACTTAACATATCTCTCGTTCAATTAAAAAAAAAAAAAAAAAAAAAAAGAATATCTGAAATAAACAAGGAAATATTCCAGGGAAGAGTGAGGTAAGAAAGATGGGCAGGTGAAGGAAAATTGGAGGGGGAAAATCGGAATATTTCAAGGGCACAGGGGCAGCATAACAAGGAGAAACAATTCCAGGTTGCCCAAAGAAGGTGTGGGAACGTGGAAATGTTCAAGGATGGGGTTGGAGGTTTTGAGGTGTGTGGTCTGTTTGAACAACACCCCACAATTTCTAAACTCCACTTTTAACGTGCCCAAGGAGAACAAGATTTCAGCCAGCAACTCACAGGGTGTTTTTCCTGCTCTGCCAGGCTTTCCTGGGCCAGGAAGAAAATTCCAGAGGCAGGGACTGAGTGTAGAAACTCCAGCTGTGAGACCTTTTGCTGGATGGAAAATGCTCCACGGAAGGAGCACTCCTGGATCAGCAGCAGCTGGAAAAAGCATGGAATGAATAATAATAATTTAAAAAATATATATATAATTAATGGCATAAAAAGGGGTACATTTTTTTCCCCACAATTCTTTTTTTTTTACTAATTCCCCAGATTTTTTTTTTTTTTTTGCCAAAGAAGGGAGACAAATGACAGGAATGAAAGAGACCCTTTTTGTCTCTGATTATCTGCCAGGACTTTTAATTCCTAGACTGGAAACTAAGAAGGAGTCTAAGGAGAGGTGGGGTTGGAGGTTTTGTGGAATTTCTGGTGGAAAATTGGGAATGAAGTTGATGGCTCTGTATTCCAGCCACTCTTCCTCTCGGATTGGCAGAAAAATGTAAACACCAGAGAGCTCCTAAGGGGCTTTGGACAACTTATGAGGATTTCTTGCTGTTTTTCCTCTTTCCACCTGGGACTGAAGTACTCCAGCAATAAAATTCAATTAGCATCAACCACAGCTGTGGGTGTTCCAGCCCTGGAAGTGTCCAAGGCCAGCCTGGATGGGGCTTGGAGCACCCTGGGATAGTGGAAGGTGTTCCTGCCCATGGCAGGGGTAGAATGGGATCAGCTTTAACTTCCTTTCCACCCCAAACCATCCTGGGATTCTGTGAGAATAAAATAAATATATCTATTTTTCCCTATAATTAAATTCAATCAATGATTTTTTTAAGCTCAATTTAAAAAAGAAATAAACAAAAGATAGGGGAAAATCCATTGGGAAATCCTTCGAACCTCTGATGTGAATGGTCCAAATTGACATCTGTGTTCTTCCTACATTCTCAAAACACCTAAAAAGCCTCCCTTGCTGATGATGTCAGCTGGCTTTGAAAGCCCACAGCAGATTTATTATTTCCTTTGGAAAAAAATGCACTTTGTTCTTCCTACAAGATCATTCCCATCAGCTCCAGCGTGCCAAAAGGAGCTGCTTTGGGAAGAAGCCAAGAAGATGGAGACAATGTGGGGGACCCCCAGCACAGACTATTTATGGGCTAGGGGAGAAAATCTTGGTGTAATTTTGGATGTCTGCCTTTGCTGTGAGTTAATGAGAAAGTTCCAGAGGTCTCATTAAGAGATGCCACTCCAAGATCCCATCTTGGCTTCCTTCATTTTCCTTTAAGCTGCTCCCAAGCTGGCTGAAAAGGAATCTTTGTGAGAGAATTCTTTGGGAATTTGAAGGCAAAGATGGCCTGGAGAGATTTGATGCACTTATTTCACTCTTGTGGTGAGAGCTGACTGTGACAGAGCTCTGAAAGCCCAGCTGTGTTTCCTTCCTGCTGTTCCAGCACCTTTTCGGGATGAGCAGAGAGTTCCTGGGATACAAATTCAATGATGCACGAGTGGTGGAGTCCCCATCCCTGCAGGGATTTCAAAGCCACGTGCATGTGGCACTTGAGGACGGGGTCAGTGGTGGCCCTGGCAGTGCTGGACTCAATGACCTCAGAGGGCTTTTCCAGCCTGGAAGATTCTGTGATTGAAGTGCTGATTTACCTGCCAGGAGCTTCCCCAGCAGGGTCTGATCCCAGATTCCGCCATCCCCTTTTCCCCGCTCACTCCTGGGATCCAGGAGGTGCCCAACATGCTCCTTGTTCCCCGTCCCAAGCGCAGTGCTGAGCCACAGCTGTCCCCTGTGGGTCCCTTTGGCTCCTGGCACTGCCACCAAACGAGGCTGGAGGGCAAAGCTGGGACTTTCATTTCAGAGTTCAGCTGAGCTCTTGCTGCCAGCCCAGCTCAGGAAGCACTTCTGAACAGAATTCCGGACTGGTTTGGCTTCAAAGGGATCTTAAAGCTCATCCCATTCCATCCCCCTCTCAGGGGACACCTCCCACTGTCCCAGGCTGCTCCAAGCCCCATCCAGCCTGGCCTTGGACCCTTCCAGGGATCCAGGGACAGCCACAGCTGCTCTGGGAATTCCATCCCACCCAGGAATTCCTTCCCAATATCCCACCCCTCCCTGCTCTCTGGCAGTGGAAGCCATTCCCTGGGTCCTGTCCCTCTATTTCTTTTATGTATATAATATTATATAACATATAAACTATATTTATGACAACAACTTCACTTTTTTCCCAAAATTAACAGCAATTTCCAGGGAATTTCAAATGAGAATTGTGGCATTACAGCTTCCAAGGAATCCTCTCATCTGCCAGGCGAGCAGGCAATATTTGGAAGGATTTCTAACGAAGGACGAACACAATTTCTCCTCTCTGTTCCCTCCCCGGGACCCTTTCGTGTCCCAGGCACGGAGCCGAGCTGTCTGCTCCTCACAGAAACCAGAGGAGCTGGAAAATTGCATCAGGGCAGAGATAAATCCCTCACCTGGGAGAAGCAGGGATCCGCAGGAGCAGGGAGGAATGCGAGATGAGATCTCCCACAAACGCTCCCCGATAGTAACTGGGCAACACAGCACGCTCCCAACCTGCACAATCCGCTGAAATCCAGCCCTTGCCCTGCAGAAGATTTGCAAAAGAGCTGCTTTCCCAGTTTTTTTCTTCCTCTTGGAATGCACAGACATCTTCAAAAAATTCTAAGTGTGCTTTTGCGGTTCTTCCCGCAAAATTAAAACTTCAGATTTAATTATTTTTTTTCAAATCTTCACTACGAATCTCAAATGGTGAATATGATTTATTGCTTCCTTGGAAGTGGAAACCTGTGGGAGTCAAACTCCTTTTCGCACTTTTTCCTGCTGATAATTTTTTTTGGCACATTTTCAAGCTCATTAGCTGCCACTTGAAAGATTCTGTTCCTAAAATAGCACAGTGGAAACTCATTCTCTCCAGACTGTTTTCATCCCAGAAAAATTTTCATCACCAAGATGACTTCGTTGCATGAAAAACAGAAAGGCTGAAAAAACAATTCCCTGCTCAAGGATCATGAATGCTCAGGCAAACAGCAGCAGGAATGGAAGAGCCAAGGATTTTAATCAGGAATGGGAATGAGGTGAAGCTCCCCAGGTTCCCTGGAAGTGACCAGGCCAGGTTGGACAGGGCTTGGAGCACCTTGGGACAGTGGAAGGTGCCCCTGCCATGACAATGGGATGAGTTTAAGGTCCCTTCCAACCCAACCCATTCCATGTTCCCCGCATGGTTTTGGATTGGGATTCAATCCAGTTCAGCGGGAAAAGATTCATTGGAAAGGGAGAAAAGCTCTGGTGACCCTGATCTTCCCCAATTCCTCCAGCCTCACATTCCTCCTCCTGCTTTTCCCTGTCTTTCTCCTCCCTGTCCAGCTTCCCAGAGCCTTCTGCCCTGCAGAGACCCACATCCTCCCACGCCATGGATTTAGGGTAGGAAAGAGAGAAAGAAAAAGGGGCTTAACCAGCAGAGAAGGAAAAACATCAGAGGGA
The DNA here is from genome assembly GCF_031753505.1 of Anomalospiza imberbis. Classification (NCBI taxonomy): domain Eukaryota; kingdom Metazoa; phylum Chordata; class Aves; order Passeriformes; family Viduidae; genus Anomalospiza; species Anomalospiza imberbis. The sequence goes on from NC_089687.1 coordinate 2,048,823, forward strand.
GGAAGAAGAAAGAGCAGAGCTCAAACCTCACAACATCAGAGAAAGGTCCAAGGGTGGGAGCTGCTCAACCCACAGACATTTCCTGGCAGAATCAGAAAGCTCCTTCAAGGTTGGAAGGTTCCTTAAAGGCTGTCCCCTTAAAAGGACAATCAATTCAGCCCGGGCACAACAGATTCATGGAATGGGCTGGGTTGGAAAGGACCTTGAAGCTCATCCCATTCCCCCCCTGCCATGGCAGGGACACCTTCCACCATCCCAGCTTCCTCCAAACCCCGTCCAACCTGGCCTTGGACACTCCAAAAACCCCTCAAACCAGACTTGGAGAGCAACTTGACAAGGATCAGCAGTCCCAGCCCTTTTCCAGGGATGCAGGACACTCCAAGCAGTGTTTGGGAGTTCTAACTTGTTTTTCCAACACATTAGTGAATAATTTATCTTGTTAATCTGAAAGGCTGGAACGAGATCACTGTCTTAAAGATTGATGGCAGAAACTGGAGAGGGGGAAGGGGAACATGAAACAAAATGCCTTCAAGAGCAATTTGCTCATGCAAAATGATTTATGGGCGATATTATATTAGCGGGGGAATTTATGGAAGTGTTCTTGCAAGATTTAGGAGTCAGTCCTGTTTTCCTGGACCTCAAGTGGAGGGGCATTTTAAGAGAGGGAGAGGTTGTCCCATAATCAAACACTGCTCATGTTTGCAGCACCTGCGAAACAAAAACCCTTCCCTCAGCCTGAGCTGATTTATAGGTGAAGGTTTTGGCGAGTGTTGAAAAACCTTTATTCCAAAAATCTCCTGGAAATTGCCAGTGAACTGTCACCGAGGGGGTTTTATTCTTCCCTTTAGATTGTAAGGCGCTGACCAAACCACGCTTCTGCAAAGCCAGAGCCTGTGCAAAGCTGGTCTTAACTGAACACAAACTTCCTGTGGCAAGGAATTCCACGGGGAAGATGTTCAGGCCCTCCCCAAATCTGCAAACAGAAAGGAAATCCTCATTCCCATGGAATTTTGGAACTCATACCTTTAGGATCCAGCCTGCATTTCCCAGTGAGAGGGAAGGCAGAGGTGGTGCCATCATCCAGAGTGAAATCAGGAGTTTTGGCTCTGACATCCCGAAGAATCAGATCCCAAACGGGAAGGGGTGGAGGGAAAAGCTGCTTGGAAGCACAAAGGGTTAATGCCAATATCTATTCCAGCAAATTATTAAATACTTTTAATATTTTTAATGTAATACATGTAATACATTACATGCATTACATGTAATTATATGTAATGTATTAAATGTAATGTAATACATTACATTAATGTAGTACATTACATTATGTACATTTAATACATTTTAATGTATTAAATACAGTACATTAATATTTAATATTAAATAAGAACATTAATAATAAATGTACATTACATGTAATGTACATTTAATACATGTAATGTATTAAATGTAATACATGTAATACATTTTAGTATATTCAATGTAATACATGTACATTATATATAATATATTTATGTATCTGATTCTATAAAATATATTTAATGTATCTGATTTTCACTTAGGAAATTGCTTAAACAGCCAGCAATGGATTTTGATGCCCTGGAATGAAAAATGCTATTTTCCCCCCAAAAAACCCTTTTCCTCTATAATTGTGGAGCAGAACCCAGCCCTGATTTCCCCTTTCATCATTTTCAGCCTCTTCAAACTCATTTTCAGTCCCTGAACCCAGCATGAATAACACCATTGTTGCCCCCTATCAGTGCCCAACGCTAGGGTTACACCACTTTGGGAAATCAGCAGCTTTGGGATCACCCCTCCTCACCAGGAGCAGGTTTGGGGGGGGCTTTAAAGGCATTCCAGGATATAAATAAATATATAAATTAAATAATTATTATATGCTATTTAAAGTCACATTTTATAGATATTATTTATTTATAAGTATTTATAGTATTATAGAATAATATAATATAAATAAAATAATATATAATAAAATAATATAAATTAAAACTATTGAAATCTCTAATTAGAACTAAAAAATACAGATTTGGAGTGGCTGGGCTGGAGGAAAAACACAATTCCCTGCACACAAACATCCTTCCATGGGCTCCATCTCCTGGATTTATGGAGTTCAGGCTAACAATGGGAATAGTGAGGGGATCCAGGCAGGAAACACAGAGCCATTGAGGCCTATCGAGGGTCCCATCATCCCAAAGTCCATTCCTGCTCGCTTAGATTTCAGCAGATACGGGGAAAAGTTGAGCAAATTTGATGTAATTGCCGTGCACTTTGGAGCTGCAATTCCCAGGCAGGTGCCTGTCCCCAAGAGCAGGGTGACATCCAGCTCTGCCATCCCTCGGGATCATCCCAGCGCTGCCCCAGCACGCCTTGACCTTGGATTGCAACTGAAAAAAATGAATTAAAAAAAAAATCATCAAATTCATCCTCTTCTTGGTAGTTTTTATGGGGTTTTTGGGTGAAACTGGTGTTGTTGCATCGAGGCTGGGGACAATCAGAGGCAGGAGGACAGAGCCAGCCAAGCTTTTAACCTGAGACAAATTGCTCCGAGTTTATTTGGCAGGAATTTCGTGTTCCTGCTGGCTGTCCCCTTTGAACCCAGGCAGGATCAGTCATCAGCTTAAACCACTCCAAAATCTGCTCTTAATGCACCTCTGGCAGCTTCAGCAATAAAACCATTTGGATTAACAGAAATTATGATGATTTTTATTCTCTCTGGGCAACATTTCTGATTTTCCTCCTGATCTACAGACCACGGACCAGCCTGGAAATGTGGATTTGGTATTTTGGGGGGGTTTTAAAGTTACTGTAAAATACAAACTGCAGTAACTTCAAAATTTAGCCCCGTTTGCTATTGAAAGTGAGGAGAATTTCAGTCACCTCCTCCCTTCTCTAGTTCAAAAAGGACATTTTGGTCCTTTAATGTCCCAGAATTTAAATTTTTAATGCCAGGGGTTACACAACACTGGCTGGGATGACAAACATGTCCAGCATGGCCCCTGGTTTAATTATCCCAACATTTTTTAACATTATTATTTATTTTATATTCATTTATAGATTATTTCTATACTTTATTTATATATTTTGATCTCTTTTATGCCTATTATAGTTATTTATGTTCTTAAATCTAAAAGATGTCTTATATTTCTCTACTTGTTTAAATATGATCGATATTATTAACATTTTAATGTTATTCTTTATGAACATTTTTAACATAACATGTTAACATTTACAACATAAAATCAAATTTATTAATTGTTAATTAAACCAGGCTCATTGCCTTCTAATATATCCCTTCTGACACACAAATATTACTTTATAGCAAATACAGAGGTAATTACACAGTACAACTGCAGGAGAAGAATTAGAATTACCCAAACATTCAAACCACTCGTTTTAGGTTTTTTTTCCACAAAATCTTTATGAAGAGAAGATTTTCCAGAGGTTCAGTTACTGCTTAATCCTTGGGAGTATCAGGGATTTAAAAAGCTGGATCTGGACATCAGGGCAAGATAAGGTTTGATGTCGTTAGCTCTGGTGAAATCTGGTTAAATGGACCAAAAATCCCTAATAAAAATCCCATAAAAGAGGCACTAAATAATAATAAGACTTGCAGTTTGGAGAAACAAGTGGGATTTTTAAGAAATATTCTATTTTAATTTATTATTTTACCTGCAGAGGTGCTTCCTGGTGAAAAACCAAAGCAAGCCATAAGAACAAAACAAGATTTTTTTTTTTCCCCCTCCAAAGTGGTTTTCCTTACAACCCTCCCAGTTTATGTTCTGAAGTTTGGGGTTTTTTTTGGCAGATGGATCCTTTTGCTTCACTTTGTGAGGGAGAAGGAAACCTGAGAGTTTTTAGCCTGAGGCCTCACGTGAATTCTTCCCTTTTTTAGGGATGTTGGCCTCCAGCTTTTGGCCAGGGAAAAAAGCAGGATAAAGGCCACGTGTCCTTGTTGCACGTATGGCTTGGGATTTGGGAAACAGAGCCCAGAGAACCCAAAAAGAGCCTAAGAACAGCCAAAAAAGAGCCAAAAAAGAGCCTAAAAAGAGCCTAAGAACAGCCTAAGAACAGCCTAAGAACAGCCTAAGAACAGCCTAAGAACAGCCTAAGAACAGCCTAAGAACAGCCTAAGAACAGCCTAAGAACAGCCAAAAAAGAGCCAAAAAAGAGCCTAAAAAGAGCCTAAAAAGAGCCTAAAAAGAGCCTAAAAAGAGCCTAAAAAGAGCCAAAAAAAAGAGCCTAAAAAGAGCCAAAAAAAGAGCCTAAAAAGAGCCAAGAAAAGAGCCTAAAAAGAGCCTAAGAACAGCCAAAAAAGAGCCTAAAAAGAGCCAATAAAGAGCCAATAAAGAGCCAATAAAGAGCCAATAAAGAGCCAATAAAGAGCCAATAAAGAGCCAAAAAAGAGCCTAAAAAGAGCCAAAAAAAGAGCCTAAGAACAGCCAAAAAAGAGCCAAAAAAGAGCCAAAAAAGAGCCTAAAAAGAGCCTAAAAAGAGCCTAAAAAGAGCCTAAAAAGAGCTTAAAAAGAGCCTAAAAAGAGCCAAGAAAAGAGCCTAAAAAGAGCCAAAAAAGAGCTTAAAAAGAGCCAAAAAAAGCCAAAAAAGAGCCAAAAAAGAGCCAAAAAAGAGCCTAAAAAGAGCCAAAAAAGAGCCAAAAAAGAGCCAAAAAAAGAGCCAAAAAAGAGCCAAAAAAGAGCTTAAAAAGAGCCAAAAAAAGAGCCAAAAAAAGAGCCAAAAAAGAGCCAAAAAAACAGCCAAAAAAAGAGCCAAAAAAGAGCCAAAAAAGAGCCTAAAAAGAGCCGAAAAAGAGCCTAAAAAGAGCCAAAAAAGAGCCAGAAAAAGAGCCTGAAATGGGCTTGAAGAGAGCCTGAAAAGGAGCCTAAAAAGAAAATGAAAAGGGTCTGAAAAGAACCTGAAAATGGCCTAAAGATTCTGAAAAGGGCCTGAAAAGAAACCAAAATGAGCCCGAAAAGAGCCTAGAAAGAGACTGGGAAGAGCCTAAAAAGAGCCTGAAAGAAATTTAAAAAGGACCTAAAAAGAGGCTGAAAAGTCTAGAAAAGTTTAGAGCCTGAAAAGTGCTAGAAAAGCGCCTGAAAAGAGCCTGAAAAGGGCACAAAAAGAGCCTGAAAAGGGCCTGAAAAAAGTCTAAAAAGAGCTGGGAAAGGGCCTGGAAAGGGCCTGAAAGGAGCCTGGAAAGAGCATGAAAAGATCCTAAAAAAAGCCTAAAAGGAGCCTGGAAAGAGGCAGAAAAGTGCCTAAAAAGGGCCTAAAATGGGCCTTTAAAAGGGGCTAAAAAATGCCTGAAAAAGGCATAAAAAGAGCCTGAAAAGTCATTGAAAAGGGTCTGTGAAGAGCTTAAAAAGAACCTGAGAAAGGTCTAAAAAGGCAGTGAAAATAGTCTGAAAAGGGCATAAAAAGAGCCTGAAAAGAGCCTAAAAAAGGGCCTGAAGATGGCATAAAAAGAGCCTGAAAAAGGTCTAAAATGGGAGTGAAAAGAGTCTGAAAAGGGCCCAAAAAGGGCCTAAAAAGAGCTCAAAAACAGCCTGAAAACAACCCAAAAAGAGCGCAAAAACAGCCTCAAAAGAGCCCAAAAAGAGCCTGCAAGGATTTCTGTTGGGTTTCAAAGGTGCCTTCAGCCCCATCACAACAACAGCAACAAAAAACAAAAAACAAAACAAACAAACAAAAAAAGACAAAAAAAAACAAACAAAAAAAAAAAAACCCAAAAATTGGAATAATCAATCAACACATGGGAATGAGGTGCAGAAACAAAGGGAATGAAGACAAGGAGAGTTCTGGAGTCTCCATCATGAGGGGGATGGAGCTGCTCTGGGATGAGGCACCCAGATGGACCCAAAGATGCCTGGAATGGTGTTCAGGCTCCATTCCAGCAGCACTCGGGATATTTATGGAAGCTTTTTCTTTTTTTTTAGCCATCAAATTATCCTTTTATCCAAACCACTGATACCCTTCTCCAAACAGTTACTCCCCACCTTTTTAGGTTTTTTTGGGGGGGGTTTTGTTTGGTTTTTTTTTTTTTTGTGTTTTTTTTTTTGTGGGTTTTTTTGTGTGCTTTTTTGGGTTTTTTTTTTTCCTAACAGTAAAAAAAAAAAAAAAAAAAAAAAAACAACCACAAAAAAAAAAACCCAAACCCACTGAAATCCAGCCACTTTTGCTATCTCCAAAATCATCTGGATTGAGGGCAGAGAGATTTACAGGACTGATGGCAGCCAGGGCTGGGGGTCACATGGGGGAGCTCTGAAATTCCTCGCCCCAGGACAGCAAATTCCACAGCAGTTGAGGGGAGCCGAGGGGTAATGACAGCTCTGGAAGGGCTGCTGACAGATGGGAACAGTGCTGCTGCCTGTGCCAGCGCCCTGCTGGGAGCAGGAATTCCCCTGGCTGAAGATTTTTGGGAATTAAGGTGCCTCTGGAAGCAGCAGCGGCTGCACACTCTGCTCCTCTGAGTGTCAACAGATCTGGGATGTGCAGACCCAGATCCCAAAGTGGGATGTGCAGACCCAGATCCCAGTCACAACTGGGATGTGCAGACCCAGATCCCAAACTGGGATGTGCAGACCCAGATCCCAGTCACAACTGGGATGTGCAGACCCAGATCCCAAACTGGGATGTGCAGACCCAGATCCCAAACTGGGATGTGCAGACCCAGACCCCAGTCACAACTGGGATGTGCAAACCTGGATCCCAAACTAGGATGTGCAAACCCAGATCCCAGTCACAACTGGGATGTGCAAACTCAGATCCCAAACTGGGATGTGCAAACTCAGATCCTAAAGTGGGATGTGCAGACCCAGATCCCAGTCACAACTGGGATGTGCAAACTCAAATCCCAAACTGGGACGTGCAAACCCAGATCCCAGTCACAATTGGGATGTGCAAACTCAGACCCCAAACTGGGATGTACAAACTCAGATCCCAGTCACAACTGGGATGTGCAAACTCAGATCCCAAACTGGGATGTGCAAACTCAGATCCCAGTCACAACTGGGATGTGCCAGCTCAGATCCCAAACTAGGATGTGCAAACTCAGATCTCAAACTGGGATGTGCAGACCTGGATCCCAAACTGAGATGTGCAAACCCAGACCCCAGTCACAACTGGGATGTGCAAACCTGGATCCCAAACTGGGATGTGCAGACCCAGATCCCAAACTGGGATGTGCAAACCCGGATCCCAAACTGGGATGTGCAGACCCGGCTCCCAAACTGGGATATGCAAACCCAGACCCCAGTCACAGCTGGGATGTGAAAACTCAGATCCCAAACTGGGATGTGCAAACTCAGATCCCAAACTGGGATGTGCAAACCCAGATCCCAAACTGGGATGTGCAAACCCAGATCCCAGACTGGGATGTGCAAACCCAGATCCCAAAGTGGGATGTGCAGACCCAGATCCCAAACTGGGATGTGCAAACTCAGATCCCAAATTGGGATGTGCAGACCCAGATCCCAAACTGGGATGTGCAAACCCAGATCCCAAACTGGGATGTGCAGACCCAGATCCCAAACTGGGATGTGCAAACCCAGACCCCAGTCACAACTGGGATGTGCAAACCCCGATCTTAAACTGGGATTTGCAAATCTGTATCCCAAACTGGGATGTGCAGACCCAGATCCCAGTGACAGCTCGGCCCCACAACCTCTCCCCTTCCCAAAGCTCTTCCCTCCCTGTCGCCGCCACAGTTTCAGGTTTCACGAGCAGTTCCCTCCTGGAATTCCAGGAGGAATCCCTGGGCATTTTCATTACCCACGCTGGCTTTAAGGAACATTTCCCCAAATCAAGTTTCCTCACGTGTTTTGCCTTTCCTCCTCACCAGAATTCCCAAATTTCCCTGTCACTGGCTCTTCCAGAGCTTCTTCTCCCCAGGCTGTGCAGGGACAGCTCATCCCTTGCTCCTTCTCTCCTAATTCCTGCACATTCCCAATCCCCCTTTTCAGCAGGATTTCCCTTGTTCCACATTTATTTTAGATTATTTTTCTTAGGTCTAACTTGAGCCTAATAAAACGAATCTTCCTGCTTCCCATTAAAATATTTCTATTTCAGTTCTCCTTTAAAGCCCACAGATTTTTCAAGTTCAATTTACAGCCAGAGGCTGAGACCAATTTTTGATGCAAAAATGTGCATCTGATATTTTTCTGGAGATTTTTTTTAATTCCCTATCTGGTCTGAAAGAAGTTTAAGACAAAGAGGTATTAAGAAAATGGATTAAGAATAATGGATAAGAAAAATGGATAAGAAAATAGAACATTTTAATTAAAAATACAAAGCCCATGAAATGAACTTACAAAGATCATTGATGGTGACATTCCAGCTGGACCCAAAACTTTTCAGGAATGTTCATAGGGGAGATCCCAGGAGCTTTTGGAAATTGAAATAAAATTGAAACAGGGCTGCTGGAGGCAGAGAAACTTAATGGCCTGGCCTCTCCATGAGTTAGAATAGGACTTATATTTGAAAATCCATGAATATTTTGCTTAAAATTAGAGGAATTTTAATACATATTAATAAATTAATTAATAAATGAAGAGTAATTCAACATCTTGGAGCAACCTGGGACTGTGGAAGGTGTTCCTGCCCTGAAAAGGGTGGAATAAGTTGGGTTTTAAGGTCCCTCCAACCCAAACCACTCAGGGATGTCATGTTCCATGATATTTTTGGTTATTCAGATTGTGAAACATTTCGGTTTTACAGTTGCACATTTCAGCTGCTGTGATTCAGAGCCTTCAGTCATGAAGAACTAGGAACAGTCCCCGGGAAGAAAAGTGGAATTGCTGCGTGCCGGGAGCCAGGCTGGGCTCTCCGGACACCTTTTATGGGACTGCAGCAGCACTGGGGGAAATCCTTCACCCCAAAAGGAATAAATCCCAGAAAGGAATAAATCCTGAGCTGGGCGTCACTCAGCTGAGCCCTCGGGCAACGCCGGCTTCGACATCTACAGCTGGAGTCATTAAGAGAAACCTTAAACCTGGACTAGTCACACTTTTAGACCTGGATCAGCCAACTTTTAAACTTGCATTTGTCCAACTTGAAAACCTGGATTAGCCAAACTTTTAAACCTGGATTAGTCAAACATCTAAACTTGGATTTGTTAAACTTTTAAATCTGAGTCAAACTTTTAAACCTGGATCAGCCAAATTTCTAAACTTGGATTTGTTAAACTTTTAAATCTGAGTAAATCAGACTTTTAAACCTGGATTAGCCAAATTTCTAAACTTGGATTTGTCAAACTTGAAAACCTGGATTAGTCAAACATCTAAACTTGGATTTGTTAAACTTTTAAATCTGAGTCAAACTTTTAAACCTGGATCAGCCAAATTTCTAAATTTGGATTTGTTAAACTTTTAAATCTGAGTCAAACTTTTAAACCTGGATTAGCCAAATTTCTAAACTTGGATTTGTCAAACTTGAAAACCTGGATTAGTCAAACATCTAAACTTTGATTTGTTAAACTTTTAAATCTGAGTAAGTCAGACTTTTAAACCTGGATCAGCCAAATTTCTGAACTTGGATTTGTTAAACTTTTAAATCTGAGTAAGTCAGACTTTTAAACCTGGATCAGCCAAATTTCTAAAGTTGGATTTGACAAACTTGAAAACCTGGATTAGCCAAGCTTTTAAACCTGGATTAGTCAAACATCTAAACTTGGATTTGTTAAATTTCAAATCTAAATCAGACTTTTAAATCTGGATCAGCCGAATTTCTAAACTTGGATTTGTTATACTTTTAAATCTGAGTGAATGAAACCTATACACTTGCATTTGTCAAACTTTTAGACCTGGATTAGCCAAACTTTTAAACTTGTATTAGCCAAATTTTTGAATATTGATTTGTTAAACTTTTAAACCTGGACTAGCCAAACTTTTAAACTTGGATTTGCCAAACTTTTAGACCTGGATTAGCCAAACTTTAAAATCCACATTAGTCAGACTTTTAAACTTGGATTTGTCCAATTTTTAAACCTGGATTAGCCAAGCTTTTAAACTTGGATTAAGCCCTGCTGTCCTGGTGGGGTTGTGGGAATTCTCAATTTCTAAAATAAAACCCAGTTTATTCTTTCTCTTTACTTGCGTGGAAAGCAGCAGAACATTTCCTCAGAGATAATGAGAAAATCAAATTAAAGCTGCTCAGCCATGGTGACCAAAACTCTTTTCACCAGGATTTTGAATTTTTTAACCAAATTTGAGGAAGTGCCAAGGCACAGACGGGAGCCATCCCTGATCCCCAAATGATCCCAAAAATCAGGCTGGGATTTGCATTATCCCAACCCAGGCAGGGATTAATTAAGGATAAATTAATTAAGGCAATAATTAATCCTGACCCCACAACTTTGAGAGGTGTGAAGTGGCCCACAAGCCTAAAACTGGCTTTCCTGCTGTAAAACAAAACATTTCATTACATCTTTCATTTCTGACTTTGGTATCTTGCCTAAAAACATATCTGAATTTTCCATATTTAATTTGTTTTTTTCAGAAATTCTCCCCACTTCCTTCTTGTCCCAGATATATTCCAACCCCATTAATAAGATGGAAGTGAACCATGAACAGGATTTAATTTAATTTCTCTCATCTTTTTCCATTCATGTCCCACTTTCCACATCAGTGTCAAAGGATTCTTTCCATAAAAAAAACAAACAAAAACCAGGCATACAAAAAACCCACAAAACACTAAAAAAAACTTGCCAGGAACTCTCCCAAAAAACAAAAAAAAATCTCAATTAAAATAATAATTTTAAAAAATCCTACTCCTCCATATGTTAATATTCTTATTTTAATTCACTAGAATTAACTTAATAATTATTATTAAATTAATAGTACTTATTATTACTAATATTATTAATCTACCAATATATTAATAATAATTATATTCAATAACTTATTATTGTTTTTATTGTTATTATCCTTCCTCCAGAGGTTTTGTGTTTTCCATGTTTTTTTGATTTCCAGAATATTTATGGATATTGGATGTCCCCACTGCTCTTCATTGTGCTGTTAAATCAGAAAATGAGGCTAAATCCAACCCAAAAAGGAAGAAAAAAGGGAAGGAAACAAAGAAAAATGAAGCAAAACCTAAAATTTTAAAAACAGATAAAAAAAGGAGAAGAAAGAAGAAGAAAAAAAATTAAAAATGCTTAAAAGCAACTGAAAATAACAGTAAAAAATTGAGATAGTAAAAAAGAATTTGAAAATCCCCTCAAAAAAATTACAAACTACAAAAAATAAATTATAACAACTTTAAAATTCTCCAAGATATATATATAAATTATAAAACCCCCAAATTATTACACAGTCCATAAAAAAATAAAGATATTAAAAATTTTTACAAAGACAAAGATAAAAATCCCAACTCTCCTCACAAAATTCAGAAATAAAAATCCCCATAACCCACACTGAAACTGGGACAAATTACCCCAAATGAACTTTGTGAGGTGACCTTTAAACCCTTAAATAATTTCCCTTTTAAATAGTCAAAAATAATTATGAATATTCAATATATTTTTTCTTTTCTGTTTTTCCACTCTCTCCCCCAAACCTGCAGCTGCTTTTTCTGCCTCTCCTTGATGCCAGGAGCAGAATAAATGAGATTTCATTTTATTTAGTAAAAATGCTATAAAACTACAATTAAAATTACTTTAGCAACGATTCCAGCAACCAGAACTTAAGAAATGCAATTAAATAAAATTAAATTCTCTTCAAGTTTTTTAAATATCTCTGGGCACAAAGGGTATCTAACAGGATAAATTATCCTCAAGAAGGCCGGGTAAATATTCCCCAAAAAAATCCTGGAATACAGCAAAGAAAAGGAAATATAAATTATGCTGAAGTCGGGGCAGGATTTAATTTAAATTAAGATTTTACCATGCAATATATGTCACCAGAAATGTTCTCCACCAGAAAATATTTGAATATTTTTTATTAAAAGTGCCATTTCTGGAGAAGACTCAAAGCAGTTACACAGCAATAAGAAAACATCCAAAAATTGAATAATGAAGAATTTATCAGAATTTAAGTTTTAAAAATAAACCTTCTATTGGCTGTCCAGTGCAATGTAAATAAAAATTGCATTACACACATATATATATATCATAAAAAATACATTTAACTGCACAAAAGGATGGATTTGCCATTACTTCTGAATTATTTTCAGGTTCAAAAATGTATGGATTTAGAGAAATACCATTCCCAAAGTTTTGGGGTGACTTTAGGCAATGAAACGTTGAGTGTATTTCAATTACAACATCTGTGAACCCAAAATGAGATAAAGGCATCACTGAAAATTGGTTTTATCAAAAGAAAATTGGAACATATTTAAATTACAACATCTGTGAACCCGAACTGAGATAAAAGACATCACTGAAAATTGGTTTTATCAGATGAAAAGCTGAATATATTTCAATTACGACATCTGTGAACCTAAAGTGAGACAAAGGCATCACTGAAAATTGGTTTTATCAAATGAAAAGTTGAATCTATTTAAATTACAACATCTGTAATTTAAATTACAACATCTGAACCCCAATTGAGACAAGGACACCACTGAAAACTGGTTTTATCAAATCCAATAATTTTTAAGTTCTGCAGACAGAGATCTGAAACTCCTGATACCGGATAATATTTAATATAAAAATTCTGCCATAACTTAAAGTCGGATTTCTGTACAGTCATTAATCCTGCCAAAAATATGGCGAATTTTAAGACGCTTTTCTCAGCATGTTTTTCCCACAAAATCAGCATTTAACATCAAATCCAAGCAGGGCTTTCCATAAAAAAAGATGAAGCAAAGGGAAAAACAGAAATTCCCTCTTCAATTCCATATTTCTTCTACCAAGTGCCTCTGTGCACTGCATTAATGGCATTTGCATATTCAATTCCCCATTAAAAATAATCCCAAACTTTGCCATAACAAAGGGCTTGGTGCATCCAAATGATTACAGCTCCTCCTCAATATTCTCCACCCTTGGAATTATAAAATTCTGATTTAAAAACATAAAATCCAAGAACAAATCCTTTCTCACGCCCAGATTCCATCCTTGAACCTTCAGTTGATTTACTGGGGTTTATCCCAAAAAATTCTTTCCCAAAAGCAAAGACATTTTATGAGGTTTAAAATCTTCATTTCAGAATTTCTTCCCTTTTCAGGGAGGGGAAAAAAAAATCATTCATCCAAGGAAAACAGCCACAGACTTTCCCTCCTGAAATGTCATTTTTTTGTTGTTGCAGCAGTTTTTTAGGGTCTCCCTGCCACTCCCAAAAGCTCTGGAATGGCATTTCCACGATAAAAAACCCCTCAGCACTGAGATTATTGTAAATTATTGACAGCAACTCCTACAAGACTATGGAGCTCTTGGAGGCCTCATTGAGATTGGAAGAATTATTCCCAAAAACTGAATTTTGGAGCAATTTGTGCAGGAAAAATCCAATTACCCAAAATGTGGGAGCCAACTTCACCTTGGAGGAATTCCCAGTGGAGCAGAGGGAAACCTGGAATGGTTTGTCCACCAGAAAAAACGCTTTCATCTGGAAAAATCCTTGATGGAGCAGAAGGATGAAGGTAATTATGGGACCAACAGAGAATCCTGGAGTGGTTCGGGTTGGGAAGGACCTTGAAGCCCACCCAGATCATGCAGGGACACCTTCCCCTGTCACACTGATGCCTCAGGTTTGGCTTTTCTATTTTTCAGGCTCTGTGCTGCTTCAGTGTGCAGCTCTGAGCTTCCCATTCAGTGTTGCTGAGCTCTCTGCACAGAGCAGGGAGACAAAACAATTCCTTCTCCAGCTGGGCACCAAGGACAAATGATCCCAATCCCAGCCCAGGAGCACAGACAACGTGGGCTGGAGAGAGAAAAACAAGCAGGATGGGACTCGATCACCTAAAGCTGGAACTGGACAATGAACTGCAATGTGCCAATGGAGCAGAGCTGATCCCAGTGAGAGCCCCCGGGAGCGCTCGTGCATTTTGGGACCATTTGGGTTCATCTTGGGTGCAGCCCTGGCTGGGCTCTGGTGCTGCCCAGGGTGGATCCATGGAGGAGATCCTTTTCATGGATCCCTGCTTTATTCTGTGACTCTGCCCAGCCTCTGCTCTAGGGCAGCCTGCTCAAGGCTTGTTCCAAGCTCCATCCAGCCTGGCCTTGGACACTTCCAGGGATCCAGAGGCAGCCACAGCTTCTCTGGGAATTCCAGCCCAGCCCCTCCCCACCTTTCCAGCCAGGAATTCCTTCCCAATATCCCACTCAATTCACCCCTTTCCCAGTGGGAAGCCATTCCCTGGGTCCTGTCCCTCCATCCCTTGTCCTCAGTCCCTCTCCAGCTCTCCTGGAGCCCCTCTAGGCCCTGGAATGTGCTGGAAGCTCTCCCTGGATCCTTCCCTTCTCCAGGTGAACATTTCCAACTCTCCCAGCCCAGCTCCAGAGCAGAATTCCAGCCCAGTTGGATTGCACAGAGTCCAGATATGGAAAGAGAGAATCCAGATCTCGAGAAATGAGAGATCCATGAGAATCCAGGTCTTGGACAACCTTGACTCAGACATCAAGAATCATTTTCCTTTGGTAAGTAAAAAGCTTTTGCATCCAAATTCTGTAGCTGCACAATCGCCCGTCCAGAAGCCACAGACTGAATTCAGACACCTTTCTGCATTCTAAGAATATTGTGGAGGAAATTTCGGAATGTCAACAAGCCTGGAAATATTTCAGAATCTTTTTTATATCTGAATATAATTAGTGACACAAACCAGCAAATAATTAAGGCAATATTGACGTAAAAGAAGCCAAATTTGTAGCTACTGGAATTTTTCAGGAAACAGCTCCAAATCTCTTTTTTGAGTCAGTTTAAGTGATCCATCCTTCCCGAAAACATCCATCAGGACAGTAATACTCCTGGGAAAAACCTGTGCAAATCAAGAGAGAACACAGCAGAGCTCCCTCCTTATTTATTCCAAGTGTCCCCTTGGAATTTTTAGGATAATGAAGCTGCTTGACCATCGCTGTGATTTCAAAGTCATGATATCCCAATATCACAAAAATAATATTTTTGTGATATTCTGAGGGGACACTCAATTGCAAAAAAATAATCCCTTTGCTTTGCAAGATCAGGAATTCTGCTCTGGGTGCTCCAACAGGATTTTTTAGGAATTCTACATTACCCACAGCTTTAAAACAGGAGGAGGATGAGGCATTTTACAGAAAGAAATGAATTAATTTTGTATTATTGCCAGGAGAAATGAGAGCTCTGATCAAGCAGAAAAAAAAACCAACCTCATATTTGTTCTCTATGAAAACCAGAGGTGTCCTCTGTGAAATCAAGATAAGCTCAAACACACCTTGATAAGAAACTCTGAGTTGTTTATGCACATAAAAGGTTTAAATCCAGTTCCCACCTTTCCACATCATCCACCCAAAGCTCCTTTTGACTGTGATTGTCACAGTTCTGTCCCAAAACCCCCCAAAATGCGCCTTTTCCTCAGAAAACAGGGAATCAAACCTTGAGTCCGCCCCACTGCCCCACCCACCGGGGGGTTTTTGTGGGGTTTATTTTCAATCCTGACGGCGAAGGATTCCCACTAAAACACCCAAGGATGTGCCTAAAACACTCAGGATGTGCCTTTCCTTAAATTTGCTGGGATGAGGGAACATCAGCAACTTCTCCCTGGAGATCCTGGAGGTTCCTGGCACGGGGACTGTCCCAGCAGCTCTGTCTGGGGGCGTTGTGTCAGGACAGTGCCATTGTCACCAGCGTCACCAGTGTCACCAGTGCCACCAGGCTGGGCAGCGCGCGGCTGCCCGCGGCCGTCCTGCGCGCCTGCAGCACCGCGAACACCGCGTTGGTGGCGTTGGTGGGGATCTCCACGTTGCAGATCATGCCTTCACAGCAGGAAACACACTCCTGCTGGGAGAAAAGGGTCGTTAGCTCAGGGTAATTATTGCAGGGTAATTAATTCCAGGTAATTAATTCGGGGGGATTAACTCGGGGGTTTTAAGAGAGAAATGCGTATTTAGTGTCGCAAAGCTGAGCTGAACAGACCCATCCTGGCCAGGGCAGAAGGTGGAGCAGATATGCTAAAAATCATCCTAAAATCCGATATATCCATGAATCAATTCTCCAAATCAGGAGTGCAGCTTTTTCCTGGAGTCACTCATCCCCAGGCGTGTCCCCAAGCTGAGGTGGGATGCCACAGAACCACAATGCAGAAAAGAGAGCTTCCCTTTCTAACGCACCAACTCAAAATCTGCTCTGCAACCTTTCAGGTTTCGGCTTTGGTTAAGCGGAAAAATTCTGACTCTAAAGTCTTTGTTCCCACTCAGTCTTCCCCTCCAGGTTTTGTGGTCGGTGCAGCTTCACATGCTGAATCCACTTTATTTTTGGGTTTCTAGGGCCACCAAAGCACTGCCACAGCTGATTTCCAGGAGAAAATTCCAAACCCAGCTCTCTTTAGTAGAAAAACCAAGGGAATAAATTAATAAAATGCCAATTTTTACCCAATCCAAAGGCACGACAGGTTTTTAAAGCTAAAATCCCTGCCCATGGCTGAGGGTTGGAACAAGATGAGCTTTAAGGTCCCTTCCAACCCAAACCAGGCTGGGAGTTTATAATTTTATATATATACATATCAATATAAAAATATTTATATTATATTATATTACATTATATTATTTTTAAAAATTCACATATATAATATAAAAAATATATATTTTATGTATACCTCTATTTATTTATATATATATAAAAAATACATATTTATATTCTATATATGTAATTCTATGGAAATGCAGCAGGAGACAGGATGCAGAGTTATTTCATTCCCTCAAAAAACTGTTGGAATCACTGGAATTTTCCCAGAAAACACAGAAATACTCTGATATTTAATGTGGATATTGCCTGCTTGGTTTTTGGTGTCTGAAATGGTTCATGTTAAAAATACTAGAACTAATATTCACATATTCCTATTTAGGAATTAATAGATAATATTTTACAGCAGAAAATAAAATTCTGGTGGCCTATGCTTGATTATTAAGAATAAACTTCCCGCCATCATCCCAAGGCTGGGATGAGCCCAGTTTGGGCTTTTCCCCATGGAACAAAACTCAGTTTTGCCTCGCTTAAGCCTATGGCAAACAGAGGCTTGCAAAACCTCTCTGAGAGCTCAAATCCTGAGCTCCATGCCCTGGGTGCACCCAAAAAATCCCAGCAGGGCGTTGTTGGTGTCTCCTCCCACCCCAGCAGGAGTGGGGAAGGAGGAAGTAGGGCTCGGTCCTGGTTCTCCTGCAGAAATCCCAGTGCTCCCAGTGCAGAGCATGCAGAAATCCCACTGTTCCCAGTGCAGAGCATGCAGAAATCCCACTGTTCCCCAGTGCAGAGCATGCAGAAATCCCACTGTTCCCAGTGCAGAGCATGCAGAAATCCCATTGTTCCCAGTGCAGAGCATGCAGAAATCCCATTGTTCCCAGTGCAGAGCATGCAGAAATCCCATTGTTCCCAGTGCAGAGCACGCAGAAATCCCATTGTTCCCCAGTGCAGAGCATGCAGAAATCCCACTGTTCCCAGTGCAGAGCATGCAGAAATCCCACTGTTCCCAGTGCAGAGCAGCTCCTGGCACATCCTCCTGGAAAAACCAGCCCTAGAATGGCCACCTCCAGCCCCAGGAGCAGGGCAGGGGTAGGGCAGGAGTAGGGTGGGAGCAGGGCAGGATTAGGGCACTTAAGGAGTAGGGCAGGAGCAGGGCAGAAATGGGGCAGGAGTAAGGCAGGAGCAGAGTATGAGTAGAGCAGGAGCAGAACACAGCAGAGTCACAGCAGGAGTACAGCAGGAATCAGGCAGGAGTAGGGCAGGAGCAGGGCAGGAGCAGAGCAGGAGTACAGCAGGAATAGAGCAGGAGCAGAGCAGGAGCAGGGCATGAGTAAAGCAGAATTAGGACAGGAATAGAGCAGGAGCAGGGTACGAATAGAATACGAGCACGTTAGAGAAGAGCAGGAGCAGGGCAGAGCAGAGCAGGAGTAGGGTATGAGTAGAGCAGGAGCATGAGCAGGACACAAGCAGAGCAGGAGTAGAGCAGGAGGAGGGCAGAGCAGGAGTAGGGTATGAGCAGAGCAGGAGCATGAGCAGGACACAAGCAGAGCAGGAGTAGAGCAGGAGGAGGGCAGAGCAGGAGTAGGGTATGAGTAGAGCAGGAGTGGAGCAGGACATGAGCAGGACACAAGCAGAGCAGGACTAGAGCAGGAGCAGGGCAGAGCAAGAGTAGGGTTTGAGTAGAACAGGAGTAGAGCTGGCATAGAGCAGGAGCATGAGCAGGACACAAGCAGAGCAGGAGTAGGGCAGAGCAGAGCAGGAGTAGGGTATGAGTAGAGCAGGAGTAGAGCAGGAGCAGGACACAAGCAGAGCAGGAGCAGGGCAGAGCAGGAGCAGGGTATAAGTAGAGCTGGAGTAGAGCAGGAGCATGAGCAGGACACAAGCAGAGCAGGAGTAGAGCAGGAGCAGAGCAGGACATGAGTAGAGCAGGAGTAGAGCAGGAGGAGGGCAGAGCCGAGCAGGAGTAGGGTATGAGTAGAGCAGGAGGAGGGCAGGACACAAGCAGAGCAGGAGTAGAGCAGGAGCATGAGCAGGACACAAGCAGAGCAGGAGTAGAGCAGGAGCAGAGCAGGACACGAGCAGAGCAGCAGCAGGGCATGAGTACAGCAGGAGTAGAGCAGGAGCAGAGCAGGACACGAGTAGAGCAGCAGCGGGGCATGAGTACAGCAGGAGTAGAGCAGGAGCGGAGCAGGACACGAGTAGAGCAGCAGCGGGGCATGAGTACAGCAGGAGTAGAGCAGGAGCAGAGCAGGACACAAGCAGAGCAGGAGCAGAGCAGGACATGAGTAGAGCAGCAGCAGGGCATGAGTACAGCAGGAGTAGAGCAGGAGCAGAGCAGGAGTAGAGCAGGAGTAGAGCAGGAGCAGAGCAGGAGTAGAGCAGGAGCAGAGCAGGAGCAGAGCAGGAGCAGAGCAGAAGCAGAGCAGGACATGAGTAGAGCAGCAGCAGGGCATGAGTACAGCAGGAGTAGAGCAGGAGCAGAGCAGGAGTAGAGCAGAAGCAGAGCAGGACATGAGTAGAGCAGCAGCAGGGCATGAGTACAGCAGGAGTAGAGCAGGAGCAGAGCAGGAGTAGAGCAGGAGCAGAGCAGGAGCAGAGCAGGAGTAGAGCAGGAGCAGAGCAGGACACGAGCAGAGCAGCAGCAGGGCATGAGTACAGCAGGAGTAGAGCAGGAGCAGAGCTCGCGCAGGCGGCGCAGCGCTGACCGTGTGGCCGCTGTCCCCACGGCGGTGGCAGCCCACCAGGTGACACTCCTCGCCCGTGGCGCATCTCTTGGTGACCGAGGTGCTCTCCCCGCGTGCCGTGAAGAGGTGAGCGGTCAGGCAGTAGCGAGTGCCTGCAAAAGCAGCAGCAGCAGTCTGAGTCCCGTTATTGATCCTTTGGAACAGCGTCGCGAGCCTACACACAGCTCAGGAAAACATTCCCCGAAAATGGCTCTACGGAACTGTTTGCGACTTGATCAACAGAGCCCTTAACAAGAAATTATTAATTACTGTGAAGTCTCAGCTGACCCTTCAAACCTCCAGCAAGGCTGCTTTGATTGAAATTGCTAATTAGCACCATCACCCACACGTTTATTTTTATTTCTCTCCTCCTTTTGGCAGCGCGCTCCTGTGCGGTTTCAGGTTTGTTTCCTCATTCCTCGGCTTTGCTTCTTCCCCTTTCCCACCGTTCCCGCGAATGTCACCGGGGTGAAAAATGAGGAAACGCTTCCATTCTTTTCTGAGTTTTATCCTCCCCAGCACAGGTGTGATCCCTAGTCAGGCAGGTCCTGCTGCCCACAAAGAACAGGAAATTTTGGGATGGCATCCAAGGGGAAGGGAATAAAGCTACAGAGGAAATTCTTCAGGTTTTTTTAAACAACATTAAATTAACTCTTGGGAAGCACCTCATTGTATATACACACAGAGAAACACAGATAGCTTATTAATATTGATGTATCATTAAAAATCTCTTTGAATATTATTTTTTTTGTTGTTATACAAAAGTGGGAGACGGAGATAAATAATTTTTCACTGTTGCTTTACAACCCTGAAGAAAATAAGGCTACAGAGGAAATTCTTCAGGTTTTTTAAACAAGATTAAAATTAACTCCTGCAAAGCACATCATTATATAGATACACAGGGAAACATATATATAATATAGGGTATAATATAATATAATATAATATAAGTACATTAATTATAGGGAATTAACACTGACGCATTATAAAATATTAAAATTATTTAAAATAAGGTTATATTAAAATATTAACATTCAATTCAATATTAATACTTAATTTAATATTAAAACACTAACATTATTTTAAATGTTTGCATTTTTTGTCCTATAAAACTGAGAGAGATGGAGATAAAGAATTTTTCACCGTTTCTTTACACTCTGGAATGGCCAAAATTGTCACGCCAGCAGAAATCTCCTGACCCAGCATCACCAAGTACAAAACCGTGCTGGCACATGAATGCCATGAATGAGCCAGGCTCCTCCATGGGGGTGAGTCAGGGAAAAGCAAGTTTAAATATCACAAGGATCTCCTCATCCAGCCTTACTCACTTTCAGGACACCACCTGTCCTCAGCCCATCTGTTGCAGTTGTAGTTGTCCACTGCGTTGTCACAGGTAAAGCACTTGAAACTGTTTGGGAATGGAGTGGCTTGAAAGGGTTAAAAAAAAAAAAAAAAGTATGATAATACAGTCAGCTGGGAAGTATTGAGAAAAAAATGAAAATATTCAAAATTATGCTCGCACGTGGATGTATTTACAGAAATAAATTATATATATTTACATCTTTTCACTGTTAGACAAATAAAACAAGTTTTGCAGAAAGCTTTCTTTTTCCCTCTAGGCTTGAACTCAAAAAATATCCTGATGTTTTCACTCTCATAATCCAAAATTGAGGCAGTGGTGGGAAAAGCAGGAAAGAGGGAAGAGTTTATCTCCCTCCTCATGGAGTAAACATAAATCTGCATTTTCCTCTGATGGAAAAACTGCATTTCCAAAGCAGCTCCAGAGCTTGATCTCCCACTCGGAAGGAGACCTTTAAACAAAAGGTCTTTTAAAATCTTATTTCCATTATTTCAATGAATTATTGGAAGGTGCAGGGTTCATTAGGGGCAGGTATTATTTCCAGCTATTATTTCCTGGCTGGCTTAACGATGCAGATAATGCAAATGAAGGGATGGAACACTGCTGATGCCAGATAAGAGGCAAGAAAAAAATAAAAATACACTCTGCCATTAGTGCCAACTGGCTTCACAGGTCCCACAGGGGTTTTAATTACCTTCAGAGTGAATTAATTGCATGCAGCAACACCTATTCCTCCCCTTACAAAACCCCCAACAAGATAAAAGACCAAAACCACCTGTTCTGGATTATTTACCAGGAAACCGCTGCATAATTTCCTCTGCAGGGAGACAGAAATAATACAAGGAAAGCCCTTAAAGTGCCAAAGTCCTTGTGCACCCTTTAATTTGGCAATGATTTGATTTATTTTCATTTAGTCAACCTATCAAATATTAAGGATAAAGTGCTGTGGGTTGAGAGGCAGAATGTTTATTTTAAAGTTTCTTTGGAGACGAGAAGCTGACACACAAAGGACCGGAAGGATGGGGCAAATAATTACAATTTTAAGCTAGAATTCCACAGAGAAAAGGCCAGAATTCCATTTAAAAAAAGCTACTTACGGTCTAGTGGAGGCCTGATGTTGTAGAAGTTGATGTTCTCAGCCGAAACCCAATTTCCCGAGAGGATGAGGAACGGGAGAACGGCTCCGGCCAGCGCGCGCCGCAACGCCCCCATCGTGGGCATCACTGCTCAGGGAAATCCCGACCCCTCAGGCCTGGAAAAGCAAGGGAGCACATTATTTAGTGGGAATTGTGAGGGCCTGAGGTGCAGGATGATGGATTTTCTGTGAAATCCTGCTGGAAAGCGTGGCGATCCAGCCGGGAATGCCGGCGAGCTGCTGAGCGGCGCAAAGCTGAGCTGGTGGTGCCTTCTGCTGGCCAGAACCCCTCACAGAGGGCTGGAACTTGCAAAACAAACTCAAGTTCACGTTATTGCTTTCATCTATTTGTCCTCCTGAGCAGAGGGAGCCTTAAAAATTCCTTGAAAGGATTCCTAAAAATCAACAGGATTGAGGTCCTTCAGATCCAACTTGAAACGGCGTGGAACAAACCGCACTAAACGCAGAGAAATCCCAATTTTAACACCAACAACCAATCCCTTGCCTGAGAGAAATAAATTTAACTTCATCATCTGAAATTTAAGTGCACTTTAAGTGCTGTCACAGCATTAAATTTTTTAAGTGTAAATTCAATTTCTTTCTTTTTAAGCTCATCCCAAGGGAATGCTAAGGAAGATGGCACAGACGTTTTGGAGAAGGGCAAGGTGGAAAGTTCATGGGGATGAGGTGCAATCACCCAAAAATCCATTTATTTGGGGCCCCCGTGGTGCTCTGCCAAGGCTTCAGAGAGAAGAACTGAACGTTTTGCTCAGGTTGGTATTTAGATTTCCACACCTCCAGACAAACAAAGGGAATTGTGGCAAATTCCAGCGACCCTGGAGCCAGGTTTGGATATTACAAATCACAGCCTCACTCCTCCCATGCAAATTCCCAGCAGGACAAACAAGCTGGAGTGGAGGCTCCTGCCAAACCAGAGCCAAAGGCATTCCCTCCAAATTTCCAGGCACACCCTGGCCAGGCTGGAAATGGTGCTCAGCAGAGAATTCCAGGAATTTCCCTTTTTTCCCTGCATTTTTTTGATTGGTTGGGGTTTTTCCTTTTCCAGTGGAGATGGTTTTGCCAACCAAGTAAACAACAGAATTTTAGGAATTGTGAATTTTATTGTGAATTTAACCATACTGCTTGAGATCTGCTGATTAAACCTTGGATTTATGGATATATTTCAGGAGATATTCCAAAGTCATAGCCTACCTCTGCTCCCTGTGTACTTCCAACACTGTTTTCCATAGGATGGTCCAGATTTCTTCTGGCTGCAGCCCAGGATCAGAAGGATTAGGCAGAAGAATCTGTGGAGAGCAAACAGCAACAGATCACCAAAATTCTGTTTTCAAGAAACAAAACAGCATTAAATTAAGATAAAGATTAGGTTTTTATAACGAAATATCCAAAGGGGCACTTGAACTACACAATATGGCTCTTACTGAGCGCTGTGACGCTGCAGAAATTGAAATTCCCTCCTTCCTGCCATATTCCAGTGCCATAAAAGACAAATAAAAGACAAAAAGTGAAGGAATGAGGCTCAGTCCACCCCTGAGGATGAGTTTCCTCCAAGAAAACCACTACTGAGGGGATGACCTGGGTGGGACCACACCAGTGAACATTCCCATTCCAGAGCTATCCCAACTTTCCCCAGGATTCCTGACAAAATATAATATACTAATACTAGGTAATTAATACTGATATATTATAAAATATTAAAACTATTTAAAATAATGTTATAGTAAAATATTAACATTCAATTCAATATTAATATTTAATACTAAAATACTAACATTATTTAAAATGCTTGCATATCAGTATTTTTTGTTCTATATTATATAAAACTGAGACAGATGGCAATAAAGAATTTTTCACTATTTCTTTACACTCTGGAATGGCCAAAATTGAAGAAGCACAAGGGAACCTGAGGGAGTGAAGACAAACCAATGAGAGGCTGATGAACAAACAGGTCCCCCCCCAGTGTGTGGAGCTGATCCAACTCCTGGAATTCCAAGTCATTGATCCACCTCCTGGAATTCCAAGTCATTGATCCAGCTCCTGGAATTCCAAGTCATTGATCCAGCTCCTGGAATTCCAAGTCATTGATCCAACTCCTGGAATTCCAAGTCATTGATCCACCTCCTGGAATTCCAAGTCATTGATCCAACTCCTGGAATTCCAAGTCATTGATCCAGCTCCTGGAATTCCAAGTCATTGATCCAACTCCTAGCATTCCAAGTCATTCCAAGGCTCCAGTTTCCAGAGCCACACATTCCTGATCCCAATCACCTCACCCCTGTGCTCCTGCACCACCAGGGATCCAGATTTCTTGACTCCAAGAGGGCTCCTAACCTTAAAAATGCTTGAGGGATGTTGGTGACAAGATCAGAAGAGTCTTTTCTGTGCCTCAAGTCCTCACTCTCCTTCCTGGATCCCTTGCAAATAACTGTGTTTATCCTGGAATTCCAGGATGGTTTGGGGCGGAAGGGAATTTAAAGCTCATCCAGTTCCACACTTTCAGCTTGCTCCAAGCCCTTCCAGCCTGGCCTGGAACACTTAAATCCTTGTTATGTCCTTATTATATCCTTGGAATATCTCAAGCAACGCAGTTTTGATCACAAATTTTACAAAACTGCAGTGTATTTCAAGCATTTTTAAATTATTTCCACTTTCCTCTGCAGGAAGGGAGGGAACTGAATCATTCCAACATTTCCAAGACTTCTCTCCTTGTCCTGTACTTGCTGCTGGCTCAAGGAAACTCTGCCTTTATGGGCTGTAACTGGATCTGAAGCACCTGGGCAGAAATAAAAGGCACAATTCCACTTGCGCCAATTTGCCACAGCCCCAGGCTCCCCCCCTGCTCCCCTCCCCCAGGCTCCTCTCGCTTTCCCCCGTACCAAATGGAAAATTTGAGGGAATATAAACACAAAAAAAAGTGACTCTCTGGCTGGGGGGAAGGCTCAGTAAATCGACCTCCCAACCTGATGTAGTCAAAGGTGTCCTTGTTTGCCAGGCAGGCCAATAAATAATGGATGTTGTTTGCCATGGCTTGGTTACACAGCTGCACCACAAGGGCGTTCTCCAAGCAAATAAGAAAATATTGGCCCAAAAATGGCTTTCATATCTCACCCAGAATCTTTCAAAAGCTTATTTTCTTCACAGTGCCTTATCTCTGTCGAGCTCGCTGATAATATTATCTAGCAGAGTGAGTAAATGTTTCATTAGGCCCAATTAGGAGCTCTCATTAGTGAGGGGGGAAAATGTCACAACATGGAAGATTAACTTATATAAACGGGAGCAAACAGGGAGCTCCAGCTTTCCTGGAGGAGGGAAGACAACCCAGAAGGGAAGGGCTGAGTGCTATAAAAAAACCTGTGACTAAAACCCTTTTCAAGAAAACACCCAGGAACACAACGGCTGAAACAATGAAAATATTCCAGAAGGCTGGAACCTCGCAGGGTGTGATGGAAAAGTGGGAAGCAGCATCCCCTGCTCTCTGATTTTAATAAAATTCCAGTCTGTTGACATTGTTTTTCCTGGCAGGCTCAGTGGAGGATTAGCAGATTGAACATCAGATACGGAATGCAAATGAAACTTCCTGCTGTCATTTAGCAAAGCAATTTTCAGGTGCTGTTGGATAATTGCAAACGCTTCTGTTAAACTGCACTTGGGGACACGAGAGCTCCACAGGCAGAAAGGGATTTTCTGTTCGGGGCTGGGAAGGTAAAACCCAACACCTGACGTGGCCCTGCCACAAATCCCAAAGGCCACCAAGGAAATTCAGCTTGGCTAAAAGGGCAAAAGGAGCTCCCTGGCTGCCCCATTCTCACGTTCTCCTCTGGAGACCATTCAATTCCTGCAAAACTCAGCCAGGGAAGAAGTGGACAGGACAAATCTTCAAAAACCCCAACATTTTCTTTAGGAAACAAACAGGCACATTTAAAATGCAAAGGTGGGGGAAAGTGAGTATTTTGACAGATTAAATCACCCCAGAAATTACTGCAGATCTGCAAATTCAAAACTCTTTGCTATGGAAGTTTTACCTTTTGCTTCCCTGCTGAGTTAAGTCTGTGTTTTTTTCACTTTTTGCCTCACAGCATGTTATTATTAGCACAACACACCCCAGAAAAATGGATTTTACATCACACTGACAGACACCTGCAAGGAGCAACAGTGACAGAATCAAAGTGAACTCATCAACCGGATCTTGAACCACCACACATTTCCTTCAGCTGCGCCCAGAACACCACTTGGAACGAAAATTTGGCCGTAATTACAAGAAATTACCAAGCTCTTTATCTGAGATCTTGTAAAAGTAAAGCACAACATCGCTTAGCTCGGGGGAGGATGTTGGCATGGGAGGTGTCTGACTGCACCAAACACATGATTTCAGAAAGAAAATAATCCCTGATGAACACGATAAACCTGGGAAGCATCACTGGGGTGAAGGACCTGTGAGCTGAAAACATGGAACAAAAAGTGCATTATTCCTTTCACAGCCCAAACTGACATTTAGGCTAAAATTCAGAATCCCCCATGGTGGATGGATGGATGGATTTTCCCCATGTGGAAAATAATTCATTTTGTCTAAAAACCCATTAATGAGATGAAATTTCTGCCAGTTTTCCATTTCCTCAAAGAACTGCTCTGGCTGGCCAAAAGCTGAGTTTGGAACAGCTTTTCTGCATCTCCTGCAACTGGTTTAAATCTCACCTGTGCAAGGCTGGAAATTGGAATTTAATATTTAAAAATTGGAATTTAAAAGCTCTGGAGAAAAGACATTACAGGAATAAGGGAATAAGCAGCTTTGTTTTTGTTTTTTTTTTTCTTCTTTGAGACTTGCTCTCACAAAATTCAATTGACAGCCTATTTCCGTTGAACAACATGGAATGCACAGAATATTTAATCAAACATTCAAACAATCCAGCATTTCCTCCAGGAATAACTCTCCAACTGCCACTAAAATCTCCTTGGAAGCTGCTTCCCCCCAGACCCCACCACAACCCCAGAGCCATTCTTTCACCATCACCGTCCCAAAAACAAGGAAAAACTCAACGATCACGGAATGTTCCAGCTGGGAAAAGCCCCAGATATAAACCCTGAAACACCCCAGGCCCACCAAAAAATCCTTCTGAATTTAAGGATCAATTCTGAATTCAAGGATCAATTCTGACCACTTGGGTCTAAACAAACCCACTGAGAGGGAATTTTGTCCTGATGCTCCTCAAGTCATCTCAAGCTCTGGGAATTCCCATTTTTTGAGGAATAAATGAGTATGAATTAAAGCTCTTATTGAAAAATGCAACTTTAAAGCAGGTTGTATATTTTTTATATATTATAATATAGAATTTTAAAAGCAGGTAATTTTTTAGGTGATATTTTTATGATTTCCATTATATTTATGTTTATAATTTAATATTTATATATTATTATATATAAATTCTTATTTTTCTATATAAAATATCTTATTTTTATAGAGATATAAATATCTTATTTTTAATTATATATATAATTCATATATATAAAATATCTTATTTTATATATAACTCACATTATTTTACTACATTATACCAAAATATAAATATATACGTATAATTATATATTATGTCAATATTATTTCATAATTTTATATTATTTTATATTTCAAATATTTTCTATTTAGTCTTATTCTGTCATATCGTTGTTTTTATTATTATTCTGCTGTTTTGTTTTTATTAACTTGCTGTTTATTTTTATTATTATTTTTTCATGCTGCACCTAAATATGCTGCAGTATTTTAGAACAGAAATGATGCACACCCTTATTAAAATAATAAAAATAAAATAAAAACAATAACAACAATAACAACAATAACAACAAAACAACAACAAAAACAAAACAACAACAACAACAATAATAATAATAATAATAATAATAATAATAATAATAATAATAATAATAATAATAATAATATCCTTTCAGGTCTATATTCAGCAGGCTACACAGATTTCCCTCAGCACTTCGAGTTATTATAAGGAAAGGGAAAAAAAAAATCCAGGCAATTCTGGTAATTCCAGTTTGGAGGATCTGAGTTGATTTTATCAATTAATACCTAAATATTTTTTATTAATACCTCAATATTTCAAGCTGTCTGTCACTACACGGATGAGAGTGGATTTTTCACTTGATTTTCTCCCATTGGAAAATAAATTTTCCGAAGTTTTTTCCTCTCAGGTTCCTTCCCTGGGAAGGTGGAAGTGGTGCCAGGAGCTCTTTTTTATCCCCAAAACCACCAGCAATGAGTGATTCCATGGAAAAAAAACCCCAATTGTTCCACTGAGAATTCCTCCTGTGGATATTCCTACCCCAAAATCTGCAGCTCCTGGGGTACAACAAATATGCAGATTGCTTTGGTTTTTAATTAGCTGCCTTAGCTAATTGAGGTTGATTGAATCAGAGGTGATTCCTGACAGGGTTTGAACCCTCCCAGAGCCATGGAAAAGCAGAATTTTTTATCCTCCTCTTGGCCAATGAGTTCCTTTTTTGACTTAAAAACCCTTCCTGCCATAATTATTTATAAATTATTTTTTTGGATTGAGTTTTTTTGAAGAATCTGATGAATATTTTCATGGGATTTTTTGCTTTCAGGACTGTTCTCCCTGCATTAGATGACCCCAAATAGGTTTCATCCTATAGATTTTATTGTTCATCCTGCTGTAGGTTTTTACAGGGAGATCTGGAGGGTGGATGTGGAGTTGGTGGGGTAATAATTGCTGTGTTCTCATGCTGGAATTCTGTAAATTGAATTTTTCCTTCTGCATAAAACATGTCGAAATTTGGGATTTGCCTGGAAGTGTATTATATAAATAGATAATAGATAAAATTAAAAAACAAAAAATGGATAAATAAAAATAAAAAATAATCATAGAAATAAAATATGGACACAATCAAATAATAATAAAATATGGACACAATATAAAATATACAACAATACATTTTAAGTAAAATATAATAGTAATATAAAATACGGAGACAAGGGTCAGGACAAATTAATCAGTGGAGAATATAAAAAAATGAGCTGAATCAGCACATTTTAGAGCTTTAAGGCCTTTTTTAGGGTTTTTTTTAAAGCCTGGAGGATTCTGCAGAACAAAATTACCCAGCCAGTGGAAACCTCCCCCTTCCACAATGCCAGGGAAAGACAGAGGAAGCAATAAACTTTATTACAGAGGAGAAAAAAGAGGTCCAAGAACCTTTTGAAGTAAGAGAACTTTATGCTGCAATTCTGGGCTCTCACTCACCCACCATGAAAGGACTTTGGGGGCTGAAAAAGGAAAAAAAAAAACAGAGCCAACATTCCTGACCAATTCAGGGGATGTTTCATTGTCAGGATAAAGGGATGCTGCTCCAAAAAAAAAAACCTCCTCAGTGCCTGCAGGAAATATCTTAAAACATTCTAAATATTGTAATGCCTACAAAGAAATGGATGCAGCAGCTGAAGGGGACAGTGTGGAAAACTGTGCATCTGGTCCCTTCCTCTGCCTCTGACAGGAGAGAATTCCATCTTTGAAAATAATATAATGTATGAATGTATGTATAATAATATTTATTCCATCTTTGAAAATAATATTATCTATTCCTATATATAAAATATATTCATATAATATAAAATATATTCATATTATATTCATATAACTGAAGATATTCATTCACCCTGCCCTGTCTCCCTCCCTCATCATCTCCCCAAGTCCTTGGCTGCTTGAGGTCGTTTAATGGAAGAAATCAGGCACATCCCAAGGAGATGAAGGATGGTGATGCTTTTAAGGAAGTTTAGAGCTTAAATACAACAGCAAGGAACAAATACAACTTTTTAAAGCAGTTTAGAGGTTAAATTCAACAGCAAAGCCAGAATTACTCAGGGTGTGTTAAATGCTGGATGTCCCTCAAACCCTCCCAGCTGCAGGGGGGGGATCCAGCCGGATCTGCTGACCCAAAAAGCTGCAGGAAGAGGCCAAGAGCACAATCCTAATTCCCACTTCTTATCCACACGCTCTTGCCACACCACCCTGAAAAACCCCTGGGATTTCCCACAACTTGGAATTCAGCAGGGCACCAAGCCCATCCTCCAGTTCCACCCCAAAAGTTGTGGAACTTTCATCTGAATTCTTTGTGATGGCCTCACAGGGTGGATTATTGCAGGATTTCCAGGCATGTCCTTGGGAAGACACAACAGGGTGAGGCTGGATCTCAAGCCACGGGCTTGGGAGAGAAGTGGGAATTTCCTCCTCCAGGCTTGTCCCATAAATCCTGGGATTTGGGCTGGGACAAGCTCATCCCATCCCACCCCTGCCCACCTCCCACTGTCCCAGGCTGCTCCAAGCCCCATCCAGCCTGGCCCTGGACACTCCCAGGCAAATCCCAAATTTCCGCAGGTTTTATGCAGAAGAAAAAAATTCCATCTACAAAATTCAGCCATGAAAACACGGCTTTTTTATGTGGAAGGAAAAATTCAATTTACAGAATTCTAGCACGAGAACACAGCAATTATTACCCCACCAACTCCACATCCACCCTCCAGATCTCCCTGTAAAAACCTACAGCAGGATGAACAATAAAATCTATAGGATGAAACCTATTTGGGGTCATCTAATGGAGGGAGAACAGTCCTGAAAGTAAAAAATCCCATGAAAATATTCATCAGTTTCTTCCAAAAAACTCAATCCACAAAAATAATTTATAAATAATTATGGCAGGAAGGATTTTTAGATTTAAAAAAAGGAACTCATTGGCCAAGAAGAGAATTTTAAAAAATCTACTTTTCCTCACAGGACAAAGAATTATTCTAGAATTTTTAAAAATTCATGTATATCTTGCCTTTTGCAGCCATCTAAGTATAAAAACACCATATTTTTTTTTTCCTGGATCAGAGTGAGGGGATGCTGGAGCAGGGGTAGAATTCCTCCAGCTCTTATCAGACGCTGCAGAAACAGCACCAAGTGCTGGGCAAAGATAAAGTTCTCCAGCTGCTGTTATCAAAAATGGGGTCAAAAAGTTAACTCAGGCAGGGTTTTATAGCTTAGGCCCTTTAAATAAAGCCAAATTTGGAGAGAAGAAAGGGGCAAGTGAGAAGTGAGGCACAGACAAGAGATGAGATATGGAAAGGGCTGGACCAAGAGCAGATTAATGGAAATCATCTGAGTAATCAATAGCCAGGCAAAAGTAAATTAATTAACTGCTGGACGAGCCTCCAAAGAAATGATTCCAAAGGAGTAATTAGCATTATTCATGATAAGGTTAAAGTGCTCTCCAAAAAGCCAATATCAAGCAAGGGAAAATGTCCATTTATTACCAGGCTAACACCTGCAAGGGCCCAATTTCCCACGTGCAAACATCTCCCATGCAAGGAACTCCCCAGCATTCCCATTTTGCCAAGATTAAGGAATAATTTCACACCTTAAACATTATTTAATCCATGACACACTGGGAGGTATCTGCAGGCAGCCAGAAATGTTGTGTTTTTGGGGACACACATTGAATTTTACAAGTAATAACCTCAAAATAAGCAGATCTGTTGGGGAAAAAGTCAAAGCCTAAGTACCAGGCCCTATATATATATATATATATATATATATATATATATATATATATATATATATCTCTATATATATCTATATCTATATATACATACATATATATCCATCCAATATATATAATGTATATTTATAAATAAATATATATATAATTTATATAATATTTATATATATTATATAAATAAAACTATGTAATATGTGAATATATAAAAGTCTATTTCTATATAAATATATATTCTAAACAGAAATAGAATAGAATAGAAAAATATATAATATTTTTTATTAATACTGTTATACATATATTAATATAATATAATATAATATAATATAATATAATATTATATTATATTATATTATATTATATTATATTATATTATTATTTCTATATAATAAATATACTATAACATATGAATATATATATATATATTTATATATAAATTATATATTGGTTTTCAAAATCCAGTATATAATTTAGTGGGATTATGTCCGTTCCTAAAGAACAGAAACAGCCAGTATTTATCCAACCTGTGCCGAAATTAAAGGAAAAAGGAACATTTTGTCCATGAAAAATGGAGAGCCAGAGGAATTCCTGCTGAGCAGAAGGAAAAGAATCCAGGCGGTGACCACAAGGACCGTTATTGATAAACCAGGATGAATTTCATCCAGTTAGGGCTGGATTTACACCGAGGTGTAAATCTGGTGTAGAGCCGGAAGCCAAAACCAGGCTCTTTCTCCATCTTTACGACCATTCTGAATAAAAAACTTTAGAAAAGCAATGTTACCCCCACAAGCTCCCCTCACCGAGACACCCCAAGGAGCCGCAATTTCGCTGCCGGGATCATCTCCTGCCCCTGTTTGATAAATTCCTCCAAGCTGGCAGAATTCCCTGAGCCTGGACTGGCTCCAGAACCAGAACTGTGACAGCCTTTGCAGCCTTCTGGCCTCTCTTCAAAGGCTTGGAAGGGCAGGGTGGGGAAAACAGGGTGGGGTGAAAAGAGAAATAATCCCAATTTAATTATGACTGGAGCTGCAGAATCCCATCCAGGGGAAAATCTCCTGCTTTGTGCCACAAGTACCTCCCGGGCTCGGAAAGCTGGGACAGGAATCCTTGGCACGAGGAGGACCTGGGATGCTCCTCCTCACCCAGCCAGGGGAATTTTTGGTTATTTTGCTCCAGGTTGGAGGTTCTGGGGCTGGGACAAGGCAGGGGGATGGAGGTGTGGTTGTGTCCTGCCAATGCCCCAAACTTCCCCTCCTTTTCTTACTTGATTTGTGGGTTTTGGGCTCATCCATCATTTCTCTGTATTCTCCTTGCTCTCCTCATTGTTCCTTCTGACTCTTTTACCCCCTCCTTCAAGAAACAGTGAGAGGAAGGAGCAGAAATGAGGGGAGGAAGAGAAGGGAAAGCCAAGATGAGCCTTGAGGGAGTACAAACCACAGCAGAAATGTCTTTCCACTGAATTCCTCAAGATCTCACTCTCATGCCAAGCAAAAAGCTCTCCTGGACTTCCCTGCAAGTCCAGGAATCTTTTCGTGTTCCCTATTTCCTTTTTTTTCTGAGCTGCAAAAAAATTCGTATTATTATTATTATTATTATTATATGATTCCCTGATTTTATAATTTCCACCTACATCTAATTGCACCCCTCAGGTTTAGTGTGACTCCTGACATCTCAGCAGGAAAAGAATAAATTAATAAATGGAATATGGAATAACATGCAAAGATCACTCTGCAAAATACACGAGCAGCTAAAGGTGCTGGACAAAGCAGCATTTACTAAAAAAAAAAAAAAAAAAAAAATATATCTAAAAGTATACTTTAAATAATATAAAATATAATATATATAAACATATAAATATAAAATGTATTGTATATAATATATATATGTATTAGATATAAATCTATAAAATATATATTAATATATATAAATAAAATATAGACAAATATATAAATATTAAAATATATAAATACTCTACATTAATATATAGAAAATAAAAATATATATCAATGAAATTATATTAAATTACTTCTTGAAATGCCAGCTATTCCAACATTGAGCATTTTCACAAACAACACTAATAAAGTGCTGAGTGCTGAGCTGACCACTGACTGTGACATAACTGTAAATAACTCCCCAAAAAACCCTTTATTGGATATTTTGGGTTGAACTGAAAGCAACTGCTGCTTGAGTGAAGACACTGCAACGTTCTAGGAAGAGTTTGAAATCACAAAGTGTGAAATCTGGAGTTCTCCACAATTCACACTCAGGGCAGGAACAAATATTCTCATTTTTTTGAGACAATCTGGACCTAAACACACCGGTTCCACCAGATTGCTGCTGCTGGATCCCAAAGGCTTTCTGAAAAAATTCTCTTTCAGAAACACATCCCACACACCTCCCATTGTAAAAAAGCCAGGCTTAATCCTGGGTATAAAGAATAAAACCTGCTCTACCTCGCTGCTTACTCAGGTTTGACACCGGCAGAAAAATCAGAATGCAGATGCTTGTGCTCCATAATCGCTTTCCGTGCAGAGCCTGCCTGTGGGCAGACCTCTGCAAACCTCGTGTCCTGCTTGCAAAAGTGCTGAACAGAAATTTCAAGGCTTCAGCTACCACAATAAACGTCCCAGCTGCTGGAAAGTACTCCTCTGTGCCGGGTGTCGGGCACAACTGGGACATTTCCTCCCATTAGAGCTGCAAAGGGGTTTTTTATCCATCCACTGCGTAAAAACCCCTTAGAAACCCTCTGCATTCCCTCAAATGCAGCCACACTGTTCTCTTCGGGATTTTACTCTTAGAAATCCTCCACATTCCCACAAATGCAGTCACACTGTTCTCTTCGGGATTTTACTCTTAGAAATCCTCCACGTTCCCACAAACATCATCACACTTTTCTCTTTGGGATTTTACTTTCAGAAATCCTCTACAATCCCACAAACATCATCAAACTTTTTTCTCTGGGATTTTACTTTCAGAAATCCTCCACGTTCCCACAAACATCATCACACTTTTCTCTTTGGGATTTTACTTTCAGAAATCCTCCACGTTCCCACAAACATCATCACACTTTTCTCTTTGGGATTTTACTTTCAGAAATCCTCTACGATCCCACAAATGCAGTCACACTGTTCTCTTTGGGATTTTACTTTTCAGAAATCCTCTACGATCCCACAAATGCAGTCACACTTTTCTGTTTGGGATTTTACTCTTAGAAATCCTCCACGTTCCCACAAACATCATCACACTTTTCTCTTTGGGATTTTACTTTCAGAAATCCTCTACAATCCCACAAATGCAGTCACACTTTTCTGTTTGGGATTTTACTTTCAGAAATCCTCTACAATCCCACAAATGCAGTCACACTGTTCTCTTTGGGATTTTACTTTCAGAAATCCTCTGCGATCCCACAAATGCAGTCACACTTTTCCCTCTGGGATTTTACTTTTTAACCAATGGGTGTTAATAAACACCCAATGATTCCTGTACTGCATTTTCTAACAAATTCAAATATAAACCCAAGGAAAACATTTAATGGGAGGGAGGTTGCCCAGAGAAGCTGTGGCTGGCCCTGGATCCCTGCAAGTGTCCCAGGCCAGGCTGGAGCACACCGAGATAAGGGCATGGGGTTCAAATCAGAGGATCCACAAGGTCCCTTTTAACCCAAACTGTTCCATGATTTAGGAAGAAGACAGAAAGAAAAACCAAATCCAAAATCTCTGTCCTTCCACCACATTTTTAACACATCCCGTGCAGTGCAGGGACAAAACCCCAAGCTTCACCCCCAGGAAATGCAAGAACTGAATCACACACACATTCCCAGAGATTTGCACAATGAAGTTTTGCCTAAAAAGTGGCGGGATGGGGAATTACTCAGGGCAGAGCTGAAGCACTGACCCAGCATCTGAGCATCCCCAAAAACCTTGGGACAAGGCCGGGAGGAGGCGGGGGTGTGAGGAGTGGGAAGGGCCCTGGGGAGGAGGCAGCAGCAGGGCGGCAGCCCCAGCTGACACTAATCCCAGGAAATCCCACTTTTCCAGCCCCATTCCCCCAGAACAAAGAGAGCCTGCACGGAGCAGGAACTCGGGAGCAGCTCAGGCTTTGTGCTGTCACAGAGCTGAACTCCAGCCTGCCCTAAAACCAAGCCTAGCCTTTCCCTGCCGCTCCCAGCCCTTCCCGGGGAGCCGCCTCGCATTCCTGACGTGGTTTGGGGCTGGGGCACGGAACCTCAGCCACACAGCTGGGCTCAAATCCTAAAATCCAGCCCCTGCTGGAGGCAAAGCCTGAGGGGTTCTGGCAGCAGAGCTAGGGAAGGGTGGGGAATGTTCCTAAAAAAACCCAATTTTGGGAGGCACGGGCTGCTGGGTTGGACTGGGTACGCTGGTGACACTCCAGGAGAGCTGGAGAGGGACTGGGGACAAGGGATGGAGGGACAGGACACCGGGAATGGCTCCCACTGGCAGAGGGCAGGGATGGGTGGCAGATTGGGAACTGGGAATTCCTGGCTGGGCTGGAATTCCCCGAGCAGCTGGGGCTGCCCTGGATCCCTGGCAGTGCCCGAGGCCAGGCTGGAGCAGCCTGGGACAGGGGAAGGTGTCCCTGGCAAGGCAGGGGTGGGATGGGATGGAATTTAAGGTCCTTCCCAACCCAAACCTGGCTGGGATTCCATGATTCTCTTCAGAGAAAGGAAAAGCAGAAACTGGTGAGGGACAGGGCAATCAAAGAGTTCAGGAACTCGGGGATTTGGAAAAGCCAGCCACACAGAAAGAGAAAATCCAAGAGGAGAGGCTGTGCCTCAGGAGAAGGGAATTCGGGCAGTACCAGGCCTGGAGCACTGCTAGGAGAAAGGAATTCTGGCATTCCCACCCTGGGCACTCACATTTACCATAATTCACATTTCAGTGCGGATTTAATCCAGGAAAAGGCCTTGCAAGGGGCCAAGGGAGGTCTGGAGTGCCCATCCCTGGAGGTGTCCCAGGAATTCTGGAGGTGGCACTCCGGGCTCTGGGCTGGGGACAGGGCGGGCATCGGGCACAGCTGGCACTCCATGGGCTGCAGGACTTTTCCAACCTTTTCCTCAGGCTCCATAACCTCTTGCCTTGCTTCTCTCGTTTATGTTTTTTTTTGTGGGCCTAGCCAGAAGGTGAAGGCAGAGTTGCCCAGTTGGAACCTGGAGGTGAAATCCTGCCTTTGGATCTTCGTGCACAACACAGCACACCCAAATCAGCCATGCAAAACTCCTGGCTGCACATAAATTACATATAATATATACAATATAATATATATAATTCACTATATATTATATATTATATAGAATACATAGTATATAACATATGGAAGATATGTTACAGATAATGTATAATACATAATGTATAATACACAGTGTATAATATATAACATAATATACTACAATTGTTATATAATTATAATTATGATATACTATATGTAATATAGTATATATTATATATTATATATAACATATAACATAGATACATTATATATAATGTAAAATGCACAGTATATAATATATACTATATAATATAAAAGATATAATATATAATTGTATACTATAACTATTGTACAATAATTATTAGATACTACATAGTATATATTAGAGACAGTACATAACATATATAAAACACATTCTATATAATGTACATTACATAATGTATAATATATAACATATAATATATAATTGTATACTATAAATATTGTAGAGTATTATATACTATATATAATAATTATTGTGTAATAATTATAGTTATGCTATACTATATATAATATAGTATATAATATTTATTGTAAAATAATTATAATTATCATATAGTATATATCATATAGTATACTATAATTATTGTGTAATAATTATACTATACATATTATAGTACATATTATAGACAGTACATAACATATATAAAACACATTCTATATAATACATAATGTATTATATATAACATATAATATATAATTGTATACTATAAATATTGTAGAATATTTATTATATACTATATATAATAATTATTGTATAATAATTATAATTATGCTATACTGTATATAATATAGTATATAATATTTATTGTAAAATAATTATAATTATGATATAGTATATATCATATAGTATACTATAATTACTGTATAATAATTATAATTATAATATACTATATATATTCTAGTATATTATACACACTAATATAGTATAATACAGTATATTGTAGTATATTATAGTATATATTATAGACAGTACACAACATATATAAAATACATTCTATATAATGTATAATACATAATGTATAATATATAACATAGAATATATAATTTTATACTATAATTATTGTATAATTTGTATATACTATATATAATAATGTATAATCATTATAATTATTATATCGTATATATAATATAGCATACTATAATTATTGTATAATAATTATAATACACTATATATATTATAGCATATATTATAGACAGCACATAACACAGATAAAACACATTCTATACCATGTATAATACATAATTTACAATGCACCACTACCACGTAGAATACATACTATATAACATATT
The DNA here is from genome assembly GCF_031753505.1 of Anomalospiza imberbis. Classification (NCBI taxonomy): domain Eukaryota; kingdom Metazoa; phylum Chordata; class Aves; order Passeriformes; family Viduidae; genus Anomalospiza; species Anomalospiza imberbis. The sequence continues at coordinate 2,086,761 of NC_089687.1, forward strand.
TTCAGCTCTGACTGACTCATTTGAAAGCTCCTTTTACCTCCTGGTGTTCTCAGCCTCTCTTTGCAAGTGGAAACATCGCTCACAGCGTTTCCCCCTGCACCACAAACCATTCTGATGTGGTTTTAGTTTGACCCAGGAGCACTCACTGCCTCCTGCTCCAGCGCCTGGAACGGACTCTGGCACCCTGAGCCCTCCTGATTCGTCTTGCACCACGTGGAAAGAAAATAAAAGGAGAATTTCCACATAAATTCCTAAAAACCTTAATAAATAAATCGCCTCGTTGAGGCTGAAATGAAAATGAAGCAGAGAGGAGCTGAAAGTTAAACCCCAAAAAATCACGGAAGAAACCAGGAGGGAAATTTAAAATCTTATTATTGCTCTATTATAAGAACAATAAAAGGAGTTGAAAAGTAACTTAATTCCTGATCAGTGAAAGAAACAGCAAAATTTCCCATCACCCCCTCTAGGGCCAGAAACTAACTTGAGAAAAAAATTCTATGGAAAGCAGTAATTTCTTTTCCAACCTAAATTCATTTAGCTAAGTTTTACTTAAATGCAGATGACTGAATCATTCTGATCACTCTTTTTCTTATTCTGACATTAAAAAAACCATTTTAATTTTTATTTTTTTCCATAGTATTCCACAAAGAGCATGGAAGAAATATTCCCACAGTGGAGAAGGCTGCAAGTCACCATCAAAAAGTGATTTAAAGTGGAAAGGGAACTCTGATAAAATCACAGACAGGATTTTCCATATGCATTTCCACATTTGACATTTACAGGATCTCTTAAATTTGATTATCCTGGCTCTGAGTCCTCCCTTGCTGCATCCCAGCACTGGTTTTAAGAGGAATTAATACAGGTGATGTGACCAAGGAGGTTTTTATCACTCTAGATTAATTTTCTTTGCTATGGGGTCATTAATCAGGGTTTCCCTGAAAGGAGCTACACCCTCAAATATTTTTCTAAATGGACACAAAGGTTGCTGGGTTTTATTTTATCTTCTCTAATCCCCTCCTATCTCCTTTCAATAAATAAATTGGCAAAGTTTCACTGCAAAATACAGCAATTTCAAAGACTCCTAAATAATGGTTCTTATAGGAAACAAAAAAAAAAACTTTCAAGATGGGCTTTTTAAAATCCCAGAATGGTTTGGGGTTAAAACTCGATTAATTCCAACCTCCTGCCACAGGCAGGGACACATTCCCCCTGCCCAGAGCCTCAAATTGGGACTTGAAATCCTCTTTTACTGCATTTTAGAGAAAATCTGAGGAAACAGAGAAAACCTGAGAAAACTGAATTGCTACACTTTAAGAAGAGACGCCTAATTCACTCAAAATCTGGGAAATCTCTTCTAATCGTGTCAGTGGGAGCCATCTTTGAAAGCTGATAAAAAAAATCTAATTTCTGAATTAATTAATCTAATTCCTAAATGAATTAATCTAATTCCTAAATTCTGCACAGCCTGGACAGTGGGGTGGAATTCTGAATTCCGATATCTGTGGGCAGAACTATCCCAAATTGCCATTTGAAAGGATCACAGCCAGTCCCAGCATCACCTCCAGGTGCTGTGTGCATCAAGGCCTTTCCCAGCCTGTTATAAACCGAATTTTTCCCCAACTCCCCACTGGCTTTTTGGAACAGGCCAAGGAGTCAGGAAAATCCCAGAGGATTTCTTGGAGGAGCTGGGAGATCCAAGAATTTCCTCAGCTGGAGGAGCAACCCCATGGGCCTGATGTTTTCTGGGCAGGAAAGGGATGTGGAGGAAAAAGGAGATGGGTGGAGTGGAATAAAGGGGGAAAGAAGGAATCACTTCCAAAAGTGGCCTTTTTTAAACAGGAAAAGACAGAGTATTTCATTTATGTCTCCTGTCACTGCACTGAGGTCTATCATTTTCAAATATTGGCTCCTGCTGTTAAAAGAAAAGCTAATAAAATCAAGTTCAGGGTGTATTTCATTACCAGACTCGTGGTTGAGGGATTTTTTTTCCCTTGGTTTGTTTTTTAGCTGGATCAGTTTTCTTACCAAGTTCATCCCTGCAGTGCTGGAGGCAGCGAAAGCCACAAGCCCCAACCCACAACACCTGGGAAATGCAACACTGAGGGTGAGAAATCATCACCTGCCCCACACCAAACCCCACTTAATGACTCCCACACTACAATTAAAACCATCAAAAACGGAGTTTTTTCCTCCTTCGAGGTGGCTACCACAGGATGAAAGCCCAGAATTGCCAGCAGCATCCCGAGGAGAAGGGGCCTCATTAATCACACAGCAGCTCCTGGCACAGTTTGGGGACAAACAAAGGGACTCTGTCTGGAATCCCCTCGGAATCAATTCCTGAGAAACTCCTGAGTGCCAAGGAGACACGAAGCTGGCATTTGCAATTTTCCCAGCCTGCTGAAGAAAGCAGGGTGGCTGATTCCATGGCCTGGAGCCAAGGGAATTACTGAGGATTCCACACCTGGAGGTCACCACGTTGCACATGGAGCCCCTCTTTTCCCTCTTTTTCACACAAATCCCATCTCGTTTTGAAGCCCAGTTTTTAATTGGGGATCATTTCACACAACAGTGTGGGGTTTATTTAGAAACAGGGAGGATATAATGAGAATTCAAGAATTGTTTCCTTCTGTGCAGTGGAAGACACCACAGAGTTGTTTTATGTGGAGTAGAACAGGGTTTAATGCTCACTTCAGGGTTTTATGTGAAGTAAAACTGAGTTTAATGCTCACTTCAGGCAAACAACTGCTTGAGCCTGGCCTGGAGAAAACCCCACACATTAAAATAAACAACTTCTCTATTTCTTGATGACAGAGACAATAACAAGCCCATGCTCCACATCAATTCCTGACACTTCAAGAGAGTAGAAAATGCAGATTAAAGAATGTGAAAAGTCTTTAGAGGAGAGCTAATCCCTGGGGAAAGATTGCTTTGGGTTTCAAATGTGGAACCACGTTTTGAAGTGAAGGAGATCAATAAAAAAGCCTTTTCTCAAAGCAGTCTTACCCAGCAAGAACACATGTTTGGTTGGGTTTTAAAGTGATGAAAACAGAGGAGAAAATGTGTTGAGATTAACAGAAACCTAAAAGAAAGCATCAGCAGATTCAAGCAGGACTGTGCTGGGACTGTTCTGGTTTTTTTTCCAGGAGCTGCCATACTTGGATTTATGACCAAAACCTAAACTCTAATTCAAACATGGTCTGAAGCCTTACACTTGGTACAACTTAATTAAAAAAAAAAAAAAAAAAAAAAAAAGGGTTTCAACCTCTCATATTCTCAGATGTCTCTTCTAATTTCCCAGCCTCCATCCAGGCACTTGCTGAGGCCCATTCACCCTTGGCAACTTCCAGGGAATTCTCCTGGTCCTTCCTTTGCTCTGAAACAAATTTCACTACAAACACATTGGCTGGGTCTCCCTCTATCGCAGAATAAAAATCTCCTGGAGTTTCACTCCTGGCAAAGATTTGCCAGATTTTCCAAACAAAAAACGCTGTGCTGGTGGTTTGGGCTGGGTTTTTTCCCTGCCCTCCAAAAAAAAATAAGCAGGCACACATTTAAAATATTTTAATTGCCCCATTTGCTCCCATGCCCATAATACAAATTAAGGCCTGGAATTCACAAACAGAATCCCTAAATACTTCCAAAAGTGCTCTTTTTAAAACAGGAGAACACACCGTGTTTGATTTGTGTCTCCTGTGCTGTCTCTCCCATCACTGCACTGAGGTCTATCATTTCCAGATATTGGTTCCTACTGTTAAAAGAACAGCTAATAAAATCAATTTCAGGGTATATTTTATTACCAGACCTGCTGACATGCTAAAATCTGCATGCAGTGTCACAGTTCTTGGCCTTTTCAAGTCTGTTTCCATGTCAGGAGCTTAATGAGCAGAAAACCAAACAAGAACTCCAAAGATCAATGTCATTCAACAAAACCTTTTGCCTTTTTTGCTGAACATTCTTGAGAAGACAACGATGACAGATTGGATGTCAAGACCTTGTACATTTCTTTCTAACTATTCATTTTTTTTTAACTCTTAAAAATAAGCTTGGCTGCTTGGAGCTTATGCAATGTGAAAGCCAAAGCCCTGGAATAAAAAATACACATGGCCTTCATGTGAGGCTTATTTAGCAGCTCTCATTTCTTATTTCACGGGTCTAATCATAATTTATTTATAGAAACACCTTTTTTTTATTAAGTTAATATAAACATTCAGGTGTTTCATTGTGGTAATTTCTCTAAGACAGCAAATATGGAGCTGACACAATTCAAGTGCAGCAAGCCCTGACTCTGGAGTTCCCTTCCCAGCATCGCTCCTGGCTGCTGTTTATTCTTGGAAAATCCCTGCCCCAGTCTGAGCCTTGCTCTCCACTGATCCATAACCCACAGATGAGCCTCCATATGCCATGGAAAAAGGAATACAATCCAAACAACCATTCGCTGCTTTTCCAGAGAGCCAATTTCTCAGCACTGAAGTCACAGGGGGAAACAGGATCTTAAGGTTTTGAGTTGTTACAAGCCTGAGCAATTAAATCTCACACAAAAAACACATTAATGCGTGGCCTAAGAGTTGCTGAGGTGAGGAAAGATTAATAACCCTGGTATTTAACATCCTGATATAGCTACAGGCACAGGGAATTTTCTCTGCCTGGTGCACTTGGGGGATTGCAGTGCACACTGCATATTCACAGCCTCAGGCTTCCCCATTAGAAGAGAAAAGAACAATTCCAGCTTTCTGAACCACTGGTCACTGCAGTGACAGGTCAATCCTGTGGCAGGGAAAGGCATTTTTGGGGGTTTCATGCACATCCAGGATGGCAAAATGCAGCCAAGCACAACCTGCCAATCCTTCCCATTCCAGTCCTTCCCCACCAACACAGGGGCTGAAAAAAACCCTGAACTCCAGTGGAACCATTCCTGACACGAGTCATGAACTCCATGGCATTCCTACACATCAATCCACCACCAGAAATTGTTTCTGGGGTTGGGCTTTGGAGCTGATCTTGAGATCACAGAATATTCTGAGTTGGAAGGGACCTACCAGGATCATCAAGCCCGACTCTTAAGTGATGGCTGACATGATGGTTTTTTTACAGATATTAAACAGCAATTCTTTTCAAGCACCTGATTTTATATCCACAAAAGGAATTTATGTTTTAAACAAATAGGAAAAAGCCCAGAGCAATGAGTAAGTGCAAACTTCACATTCACCCTCTCAGCTGCTAGCAGGATTCCCCAGGCACCTCGAAGTTTTCCATGCTGTAATCACACGAAATTCAGATCTCAGGCACACCCAGACCTGGCAGGTCTGAGCAGCTCCCACCCATCTTCCAGCTCAGCCTCCTGCCTGTGCTCACAGGCCCTTCCCAGGGCTCCAGCCGAGGGGCTGATCCCGATGGCCCTGGGGCAGATCCACTCTGGAGTGAAGCCTTGAGCAGGCTGCCCCAGAGCAGAGGCTGGGCAGAGTCACAGAATAAAGCAGGGATCCATGAAAAGGATCTCCTCCATGGATCCACCTTGGGCAGCACCAGAGCCCAGCCAGGGCTGCACCCAAGATGAACCCAAATGGTCCCAAAATGCACGAGCGCTCCCGGGGGCTCTCACTGGGATCAGCTCTGCTCCATTGGCACATTGCAGTTCATTGTCCAGTTCCAGCTTTAGGTGATCGAGTCCCATCCTGCTTGTTTTTCTCTCTCCAGCCCACGGTGTTTGTGCTCCTGGGCTGGGATTGGGATCATTTGTCCTTGGTGCCCAGCTGGAGAAGGAATTGTTTTGTCTCCCTGCTCTGTGCAGAGAGCTCACTATCCTTTAAACATTATCCCTTTTACACTAAAGCAGCACAGAACCTGAAAAAATATAAAAGCTAAAACCTGAGGCATCAGCAGGGAAGGGAATACCTGGTGAAGGAGGCTCTGCCCCTCCTGGGAGCTCCACTCAAAGGAGTTCAGCAAGACTCAGGTGTGGGAGATGTGAGGGATTTCCTGCTGGATTTCTCCAAGGAAATGTTCTATCAAACACTGTGGAATCAATTCCTAATTATAGGAATATAAACAAATAATATAGTAATAGGAATGAATTTAGGGAAGCTGAGACAACTTGTAGGGAACAACAAAAATCCATCCTGCAGACAGGAAGGGCCCAGAAACACAGAGAGAATCACACACTGGGAAAAATTCATGCAAAAAGCCACCCACGGAAAGTCACACAAAAAATACACACAGAGGAAAAAACACATACAGATGAGAATAAAGTACAGCAGAGAAGCCACCAAGGGAATGATGCTCCAGGAAATGCAGGCTCATTTTAGTCATGTGGAATAAAGACTGGGATTGTTAAGGATGGAAAATCCTTCTCAGATTGAGTCCAACCATTCCCCAGCACTGCCAAGGCCAGCACTGATCCACACAAAGCCCCACTGAAAAAACACACACAGAAAGACATGAAAACACACAAAGGCACAGAGAGACACACACAGAGGGACTACACACACACAGAATTACACACACACTGAGAACACCTCGCTCATAGACAGAAAGAGAATGACACTCACACTCTGACTCTCCCAAACACACACAGAAAAACACACTAAGAAAAACACTCACACAGGAACACACAGAGAGAAAAACAATCACAGAGAAAAACACACACAGAAATCAGAGTCACACACACAGAAGAACAGAAATCACACACAGAAATCAGTCACACACACAGAAGAACAGAAATCACACACAGAAATCAGAGTCACACACACAGAAAAACAGAAATCACACACAAATAAACAGAAATCACACACAAATAAACAGAAATCACACACAAATAAACAGAAATCACACACAAATAAACAGAAATCACACACAAATAAACAGAAATCACACACAAATAAACAGAAATCACACACAAATAAACAGAAATCACACACAAATAAACAGAAATCACACACACAAATAAACAGAAATCACACACACAAATAAATAGAAATCACACACACAAATAAATAGAAATCACACACAGAAAAACAGAAATCACACACAGAAAAACAGAAATCACACACAGAAAAACAGAAATCACACACAGAAAAACAGAAATCACACACAAAAATCACACACAAATAAACAGAAATCACACACACAGAAAAACAGAAATCACACACACAGAAATCACACAGAGAAAAACAGAAATCACACACAAAAATCACACACAAATAAACAGAAATCACACACAGAAAAACAGAAATCACAGTCACAGAGAAATCACAGTCACACACTGAGCAAACCAGAAATCACACACAATAAAAAAAAAAACCATCACACAGAAAGACACCCACACACAGAAAAACTGACACAGACACCTCTGAAAGATTCACACTCGCACACACAGACCTCACACACCCCCAAAGAGTCTACGCTCACACAGAACACACACCGACTCCCCACACCCAGAAATCACATCCACAGAGAAACACACACCCCAAAAAGATTCCACTCTCACACCCAAACTGCCGCACATCCAGAAAAACACCGCTTTCACACAAAAAGGCTCCACACACCCCCCAAAAAGCCTCCACACTCCACAGAGAGCCCAGCATCACCTGGGAGGAGGAGGAGGACCTGCATTCCAGGCTTTGTTTCCCTTTATCAACTCTTTTATCCGGTGACTTTGGCATATAAAACATCTGCATTCTCGGCGAGCACCAACGCCTCTGCTACACCAGAATAAAGCTCCCTGTTTCCAAGAGAGAGGTGGTTTTAAAAGCTGTTTCCCTCTCCTCCCTCTCCACAGCCCCAGGCAGCTTCCCACAGGTGGAAGGAGGCCCCTGACAGCTGCTGTGAATTCCCTGCCATCACTAAAGAATCCCAAACACTGATTTTAGGGTCCCACTGCAATTTTAAGGGCTGCTTTCAAAACGTAGCAGAGTTTTCATGGGTTCAGCCACATGGCAGAGCTGGGTAATCCGTGTCCATCAGAGCACACTGCTGAAGACATGCAGGGAAAATGCATTTCACCAAATGAGCTCAGGCACTCCTGACGCTGATTAACAATTAACCCTCCTCCAATCAGACTCAGAAGTTGATTAACTACTGCACCCTTGGTGCAGGAAGGAAACAACTCAGGTAAAGAAACCCAAATAAACAAGAGTTTATCATTCTCCCAGAAGAAAATAACCCATTTACAGGAGCACAGCTATTCGAAAAATCCTGAAGGGATTTCCCCACATCTCCTTTCCCAGAGAATAAATCCCATATTCCCCACACAAACCCATGTTTTACGTGCATCTGCATTGCATCTTCCTGCAGTAGTAAAACGAGTAAACCTGAAACTTTCAAAGGAACTTTATTGCTCATTTTATAGATTTCCCTTTGATGAGCTGCCATTCCAGCAGGCAATCTCGGTTTTGTACCTTTGGTGCTCCTCCTCTGCTCAGCCCCACCCATTTCCAGGCTGGCTGTGGGAACAGCAGGAGCTGGGAATTTGCCAGGCATCTCCCATCAGGAATCCTCCCAGCAGGGAGCCAAATCCCACAAGGACTGGGTCCAAATCCATCCCGGAGAGAAATAAAATACGATGGGAATAAGGTACAGCAGAGAAGCCACCAAGGGAATGGTGCTCCAGGAAATCCAGGCTCATTTTAGTCATGTGGAATAAAGATTGGGATTGTTGAGGATGGAAAATCCCGCTCAGACCTTCGAGTCCAACCATTCCCCAGCACTGCCGAGGCCAGCACGGCCCCATGTCCCCAAGTGTCACATCCACAGGGCTGTGAAATCCCTGCAGGGATGGGGACTCCACCTTTTCCACGAAGGAATTTTCCCAATATCCAATCTAAACCTTTCCTGACTCAGCCTGAGGCCGTTCCCTCTCCTCCTGTCCCTGGTCCCTGGGAGCAGAGCCCCACCTGGGGCTGTCCCCTCCTGTCAGGGAGTTGTGCAGAGCCAGAAATTCCCTCTGAGCCTCCTTTTCTCCCAGCTGAGCCCCTTCCCAGCTCCCCCATCTGCTCCTCACAAGATCTGTGCTTCCTGGATTGCTTTATCCCATATCAATACAGAAATAAACGAATTTGGCTTCGGCCAGGAGAGCTGGACCTCCTCCTTCAGTAGCTCCAAATGAGTCAATTTTCTGCAGTCTGAACCTCGAGTTTTCAGTGGGGCAGAATCCAGTGGTCACCTCTAAAAACAAAGACAATTCCCAAATTATCCCCATCCCATGGGAGGGAGCATTCTCCATCCAGGGATTTTGGAAAGGATCCCAGCCCAGCTGTTCCTCCTCTGTCTGGAAATCAGGTGCTGAGGCTGACCAAAGAAATGTAAATCCTGCATCAAATTATCTGGCAAAGTGCATGAAGAAAACATCAAAAAGCTACAAGCAAGTGGAGGGATGAAAATGAAAGACACTTGCCACAATCCACACAACTCCTATTCCTGCCTTTGTCTGGGGGGAAAATCAAATCCGCCAGGTGCTCAGAACAAAATCCTTGATTTAAATGCTAGTTTCAAATGGAAATACATCAGAACTTCACTCTTGCAAAGTTTATTATTTTTCAGATTTCTTCTGCAGAACAACCTGCAACGAGCTCCATTCTGGTGGAGGACGAACTCCTCATCTGCCTACCTAATCTGACTGCAGGTAATTAATTTTTAACAGATCTTATACTCAATTTCTATATGAATTTTAAACAAATTTTCAGTCTATAGATACAGACATATATTTACACTTGGAGCTGTTTTTAAGGGCTGTTCTGCCTTGGAAAAAAACCTGTCCTGTGGTGTCCAAACACCTGAAAATGTCCTTGGACATGAATTTATTGATGAGCACCCTTTGTGTGCCAGGGGAAGCACAATTAGGGACGATGCTGGGATTTTGAAGGCTGGGTGGATGCACTGTGGACAATCCAGAGGGGCCCAGCAGATGATTTTTTTTGGCAGCACAGAGGGAGGAGGAAGAGTTTCCTCTCCTCTCCTTGCTTGAGGCAGCCTGGTTTAGTTCTGGGACAGCTCTGAGAGGAGAACTGGGGAATGAGTTGATTGCTCTGGTGGAAAACAAGCGGCACTAAAGCACAACCCTGGTGGCAAAGCCCAAATGCTCCAGCTCAAATCTCACTTTCACCTGACACGCTCCAGAGAAAACTGAAGCAGCTTTCCAGCAGCACCTGGGCTTGAAGCAGCGCTTGAAAGATTTTTTTTTTTCTGCTTTTCTGTATAACTAAGAATCAGGAAAAGTTCAAGAGATGTGCTGCGGCTGCTTTTAGCTGTGTTGATTTAAAAAGTGTCTGAAGTGCCAAGTTTCAGGTTTCAGCTCCCGCATGTGCCCGGACATGTGGTTTAGCACATTATCCCCAGCCACTGCAGCCTTTTTCTTCTGGAAGCACCGCAGGAACACGGGGCAGTGCAGCGGCAGGGAAGGCAAAGCATTCCCTCCCCAGCCACGATGGGTTATCAGGAGAAGCGCTTCATAAACTGGTGACATTCCCCACGCACGGCAAAACCCCTCTCAAAGGCACAGAGAAATAAAAACAAAGCACAAAGCCACTGAAATGTGAATTGCAGCATCACCCCCTCACCTGTTACAGCACAGGGAGACAGTCCATGATCTTATCGAGGGGTGGTTAACCACAGGCAAGGTTGTAAACATGCATTTAACCGGTTAGGACAATCCTGACAATGCAGAGAAGATCTCAGCTCCCTTTATTTTGGCAGCTAAGCACACAAGTAAAAATTCCTTTGGCAATTAAACGCTCTTTTTAAAAGAGTTTATTGTGTAATTGCTTCACTGTGGTGGTCAAACTACTCACAAAGCCACATAGAGAAATATATTTTAAATAAATATATGTAATATTTACATATATATATTTATATAAATAATATATTTAATATAATATACTTGGATATATTTTATGTTTTTCATACTTTTTATCCTTTTTCTAATTTTAATAAATATATACAATATACATAAATATTTATAATAAATATAAACTTTGCACTTAGTTGAGTATTATGTAAGAAGGAAAAAATTGGTTTCTTTTATGCTTTTCATACTTTTTATCCTTTTTCTGATTTTAATAAATATATACAATATACATAAATATTTATAATAAATATAAACTTTGCACTTAGTTGAGTATTATGTAAGAAGGAAAAAATTGGTTTCTATCCACACAGAATAAAGGAAAGTTTCTGTGGGAAGAGTGCTACAAATTGGACTTTCTCATCCTCACAGAGGCAACAGCACATTTTTGGCAATATTAAAGAAAATATGAGTTTAAAATCCCCAAACCCTAGAAATGACATTATCTATTTTGGAAAGCCACCAAGCATCCACAGAACTCCACAATTAAAGTACCCAGGTGGAATACTAACACCATCCATAACATCAGACAAAAAGCAAGTTAGCGATATTGGGTACAACAAGCCTGAGTGATTACCCAAATCGAGCCTGAAATATCCTGGATTTCTGGATTAAACACAACCTGATAACCAACTGGAACAACCCCACAGCTCATCCTCCCCGAGACCCCCCGGCCCTGAGGTCAACCCCAAACCCAATTTTGCCCCTCATTCCCCAGTTCTCCTCTCAGAGCTGTCCCAGGACTAAAGCAGGGCTGCCCCAAACAAAGAAAAGAGAGGAAACTCTTCCCTCCGTGCTGCCAAAAAAATCATCTGCTGGGCACCCCTGTATTGTCCACAGTGCATCCACCCAGCCTTCAAAATCCCAGCATCGTCCCTAATTGTGCTTCCCCTGGCACACAAAGGGTGCTCATCAATAAATTCATGTCCAAGGACATTTTCAGGTGTTTGGACACCACAGGACAGGTTTTTTTCCAAGGCAGAACAGCCCTTAAAACCAGCTCCAAGTGTAAATATATGTCTGTATCTATAGACTGAAAATTTGTTTAAAATTCATGTAGAAATTGAGTATAAAATCTGTCCACTCTGTTGGGACGTTGGGACACAGGACAGATGATGGACTTTGGAGCTGGTTAGCATAAGAGATCTGATAACAGGATGCCTTGGCGAAAGCAAACAGAACTTTAAGAACTGGATCAAGGCTGCAAGAAGATTAAATCAGACTGACTTAGCAGAAAAGTAAAATTTCATTAAACTCTGCAAACAAGAGGAGTTTAAAATGCGTAAATTTGTGTATGTGATTTTAACCTAATCATTGTAGTAACCATTACTACTCTCCCCAAAACAGTAAATAAGCATTGGTAGTCCACAATAAATTCGGATTCTGATCACCTATCGGTCTTCCCTCTCTCCATCACCAACACCACTCAGTCCTCAAAATCCCAGCATTGTCCCTAATTGTGCCTCCCCTGGCACACAAAGGGTGCTCATCAATAAATTCATGTCCAAGGACATTTTCAGGTGTTTGGACACCGCAGCAGAGTTTTTTTCCAAGGCAGAACAGCCCCTAAAACCAGCTCCAAGTGGCCCTGGCCCTTCCTGGCTCTCTGTTGCCACTCCTGTGATATTCCTGCACGGATTTCACAGAGCTCTGACTTCAGCTGCTGACCTGTGGTCACAGCCTGAGCCACGCTGCAGCTCTTGGGGCATTTTTTACTGAATTCAGGCAGCAGAGGAGCTGCTGTTTGACCTGGGCTTTTTGAAAATGAAGGGAAAACACGGCTCGTTCTGTCATCCAGCTTTTGGGGAGGCACCGTCCCACCCTACAGCTGCAATTCCTGAAGGCTGGAAAGGCTTTTTGCAAGGAAGGGGTGAGAGTTTGAGGTTTGAAAACCCAAGAGTAGCCTAAATACAAAGCAGGAGGTTCGGGTGATCAGCTGTTATGGGGTAATAATATCCCATTGCAGAATGCACTTTAAAAAAATTATTTAAAATAAAAAAAGAGCAAAGGCAGTTTAATAAGTGACGCAAAGGCAATCATTCACCCTCTCCCACCAGCACATCAATGCCTGAAAATTCCCTGAGTAAAAACCCTCTTTGGAAAGACCAAATCCTCAGGTTTTATTGCTGAGGAAGACATGATAAGGTATGGAAATGAAGTGGAAAATGCCTTTGATCAGATCAGATCTGCTGTCCCAGCTGGCTCCAGTCGATGCACAGAACCAAACTCTGATGAAGAAAGACAAATTCCGCTCCTTTCATATGTTACATAACCCAGCAAAAATGCATTTAAAGCATCTGATGTGACTGCAGTTACCCCGTGTGCCTTTTGGTAAAATGAAGAAGAGGAAAGAAACTTCTCTGTATCAAAAAATCCACATTTCATTTTTATCCTTTTTTAGAGCTTGTCCTTGGTGGGCTCACTAAGTTCTTCCAGGGAAAAATAAATCCTGTGGCACTGAAATACATGAGCAAAGGCCTTTTCCTACTCTTCTGGGAATTTTTAGTGGTGTATTTTTCTCTACCTCTAAAATGTGGCTTCATACCACAGCAAACAATACTTTGCCACCAGCCAAGCATCATTTGTCAAACCACCAGGGCATTTCTGAGTCAGGGCTGGGCAGGAAAGGGAGTCAAGGCTACTCCAGCATTCCCTGGGGAATTCACAATAGCTCAGGAACTGAGGCTCCCAGTCCTGGCAGGTGGGTGGGAGGAATAAATAAATGTGAGGAGTTGGTTCAAAACAATCAATGCCACAGCCAGGAGTGATTGCAGCGGGCGAGGAGGGACACAAAGGGACAAAAACAATAAAAACAAAGGAGCTGTGGTTTGATTCTCCACAAGACAAATCCATAAACAATATTAGCTGCTATATCCTGATTTTGAGAATTTAATCTGTTTGGTTAGGATATCCTGAGTTGGAAGGGACCCACAAGGACCATCCTGCACCTCTCCCACAAGGAAAAGCTAAGGGAGTTGGGAATGATCAGCCTGGAGAGGAGAAGCTTTGGGGTGACCTCACTGTGGCCTTCCAGCACCTGAAGGAGCTGCAGGAAAGATGGAGAGAGAGGATTTACATGGGATGGAGGGACAGGACCCAGGGAATGGCTCCCACTGCCAGAGGGCATGGATGGATGGGAGATTGGGAACTGGGAATTCCTGGCTGGGAGGATGGGGAGGGGCTGGGCTGGAATTCCCAGAGAAGCTGTGGCTGCCCCTGGATCCCTGGAAGTGTCCAAGGCCAGGCTGGAGCAGCCTGGGACAGTGGAAGTGGTGCCTTGAGCAGGCTGCCCCAGAGCAGAGGCTGGGCAGAGTCACAGAATAAAGCAGGGATCCATGAAAAGGATCTCCTCCATGGATCCACCTTGGGCAGCACCAGAGCCCAGCCAGGGCTGCACCCAAGATGAACCCAAATGGTCCCAAAATGCACGAGCGCTCCCGGGGGCTCTCACTGGGATCAGCTCTGCTCCATTGGCACATTGCAGTTCATTGTCCAGTTCCAGCTTTAGGTGATCGAGTCCCATCCTGCTTGTTTTTCTCTCTCCAGCCCACGGTGTTTGTGCTCCTGGGCTGGGATTGGGATCATTTGTCCTTGGTGCCCAGCTGGAGAAGGAATTGTTTTGTCTCCCTGCTCTGTGCAGAGAGCTCAGCAACACTGAATGGGAAGCTCAGAGCTGCACACTAAAGCAGCACAGAACAGGGAAAATAGAAAAGCCAAACCCTGAGGCATCAGAAGGTGTCACTGCCCATGGCAGGGGTGGGATGGGATCATCTTTAAGGTCCCTTCCAGCCCAGGCCACTCCTGGGTGGTGAATGCCCCAAATTCCAGTTAGATTTAGCACAGAGTTCACAGAGCCTGGGGCACTCTAGGGAGGCAATGACAGCCCTTCATCTCTGCCTCCTAAAGGAAAAAAACCGCAGATTTTAGCTAAATTAGCAGGATGGTTCAACCAGAACCCTACTACTGTGAGTATTTAACCACCTGTAGTAGAGAGTGCAGGTCAAAGGACACTCACAGCCCAGCACCCCAAATCTCTCATTTCCTGTAACCAGTGAAGGAGAAATCCTACCTGGCTCCACACATCACTCTCCTGCTCTAATTGTACTGTAATTATTAACTTCATTTATTGCTTCACAGAAAAGAGATTTTCAAGTCTGTGCAGATCAGCTGTAAATCTGCAGCTCTTTGGTACCTCATGAATATTATAAACACCCACTTTAGGGTTTTCTCCACTAGAGATCATTGGTGCCAGTGTCAGTTCTTTAGCCATGGTTTCACAAATCTCTCCAAATATGAGAATTATTACAGGGAAGGAAAGGAAAGATAGGAATTTCTGTTTCTTCATTTGAAGAAATGAAGCCAAATAGTCAATTCTGAAATGTTATAGAGACGGTTTTATATATATATATTTACATATATATATAATATATATTTATATATTGATATATAATTTTATATTTTATATATTATATAGATATAATTTATATATATAAAATTTGTATTTATATCGATATAAATTAAAACTATTGTATATATATACACACATATATATACATGCATATATACACACACAAATAAATAAAAGCTAAAATAAAGAAGCAAGAAAATGAAACATAAAAATCCACAGCAAAAGTCCTTCCTGCAACAGAAAGAATTTTTCCCTTCTGTGCTGTGGATTTTCAGTGTTATCAGACTAGACTGATATCAGGCAGTGTCGCAATAATCTCAGAAAAATAAAATAATTACGAGGAACAGAAAGCAGCCCCTGGCTGGAATTAGGAGAGATTCCCCAGCCCTTATACCCACATGGTGCTCTAAAAACTGATATCCCCGAGGAGCAGCTGCAGTGCCAGGATCTCCTGGGTTTGCTTGGACATTCTGCTTCCTTGACTCCTGCAGAATCTCTGCTGGGTCTCATTAATAAACTTGAAATTCATTTTTACGTGTTTATGTAAACACCCTCTGATCTGACTCTCCATCCACGTGAGGCAGATGAGCTGCCCTGAACCTTCCCAAAGAGGGAGGTCATCTGAATTTTTGGGTTTTCGATGTGTAGGCTTCGTTTTAAAGGATGGGCACAGGAGCTGCCCTGGGAGCAAACTCCAGTTTTGGAGCAGCCACGTTTTCCTGGACAGCTGGGATCCAGCAGCTGAAAATGAAACAGCCAAGGAGGGGATTATCCCACAGAGTCCAAGGTGGGAATTATGGGAACAAGGATGAGCCTGGAAAGATGTTTCATTTCTCCAGCCAGGCACAACAGATGGGGACAGGGAACTTCCAAGGGAAAAATGATGATCCCAGCCAGAAAACAGTGCTGGGACCTGAGCATGCACCTGATGCTCTGAAAGTAAAAGCCAAGGAAAAGCCATAAATCCCACAGCAAAAGTCCTTCCTGAAACAGAAAGAATTCTTCCCTTCTGTGCTCTGGATTTGGAATGTTATCAGACAAACCACAGACAAAGAGACTTGGTTTGTCCAGCCTGGGGAAAAGACCGAGGGGAGGGAGACTCATCCCCGCCTGGAGCTTCCTCCTGAGGAGCAGCTCCCATCTCTGTGACCCAGGGAACAGCTGGAGCTGGGCCAGGGCAGATTTAGGATGGATTTTAGGGCAAGGTCCTTGTCCCAGAGGGTGCTGGGCACTGCCCAGGCTCCCCAGGGAATGGGCATGGCCCTGAGGCTGCCAGAGCTCCAAGAGCGTTTGGGCAACACTCCCAGGGATGCCCAGGGTGGGATTTTGGGGTGTCTGTGCAGGACCAGGGGCTGGATTCATGATCCTGTGGGTCCCTTCCAGCTCTGGATATTCCATAAAATGGATTTTCTTAGCTGCCAGCTGAAAGGCACAGCCACACTCCCCAAGCCCACACTTAACGCGCGAAAACTCTTCACACCCAAAGCACCAAAACCCTCCAGCCCAGCCTTACATGACATTAAAGCCAAAGCAGCCCCTGGAAATAAGGTTTGAGGCGCTGTGGAGGCACACGAGGCCCCTGGCTGTGCTTCTGTCCCAGCTTTTAGCTCCATTTCAGTCTGTTAAGCTGAGCTCTGAATTAGTGCAATTTGCCACAACAGGTTTCTTCACATCAGGACAAAACCGGGGCAGCATTTTTCCCAAAAAAAAAAAAAAAAAAAAAAAGGATTAGATGACGCTAAGTACTAAGTGCTTCCATCTGCGTGTTTAGACTCCTGAGCAGGTAATCACCACCCTCCAGGGCACGTCCCCAGGGCTCGGGAGATCATCTGGTGTCTGCCTTGCTGCTCTTGACATGGCCCGAGAGGGGAGGTGAGGAAGGGAGGGTGGAAAAGCGCCCTGGAGCACCAGGAATTCACCAGAGCCAGAGGCAGCTCCAGGAGGACCAAGGCTGGGATGGCAGCTCCTTCCAACCCCAAACAGCTGCAGCCTGCCTGGATTCTTTGGTGGGGTTTTTTGTTTGGTTGGTTTTGGGTTTGGGTTTTTTTTTGGTTTTTTTTGTTTTTGTTTTGTTTTTTTGGTTTTTTTGGTACGGTTGAGATTAAATGTGTGAGATGGGATTTCTTGTTGGGACTCAGGTGTTTATTAGTGCTTATCTCTGTCACAGTCTCACAAACCCTGAGTTCTGCAGCACTTCACTCTAACTAACTTAAAATGGAACCCCATCTCTCTCTACAAGGCTTTCTAAGGATAAACTGTCCGATTATGAAATGACACCTGAATTATTTTCACTTTTAACCAAATAACCAACCACCCATTGCCCACAACGTGGACTTTTTAATCCAATTACACAAAACCACCCAAACCCATGGAGAACAAGGTGAAGAAGGAGAAGAAGAAAGAAGGAGAAGAAAGGAGGTCCAGCCTCCACCCCAAAACCTCCACCTTGCTTTATAGATATTCCTGTATTCTAAACCCTTAAACGCTGAGTTTCCCACCCTGTGATATCACACACTTCTATCCAAACTCCACACCCACAATCCCAGTTCTGTCATTCCATTTTGGGACCGTCTCCACGGCCTCAGGTCACTGCAGTGTTCTCCTGGGGGTCAGTGCCTGGCAGCACGCAAAGTCTGGAATTCTCAGCAGCCAGGGTTCCTTCAAAACCCCTCCTGTTTGAATTATGAACACCGATTTGACATCTTTGTTAAATCTCTGTTGGATATACTGAAGTAGACAAGGTATAAATACAATGATAACTATGGTGATAATTAACACGTCTATTTTTAAAAGTTTTCTCTATAATGGTTTCTCTACAACCTCAAATGAAACACAGTATTCTCTTAAAAATCAATACCAATCAACACAAAAAATCCAAAATTCTCATTTAACCATAATTCCAACATCAACCCTGCACTCTGTGGCAGAGATTGAAGGGGTGAAAAGTTCCATGGGGCCACCAGGGAAGGAATTGTTATGGTACCACTAAAGATGGTGTTTTGCGCAGGTTTTTTGCCTGTTACATTTGAAAGAACAGACAATAATTACAATATCTTGCACTTAAACCTAAGGCAAGGCTGCTCCTACAACTTGTTAACTCTCCATCCATATAAATTAAGGTAGGCTGAAGGATTTCCGTCTTAGCTTCCCTAACATGTGGAAATAATCATGTAACTGGGCTACAAAGAAGAAAAACACATTTCTTTATAGGAAAACGCAGACATTTTGACATAGGAAAGACAATTGCTCTGACAGACACACTAATTTATGGGCAAAACTAATTAAGAGTGTGAGAACAACTCTATTTCAACATTTTGAAGAAGCAGAATGTCCAATCTATTTATACACCTGATTTTTCACCCCGTGGTTGCAAGGATCTCTTCCCACTTTGTTTTTTAACATGCACTCCTGTTACAATAAATGCAGGATAATGAAGAATGAAAATGAAGGATGGAGTGGGCCTTCCCCTGGATTGAGAGCTGGGGAGTGGAAATGCTGAATTTAAGAAACCACAATCTTCCCTGAAGAGCAGTGAGGGCAGGACTGGGTTCTACCTCTGCCACCTGTACAAACATCAGGAGAATTGCTGGGAATGGGATGAGCTTTACGGGCCCTTCCAACCCAGGATGATTCTTTGGGGTTTGTTTTTTTAACACGAACCCTCAGGTTCTAATCCTTTACTGCCCCACTTCCAGACCTATAAGATGATGTCAACAATGGGGTTTGTAAGTTTCTTCCAAGCAGGTTTCACCAACAGTTCTGATTTGTTTGAACATCAAAGCAAAGCCCAGGCAAAACCCAAATAAAAACCATTTTACCCCCAGTTTGGTCCAAAGCCAAAGCCTGTAGCTCAACCCAGGCACATCAAAAAGCTCCAGGCTTCAGGCAAGAAATCCCAATTTCACTTTGTTGGATCATAGCTTGTGCTCCCTGCTCATGGACACAGCAAGAAAACAAGGAATGCCAACAGTTATCCTGAGCCTTCACTGAAAATCACGGAATCCCAGGATGGTTTGGGTTGGAAGGGACCCCAAACTAATCCCACTGCACCCTCTGCCAAGGACAGGGACACCTTCCACTGTCCCAGGTTGCCCCAAGCCCTGTCCAAGCTGGCCTTCAGCATTTGGCACTTGGAATGACCATCCTGGTGATCAAACATCTGCTGAAATCACGTGCAAAGCCCAGGTGAAACCTCCTTATTCAGGCTGAAAGATTCTCCCAGCAGTTACTGGAAAAATACCTGCCAGCATCTCATGCATCACTCAATCCTTCAGGAAAGCTGCCACCTGAAATTCCTTCTGAAGTTTATTGGCGTGGAGCTATCAAAGGTGCCTTTTCATCACTTCTGAACTGTTGGACATGCACCTCATCCAGGAGGCCTTTGAGGCACACACAGGAATAACTGAAGCATTCCTTTCCTTTGAGTGCACAAGATCCAGCCAATAGATCTGAGGAAAGGAATTAAAGGATTGAGGAACCCAGACTTGGAAAAAAAAAAAAAAAAGAGGGGAATTTTCAGAAGTCTCAGACTTCATGCAGCAAAAGTATTACTTTTTAAATTTTTTAATCACAGAATGGTTTGGGTTGGAAGAGACCTTAAAGCTCATCTTGCTGCAAGCCCCTGCCATGGGAAGGGAATCTTCCACGGGCAGGGAATCTTCCCTGGGTTGGGAATCTTCCACTTGGAAGACTTCTGCTTTGTAACTCCTGATTCTGGACAGGGTTTTCCTACGTAATTACCACAACCATATGAACAGGATAAAAGGAAATACTCCCTCTTTCTTCTCCCACAACTGAAACTGGGAAAAATGGAAAACCAGGCAGCAAGAGATTGGGATAACCTGCCTCAACCTTGAGTTAACAAGGCACAGGTGTCTCTCCTACAGAGCTCCAAGCAGGAAAAGGGAAAAAAAGGATTTTTTTCCTTGCAGCACCTCGGGGTGCTATTGACAATCACCTCCCTGACCCAGAGACCACATCTCCCCCACCTTGGCCGTGCTTTCCCTCCTCCTCCTCCTGCCAGACAAAGGGAATTCCTCCCCAGAGGATCAGCAGGCGGGATCCATCCCCATAAGCTGATTATGGGATCTCCTGCTCCTGACAGCGAGCATCACCCAGACGTCAAACCTCAGAGAGAGGGCCCTGCAGAGCCAGGCTGAGGCTAAAGGCATTCAGATTATCCCTCTGGAAGAGATGTCACTGAGAGGATGGGACTGGCAGGGAGCAGAGCAATTATCACGCTGGGAAGCACTAATTGACTTAAAGCAAGAAGGCACGGTGGGAAGAGGGGGAACTCCAGTAAGCGAGTTAATTGTGGGCTGACTGAAGAGTAAAATATCACCATGCAAAGGTTGATGAATCACCAAGCTGTGGAACAACCTGGACAACTCCCCTGCTCTGTGCCATAAAACATCCCTCTGCAATTACCTCTGGAATTCACCTGCGCTGCAGGTACAGGGCCTGGCTGGGCAAGGGGACAGAGACACACAAAACACGGACAGAGACAGCTCTGAATTCTCCCTCTCTGAGCTGATCTTTGTGCTCTCACACTTTATTCTTTGTCATGACAAACATTTTAATCTTTTTGTCCTTTCCTTAGAAACTCATCCAAGCAGAGGTGTGACAATAGGGAGGTTCAAAGTCACGGAGGAAGCTTGAAAACTTAAGAGGTTCAAAACTGACCTGAGAAACAGAGATCTCAGCGCTCAATATTTAATGATTTTAAACAAAAACATGTTGATTGAGAGAGAGAAACTTGACTCATTCTCTGAGCATCTGGGATTACCAGCACGGCATTTCTGGAGGAGGCTGCAGCACGTGGCTCTGCAACTGCTCCGATCTCTGCCTTGGCGGTTCGCTGCGTTACCCTCTGACAGATGGGATATCACACAATCCCATTTTCCTGAGACTGCCCTCCGGAATCAGCCAGCTGGGTCTTGCAAACCACTTCTGTCTGCGTGAACCACGTGCACTCCTCAGTCCCAGAACTGTTTTCACTCCCTGCATCAGCAGAGCACCCAGGCCTCGTGCAGAACCGAGCCCTTGGCGCCCACCATCCCCACAGTCCCCCGCACCACTGCTGGGTGTTGTTCCAAGGGATTTACAGCCTGATTCAGCACAAGGATATGCAGCTGGATGTAGGGAATAGGGACCACAAGCCGGTGTCCATTCCGAAGAAAAAACACCACACTAAAGGCAGCGTTTTTCCAACGTGCCAGAGTCAGCCCAGCACCTGCCCATGTGCTTTTATAGGATCACAGGATGCTTTGGGTTGGGGGGGGGACCTTAAACACATCCCAGTCCACCCTCTGCCATGGCAGGGACAACTTCCACTGTCCCAGGCTGCTCCAAGCCCCGTCCAACCTAGCCTTGGACACTTCCAGGGATCCAGAGGCAGCTACAGCTTCTCTGGGCACCCTGTGCCAGGGCTTCCCCACCCTCCCAGCAAGGAATTCCTTCCCAATACCCCATCCATCCCTGCCCTCTGGCAGTGGGAAGCCATTCCCCCTTGTCCTGCCACTCCAGGCCCTTATCCAAAATCCCTCAGCAGCCTTCATGGTGGGCAGCTTGTATTTTTTCACTCAGAGTTTTTGCTGCACTAAGTACATTTTTATCATGTTCTGTCACTTCCTACAGTGAAGCCCCACTGCTAAAGAACCCGAGGTTGGCATCCACACCTGTGGAACACGGAGCCCAGTTCTTTTTACAGCTCTATAATCATCAGGAGATGTGTAATAACTGCACTTTTACAAGGGACCTGTTAAACACAGCCTGTGAATTTGGTCCCAGGCACTTGACGCTGCACACCCAGCGCTTCCCACAGCCCAGCTCCTTCCTGCCAGTGCCACAGCTGCTGGGGACACCCAGATTTTGGTGACACTTCCAGCTTCCTTTGTGGTTGGGGACACCTTCATTTAGGTGCCACGTTCTGCTCCCCAGAACTGTCAGGGCTGGAGACTCTTGTTTCCAGTGCCACCTCCTTCTCCCCACAACCACCAGAACTGCTGACACCCTGGTTTTGGTGCTCCCTCCCGTTCCCCAAAACCAGCAGGCCATGGGGACAGCCTCTTTTGGTGTCCCCTCCCACTCCCCAAAACCGCTGGGGCTGGACACATCCTGACTTCAGTGACACTCTCCACTCCCCGGGAGCTGGGGACACGCAGCCACACGGTGCCACTTCGCCCTCCGGTGGGGCTGGGGACACCCAGATTCCGGTGTCACCTCCCAGTCCCCGTGGGGCTGGGGACACCCAGACTCCCGTGTCACCTCCCAGTCCCCGTGGGGCTGGGGACCCCAGAGTCCGGTGCCACCTCCCAGTCCCCGTGGGGCTGGGGACACCCAGATTCCCGTGCCACCTCCCAGTCCCCGTGGGGCTGGGGACACCCAGATTCCAGTACCACCTCCCAGTCCCCGTGGGGCTGGGGACAGCCAGATTCCCGTGCCACCTCCCAGTCCCCGTGGGGCTGGGGACACCCAGATTCCGGTGTCACCTCCCAGTCCCCGTGGGGTTGGGGACACCCAGATTCCGGTGCCACCTCCCAGTCCCCGTGGGGCTGGGGACACCCAGACTCCCGCGTCACCTCCCAGTCCCCGCGGGGCTGGGGACACCCAGATGCCGGTGTCACCTCCCAGACCCCGCGGGGCTGGGGACACCCAGATTCCGGTGCCACCTCCCAGTCCCCGTGGGGCTGGGGACACCCAGATGCCGGTGCCACCTCCCAGTCCCCGTGGGGCTGGGGACACCCAGATGCCGGTGTCACCTCCCAGTCCCCGTGGGGCTGGGGACACCCAGATGCCGGTGTCACCTCCCAGACCCCGCGGGGCTGGGGACACCCAGATGCCGGTGCCACCTCTCAGTCCCCGCGGGGCTGGGGACACCCAGATGCCGGTGTCACCTCGCCGCGCCCGCTCCCGCCGGGGCTGGGACGCGGCTCAGCATCTCCTGGGGCGGCGGAGCGGGACCCGCAGCCCCGAGCCCGCCCCGCTCCGCGCTCCCCTCCCGGGCCCCTTCCCCGCACTCACCCTCCGTGCCGGGACACCGGGACACGGGACACCGGGACAACGGGACACGGGACACCGGGACACGGAGCAGCGGGACACGGAGCAGCAGGACACCGGGATGTTCGCCCCTGGCCGTGCGGGCGGAGGCGGAGGAGGGGCCGGGGCGGAGCGGGCGGCTCGGACACGCCGTGCCCGCCCCCGGGGCGGCGGCACCTGCGGGCAGGGCGGCACCCGGACACCTGCGGGGAGAGGGGGCGGCTCCCGAACCTCCCGGGGGTCCTTGGAACTGAAACCTCCCCGACACCCCCTGCCCCGGGAGCCGCGCATCAGTTTTCCATCAGAGCGCATCAAGGTGACCACCAGGGATCTTGCATCCCGAACTACCGAAAATCCTCATTTTAGGATAAAGACAGCTTCCCTTGGGATCAGCTCTGCTGGAAGGTAAATTTAAAGTGTTGCAGTTTGAGCTGAGAAGTGTTTGAAATCAATAGCGGCAGCCTTGCGGTGGGTCTTTTTCTAGGGATGCAGCTTCCACTCCTTTGTTTTTGCTGCGCTCTTGCGAAAGGTGGCTCTTGGAAATGGATACAGTAATATGTGCTGTTTTCACGGAGTTAATTAACAGCTGCAATCCCACATTCCGAAAACGAAATTGTAAGGATACACTTGCAAACAGTCTGCTCTCTAATTGAGTTCATCCTCCAGGCATGAGCTTTATCGAGGAGATCTTGACGGGTGAATGTTTTTTGACTCATGGAAAGAGCTCTGGCACCCTGCAGCGTTTGCCTTCCTCTGCAGGACTTTTGGGGAATGTTTGGACTTCCCGCCTGCTGTCCTTAATATAAACCATCTCCTCTGGAAAGCCTCTTCTACCCGGGTGGAGCCATCCTCATCCTGCAGGGGCTTCTTAGAGAGTGAGGAAGTGCTTCTTAGGCACTGAAACCAAAATTTATCACAATCCAAAATTTATTCATCATTTTTAATAATCGACTCCAAATTTCACTGGACTAATTTCTAAGTCTCCTTATGTTTTTATGGTGCAAAAACCACATAATCCTCACTCGGACTCTACTCAGCAGCAAAAAAAAGAAGAGAGCAATCCATTCCTACAGAAACCTTGGTGCACCCGGAATTTGCATTGCTGAGGTGAAAAGTAATGATTTAATTGTGAAATGCTCAGAGTAATAATTACTGGAAATAAGCTGTTTCTAAAGCTCCCGAGTACGACTTCAGGGAAGTGGCAAGGACACACGAACTTTTACATAAAGTGAGTGTAATGTTCCTATAAAAATGGAAATACATGCACAAGGGAAGTGGAAGAGTCTCTCTGTCATCCTCCAGGCTAATGAAAAAGAGGAGGAAAAAGGAATATATCCATGGAGAGGTAGTAGAGATGATGAAATTATTTATTAAAAAAAATTTAAATTCTGCTATGTTCATTCCCTAGTCACCCAATTATTTTTAATTAGTGCCCTTGGATCCCTGGCAGTGTTCAAGGCTAGGCTGGACAGGGCTTGGAGCAACATGGGACAGTGGAAGGTGTCCCTGCCCATGGCAGGGGTGGAATGGGATGAGCTTTAAGGTCCCTTCCAACCCAAACCAGTCTGGGATTTTATCATTTTGTGAGTGACTTTCTACAGGTTCAGAGGGAAAGCTGAAATCCAGAGGGAAAGCTGAAATCCGGAGTGTGGACTCAGCCCGCTTTGGAGTGTGGTTCCACTGAATGGGTCCCCCATGGAATCAGAGAACGTCCTGAGCTGGAAGGGACCCACAGGATCATGGATCCAGCTCCTGGCCCTGCACAGACACCCCAAAATCCCACCCTGGGCACCCCTGGAGCACTGCCCAAACTCTCCTGGAGCTATAGCAGCCTTGGGAATGTGCCCATTCCCTGGGGAGCCTGGCAGTGCCCAGCACCCTCTGGGGAAGGAAGGACCTTTCCCTGACACCCACCCTAAACATGCCCGGACACAGCTCCAGCCATTCCCTGGTCCTGTCCCTGTCACAGGGAGCTGTCACTGCTGCACGGAGTGAGTGCCCTGTCCCGTGTCACACCAGGCCCACACGGCAGAGTTCGGTTCAGTTTTTATTTTCCACTGTAACGGATTTCGAATGATACATCATGCAGTCTGCCAGTGTATCCATCCATCTCCGACAGAACTTCAGCACGAAGATAAAAGACTTCTCTCCACGGGCTGGGGGGAGGAGGAGGGTTCAGGTCTGCTATCAAGAGTTTAATACAGTTCAGCATCATTTGATGCAATGGCAAAAAAAATTTCCCCTTGTTACCAGCAAAACGTGTCCACCATTTATTTCTTTTTTTTTTTTTTTGTTTGCTTGTTCTGTTTTTCTCTTATTTTTCTCCTAAATTGAACACTACTGTAAAGATACATAGAGCCCAGAGAATACACATCTGCAGTACACGTTACACACTTTACAAACTAGACAGGGATAAATCTACAGCGTGCCTCAGCCCGTGGCTCCCCGCAGGCAGCGGGGCGGCGCTGGAGCGGTGCTGCCATCCCGCACAGCGGATGGTGCCGCTCCTGCAGGCACAGCGAGGACAAAAGTCAAAGCAAGGGGAGATTCAGATTATCCTGCCCATGTTTCCCTCTTTTTCCCCCCCGCACCGTGGAGGAGTACTTCAGTCATGGTTATGTGAGGTATTTCTCCTCCAGCAAGGGGAATCTGATGAGCCCTTTTCTTTTGGGCCTTCATCGCCGTTATTTAAACAATTCTTCGAATAAAACCATGTTCTAAGTAGATTTCTTGATTTCGTTTATTTTCAAGCCCCAGGGCAGGGTTAGATGGGATATTGGGAAGGAATCCTGTGAGGGTGGGCAGGCCCTGGCACAGGTTGCCCAGAGAAGCTGTGGCTACCCCTGGATCCCTGGAAGTGTCCAAGGCCAGGCTGGATGGGGCTTGGAGCAGCCTGGGACAGTGGAAGGTGTCTCTGCCCATGGCAGGGGGTGGAATCAGCTGATCTTTAAAATCCCTTCCAACCAAACTGTTCCATGATCCTATAATTTATCAAGATTTCAGACAAATGTGCATCTTAGTCCATTAGGCTTTATAAAGTGAAATTGAAAAGCTACTCAAGGCTCTGTGGGCAGGAATCGTTGTAGCAAAAATTTTTTTGTGACTTATTTTTAAATTTTCAGTATCTTCAGGATAATCCAACTCTCACCCTTGTTGAGTTTAATACAAAACTTAAAAATGCATCAGCCAAGGTCTTTCCAAGCTTAAAACTTTCCTTGCTTTCCAGAAAACAAGTCGATGAAACGTGAACGCAAGGACAAACACAAGATATTTGAACATATCATTAAAAGAAGCTCAAGTGAGCCAGAAATACTTTTCAATTACTAGCAAAAAGAACAATATGCACTTTAGTTCCATCTGAAATCCGTTTTCCATTTGGGAGTGGTATTTCCACCCCAATTTGTCCCATGCATGACATTTTTAGATGTGAAATTTCATTTGCGCTGTACAAAACCACAACTTTAAAAATGAGCCTGGAATAAATAGAACACAGCACTCAAAAAGCAAAGAAAGGAAGATGGTTCAGGAAACAGCAAGAGACAGGTTCTGATCCCTGCAGAGCAGATGTGTGGTTTTCCTTTCCAGATATAAAATGTGAAAGCCTTAGAAATGGTACAAAAGTTAAATATACAACACGCAGTACAAACTGAAGTTGCCTAATTAAAATAGGCTTCAAAAATAAAAATTGATACAAGCAGAGTATGCTCAACTGAGAATTCATTATTTCCAACTATTAAATATCTCAGGTATTTAATTCTGAGGATTTTAGCCTAAGGCATCTTTGGGGCATTGCTGAAAGTCCTCCTGCAGTGTTGGTGTAAAAGGGAACTTGGAGAAACTTCATTGTTTTGCTGCTGGTGGCACTGACTGGCTGATCAGCACCAGCACAAGGAAGAGATGTCCAAGTTCACTTCTCCCTCAAGCTGCAGGGAACTGGCAGAACTGTCCCCAAAAAATTCCTGGCGATGCCTTGAGGAATCCAGACCTTTTTGTTGTCATGAATTCTGCATTTACAATAGAATTCCCTACCAAACTCTGAGAGACACAACAAAAAGTTTGCCTACAGTACAAAAATATTCGACAGCAAATAAGCTTGGGATCTTTTCCTAGAACCAAAACAAGAGGATTATTAATTCCTAGTAGAAACCTCAGCTCTGACCAGCTGGTGAGATAGCACAGAGTAGTTCTGAGTTAGTGATTTTATTAAAGATTGCATATGGCAAGTTCACAGTTCATTCTTCTGGCAGTGCACATGCACGTAACGAAAGAAAATATAAAACTTTGGAAAATACAAAATAAATTAAATACATGCAAATCTGCAACTTCATTAAATATGTTTAGCAAAATGCTCCCCCAAAATAGTGCAACGTTAAAAAAAACCCAGAAAACAAAAAACAAAAACCAGTTAAATTAAGTTCAACTTACTTTGCAACACCCTAATTTCAGTAGAAAAAAATATCTAAAGTCAACTCACAATCTTCCAAAACGCTCTACGGAACTGAAGAGTTCTACACCTACACATTCAGAAATTAAAAAAAAAACAAAAAACAATCAATCTCAAATTAAAGAAGAGCAAACGTCTGCAAAAGAAGACCAGAGGGCTACCCTTGGCCGGAGCCTTCCTGGAATTCCGGCTTCCTGGAGTCCCACCTGCCCCAGGAGATGGGGAGGGAGGGAGGGAGGGGGAGGAGGAGGAGGAGGAGGAGCAGCACCTTCTGCCTGCCAGCAGAACCTTCCCAGAGCAATTCCAGTGCCCCCTTGCTGGGAAGATGGAAATTTGCTGTCTGAGAGATCCAGGGAAGGCTTTTCCTTCCCTCTGGACCTTCCATAGGGTGAGTGGATATAGTGGCTTAGAAAGACATTCCCTTCCCCTGGAAATGTGCTCCTCACACCCCAGCAAAAGAATTCCCAAATTTGGTCTGAAAAGGACAGCTTGAGTGTACAACTCTCATCTCCTTTAGGCTTTTTTTGAGGAAGGGTTTGGGGGATTTTATTTTCCTTTGTTCTGGTAGGGGACTGTTCCCTCCGGGATCTGAATTCCGGTGTGAACAGATCAGGGCTTGTCTGGGGAAAGGGGGAGGGGGGAGATGCTTGTCGGATTTTCCAAGGCAAGATTTCCACAGCATTCTGAAATCCTTTAAAAATTCCTAGGGAACAACTCTTACAAACATGTGGCTAAGCCTTCCCACTCCAGGAAAACCCACCACTGTAGGGAGAACTACAAGGGAATAGGAGC
Source organism: Anomalospiza imberbis (assembly GCF_031753505.1). Classification (NCBI taxonomy): domain Eukaryota; kingdom Metazoa; phylum Chordata; class Aves; order Passeriformes; family Viduidae; genus Anomalospiza; species Anomalospiza imberbis. The sequence continues at coordinate 2,115,276 of NC_089687.1, forward strand.
TTAATTTTGAAACAGGTCACACAGATCAATTCATGGAACTACCAAACTTCAAATCCTACGTCTATACTAACAGATTTCTCTGCATCCCGTTTGTTCTTTACCAGGTACTGCAATAAAGGTTATTTTATACAGTCCAAGGATTTTTTTTTTTTTAAATCAGGATATTACAAATGGTTCTTTGGGGAAATTTCCTTCTGAAAATGTTAAGCAGTAAAATTAAACCACATAGCAGCACATTTTCATCCCCTAAAAATATAAAATAATATGTATATTATACAGGAAATCAGTCATGACAGAGCACAATCACCTGCCTTTGATGGCACTTGGTCATTGAATAATTAATTCCTTGATGCCAGAAGTTGGGAATTACCGATGCCAACGGAGGACTCGGGAAAAAAAGAAAAAAAGCATCGCTCTGAGTGGAGAAGCCCCAACCTAAGCAGCGCCAAGGGGTCGTGGAATTCGGAGTGGCAGACTCCCTATCATCCTTACTGAGGTGGGAATGTTCCAGACATTGTACAAGGATCTGGAGGAGCTGAGCTGGACACTTCTGTACACGTGGAGATCCTACGAAGCTCGGAGTACCTGGAGCGGGGCGTCGCCGACGGCCGTGGGAAGCGCAGGATGGACAGGACGTGGACCGGGTTGGAGAGGGGCAAAAAAGAAACTAATGTGACTTAATGACTGTCCTTAACATGCTAAGTGGAACTGACCTGCCAGAGAGAGAGAGAGGGAAGGAAAATTAGTGGATTTGGGGGATGAGAAAGCAGAGCACCCAAACGGGATGGGCAGCAAACAAAGAGACGGACCCGCAGTCAGGTTAAAAAAATGATGGAATTTGGGTCTCACAAAATGAGCCAATTCTCCTGATGGAATTTGCTCTCTGCCACCTGCAGCCTGGAATTATGTCTTGCCCAAACACTGTGGGAAATGGCTTTGTAGAAGATTCTCAACGGGTCTTACAATTCACACCATCACAATCAAAACCCAACTATTTCCTAATTACAATGCACTATAAATATTTCTTAGCCTATCAGCTTTTACCACACCATGCTACAATTGCCTTAAAACCAATCACCTAAAATTACCCCTCATGAGTCCTAACACCATACAGCTTTCATCGTTCTATTTCTCCAAAGTATCTAATCTTTTCTACAAAAGCATCCTTTGAAACTTATTTCTAGTTCACTTTCTCTCTCAACAATGTCTGTCCTATTCCATAGTATTTCTAAATCAACATTTCTTATCTCAAAGTTTACATACAGATACACACTATGTGAACCTTCTATCGAGTGTTAAGAATTTTCTACAAATCCATTTCCCACAAACACTATCTAAAGGTCTAACTTTTTTTTTCCCCTTTAATTTTCTGTTCCTTTCATAGGATTTTTCTCTTGGCTCATTGGATGTGCTGAAGAGCTGACGTGTGCTTATCTCATGTAATAAGGGGGGGAAAGTAACAGCAGCAGAGTTTGAAAATTATAAAATCAAAATGATGAAAAAATACAAATTCAAACCAATCCTTCTGTTCTCTGTCTTCTGACAGAGATATTTTCCTGATATATATATATATATATACACACATATAAAATAAGTGTTTACAGAAATACCTGAAATATTTTATATATAATATAATGATAATATTATAAAAATATACTCTGTAATTTTATATATGCACATTATACAAGCACATTTTATTAAAACCCACATTTCCTTCTCTTCCATCTGCTGGGTTAATCAATCATAACCACTGACCAGTCTAACAGCACTAAGTGTCTTTTATCTTTATGGTGAATAATGAATGAACACAAGATAAATCTCTCCTCAGCAAATGTTGAAACAGGAACCTCAATTTTATTTCTCTGTTAAATGATGATAAAAGGGAGTTTTGTTCTAGTTCCAGCTGGGTAAAACTGCACCATTCTGAAGCACTTTCTGCAGAGCCTAGGGATGTCTCAACAATAATCAGGAAATAATCTGGATAAAGTTCTCCCTGCACTGGTAGCACCTTTACTAATACCCTTAACTCAGACCCCTGGGTTTCCATCCAAGCTCAGAATTCAGATTACTCAGATACTCCCAATTTTGGCAGCCAAATAATTGGAATTTGCCAATAAAATTCTTAACCAAAGGACCAAAACTGAGAACTGACCTTCTCCAATCACTTCCCAGCCTTCCTGGACTATACCTTCCATACTTATGTCTGAATGTGAGCAAAAAATCTAGAACACATTGTTGAAATGGTTTCATTCCAACCTCTAGGGCTGCCATTTGGTTTTTCAGATTTTTCCTAATTTTTTTCCAGAAACCCCAAGTCCGTAACTTTTTCCAGTTTCTCGTGAGATCCTCCATCTTCTTTTTCTCCAGCCTCATTTTCCCTGGTGCTCCTCTGCAACCTGGCCTGGACCTGCTCATCTCCACAGCCCTCAAATCTAAACCTCAGCATCTGAAATATCTGGTATTTCATGTCCCCTGATTGCTTTTTCTTGACTTCCACAGTCCTGTTTGTTATTGCAAACCAATCGAGTTTGCAGTGTGGTGATTTCATTAATACCTTTTATTAACCTACAGTTGTTCACTCAACACGTGTGGCCTGTTTGAGTCTGACTCCTCATTTCACTGCAGCTGGCAAATTAAAGGTGCATTCACTTGAGGCAGGTGGCAGCTTTTCCCCCTCAGAGTAGCTGTTACAAGAAATGTTTAGAAATCCTTGACAAGGCTCTGCATCCCACTTTTTGCCAGGTCACAGAGGTGGGAATGCAGTGAGGCAGATGGACAGAGGCACCTCACTCGTGAGGTGGAAAAGCCAATTTCAGACCAGAATGGACAAAACCACTCAGCAAAGCCTTGCCCTAATTTACCCACAGAGGAAAGATTTGTTGCTGGAAGCTCATGGCAAACACAATGAGCAGGAACAATCACCCAGCACAATAACAGCTTGAGTGTGGCGTGATGGATGCTTGGCATGCAAGCCTGACATGAAACACTCCCAAAAAAAAGCTAAAAACACCCAAGAATGCCACGAGGAAACCACAGACCATGAAGAGAGTTGTGGGACAGAATTAATCCTCAAGGAGGGCAACAAGCCAGACTTGGAGGGACAAGTTTGCTGTCCCCAGGCTGCTTTTCACAGCCACTTGGTGCCATCCATCTCTTGGCATGTCTGTGGCATAAAGTGATCATGTAAAATAATGCAAATATAAAATCTCTCCAATAATGAGCATTTAAGAAAGAAATAGGAGGATGGAGTCCATGGAACAGTCTCCTGGGAATATGCTGCTCATGTTTTGCTTGGGAGAAACACTCAAACCCTGGCAATTAAAGTGAAATATTTAAGGTTGTTTTTTTTTATTTTGGTTTGTTTGTTTGTTTGTTTTTTGTTTTTTTGTTTTGTTTTGTTGGTTTTTTGGTTTTTCTTTTTTTTGTTTGTTTGTTTGGTTTTTTTCCCATGAAGAGAACTAAGAGTGCAAAATATGCCAAATGGTGACACTCAGATTTGGAGATGTCTCTTGCTGCCACTGACAGCTGCTCTACCCCTATCCCAGGCTGGAATATCCCAACGTGGAAACACATCCATGGTACAGAAAGCAGAAGATGATGCTGGCAGAAGGAACCTCTGGATCTGTATTTTTACTATATGAGTTTCATACCTCTGTGTGTGAATTTTGGTCCAGATTTACCAGAGCAGTTTTTAAAAAACTTTAAAGTGCTAAGTCATTTAAATAAAACCCCTTCTCAGCAGCTGGCAAAGCCTCTTAAAAGGCACTCAATTAACGAGTATTGTAATTATCAGCAAGCAACTATTAAAAATAGAAAAACAATTACTGTGGGTCTCCTAAAAGCAAGATGAAATAGAAGGGAACTGAGTGATCAGTGGGAGAAGAGGTGAGTTACTCTGGCCTTACCTCTCGTTTATTTGGTGTTGTGGTAGTAGCTGGAGTTGGACATCCCTCCCCCTCGGATGGCGTGGACGGCCGTCGGAGAAGACGCCGGGTAGTGACCAGGGCGGATGGGCTTGGCTGCAGAGGGGAAGGAGGGACCAAACAAGACATTTTAGCTTTCCCATTTTAGCTTGCCACATTTTAGCTTGCCACCTCCCCAGCCTCCTCCAAGGGAAATCCCCATTGTTTCCCAACTCAGTGGTTTCTGATGCAGCTGTGCAGAACACAGCACTCCCTGCCTTGGCCAACTACAAATACAACCATTTTCCAGCTAGCAGATCCTTTTTCCTGCTGGCAGAGCCCTTCCACCTTCCCATGCATTGGATCTGCAAAGGTTATGGACTGTCCAACAACAGAGGGAAGTCACTTGGTGGGCAGTGAGGCACTTTTTATGTCCAATTTACACCATTCCAGAAGATGTCAAGAAAAAGCTTGGATGGCTTCCTACAAGAGGAAGCATTCAGGAGGTGACACTCTGTGCTGCATGATTCTCCCTCAGGATTTAATACCTCAATATTGTCATCTCCATCTAAACCACTATCCTTTTTAATCCCAACAAATCATTCCAGGAATTGCCCCATTCCTCTGTTGTGTGCAAGCATTACGCTGTACCTCGGAGATATATCAATATCTGAAGTACAAAGGAAGATTTTTTGGAATTAAATCACATGGATGAGTAATCAGTGGGAAAAAAGAGAAATGGACAAGTTCCAGAAAGGCAAGGAAAGAATGAAAGCAGAGAGGGAGCGTGTAGGGGGAGGAGGAGGAAGAAAGTCAGCGACTAATTTAAGGAGACAAGTTTTCAGGTCACTAGAAGGGCACACAAGACCCATTATGCCCTTTATTTACCCAGTGGAACAGCAGACCCTCTTTAAACTCGAGGTGGGGCAAATTCCATGAAAAAGCGAGGCCTTTGAAGATTCCTGTGCAGCAGAGGGGAAGCAGCCCCTATGTTTTACTCTCTCCACTCAACCCCCAGCAACCAGCCCGAGGCTGAAGCACGCGGGCAGCCCCTTTAGCTCCATGTCCTCACCAATTTGGGCAGAGTGTGCTCTCCGGGCCATGTTTTTGGCTCTCACAGCCTCCTTAATGCGATCCACCTCCTGCTGGTAGCGCTTGCGGTCGCGCATGGCGTTTTCCTTAGCCTCCTTCAGTGCACTCTCCAGGGCCTTAACTCTCTCTGCCGTAGCTCGAAGGCGTTTCTCCAGCTTAGGAAGCTCGCAACGAAGATCTGCATTATCACGTACCAGCTGCGGGGAAAGCGGTGCTAAATTAAAGGAGGTCAAAAGAAAGCGGCGAAAGTCTCCTCAGAGAAATGGCGGGGAAAGTCCTCCTCACGAGGAGAGAGGAAATGCCACCGGCTGCTCTCCATGCCTCGTGTATTAAATTAAACAGATTTATTCCAGAAATTAATGTAAAAATCTTATCTTAAAGAGAAATTTAAAATGTCCTGAGCTGGAATGGACCCACAAGGTCAAAAGAAAGTGGCAAAAATCCTCCTCAGAGAAATGGAGGGAAAAGTCGCCTCACAAAGAGACAGAAAACGCCTCCATGCTCTCTGTATGGCATGTACTAAAATTAAACAAGTTTCTTCCAGAAATTACTGTGAGAAGCTTAGGTTAAAGAGAAATTTAGAATATCCTGAGCTGGAATGGACCCACAAGGTCAAAAGAAAGTGGCAAAAATCCTCCTCAGAGAAATGGCGGGGAAAGTCCACTCACGCAGAGAGAGGAAATGCCACTGGCTGCTCTCCATGCCTCGGGTATTAAATTAAACAGATTTATTCCAGAAATTAATGTAAAAATCTTATCTTAAAGAGAAATTTAAAATGTCCTGAGCTGGAATGGACCCACAAGGTAAAAGAAAGTGGCAAAAATCCTCCTCAGAGAAATGGAGGGAAAAGTCGCCTCACAAAGAGACAGAAAATGCCACTATGCTCTCTATATGCCATTTACTAAAATTAAACAGGTTTCTTCCAGAAATTAATGTTAAAATCTTAGTTTAAAGGAAAATTTACAATGTCATGATCTGGAATGGACCCACAAGGTCAAAAGAAAGTGGCAAAAATCCTCCTCAGAGAAATGGTGGAAAAAGTCACCTCACGAGGAGAGAGAGAATGCCACTATGCTCTCCATACATCATATACTAAAATTAAACATGTTTATTCCAGAAATTTATGTAAAAATCCTGGGTTAAATACAAATTTAGAATGTCCTGAGCTGGAATGGACCCACAAGGATCAAGTCCAGCTCCTCACCCCACGTAGGGCACCCCAACAATCCCACCCTGTGCCTGAGAGCATCATCCAAGCTCAGTTTTACTCACAAAATTCACTTCTCTGAATATCTAAGTGATATTAATTTAAACTGTCCAGAAAGAGCAAGAAAAATAGAGTTTATTCCATTCAACAAGATTCCACAGAGCTGATCCTGAAAGATGAGGACTCCAGGACCAACCCTGCCACTGTAGAGCACTTGACAGCCAGATTTGCTTCTCTGCACAACAAAAACTACAGCAGAAACTCTACATTTCCTCATAACACAGAAATCTCCAGGATTTTGCAAATATTTGATCACCTCATTATTTTAAAATAATAATGTTTGAATATGTCACCGGGGATCACCCCAAATTCATCATTTCCAGTGGTTCTGATGTGTTCACCTGTGTGTTCCCTACTCAGCCATGTGGGAAAACTGAGAACTTCCCTAAGAAATCACTTTTAGGCCTGTAACTACAAATATAATGATTATATGCAACTTTGAATTTGTGCACTTCCTCAGTTTAATATGAGACTGAGCGAGGTCTATCAATTATACAAATCACATCCCATGCAGCAACAGCCAAGAGAGGATTGATTTTTAATAAACACAAAACTGATGCAAACGGGCAGAAAATCCATCACAATTTCTGCTGAACAGATTACACCACTGCTGGAAGTCAACAGAAATCTGCTCCAAAGGAGTGACTCTCCCTTTTCTGGAGCGAAAAGTGGATTAACAACCACAATTAATAATACAGCAAAGCAACAGCATGTCCTGACATTCACACGTTGTTTAACAATCAGAGCATTTTACACCTGCTGGGCCAGGCTTAGTGCTGGAGAAAAACACAAACAACCTAAAAAAACATTGTCACAATGTGCTTTTTCTGCAAGTGCTGAGCCCTTGTTGTGTGAAATAGTTATGATGCAAAATCCAAGCAGGATGGTATCAAGTCCAATGTCACTTTTGCCTGTAAGTTTCTTACAAGATATGGATTCCAAGTTGATTTTGAGTAAATACACGCTAATGAGAGCTATAAAAATCCATATTTGAAACGCAGCAGATGCATGAAACGAGTGCAAAAAAAAAGGCAAAATGGTAAAAGAAAAAACATTCTGAACATGTCCCAGTTTCCACATTTAGAAAGTAGGTCTTGAAACCATCTGTTCCCTGGGAATCTGAAAACCCCAAAACTTAGCGGACACTTGTCACCGTCCAGCACTTCCTGCTCTTTGGGCACTTCCACAGGAATAATTAAAGCTAATCTGGGAGTGTAGGTCACTAATACAGCTTCAGGAGAGCGCAGTGCACAGTGTTATGCCACTGCTCAAAAAAGAAATCAAAACAGGTTTAGTGTTTTGTGTCGTGCACCTGAACAGTGGCACACAGCTCCAGCACAGTGGGAGAGGAGATTTTAGGGAGAAATTCTTCCCTGCGAAGGTCGGCAGGCCCTGGCACAGGGTGTCCAGAGAAGATGGGACTGCCCCTGGATCCCTGGAAGTGTCCAAGGCCAGGCTGGACAGGGCTTGGAGCAGCCTGGGATAGTGGAAGGTGAGGGACATGGCAGGGATGGGACTGGATGGGCTTTAATTCCAGATCTGAGATTGTATGAAACTGGAATTCCATGAAGGAGGGAGGACACACAAATGCACAAGCCCAGAAATTACCAACCTCGGCACCCCAGGGAGGCACCAGCCCTTCAGCTGTACAAAAAAACCCAATTCCATTGTTTTCATTGAAAACTCTGCTGGTTGAATCCACTCCAACCACTTCCAAGGTGCCTCTGAGCAGCTTCAGGCCAGGAGTCAAGTTGGGGATGCACAATCCATCCAGAAAACAGCTATTTCTATGTATTTCCTAGTGCCAAAACAGATCTATTTCCACAGGAAAAAAAATTCCTTATTTACTACATTCCTAGAAGTACAGGGAGTGGGAAGAGCAGCTCTAACTCCTAATTCCAAAGAGTTTAATGGGTAGCTTTTCCTCAGACAGCACAGGTTACCCTCCAAAATTACCCTTGTAAATATTCAAAAAGTGCAAGTTTTGATGGAGGGAGGAAAGGAGGGAAAGGGGGTAAAGAGACAAAAGGGGGAAAAGTGGGGAAAAGGGAGGGAAAGGGAGGGAAAATGAGCCTTTACCTGTTTGTGAACCTTTGTAAGTTGTTCCAGGTTGTTCTCAAGAAAGGAAATTTTCTGCTTCTGCGCAGCGCTTCCACCTCCATCATCACTGTCCAGTTCAACACTCTGCACACAAAATTGCAGCACTCAGCAAAGCCAGGCACAAACTCAAGGGGAAGCTCAGCTCTTTGGCAAATTTGAGCTCCCCAAAGGCAGAAAAGTCTTTACAGAGCCCCAAATTTAAGAGAAATTATTTTAACTCTTTGTTTGATATTTAGGAATTGCATTTCCCCTCACATAAAAAAACCAAGCTATTTTTCCTGAACAATTATGGGGGAATCCTGAATAGGAAAATCAAGTTATACTAAATAATTTCTGAAGGTCATCAGAAATTATTTGAGAATTTTGTAGCTCAAAATTTGAGCTGTTTTGTAGCTGAGAATTTTGAGAATTCCGAGAATTTTGAGAATTTTGTAGCTGAAGTGCACTGGGTTTCCCTCACCCACCAACATTTTCCTTATCAAATTGGGGCCAAATAAAAGCTGATAAACATCACAACAGTTTTAATCTTGTTTCTCACTGCTACTAAAAACGATGTTATCCCATTTTGTAAATGCATGCACTAAAGGCTTCCAGCAAATCACAAGAATACTGCAAAACAGGAAAAGATTTGGATTTAAAAGAGCAGGGTTTTACTTTTTTAACACGGGTGGTAAGATCCTGGACAAACAGCTTGCGCAGATTGTGAAGAGTCTGAAGCTCCCTTGCCTGGAATAAAAATAACAAAACAATAATTTTTAGAAAAGCACAAATTACTAGGACATAGATGCTCTGGTGTAAAATTTCTCCTTGGATTTGAGTTGGTAACAGGAAAAAAGAACTCTGGATTTTCTCTCTCTAGGAATCACACTGAATGCCACAAAACAAACCCCATCAAAGAGAACAATTTATCCAAAATTGGTAAAAACAACCTTTTTTAATTTTAGTTTAGGTAGTTCAAAGCTGTTTACTCAAAAATTAAAATATGCATCACCAGGGTATACAGATAAAGGGGGAAAAGCTGAATAAAGTGTAATTAAGACCTACCACTGTTTCCTCCAGCCCTTTAAGGTCCTCTCTTGCTTGTTCCCTTTTATCATTAAGGAGTCTGGAGACATCACAACATGGAACACAAATCAATCACAATAAACAGAGGAGAATCAACCAGCATCCACCTGGAGCAGCACATCTGCAGGTGGCAGCAAATTGCACATCTCTAATTTTGCTTTTGACTGCCCCAAATATCCAGTTTTATCACCTGGAAGGGCTGAGTCACCACCTCCATCTTTGTGTCCACACACGGGATTTTTCTCTTATTTCAAGGAAAGGCTTTTATTCAAAAATCTGATTTAAAACCCCCAAAAAATCAACAAACCCCCCCAAAAATTCCCAACTTCTTTCATGCTTGTTTTGCTGTGTATTAAGGAATGAGAGATTTAAGAGATGCTGGGATATTTTATAAAATCAGAGCTCTAATGAACTCTTTTTGGTGGTTATCAAAGCCACTATTGGTATTTATTAGTAGCTCCTGCTGGCTTTGCTAGTGAAATGATATTCTCAGTGTGAATATTTCCTACACAAATCCCTCTCCCTGGCACATTTTGCACACATGAAGAGGTTCAGGGATACCAAGTGAAGAAACTGTGCACTTACATGAGCTTTTCCAGTTTCATTTCTCTTTCCTGGTCCTCAATTTTTAATTTATCATAATCAGCACTCAGCTTCTCCTGTTCCAGCTGCAGCTTCTGGTTCATGCTGGAAATGTGAAAGGAAAAGTCAGCACAGCTTAGCCTGAACCCCAGGAGGAAGGGAGGGTAAATCTCCACAAACACAATGGGATTGGGCAGAGGAAAAGTAAAGCTGTAACTCTCTACTGAAAAACTCTGGAAGAAATGAAGCATAAAGAACCTGGAGGACATTATTTTAAAATATTGCAGAGCTAAATTCAGTGGTTTGCTTTGTTTGCCTTAAAGGAGGACCCAAATTGCTGCTGACAACTTTCTGCCTTGCTTCCTCATTTCCCTACAATTAGTCTTTGGCCACACAATAAATGTGATAAAAGAATGCCTAGATTTTAGAAAAAGAAAAACACGGGAGCAAAACATAACAGAATCACACTGGTGTGTGAGGAAAAATACAAAAATGTGTGAAAGTGGGAGCTGTTGGAGTCACCCAGACTCTCAGAAGGACTGAGGCAGGCATGGATGCTGTGAGAATCTCAAAACCTTCCTGGGAATGTGGTTCAGGGGTGGCTGAACTTGATGACCTTAAAGGATTTTCCAACCCAAATGATTCCATGATTCTTTAAAACCCGCTCTCCTCCAAGCTCCTCTCACCTACTGACCTGCAGGTGCAACATCCCCCCTTTTTTTTTAAAAACTCTCTATAATTTTATGGCCTTGTTAAAGCTCCCCAATAAAGAATTAGGCACTGTAATCCACCCTGCAAAATAATTACAGGGTTGGCTGCTGCGTGTAAGGACAGAACTTGCAAAGAAGCATCAATCAAACCTAACAAAACCAAGCCCAAAGCAGCCCAGGACGGAGGAAGGGATGGACAGCGTGAACTTACTCCCTGATTTCATCGATTATTTTCTGCTTCTCCTCGATCTCATCCCTCAGCCTGGACAGCTGCTTCTGGTGGGCTTCCCTGTGGCTCTCCATCTGCTGCTCCAGAGCCTTCTGCAAACACAGAGCTGGGAATCAGGACCAGGGACACGCAGCTCCCTCTTCGCCAGCCTCTGGATTTGAGGGAGAACTACCAAATCCATTCAGGAATCTGCCTGGCGTTTCCTTCTGTCATCACAAAACTCTGTGCCTGCTCACCCAACCTTTTAAATCAGTTTTTAGCAACAGATGTACAACTATTTGGACTCATTTTCTTGCAAAAAGTACCCCATGAAAACCCAGGCCTTGGCCACAAATGACACTGATTTTACAGCAATCCTCTCTTATTTCCCCAGTTTATTCACCCAGGAAATACTTGTACAGCTCTACCTGTGACAGAAATAAAGCCCAAACCTCTAAGAATTGTTTAATCACAGCCCTGCTATTGAAATTGTTGTTTAAATTTAAATTCTAGGAGGAAATATGCCTCAAGCAAAAGGACAAAATAAATTTATGTCTTTTAGACTGCTAACAAAAATGTTGCTTTTTTACTCGGAGCTGTCACAACTGCTTTAATCACTTTACAACTGCTTTAATCACTTAAAATTTTTATAATGGAGGGAAAAGTTCTGCAGCTGGCAAACCTCTATCACCCTCCTTGTAAAACTGTATTTTTCCTTGTCTGCAATTTGCAACCCCATCAGAGCAACTCATTATTGCAAACATTTCCTGGCATTCCAAAGGAAAAATACCAGAAAATGGGTTTATATATTTTATTATTATTTCCAGGAGATAATCAGAATTCCAGCCAAACTGTGGGGAAGTAGCCTCTTTTAAAATCAAATTTATAAGTACCTAAATGATATTAACCCCAGCAGCCTCCTTCACTACTGAGCAAATTGACTTTCTGCAGAGCTCCAGCAGCAAAAAATTAGTGTACCACAGAGGTGAATCAATGCAATTTTTGGCCACGTGAACAGGAAGACAAAATTCCACCCCAATGAACAATCTCACCAAGAATTTCCCTCAAAACTTCCACTGTGCCCAACTACCTTCATCTCCTCTGCATCCTGGAGCCGTGTCAGGTGCTCCTTCTCCTTGTCCTTGAAGCTGACTTCGTGCATTTTTTCTGTTTAAAGGTGGAGACAGTTTTAATTTCAATTTTAGATTTTAAAATAAATTTAATTTCTTCCAGGAGATGGAATCAAGATTCTGTTCTAACAATGCAGGAGATGATAAAATTTTTTTTAAAAATAAAAAGCCTTGTCCCCACCTGCTGCTCCCTCAGAGAGGGAAAATCCCTTGTGCAGAAATTCCAGAATGATTTTAAGGCTGCAAGGTTATAAATTGATATAACCCAGGAGCTTAGCAAAGCTACAAGAACCTCTTTTGATACCTACACACTTTCCACATTAAATTGGAAGGGGAAAACCAAGCAAACCTTAAAAATGAAGTCAGCTGGGAAAGACACAACTAGTGCCCATCTCAGGGAAGCAGCTTTGTTTGGAACGAGGCAGGGATGTTGCAGAGGGACAACTGAAACTTAGATAAATCCTTATTTTACACAAATCCAGACTTCTACAGAACTTTCAGCAAGACTGACTGGTGCTGTTTGGTAAAGGATCTGTGTGGGGTTTTTATAATTGTTCACATCATTAAGACACAAAGCTGAGTCTGCTAAGACAGAAACGACGAGACCCAGAGCTGTACCTTGAGCGCGTAACTTGGCCAGCTCCTCGTTGAGGGAGTCCTGGGACTCCTCCAGCTGCCTCCTCTTCTGCTCCATGTTCTGCATGTAGTCTGTCAGGGATTTGATCTTTGCTTCGTGCTTCAAAGGCAAGGAACAGCAGTGAGATGGGAGGAGCACAGCCGTGCCCTGGGAGTTCAGGGAAAACTGGCCCACGTAAAGGGGAGGAAACAAAGAATTCCCACATCCAGAGGTGAGGACTGGGAGAAGTCACAGCAAAATGGCTGGGAAGGAGCTAAGAGATCAAAGATCAAAGCAGGCTGTGTTTCCACAGGTCTTGCTTAGTAGCCCAGTTTGGAATTCAGTCAGTAATCCCAAAACATCCCTGGAAGCTCCTGAGTTGGTGTTAAACCAACAGCAGCAGCTTTCTAAAAGCACCAGCCTGGAGGTGGCTTTGGGATCTTCAACCTGCAGAAGCTCACATGGACTCTCCCCAGCCATCCTGATGGTTTGGTTCTGGTCAACAACCTTCTGAACTAGAAGGGCTTATGGGTAAATAGTAAACAGGAAAGTTTGTAGTGAAAGCACTCAAAAGGTTTGACATGCAACAATTTTGACTCATTTTCTTGCAAAAAGTACCCCATGAAAACCCAGGCCTTGGCCACAAATGACACTGATTTTACAGCAATCCTTTCTTATTTCCCCTGTTTATTCACCCAGGAAATGCTTGTACAACTCCACCTGTGACAGATAGAACTGGATCCCATTTGAGGATAAAAATTAAGATACTGTCTGGATTATTGCATCTTAATTAAAAAGATTGAGTAGAATTTAACAAAGACACTCTACTGAAGGAAAAGGGGATCTCCCTGCTCCAGGTTTGCTCAGGTTTGCTTAGGATAACTGCTAGGGAATGAAATTGGATCATGTCTTTCCCTTCCTTTGTCCCCTTCCATGCATCAGAGGGTGTCAGAGCTCTCAGCCCCTCTCCACAGCCATCCCTGCCATTCCCTGCCACCCACTCAGAACCTCCCACCCCCTGGATTTCTATGCCAGAAAGTTTTCCATGGCATTTTGTAGCTCGCTGCCTCGTTTTCTCGGCAGCACACCCACAGAGCAGGTCCAGGGAGCTCCCCAAGGATCTGGCTTGTGAAAAACACAGTCAGTGATCTTTTAAAGTGATCCAAGATACAAATGACAGGAGCACAGAATGAACCAGGATGGAAAAGACCTTCGAGATCAACAAATTCCTGGTGAGGAAACCACTCCAGGGAGGAATTCCAGCGCTATTCCACCAAACACATTTTGAGACCTACAGCAGGACGTGACCTTGCCAGAGCTCAGGACACAACCTCAGGATGTTCTGAAAAACACTGAGGGGAAGTGTCCTGGGGTGGCTTCATGATTCTTGTATCCCCATTTGTCTGTTCAGCCCAGAAATAAGTTTTGCAGCTTTAAGGCTGGTTCTGAGAGCAAAGTGGGGGGAGAAGAAGTGCAGAGTTTGTTTTCAGAAGCTGCACTCGCTCCTCCACATTCCTGTGATGTCTGCAGCATGGACAGACAGCAGGACAGAGCTCTCCCTTGCTTTTAGTTAGTGTTTAGCTAGCTGAGGCAGAGAAGTTCCCTGGACTGTGATTTTTCTTTTTCTCTCCTGCTCTGGACTGAGCACCCAGGAGAGCAGCAGCAGCTCACACCTGTGGCCCACAGGGCAGGGCCTGGGCCATGGCATTTCCTGATCAGAGACTGAGTGAGCCGAGCTAGAGCCCACCAAGGGGACTCTCTGACTTTGTCATCTCTTTTGGAGTGGCAAGAGGTTTTATTGCTTAATATTGTTCATTTTTTGTGCTGGTGAATGCTTTGCCTGTTAAATAAACATATTTTTTTTCCACTTTTCTCCAAGGAAATCTTTTCCCAAACCACCTGGGGGAGGGGCTGCTTAAATCTGCTTTCTAGAGGAACCCCTTTGGAGGTTTTCTCCCATATTTGCCCTAAACCAGGACAGGGAGGTGTGGAAAGAGGTTTTACAGCAACTTCTGTGAGCCAGAGAGAAGTTTGACAAGAGGATCCATGTTTACCCCTGAAAGAATTTCCTACCAAGGTCATTGACATAGAAACCAAGAAAGAAAGAAGGATAAATAAGAGAAACCTGCAGCTGCCTGTTCCAACGAGCACTTTGTTTGTCACGACCAATGAGTAAACTTGTGAGGTTTGTGAGAATGTGTAAAAAGCATCCATGCTATAATAATAACAGTTTTGAAGCCTGTCACCCTGTTATTTTAAAAGTTTTAAAGTTCTTCTAAAATTTTCTATACCTTCTGATGTTTACATATTTCTACTGAAGTTTCTCACACTGTTCATGTAAATAATGATTGTTTTGCATTCTTCTTTGTGAGAGGAGAGAATTGATGGCCTGTTGGTTTGACCAGTGTGGTTGGAGAGGTGGCAATTCCATCCTCCAATCCACTGCCACTTTTGGAATTCTAGATATTGCGAGGTCAGGAATAAACTTCCTCTCTTTTCCCTCTTTTACATCTAGCGTGAACGCATGAGTTATTTCGTGTCGTAGCGCGGCTGAAGCCTTCTGAAAATGGAGGGCGCTGCTTTGTATTGCCTCCATCTCAACTACGACAGGGAGGAAAGAGAGAAGAGAGAGCAGACAGCAAAACGCCCACGAGACAGCAAAACGCCCACGAGACCACACTGCTCTGCTCCACAAGGCCCATTTCTCACTCCTGGCACACGCATTCCGTGGGGAAGGAGGTTGGGAGGGCCACCAAAGCCTGGAGAAGGCAGGAGCAGACCCACCTGGGAGATGAGGAGCTGGCAGGCCGCCAGCTCCCTCTCGCTGGCGTTCATCTTCCTGTTGGAGTCCATCTGGGCGCTCTCCAGCTGCTTGCTCCTGTTCACCAGAGACTTCACCTCCGACTTCATCTTGCTGATGTAGAGCCTGGCCATGGTGAACTCCTCCTCGATCACCCCGTTCACATCTGCCAACTGAGCACACAGGGATGGCCAGCTGCTCGCACCCAGAGCTTCTCCTGCTCTGGGAACCAGCCTGGAGGCTGGGTCTGGATTTTGGGATGGTTTTACAGGCCAGGGGTCATTTTAGAGAAGAGAGTTTGAATTATTTCTGAAAACTTAAAACTCATATTTGGAGAACAAAAGAATCAGAATTCGAATCTTTTCACAAAGCAAAGAGTGCTTATTACATTAATGAGATATCTTCCTTCAGAATTTTTGGTTTGATTTCTCCCTTTATCTTGTATATTTTATTTTAATTTATCTTGCATATGTCACATTTGTGTGAAGGGATATCATATAGGGATATCACATCCAGGTATTAGGCTGAAGATCAGGGAAAGGTTCTTCCCCCAGAGGGTGCCCTGCTCAGGCTCCCCAGGGAATGGGCACATTCCCAAAGCTGCCAGAGCTCCAGGAGCATTTGGACAGTGCTCCCAGGGATTTTGCGGTGTCTGTACAGGGCCAGGAGCTGGATCCATGATCCTGTGGGTCCCTTCCAGCTCAGGATATTCCACTGAGGAGCTGTCCAGATTCTCCCTGAGCAGTGACACAGCTCAACTTCATCTGCTTCCCCTTTGTTCCCAGCAGTGCCAAGGGGAAGGGAACATGTGCTGCTGCTTTTCCCAAAAAATCAAAAAAAAATGACACTTCTTCCAAAATTTTCAGTCTGCTCTGAGATTAGCCACACTTGGAGAAGATGCTAATTGCCAACAAATCAGAAATAATTCTCTAACCGCTCCTCAGTCTGGCCTGATTTCCACTGACAGCTGTCCCCTGAAGTGCTGACATCTCAGTTCCTACAAAAACTTGCACCAAACTGCCTCTGCCTCCATGTGCAAAGATTTCCTCTCCCAGTCCCTGCTCCTGCCGCCACCAGAGGCTGCTGTGACATCTCCAAAGGCTGGAATCTGCAGCACCACAGGGACAGCAGGGCTTGTGTCATCTGCAGCAGGACAGGCTGGAGCTCCTGCTGGCCTAAGAGAGCCTTGGCAGGACGTCAACAAAAAGTGAACTAAAAGTCACAACAATGTATTGCAAGGGATTCTCATACATCTCAAAAATGAACTTAGCCACTTTCAACCACTGCTATTTTTCATGTGGTTTTAAATGGACAAGGATGGCATTAACACCACCAAGGAGATTTTCCAGGCCATGGGAAGTTTCCATCGCTGCCATTTAGCAATGACCATACAAATATTTTCTCTGAAATCAGCATTTTGTTCCTCTACAAATGTGACAAAGTGAGCAGCCACCTCCTCTACTGTATCCCCAAACCACACAGAGCCACACAAAGGCAAACCTCAAAGCAGGGCTGACCAAAATGTGCACCAAATGCCAGATCAATAATTGGCCACCTCATAAGCCAGTATTTTCATATTCTGGGAATTCTGAGTCATGCCAGCTAGGGAAGGAGCTGAGCTACTTGTGTATTGTTTTGGGGGGAATTCAGACCTCCCATTAATCAGTTCAGTGACTCCCAGATGGGCTTTGGCCCTAAAAACTGAACTGGGAATAACTGTGGGAACTCTGAGCCTAGACAGTGAGCCTCTCCTGATGACTCAGGGTTTGGCTTTTCTATTTTTCAGGCTCTGTGCTGCTTTAGTGTGCAGCTCTGAGCTTCCCATTCAGTGTTGCTGAGCTCTCTGCACAGAGCAGGGAGACAAAACAATTCCTTCTCCAGCTGGGCACCAAGGACAAATGATCCCAATCCCAGCCCAGGAGCACAAACACCGTGGGCTGGAGAGAGAAAAACAAGCAGGATGGGACTCGATCACCTAAAGCTGGAACTGGACAATGAACTGCAATGTGCCAATGGAGCAGAGCTGATCCCAGTGAGAGCCCCCGGGAGCGCTCGTGCATTTTGGGACCATTTGGGTTCATCTTGGGTGCAGCCCTGGCTGGGCTCTGGTGCTGCCCAGGGTGGATCCATGGAGGAGATCCTTCTCATGGATCCCTGCTTTATTCTGTGACTCTGCCCAGCCTCTGCTCTAGGGCAGCCTGCTCAAGGCATCACTCCCAGCCAGACCAAGAGCTCTGCAGTGTCCCCCTCCTGTGCTCAGCCAGCATTTACACAGAGTGTCCTGGGACAAGGATTGCTGGATCCACACATTCCACACCTGTGATGCTCCCAGGGCTGGAGCCAGGCTGGGAGAGCTGGGAATGTTCACCTGGAGAAGGGAAGGCTCCAGGCAGAGCTCAGAGCCTTTGCAGGGCCTGAAGGGCTCCAGGAGAGCTGGAGAGGGACTGGGGACAAGGGATGGAGGGACAGGACCCAGGGAATGGCTCCCACTGCCAGAGGGCAGGGATGGGTGGGAGATTGGGAACTGGGAATTCCTGGCTGGGCTGGAATTCCCAGAGCAGCTGTGGCTGCCCCTGGATCCCTGGAAGTGTCCAAGGCCAGGGACATCCCACAGGACAGGCTGTGGGATTCCCTGCTTTGGTGGAGTGTTTCCTGCAGGAGGAGCTGGGGAAAGCACATGAACAAAGCCCACGCACGGTTTTCACGTCGTTGGTGCCGATGATTCCCCCGATCTCCCCCAGGTCCTTCAGCAGCAGGTTCAGGATTTCTGTGGCTCTCTTCTTCTGGTGGTTGCTGAGCTCCTGCAACTGGCCCAGCTCCCTCTGGGTCGCTGTCAGGGCACTCTGGAAGGGTTTAAAAACAAGAATTACCCTCCCCCCTGCAGGCTGGGCAGTTTTCATGGGGTATTTTCCTCATGCCTGCTGGCACAATGTAGTGACACATCCAGTCCCACCTTGGCATAATCCACTTTCACAACTCGCTTGCCACCAAAGGGTACTTTAGATCTATTACATGTAGCAAATCCGCTAAGAATCTGATTTGCATAAAACATCAAAGGAGGTTAATCATAGAGAAATAGGTAGAAAGGGATAGAAAATTCAATTTTTTCCAATGGATTTCGTGGTAATCTGGTTTACTGGGGGAGATAACAAAGTCTTTAATGAATCAGATCTGTTAACAACAGCTCCTTACGTTGGTGTAATGAATCAAGGGAAAAGGATGCTTTAAGCTAATAAACCAATCTTGATTTTCCTCAGATCCCATTTTTTGCTTAAGATCGGGACACATCAGCTGAAAAAGCCAATTAATTTTTTTCCTGATCCCTTCCTTGAGATCCCTGTCAAATCCCAGCTCCACAGCACAGAGTCCAGAAAACCACAAAATGCTGCCATTTGCATGAGGCAGATTTTCACAGCTCTCTTGGCAAAATACAGCTTTTAAATATCCAAAACACAGGATGGCCACTTCTCACATCCAGTCCCTTGCTGCAAGAGCCACAATCTGCCACCAACTTCCACAGAGCAGCTTCTGAATTCCCTTAATTCCGTTGTTTAATTAAGACAGGGAAGAGAGTGTGACACCAGCAGGTTTTTGGGAAGCCCTTTGGGAATGTTTAGGGCGCAAGGAGAGAACCAAGAGGATGAACCAAGTTGCTCTTACACTTTTCTGTGCCAGCTCATCTGCCAGCTGCTCGTTGGTCCTGGTTTTGTCCTCCACTTCCTGGGATTTCTGGTCATAATTGACAGCCAGCTCTTCCAGGGCTTGGAGCACCTCCTTCACTTCATCCTTGGCTGCCTCGTTCTCGATCTGGAGTCGGGTCAGCTCCTCCTGGATCTTCTCATAATCCCTCCTCGTGGAGGCCAAAAGCTGGGGAGGAATATCACAGCAGCATTAAGTGACCCAAAATCTCCTTCAAAAGACAATATTGAAAAGGAGAAACACAGGCAGAGAGGGGGGAAAAAAGGGTGAGCAGAAATCATGTGTGCAGGAGGGGAGAAATCCTGAAAACAGCAGCAGTTCCAGCATAAAAGCATTTGAAGGAAGCACAAAAAAAAGCTCTGAACTTCAATGAGAAAAATCTTCATCAAATCCTATTATGACCCAAGACTGAGGCAGAGAAACTGACTTTAAACACTATCAGAGCTCCAAAGACATTTTCTGCCCTCAATCCAGTGCTGCGGCTCAGACCAAAAAAAAATCCCACAAAGAAAAATGTTTCACCAGAGGCTCAGGGCTCTGAGCTGAGCTGAGGGAAAAGGGCTCCCTGAGGCAGCCTCAAAGACCTCGTAGCTTCACAGAAATATTCTGATAAGCAAACCTAAGACGATTATTCTCAGTTATCATCTGAAGGATGATGCTGAGGACAGATTAGCGTCTCCTGTTTGCTGAGGGAAAATATTAATCTCAGAAGAAAATACTGACTTCACACACGCACTTCAGTGAGTGTTTCCAAGCTGGAAAAGTTATTAAATTGACTCTTTGCACACTGCTGAGGTTTCAGCCACTGTGGGAGGTCACTGTCCCTCGCCCTTGAAGCAATGCTCAGTGAGATGTTAAAGCTTTGAAAATTCAGCTGTGGTGTCCTCAGCGCAACCCCAGCCCCACCAGCAGCCCTGCACTTCAGGATGATGTGAAAATAAATAAAAGTGACACCTAACATTTATTGCTAATACTGCACTTTCAAGAATAATAACAAAGTCAGGGCTTGACATGGCATAAAAACATCAAATAGGGAATTACAACAGCTGAAACCCGTGCAGGAGATGTGGGAGGGCCTCATGCTCACCCTAACAGCAAAGTTTGGGCATTCATTCACAGAATTCACTGCTTCCCAAGAAACCTGGATTAGGGATTGGTATAATATTGCAGACAGTGGAATAAAACCTTCCCAACCTTCCCCGCTGAAGTGTTTTGGGTGGATTTCTCCTGATCTGCCCACCAAGCAGCTGAGTCAGCCTCTCAGCAAAAAAACAAACCCCTCTTCCCTCAAGCAGACCACCCAAAAAGCAGAATGTCCCAGAAGAAATAGCCTTTTTTTTTTTTTTTTTTTGGCTCAGAGTGCTCGTGGAAAATAGGAAAGCAGGCAGGCAGCTCTGGAGGCTGGCACGTGCCCAGGGAGGATTCAGATTTAAGGGACATTTATCTCCCTGGTAATGCTGCAGCCTCAGAAGTGCACTCACGTTATGGAAAAAGCCATTGGATTGCCAGAGCCAGATGGCATGTAAATATTTAAACAACAAAATAGCTTCAAATAATCTTCCTGCTAAACACAGATGGAGCTATCATTTACATTCACTTAAGAAATTTTCTGCGCGAACATCGCCGTGGCTCCAAGAAGTGGTGAGCATCACCTGCGGCATAAACAAGGAGATCCTGGCTGATATGGTGTGGAAAAATGGAGCAGCCTTTTCAAAAGCCACCAAGAAAACCATCATCAAGGTGAGCTGTAAAAAAGGGAAAAGGCCCACGGCTGCAGCACCCCATGGGTCTGTTCCACGTGGGGATGGAATATCCAGAATCCCCCAAAACACCCACCTGAAGCAGCAGCCAGAGGTGAAAAGGCACCAACCCCCCCTCCCCAAATCAGTCATCTGCAGCAGGCCTCGGGTTTATAATTAACCTGCTGGCTTAATCAAGCAGAAATAAGGGCTGGTTAATTAGGGGGAGCAGAGTGAGGCAGCTGCTGCTGGATCAGTGAGCTCATCACATCTCCAGGGGAGAGCAGGGACAGCTGATGTGGGGAAAAACACCTTGAATAATAAAACATCACCTTCTCCTTCCAAGGTAAGGGCTGGACAAAGCTGGGACGGGGCATAAAAAGGCTCTGAACAGCACCAGCTGCAGAGATTTTGGGATTTAGCAAAGCTGGACTAGGAATGTGCAAAAAAAAAAAGGGAGAAAAATGGACGCTGAAAACCTGATTGATCTTCCAGAGGTGACACTGGAACAGGGAGGGCAGGGAATAATTCTGCTCCCAGACAGGAGGGATGCACATCACCCCAAAACCAAGGCACAAGTGTGAGGGAAAATCAGCCTCAGGTGAGCAAAGGGATGTAAAAAAGATGGGAGAAGTGAGGTGACACAAATAAACTCATAACACACATCAGGAAATAACAGGCTGAGCAGGCATAAAGTGCATCATTATTATCATTAATAATATTTTTATTTTTATTTTTATGCTGGTGTAGCCACAGGCAACACTGTACAGTGCAGGGCAATCAAATCAAGCTGTGGCAAGAGAATGAGGAGCTTCATCTTGGAAATAAAATAAAATAAAATAAAATAAAATAAAATAAAATAAAATAAAATAAAATAGCTGGAGATTCCCCTAGCCAGGACAATTCCCCAGAGGGGGCAGGTGAACCCTGAGTGGTGAACCAGACATGTTCATAAATTATTTTTTTTTCTCTAATAACACCTTGAAAACCCTTTCTGAGGGCCTGGATACACAATAAAAGCAACTCCTAAGAAATATCACAGCAATATTTGGGGAATTTGGTGTTGTTTTATTTTTATTTCACTTTTATTATTTTGAATCTTCAGAACTCCTCATAGAAGGGAATGGCTTGACTGAGTTTAGTGCTCACATTCTCCATCCTAAACCCATCAAAAATTCATTTTAGGGACAGAAACAATGCAATCAAATGTTTGAAGTGAGCAATCCAAGATTTTACAGCAAATCTGGGGCAGCACCAATTATCAGGTTTTTCCATCTCACAGATTGCTGTCTCTAATTGCCAAAAGAATGATAATTAGTAATGTAATATCAGTAAATCTCTAACTGCCTGTAGTCCATAGTGCCTGCATACCTGAATGGGCACAGACACATCAAAAATCACATTTGGAGTGAAAAATCCTGGCCCCACTCCTACCTTGGACCTCCAGCATCACTTCCCAGCAGGAGGGATTGTTATTTCAAGGACTTTTTTCAAGGCTTAATGAGAATATTATGAAATTTCAAGTTTAAAGCCGGCTGACACCTTTTCCATTTGAATTTTAGCCAGTTCATATGAACAGCTGGGACAGAATCATTAAACAAGGGGCTCAGGAGCAAAATGTAAAGGGATTTTTTTTGGTTGGTTTATTTATTTTAGTTTCTTACCTCCTCTTGATCCAACATTTGCTGCTTTAATTTTTCAGCCAACTGGCTCTGCTGGTTGATTTCATCATCCTGCAATGAAACAGGGGTGGAGATTTTTAATTTCTTTTCACAGTTCTCATTTGATTACTTTTTATTTCCTCTTTCTAGAAAAGAAAGGGGAATAAAACTTTGTGCATGTTTGAGTGGCATGAGGGGAGAGAAAAATAAATATGCATAAACAAATATACCATAAATAAAATAAATAAATATACACAGAGCTCTGCTGGAAAAGCTGCCAACACTGGTATAAATGGTGATATTTTGGGTTTGGGATCAAATATCTTCTCATTCCCTACAGTCCTGTGCCAAATTATGATTCCCATGTTTTCTAGGGAAAAACTCAAACCTGCTCCAGTTCCCTCCAGAATAATTCACTGTGCTTTGCTGCTTTTGATGAGGAAAGTAAAAGAATGACTGATTTTTTTTTCCCTTTTCCTGATCAATATGGAAAAGCTGGAGATTGCAACTGGGGATGAAATCAGAGAAAAGCTGTCATTTCTTACAGCAAACGGCTCTTTTCAGTGCCACCAACACTGCTGTGCAACCAGACTGTGCAGGGAGACCAAAATTCAGGTTTAAACACAATTCCTCTGTGTCCACAAACAGCCCAACCTCAATAATAACAGGCAAGGACACACTGGGCTTTTCTCTGCTCTTTTCCTGCTAATTACAAATGAATTTTAAAATTGAGTATTGATTCATGTTGATTCATGATGAGAGCTGCCCTTTTTTTTTTTTTTTTTTGCTGCTCTCATCCAGGGTGGTGAATGAGCTATTCCTGGGCCCTTTTTTCCCCCCACTTTTCATCTTCCCACAAGGCAAAGCTCTTAATGGCTGGAGAAGGGAATTGCTGAGAGCTTTAAGTGCCACTGATGTCCCTCAAGCTGTGCAAAGAAAAAAAAAACAAATAAATGAGCCCTCTGGGCTGTGTTTGCAGCTCCAACAACACAAACAAAACGGGATGGGAATGTATTTTCCTTAAAATTCTAGGATTTTTTTTCCAGGGTGACTCCAAGATGACATTACAGTTTGTTAAGGGATTTTACACAAATCATTGAAGAAAAGGGAAAGCCTGGACTTAAAACTATCAGAAAACTGGGCGCTGAATTGCTGGGGAGTGCTCCCAAACACTGCACAGGGAAAAGGGGTGGAGAGCTGACAGGATCTGCTTTTAGGAAGCACTTGGAACTTTCCAACGTTTTCCAGTCCACGATAGAAATAGAAGCAAAAATACACCAATAGAGCAAAAAAAAGAAATAGAGCAAAAATACACAACTAGAAGAAACAGAGCAAAAAAACAATGATCTTGGCAATAATTTTCCATTCCCACCTGGAATCCAACATTCCCACCTTATCATCCAGCTGCCTGTAGAGACTGGCGATCTCGTCATCGTATTTCTGCTTCTCCTCTGTGGAGATGCTGGCGACCACGGGGGTGATGTTATCAATAATTGGGGTGTTATCACAAGGCTCCAGGTTCTTCTGGTCCTTGGCACTGATCTGCTCCTCCTCGGGCACAGCTTCTCCTGCAGGGACACAGCTCATGAAAATCCTACAATCCCAAATCCATGGATTCTCCAGGATGGTCACTCCTGGTCAATGAAGGGCTTTGTGCCACTTCCAGGGAGACAAATGACAAGGAAGAGGTGTGGGAAGGTGGCCACACTTGTGAGGGTGATGATCCCATGGAAATGCAAACTCCATGGGATGCCTCAGGGTTTGGCTTTTCTATTTTTCAGGCTCTGTGCTGCTTTAGTGTGCAGCTCTGAGCTTCACATTCAGTGTTGCTGAGCTCTCTGCACAGAGCAGGGAGACAAAACAATTCCTTCTCCAGCTGGGCACCAAGGACAAATGATCCCAATCCCAGCCCAGGAGCACAAACACCGTGGGCTGGAGAGAGAAAAACAAGCAGGATGGGACTCGATCACCTAAAGCTGGAACTGGACAATGAACTGCAATGTGCCAATGGAGCAGAGCTGATCCCAGTGAGAGCCCCCGGGAGCGCTCGTGCATTTTGGGACCATTTGGGTTCATCTTGGGTGCAGCCCTGGCTGGGCTCTGGTGCTGCCCAAGGTGGATCCATGGAGGAGATCCTTTTCATAAATCCCTGCTTTATTCTGTGACTCTGCCCAGCCTCTGCCCTGGGGCAGCCTGCTCAAGGCATCACAGGGACTCTGTGAGGTCTTTTCCAACCTTGATGATCCCATAAAATCCAGCAGCAGGTTGAACACTAAAAGCACAGAACTCCTGGCTCTCCTTTCACTTCCTTGATAAGCCAGGATCAGCTCCATGGATTAAGAGAGGTGTACAAAAGGAGGGAACCCCCCCAAATTCCAGCCTAAAATCTGCTGGCACTTAAATATCTCTTCTTCCAGGGATTTCCAGCTCCAGGATGGACCAGCACAGCCATGTTTAAAACAATACTCAACTTTTGCCTTGCAAATTCCAGCACAAACACCCACTTCCAGAGGTTGCCTGTGCACAGCAGACACATTCCCTACAAAATCCCTGTCCCCAGGGAATATTTCCTTTTGGAACAGCCCTGGGTTACAATTACAGTCTCAGAGATGAGGGATGGGTGAGCTGCTCACGGCAGAAATTAAATCCACCCTCACCAGAGGCTGGGGAAGCCCCTGGATGCTGCACACATTGCTCAGGGGGTGGGAAGGGTGAAGGTTTTTTCCTTTTCCAGGAAAAAACTCCAATATTTTAGCTTCTGAAAGCTTTACCAGCCATTCCTCTTGCCAATTTATCTCACTGGCAGGGGAACAGGTCAACAGGACCAATAGATCAAAGCCCAGAAAGGCTGAGTGAGGCCCCAGAGCAAAACAAAAAGGGCAAAAAAAAAAAAAAAAGCACCACCAATGAAGCAGATGATTTTTTCCCCAGCTTAAAGCATGGAAAAAGTGGAATTTGAAATCAAGCAGCATCACCTCTATCGTGGTACTTCACTCCAAATATTTTCTGCCCTATTTCTGAAGGCTTGATGGTATTTTCTATTATTAATGAGGGAAATGTGAATTGATTTTTGCTGTTGGAGCAGAGAAGGAAAGGTGGGTTTGGTTAGAATGCAGGGCCTTGTACACAAAAAATGTTCCTCAGGCTGTGGAGAATCCACCAGGATACACATTTTGGGAATTTTTAATTTCTCATTCATCGGCTGAGAACCTCCTGCCTGTAAAACACAGGAAAATTGGGCACCTGGAAGCTGAAATGCTCAGCTCACCCTTTTACTTTGTAGAATAAATCCTTAATTCCTGGAATAAGCTGTACCCATGGAATATTATCCAAGATGGGATTGCTGGGACAGTTCCCTTTGTAAAAAACCTCCATCCTTCCAGAGGATGGGAGTGCCCAAGGTCAGACAAGAAATCAATAATCTTTTGAATGCATTGCTGGCCAACAGCAGCACCCAGGGAGGGGAGGAGGATATTTAAACAAAAGGATCCATCCCGGCTTTTCTAAAAAAACATAGGCTTTGGTTTGGGTTTGCTTTTTTTTTGTTGTTGTTGTTGTTGTTGTTGTTGTTTGATTTTTAAAATGTGAAATAAAGAATTCAAACTCAGGCTGGTTTGATAAAATTGTCTGCCAGCGTTCCAGATTAAATTAGATTTTTAAAATTTGGTTTGCAATAAAAATTCTTTCATTTGTATTTGTGTGTATATTCTGTCTCCTGTACTATCCTACAGGTGATGTCACAACCTAGCCTGAACAGAAATTCCCCACGTTTCTAATCAGAAAAGTGTCTGTTCACAACAAAACATTTCATCTAGAAGCCACAGGAGCAGACAAATGGTGATTCTTCTAAGCAGATGCCACTCCCTGTCATTGTACTAAAGGACTAATTATTCTAATGTGAAATTCAATTATAAAAAATCCCCAAAACCAAGGTCCAATTACCTTAAAGCACAGCGATTCTCATGCCTGAGGAGCAGAGTTATTAAAAAAAAAATATAATGTCATTTTTCCTTTCTTTATTACTGTCATTAACAATATTAAAATTAGTGATGCCTCCTGTGTGCTCTACCCTGAACTCACTAATTTTGGCATTTTCACTGGTTTCTCCCACAAATGGCTGCTGGTTTGCCTAGTTTCTGCTTCCTCACCTTCCATTATTATGATGAAGTGTGAGTTACAATGTGAATTTAGATTTAGTGGCCAGACACAATTAATAAAAATTGTGATGTAGGGCAAGAATTCAACACAGACACATCCAGCTCCCAGTTTTTGGCACCTACCATTCCTCCACCTGTTCAGCTCCAGCTCCAGGTGCTGGATAACATTCTTTAAACTCTTGTTTTTGTCCTTCTCCTTCTCATACTTCTTCTTCCACTCCTCTGCTGTCAGCTCCAGGTTCACAGACACTGTGTTCTTGATGGTCTTGGCCCTGCAAACAAATCCCAGAGCAGCTGCTTTGGGGTTTTTATCCCAGTGCAACAGTGGGGATTGGGGATTTTTCCATCATACAGAAGGAAATGAACGGGGAAACTGTGGATTCCCCATCCCTGGAAGTGGCTAGGGTGGGGAAGGAAAGGGAAGGGGGAAGGAAAGGGGGAAGGGAAGAAGGGAAAGGGAAAGAAAAAGGAAAGGGAAAGAACAAGGGAAAGGGAAAGAAAAAGGGAAAGGAAAAGAACAAGGGAAAGGAAAAGGAAAAGGAAAAGGAAAAGGAAAAGGAAAAGGAAAAGGAAAAGGAAAAGGAAAAGGGGAAAAATCCTCCCTAGGCAAAAATATCCCAAATTTCAAGCCTCCCAACAACCACCACCACTTTATTATTCTGAAAGTGCTCAGCTCCCAACCCAACCCAACCAATTGTGCCAGGAAATGCAAAGCAAGCAGAAAACAATGCCCAGCACCTACTCCAGCAAATCCACACTGAAAAGGGAAACCAAACCAATCACTATGAATTAAGAAATCCTCAGATCTTTGCCCTTCACTGCTCAGACACTGAGTCCCTTCAAATGCCTCCAGTGTTGTTGAGTAAAGCAGAGGATAAGGAAAAGGATAACAGATAAACCCTCAGCAGTTCATAAAGCTCCAGTGATTTGCACTCTGTGGCAAGCAGGACTTTTACTACCTTAAAAGTATTTTTTAAACAACCCTGTGCTTTTAAAAGAATTTCCTAATGGTCAGGGTTTACACTTTTTCTCTGCTAAAAGCACAGCTCAAGTTTCCACTCATTTAACTGAACCAGGGAAATAAAAACCCACCACACCAGGAAGTTTCTCCTGGTGATGGATGAAGCCCTTACTGACAGCTAAAATTAAAAATGAGATAAAAGCACGAGAAAAGATGGAGTAGAAAAAGAAAAAGCTGATTCACTACTATCAAAGGAGCACTTGTACAGTTTGATTGGTACAAGAGCTCCTCTGAAGATGGATTTCATTCCTGACATTTATTTTAATGGTGACATAATCCTTTCTTTTCCCAGGAAAAATCAGCAATCAGCCATGAGTCATGGACCTTCCCTTTAATGCCATTGAGGTCCTCAGTTGTGTCACATCAGAAAATGAGACACAACAACCCAAGAGCCTGGAAAAGAAGCCCCATTCCCACCATTCCCACCCCAAATCCTGCCAGAGAACACTGTGCATGGATAACCCACGGGCTGCTCTGCACAGAGCACCAGTCCTCCCAGGGAAATACAAATTATTTCCTTCCTGACAATTCAGTGCTGCCCATGAGGAGCTCCTCACAAATATTTCCCTGTTTTCGCCGTTCTTGCACTGCCATCCTGGTCCTCAGTGAGGATCGCCCCCAGAATGCTCCCCCTCCCAGGAAACTGGTGAATATTTAGCCAGGGTGTGCAGAGTCAGTCAGAAAACCGCCTTGCTACCCCAAAAAGGGCAAATTTTACTCATTACTGGAAAGATAAATTAAACCAGGAGGAATGTAAACTGAAACTGAACGTGGAAGCTGGAGTTCAGAGTTGTTCATGCTCTTGATTTCATTCCTGCATCTCAGGATGCTTGTTTTTGCTCAACACATGATCTGATCAGTAGAAGTTTGGATCTTCAATAGCTAAAAATCATGTTCAGCTCACGATGGGGAAAAAAAAGTCTACAAAGCAACTCTTTAACCTGATTTTGCTCATGGCCACTGCCTCTTTTTGCAGTCCAGAAACTCCACATGGTGGAAAACAACCCAATTTTAAACAAAGACAAAGCTATTGTATCCTCAAACTG
The DNA here is from genome assembly GCF_031753505.1 of Anomalospiza imberbis. Classification (NCBI taxonomy): domain Eukaryota; kingdom Metazoa; phylum Chordata; class Aves; order Passeriformes; family Viduidae; genus Anomalospiza; species Anomalospiza imberbis. The sequence goes on from NC_089687.1 coordinate 2,144,071, forward strand.
TTCAACTCTCTTTAAACGCTCCTAACTTGCCAGTATTTTTCCTTTCTGCTACCACACAAATCATACAAAATTAGTAATTTTCCAAAGGACCAGAGTTCTCCTCAATTACCACAAAAGCAGCAATTACATAATGAGCCTGACCTATTTTGGCAAACCTTCCCAATGCATTTCATATCACTCTTGTCAATAAACACACGTGGAAGAGAAATTTTCCTTCTGGATCCTTCCATACTTTGTGTTCCTGAGTTGTCCAGATCCTCCAAACATCAGGTCCATGAGCTGCCAAGGCAAGCTCTCAAAGCTGACAATATTACAGAGCCCACACTCTTGAATTTTCCTAATTTTTAAACCATAACAATGATTTAAATCCTTTTACAGCCATAACAATGATCCCTGAGGTGGAATTCAAGGAGAAGACACCAAACAGCACTGTCAGCTAAAGCAAAACTAAATTTTTCCACAGAAAACTGCTCAGTGTCTTCATCTTTCTTAGCAGGCCAAAAATGAGATGTGGTGGAAAACAGCCCATTTTCACGGCAAGACAAAGGTATTGTGTACCACAGCTCCTAAATTTTATTTTGCACAGTCCTAACTTGCTGGAATTTTTCCTTTCTGCTGCTACACAAAAAAAAAAAAAAAAACCCAAAATTTGGATTTTCTGAAGTACCCAATAAAGCAAAACTGATTTTTTTTCCACAGAAAACTGCCCAGTGATTTTTATCTTTCCCATAAAATTTCAAGGAATTTGTGGATATTCTCAGTTCAGTCAGAGAGAAAAAGAGAAAGATTTTTCCCAGGCTTAGCCTGGCAGAAATCTTTCTCTTTTTCTCTCTGGCTGAACTGAGAATGTCCACAGGAATTAAGATGACACTTTCTGCAGGAAAATCAACCAGGAAGGAATGAAAAAATCCCTTCTAAACATCCTTCCATGGATTGCCCAACCCTTCCCCACTTTCCAACCCCACTCTGCTCCCAAGCAGAGCAGCTGCTGGCCAGCATTAACCTTGATTTTCCTGGAGCATTTTCCCGGGATCACTGGGAATAAAGAGACCGCTCTCTGAAGTTCTCCAGGGTTTTTTTTTTTTTTTTACCAACTCCAGAAACCCCAAGCTCTGGATTCCAGGGGAGGATGGATGCATCCAGGCTGATCCCAGTGGGACTCACCTCTGGCCAAACATCAGGGTGGACTTGGTCTCGGCCTCGTTGAACACGGAGGGGGAGCAGCAGATGACGATGGTGGTCCTGCAGTTCCCCCCTAGGGAATCCTGCAGGATCCTGGTCATTTTGCTGTCTCGGTAGGGCACGTGGGTTTTCTAATCCAAGCACAAGCAAAAGACAAGAAAGATTCTTTTAACCAGTGGAGTTAGAGATGGGGGGAGTCCACGCTGGCAGGAGTGACAATTTGTTGTGACTGTGCCCAGATCTGGGAGCTGCTCCAGTGCCATCACTGAGAATTCATTCCTCATCTCGGGCAGAGCAGCCAGAGTGGTTGTCACTGGTTTGTGACAATATTTTGTTTGTTAATATTTTACTAACAGCCAATATTTTCTCCCTTCAGAGCTGAAATGTTAGCCCCTGTTACTCTTTTCCTTTTTTCCCCTCTGTGGATGGCAAAGAAACAGGTAAATGAAAGCCCCTCATCTGCCCAGCCAGCATTACTTACAGTTCCCTCTGCCAAGGCCGAGATCACATTGCCCAGAGCAGACAAAGATTTATTGATATTTTTAGCTTCATCCAGAACTGCCCCCTCGGCTCCAGTTTTGCTGACCTGCAAAGAGAGCAGGAAAGAGTCAGGTTCTGCTCCAGCACAAAGCTCCAGCCCTGCAAAGCTGCGCCTAAAGATGCTCCTGGAGGAGCAAAACCTGGCTTAGCTCAGCGCGGGCCAGGAGAATTTTACATCAAATGTTTACATCAACTCTCATAACTATTTTGGTAGTGCAAGCCTGCAATAATTCCACTTTTCTCCTACTCCAAGAGCAAGCTGTAATTTTATTTTAATTCAGGGAGAATTTTATTCAGGGAGAATTTTATTGAGGGAGAGGTCTGTGCTCACCTGAGGACATTTGGGAACCACTTGCAAGGACAAGCTGTCCATACAGACAGGAAGCAGCACCCCAGTGGCCCCAAAATGAGCAAAAAATACCAAAAATCATAGATTTTGTTCATGGCCACTGCCTCCTTTAGCAGGCCAAAAATGACATGTGGTGGAAAACAATCCAATTTTCACAGCAAGAAAAATGTATTGTGTTCTACAACTGCTCAATTTTATTTTGCACAGTCCTAACTTGCTGGTATTTTTCCTTTCTGCTACTACACAAGTAAAACAAAATTTGGATTTTTCTAAAGTGTCCACATAGAGGATAAATCCGTATCTTTTTCTCTACACTACAACTATCTCTGCTTCCACCTAAAAATGCCCCACAACATGAAGGAGAAGCAGTTGTGTCTTTTAAGAAGACAACCTACCCAAGAAATCCGTATTTCAGGTTTTCTGTACCATAACAAACCACAAAAGTTGATATTTCAGAGGAGAGGAGTGCCTGTCCAGGCCCTCATTTTGTAAACATCATAAAGAGCTTTTAATTTAACAAATCTATGCAATCATAGACATTAGCATGATTAATTACCCTGACAAATCACTTCTGCATTGTACCCCTGGGTTATCAATTAAGGTGTCCCAATGGGCAACCCAAAATCCCAATAAAGCTGATTTTGAGCACTCCAGAAGACATCAGAATGAGAATTTGGGAACAATTTTGCATTGCAGCACTGTTCCAAACCATTACTCTTTTGGTAAATAGATAAAAGTCGTTTTCAGGGGTTTATTTTTCTGCATTGGAAAGCACAAATAGTCACCAAAATCAAGATTCAGGGAGCTTTGGGTAGACTTGAAAACTGCATTAACTGCTGGTATTTCATTCATTTAACATGTGAAATAATTACAAAAAAAAACTAGAAACAGGACATGACAATATAAGCAAGTTAAAATATGTCTAATTTGATAAATTATTTTTTAAATTTCTATTAAAAATATTTATATATTAAAAATATATAAATTTTCTGTTATTATAGATAAATTATATAAAAATTACATTCCCTTTTTCAGCTACACAGATGTAAATGTGAAGGCATATAAAAACACACTGGTTCAACTCACTCCACTATAAATACAGATTTTGTGGGGTTGTTTCTCATGTCAAAAATTCTGATCTGCTCCTTTTCTCCATCCCACATTGAAAAATAAAAATCAAAATATCCTTTTTAGTGAGAATCTAAGGTGAGAGCTCTGTGAGACTCCCTCACATCCTCAGTGTGGGGTCCCAGTGGGGGAAAAAGGAGAATTCACCTTCTCACTGCCAGCCAAGTCCACCAGGTAGAGCTTCCCACTGAGCTTCTTCTCCGTTTCCACGTTCTCCTGTTTGATGTTGATGAGGAAAATGCTGTGGCTCCTCGAGCTGTGCTCGTTCATATCTGAAATCACAGGGCACAGCTTCTGTTAAAAATGCCTTTCGAAGCTGGCAGGGGATTCCATCCCATCCCGGCTGGCCCCACCAAATCCCCAGATCCCAGAGAAGCTGGGCAGGTCTTGGTGTAACTCACAGAACGACCGGGTTGGACGAGACCTCCAGGATCATCGAGTCCAATCCAGCCCCAGCCCCTCACCCAAACCCAGGCAGCCAGTGCCACATCCAGGCTTTGTTAAACACACCCAGGGATGGTGACTCCACCACCTCCCTGGGCAGAGCATTCCAGAACTTTATCACTCTTTCTGTAAAAACTTCTTCCCAATATCCAACCTCTATTTCCCTTGGAGCAGCTTGAGCCTGTGTGCTCTGGTTCTGTCCGTGCTGCCTGGAGAAAGAGCCCAGCCCCAGCTGGCCACAGCCACCTTTCAGCTTCCAAAATTGATTAATAACACTAAAATTATGGGGGTGTCATTTTAATAGAAGTGCGTAATACCACACAGTAGAAATCTTAGAGTTGGAGGTTTTAGAATATAGTAATATATATAAAACGAAGAGAAAAGTTTTAAAGCAGTAGCAAATCCTTCTCTTCTCCTTCTCCTTCCTAGGTTTGGGGAGTATTTTATAATTAGACAAAAAATTCTGCAATGCGAGACAGAAGTATTTAGTTATTACATTAAAAGTAAAAATAATTTAAGTGTAATTTCCTGATTAGATAGCTTTTCCTTAAAAAACCTTGTAAAGATAGATACAAAACCATTTTTATAACTTATTAGTAAGTTATTATACAGTGTTTTATTTATTTATATAGTTTAATAATAGACTACATTTATTTTATTTCTTTATGCACTTTATTATTATACAGTATTTTGCTTAGTAAAATGCTGTAGAACTCACGGCTTGGGAAACTGCAATATATAAATAAATATATATTTAATATAAATATATAAATATTATCTATTATATATTATATATCTATTATATAGATTATATATATTATATATGATCTGTATAACTAATATATACTTAATAGATAAATGTATAAATATATAGTATAAATAAATACAATATAAATGCATAAATACACTATAAATAGATATAAATAAATGAATATAAATATATAATACAAAACATATTTTTAAATAAACGTGAATCTAAACACAAAATACCATCTCAAACACCCTCAACCCCAACCTTGCCAGGAACAAAAACTGAAAAAGCCAAGCCAAGCAGCACCATTTAGTGGTGCCCCGTGGGAGGATGGAGCTCCCAGCCTCCCAGGAGGGACCTGTGCACCCCCTGGAAGCACCAGGAGCCCCTCGGGGGGAGTTCCAGGGGTTCGGGGACACTCACTTGTCACAGCCACGTGCCTGTTGGCCTTCCCCTCGTCGATGACATCCAGAACTTCCTCAGGGCTGGACACGAACCTTTCTGTACAGCCCTGGCGACAGGAGGTGGGAGTCAGGAGTGTTCATTTAGCACTAATGAACTCAGTCATTAGGGAAGCAGCCGCATGCCCCAGGATCGTTGTTGGGGCAGGGGGGGCTTCCAGGGGAAACTTGGGAGCCAGTTTTCTTCCACAAGGTTAAAGACTCAGACACACAGCATGAAATTTTCCACGGAAAACATGGAATGTTACAACACACATTCCTAATTTGGTTTAGATTTCGTACCCAATTTAATTTAATTTGATCAACCCCAAGTTAATGTTTCTCCCTCAAACTACAAGACAAAGTGCAAAGTCCTTCTCTCTCAATGCAATATTACTGAATAAATCATCTTATCAATTTCTTTTTGCTCCTCAAGCTGAGAATAAACAGGAAAATATTAGATAAACATTATTTAGGCTCACATATGTTGCTATCAAGCATATTGCATTCAAGTGAGAGCCCAGAAAGTCATAAAACAAATTCCCAACCCAGCCAATCTGTTCTGAACTATTGAGAGATTACAGCACCCATGCAGCAAAATATTAAAGAACAAAATTCCTCAAGTTGTTCTCTCTCACATCTGACATGAAAGGGGAATGTGAATGCTTAAAATTTAACAGCATCCTAACAAAATGGCAATGTTCAAAGTCAGGAGAATAAAACAAACATGATTCAAGCCCATTAATATTTCAGGAAACTTGTTTAAACCCAGGAACCAACACAACTTGAACATTCAAGGCTTCAAACAGGAGTTGAATATTTTCAGCAAATAACACTGGATGCAAATGGAAATGTGTAAATAAATGCATTTGTGGGAAAGATTGAAAAGCTGATTATTAAATTATTTTTTTACCTTAACATAGGGAACTCTGTTTTTGTCTTCATGTACAGCGAGGTTTGTCTTTGACACTGGAGAGAGACGTGGAGATCATTAGGAACATTCCAGAGGTAATAAATAAATAAAGTGTCAGCTCCAGGCATGACAGACACATTTTGGGGATGGGAATTTGTATTTGAGATCTGCAGTCGTTCCCCACTCCCACTCCTTATGAACCCCCAATATTTCTGACACACGGAAATCCTTTCCCGCTCTGTCAATCTTCTACCTGTTCATTTAAATTTAACTTTGGGGCACAAAAGCTTTTGTTTATTGCTCGGGTGAATTAAATAAACCCAGAGTAAGCTGGGTTTTGGCAAAGCAGAGGAGACAGGAGAGCAGCCTGGAATTCAGAGCAGCTCAGAGCTACATTTGCAGCCATTTCTACATTTACAGAAATTTCCACATTTACAGGAATTTCTACATTTACAGGAATTTCTACCTTTAAGCCCTTTCCATCCCCACACTGGTGAACAAAACCCACTTTTATGAACACACAGCACGCAGAGGTAGAGGCATGAGCTGTGAGAGAAGCAGATGCTCCCCACCAGACTGGCTGCCAGCAGTGAGGGATCATTCTACAACACTCCCTGCATTTTGAAATCAGTTTTTTCACCATTTTTCCCTTGAAGAACACTCCTTGCCAAGGAGCCCCAGCCCTGGCTCGCAGGCTGTGGGATCCTCAGAGCTCTCTGATTCACAACACAGCTCGTGCTCTGCAGAGGCAGGTGCCCGGGATCAGATGGTGGAAACTGCCAAATTCTCCGGTTTAAATTGAATCCCCTCCCAAATAAAGTCACTGTTCCCCCTCAGGGTTTGGTGCGAAGCTCTGGATGAAGCCAAGGCACCCAGTCAAGTAAAACCCAGAACTTACCATCAAGCAGGTCCCTTATTTTGTCCAAATATATCTCAAAGTAGGAAACCTAATTAAAAAATCACAAACAGCACGGATTTAAACGTTGCTGATTTAATGTCTTGCTGTCTCTGTGTTTCCATCCCTGTCAAAGCACCAAACTAAAAATAAAACCCCACCTCCCACACAGTTTGAATTCCATCTTTCATGGGATCACATTTGTACCTTGAATGATTTACAAGCCATTGATCTTCCTCCATTTAACAAAGATTCATCAGGAGAGTACAAAGAAAATCCTGCAGGCAAACCTGATCTTCTTTTTTTTTTTTTTTTTTTTTTGTAACATAGGCAAAATTGACAAAAAAATAAAAAAATATTGAACTGAATCAAACCAATCCAGCTCCTGCCATATCTGTGCAGCTGCGGGTTTGAGGATGGTTAAAGCTGTACACTGATTTTCACCAACCCCAAAAACAGAGAGCACCTTCACCAATCCATTTCCATAAGCCTCAGCAATTAACATTAAATTAAACTTTTAAATGAAGCACATGTGGTGCTTCTGCCTTGAATCAAATCCAAAGAAGGAAATGAAAATGAGCTTTGCTGTAACAAAGAGAGACAATTGTCCTCAAAAAAAAAAAAAAAAAAGGAGAGGGAGAATGATTGAATGAATGAGTTTCTTAATAAAAGGGGATTTGACTCAGAGAAGGAAACAGAAATATGTGAGGGGAGTGGGGCCTAACCCTTCCCTAACTAAGGTTTATCCAGATTATTTAGCTGGAATACCACATGGCTGCATTCTAGGTATCAATAAACCCCTGGTATTTTGTAAAGTCTCATTTTCTCTCATTTGAAAAAATAATGCCTGGGCTTTTTACACAGATGAGTTGAACTTTCCACGTGAAACTGCTATTAAACACAAATATATTTTGCATTTTTGCCTTTACTTCCCCATTTAAAGCCCTCCTCTGGACCAGCTGATTCCAACAGCCCAGTTAGGCCAGACTTAATATTTTACACTGAGAACCATCGCTCCTACAGAGGAGAGCCCAAATTCTAAATGGATCCCTATTAGACAGGAGAGGAAAAAAATGCCATTAATTCTCAGAGCTTCAATTATTCAATGGTTATTAGTTCGGTTGTTAGGAGAGTGTGACAGTCTGGTTAAACCCAGGCTGCTGCTGACAGAACATTTCTCTCCCTGACTGCTCCTTGCACAGCCACCCCCCACTGCTCAGGCAGCTTTTTTGGGAGAGATTGATCAGCTCTGCTGGGAAATCATTGGGAGAATTGTGGCATTTCCAACGGCACAGGCCAGGAATCCCCTCCAGCCTGGGCTCTGTTGGTAGCCAAGGGTTGCCTGTGGAATTGCAGCGGCCACAGGAAAGCTTTCCAGAGGAGGGCAGGGATCAGTGGCCAAATTCAGAGGGGTCTCTCCATATTTTACCATCCAAGGCCTCTGGAAGTATTTCATGGTTTCTTTGGAATATTTTTTCTGTCTGCACCTCGCTGCTGAGAACGTTCCCAGTACCTGACTAAGCCCTTCCAGAAGCTGGTTCAGAGGTACAAGGTGATTAAAATAATAATAATTTATAGACAGAAATTTCTATCCTCACACTGATTGACTTTTACAAATAATTGTGTCCTCACAGCGATTAGCTTTACAAATATTCCCCTGGGAATATTTAATTCCAGGGATTTAATGCAAATTTAAAAGTCACTTGTCTCTAGCCTTTAGGTGCAAAAAGAGCTCTCAGTGAGCAGCAGGAGAAGGGACAGTGGCTTCACATCCACCTGTGCTCGGCTACCGGAGCATTTAGGTCTGGCTTCGTTTTGGGGCAGGGATGCCACAGAAAACCCCTTTTCCCTGTGATCCATGGCAGTTTTACTGATAATCCATTTTTCCCGATGCCTGCTTGGAGAGAAGCTGCAGCCTGAGCCCAGCTCTGCAGAGGGACCAGAGCCCCCCAGAGCCGAGAGCTCCCCAGGACCCCAAATGGGCAGCGGCGATTCAAGGGCACTCCCAGGAATTTGGGAAATCACACGGCTGGGATCAAGGGAAGGACACGGAAAACCACTGCACCGCCGTCAGAAGGAATTCAAAAATCCCTTCTGAACGCCCTTCCATGGATTGCCCAAGCTCTGCCCACCTCCAGCCCCAGTCCTGGCCATAGGATGTCAGGATTTGCCCGGCAGCTCCGTGCTGTTTCTGGGCAGAACCAGCAGGGCACAGCCTCCGGAGGAGCTGCAGTCAAGCAATTTTTGGCTGCCCCAAGGGCTGCTCCCAGCAAAGCTCAGCTGGGCACACCCTCCAGAAAAAAAAACCCAGCAGCAACATCAGGAATAAATTTTGGAATTTGCGTTGCAAAAGGGATGGAGGGCAAAAAAAAACCCCAAAAACCCACAGAACATCCCAAAGCAGATTTGCCATGGACTCCTCCCACCCAAGCCATTCCAAAAGGGGTGGCTCCATATAAATTCCAGATAAAATTCCAGATAAAATTCCAGCTAAAACTCCAGATAAAACTCCAGATAAATTGACCTTGATGTGGAACTCCAGGTTCTCGTCCATGGAGTAGATGTGGTCGAAGATGTCGTGTGCAATCCTGGGGATGATTCCCATCAGCTGAGGGTCGTGGAGCTTCCCCTGGACACAAAACCCAGAAGCAACCCAGGATTATTATTATTATTATTATTATCATTATCATTATCATTACTATCATTATTTCATTATATATAATCATATCTATCATTATATATTATATAATATATATTACTTGTATAAATTATATATGTAATTATGGTTGTTTTTATTATATCTATATTTTAAATATGTATTATATTTAAATATGTATTATATGTTATTTTTTGTATGTATATATTAAATAAATCTATATTTTAGACTATTATTTGTGGAAATCCAGGTGTTAAAGCTGAAGTGTGAGGGACGCTCAGCCACTGCTTGAATTTATTTTTATTTTTATTATTAATATACATACACATATTTTATATATATATATGTATATATATATATATAATGTATATAACCATGGTTATTTTAATTTTATATATATATATGTATGTATACATTTAAAAAATCTATATTTTAGACTATATTTAAGAAAATCCAGGTGTAAAAGCTGAAGTGTGAGGCACACTCAGCCACAGCTGCCACTGCTTAAATCAGCAGAAATTTCTGTGAATTTATTTTTATTTTTATTATTAATATACATAGACATATTATATATATATATATAATTATATATATTATGTATATAACATGGTTATTTTAATTTTAAATATATATATATGTATGTATACATTTTAAAAATCTATATTTTAGACTATATTTAAGAAAATCCAGGTGAAGCTGAAGTCTGGTAAAAGCTGAAGTCTGAGGCACACTCAGCCACAGCTGCCGCTGTTCAAATCAGCTGAAATTTCCCTTCATTCTTATGAAAAATAATCATTTTAATTTTTTATTAGATATTTAAATTTTTATTAGATATTTATAAATACGTATGTATGTATATATATATAAAAACCTATATTTCATTAATTCCAGGTGTAAATCCTGAAGTGTGAAGGACACTCAGCCACAGGTGCCACTGCTTAAATCAGGAATTTCTGTGGATTTTTATTAAAAAAGAGGGGATGGAAATGGGCCCCACTTCCAGTAACAGAACCCCAAAATGGTTTGGGCTGGAAGGGACCTTATATATATATATATATATATATATATATATATATATATATATATATATAATTGTTTATATATTAAAATATATATATTTATTTTATATATAAATATAAATATATATAATATATAATAATTATATATATTTATAATATATTTATATAAAATATTATTATAATATTTTATGTATTTATATATTTTTATATAATATTATTAGAATATTTTTATATTTATATAGAAACATTTTTTTATATTTATATCTAAAATATTATTAGAATATTTTAGATATAAAACATTATTAGAATAAAAGCCTCTCTTATGTTATATATTTATATTAAAACTATTTCTAGAACAAAAGCCTCTCTTATTTTATATATTTATATAAAAACTATTTTTATAATAAAAGCCTGTCTGAGTGCCTCAGAGAGAGAAAAGAAAACAAGATTTAAATCTGAACGTTCTGTAGAGCTGAGCCTGTGATCCTCCCCCGCCGGCCAAGGCCAGGCTTAATTGGACATCCCCAATTAGCCATCACTAATTAGACATCCTCCAGGAATGCAGCCTTCCCGATTTCCAGCCTTCCCCAATTTCCAGCCTTTCCCAATTTCCAGCCTTCCCCAATTTCCAGCCTTTCCCAGTTCCCAGCCTTCCCCAATTTCCAGATTTTCCCAATTTCCAGCCTTCCCCAATTTCCAGCCTTTCCCAGTTCCCAGACTTTACCAATTTCCAGATTTTCCCAGTTTCCAGCCTTTCCCAATTTCTGTATTGTCCCAATTTCCAGATTTTCCCAATTTCCAGCCTTTCTAATTTCCAGCCTTTCCCAATTTCCAGACTTTCCCAATTTCCAAACTTTCCCAGTTTCCAGCCTTTCCCAATTTCTGTATTGTCCCAATTTCCAGATTTTCCCAATTTCCAGCCTTTCTAATTTCCAGCCTTTCCCAATTTCCAGACTTTCCCAATTTCCAAACTTTCCCAGTTTCCAGCCTTTCCCAATTTCTGTATTGTCCCAATTTCCAGATTTTCCCAATTTCCAGCCTTTCTAATTTCCAGCCTTTCCCAATTTCCAGACTTTCCCAATTTCCAAACTTTCCCAGTTTCCAGCCTTTCCCAATTTCTGTATTGTCCCAATTTCCAGATTTTCCCAATTTCCAGCCTTTCTAATTTCCAGCCTTTCCCAATTTCCAGACTTTCCCAATTTCCAAACTTTCCCAGTTTCCAGCCTTTCCCAATTTCCATATTGTCCCAATTTCCAGCCTTTCCCAATTTCCAGACTTTCCCAATTTCCAGACTTTCCCAATTTCCATATGGTCCCAATTTCCAGCCAAAACTTTCCCAGTTTCCAGCCTTTCCCAATTTCTGTATTGTCCCAATTTCCAGATTTTCCCAATTTCCAGCCTTTCCCAATTTCTGTATTGTCCCAATTTCCAGATTTTCCCAATTTCCAGCTTTTCTAATTTCCAGCCTTTCCCAATTTCCAGACTTTCCCAATTTCCAAACTTTCCCAATTTCCAGCCTTTCCCAATTTCCATATTGTCCCAATTTCCAGCCTTTCCCAGTTTCCAGCCTTTCCCAATTTCCAGATTTTCCCAATTTCCAGCCTTTCCCAATTTCCAGACTTTCCCAATTTCCATATGGTCCCAATTTCCAGCCAAAACTTTCCCAGTTTCCAGCCTTTCCCAATTTCCAGCCTTTCCCAATTTCCATATTGTCCCAATTTCCAGACTTTCCCAATTTCCAGCCTTTCCCAATTTCTGTATTGTCCCAATTTCCAGATTTTCCCAATTTCCAAACTTTCCCAATTTCCAGCCTTTCCCATTTTCCATATTGTCCCATTTTCCATATTGTCCCATTTCCCATATTGTCCCAATTTCCGTATTGTCCCAATTTCCAGCCTTTCCCAATTTCCAGCCTTCCCCAATTTCCAGCCTTTCCCAATTTCCAGATTTCCCCAATTTCCAGCCTTTCCCAGTTTCCAGCCTTTCCCAGTTTCCATATTGTCCCAATTTCCAGCCTTTCCCAATTTCCAGATTTTCCCAGTTTCCAGCCTTTCCCATTTCCCATATTGTCCCAATTTCCAGCCTTTCCCAATTTCTGTATTGTCCCAATTTCCAGATTTTCCCAATTTCCAAACTTTCCCAATTTCCAGCCTTTCCCAATTTCTGTATTGTCCCAATTTCCAGATTTTCCCAATTTCCAAACTTTCCCAATTTCCAGCCTTTCCCATTTTCCATATTGTCCCATTTTCCATATTGTCCCAATTTCCGTATTGTCCCAATTTCCGTATTGTCCCAATTTCCAGCCTTTCCCAGTTTCCAGCCCTTCCAGCCAGGCTCAGCTGTGGCTCCCCCAAACCAGGGCGTTCAGGCTGAGCCCAGCAAAGCCCGGCCTAAACTCGCACAGAGCCCGGCTTTGCTGGGCCGAGCTGCTCCAGACCCAGACTGGGAGCAGCAGCCTCGTGCAAGGGGGAAATCCTTGAATTTCAGCAGGAATAGCAAAATATCTTCCAGCTGACCCCAAAAAAACCCCAAACCAGAAAATCCTTCTAGCTGGCCCCAAAAAACCCAAACCATGAGATAAATTTGGGATTTATGTAGACAAATTTGTGATTTATTTCCATAAATTCCTGATTTATTTAGGCAAATCTGTGATTGATTTAGATTTATTGAGACAAATTTGTGATTTATTTCCATAAATTCCTGATTTATTCAGGCAAATCTGTGATTTTTTTTAGATTTATTTAGATAAATTCCTAAGTTATTTCCATAAATTCCTGATTTATTTAGGCAAATCTGAGATTTTTTTAGATTTATTTAGACAAATTTGTGATTTATTTCCATAAATTCCTGATTTATTCAGGCAAATCTGAGAATTATTTAGATTTATTTAGACAAATTTTGATTTGGAAAAATTCGTGGTTTATTTAGATAAATCTGTGATTTATTTAGACAAATTTGTGATTTATTTAGACAAATTTTGATTTAGATAAATTTGTGATTTATGTAGATAAATTCATTATTTATTTAGACAAATTTTGATTTAGACAAATTTTGATTTGTTTAGACAAATTTTGATTTACTTACGACAAGTTTTGATTTATTGAGACAATTTTGTGGCTTATATAGATACATTTATGATTTATTGAGACAAATTTTGATTTAGATAAATTTGTGATTTATGTAGATAAATTCGTTATTTATTTAGACAAATTTTTATTTACTTTGACAAATTTTGATTTACTTAGACAAATTTTGATTTGTTTAGACAAATTTTTGATTTACTTACGACAAATTTTGATTTATCGAGACAATTTTGTGGCTTATATACACACATTTGGGATTTATTTAGATAAATTCATTATTTATTTAGACAAATTTGTGATTTGCTTAGACAAATTTTGATTTAGTTAGACAAATTTTGATTTGTTTAGATAATTTTGATTTACTTAGACAAATTTTGATTTGTTTAGAGAAATCTTGATTTACTTAGACAAATTTTGATTTGTTTAGACAAATTTTTGATTTACTTACGACAAATTTTGATTTATTGAGACAATTTTGTGGCTTATATAGATACATTTGTGATTTATTTAGATAAATTTGTTATTTATTTAGACAAATTTGTGATTTGCTTAGACAAATTTTGATTTAGTTAGATAAATTTTGATTTGTTTAGATAATTTTGATTTACTTAGACAAATTTTGATTTGTTTAGAGAAATTTTGATTTACTTAGACACATTTTGATTTGTTTAGACAAATTTTTGATTTATTTAGACAAATTTTGATTTACTTAGACAAATTTTGATTTGTTGAGACAAATTTTTGATTTACTTACGACAAGTTTTGATTTATTGAGACAATTTTGTGGCTTATATAGACACATTTGTGATTTATTTAGATACATTTGTGATTTATTGAGACGAATTTAATTGATTTGGACAAACGTGCGGTTTATTCCCATCCTTCCCACCAAACTGACTGAATTTTGCTTTTGGTTTCGTTCTGCCCGGGTACCTCCATGGTGTGTGTTTTTCCTGATGAGGTCTGTCCATAGGCAAAGATGGTTCCATTGTAGCCTTCCAGAACATCTGCAAGAAGGAGGAAAACAATTACAACTCATTAATAACCATTACGACTCATTAATAACAATTACAACTCATTAATAACCATTACGACTCATTAATAACCATTACGACTCATTAATGACCATTACAACTCATTAATAACCATTACGACTCATTAATAACCATTACGACTCATTAATGACCATTACAACTCATTAATAACCATTACGACTCATTAATGACCATTACAACTCATTAATGACCATTACGACTCATTAATAACCATTACGACTCATTAATGACCATTACAACTCATTAATGAACATTACAACTCATTAATAACCATTACGACTCATTAATAACCATTACGACTCATTAATGACCATTACAACTCATTAATAACCATTACGACTCATTAATAACCATTACGACTCATTAATGACCATTACAACTCATTAATAACCATTACGACTCATTAATAACCATTACGACTCATTAATGACCATTACAACTCATTAATAACCATTACGACTCATTAATAACCATTACGACTCATTAATGACCATTACAACTCATTAATGACCATTACAACTCATTAATAACCATTACGACTCATTAATGACCATTACGACTCATTAATAACCATTACGACTCATTAATAACCATTACGACTCATTAATGACCATTACAACTCATTAATAACCATTACGACTCATTAATAACCATTACGACTCATTAATGACCATTACAACTCATTAATAACCATTACGACTCATTAATAACCATTACGACTCATTAATGACCATTACAACTCATTAATGACCATTACAACTCATTAATAACCATTACGACTCATTAATGACCATTACGACTCATTAATAACCATTACAACTCATTAATAACCATTACGACTCATTAATGACCATTACAACTCATTAATAACCATTACAACTCATTAATAACCATTACGACTCATTAATGACCATTACGACTCATTAATAACCATTATGACTCATTAATACCAATCAAAACCCTAATTTAACGACACCCTCAAGCTGAATAATCAGCATTTTTCAAGTCCTCACAGCGCTGAAGCTGAAGTAGGAAGCGGTTTGTGCAGTAAAAAAACGGGGAAAATATCAGATTTCGAGCTCATTTTAGGCCCAAAAAATAATGAGAAGATCTAAATTAGAGAATTACGGGGATTATTGGAACATCTCTCCCTTTTTTGGGAGAAAAATACCTCTGGACATCAGATATCAGCCTATAAATCTGTGGAGCATGGGGGAATAAAGCACTTTAAACCAGAATTTCCAACCAAAGCTGGCCTGCATTGAAACCCTGCAGAAAACCCAACAAATTCAAATTAGAGATTCTTTACAATAAACTCCACGCTCTATTTTCCTATTCTGTACCACAGTTCACGGCCTCATTAATTTCCAAACCTTCTGCAAAGCAAGGAGAAATGGAGAGGAATTAGAAAATCAGCTTCTCTCAGGGCAGAATGAATAATTTCATGTCGGGTTCAGAGAGAAAAATATTGATTTTGCAGGGTTAATGTCCAATTCCAGCAATCTGGGAGGGCTGTAAATTGTATTTTGTCCCGTTTCCCATCCTCTGGATCTCAATTAATAGAGGTTTCCAAGCAAAATAAATTGAATTAATTAAATGTATTATATTATACATTTAAAATATATATCTGTTATATATATTCTATACATAAAATACATTATATATAAATGAATTCTATTAAAAATAATAGAATAAACATAATATAATAAATATAATGTAATATAATATAATATAATATAATATAATATAATAAATATAATATAATATAATATATATAATGTAATATAATATAATATAATATAATATAATATAATTAATATAATATAATTAAAATATAATATAATATAACACAATATAATATATAATAAATATAATATAATAAATATAATATAATATAATAAATATAATATAATATAATATTATATAATATAATTAATATAATATAACATTATATAACATTATATAACATTATATAACATTATATAACATTATATTATAATAATATAATATAATATAATATAATATAATATAATATTATATATTTATATATATATAATATAATATAATATAATATTATATTATATTATATTATATTATATTATATTATATTATATATATTATATTATAATATATTATAATTATAATATTATATTATTATAATATAATATAATATAATTAATATAATATAATGAAAATATAATATAATATAACACAATATAATATATAATAAATATAATATAATAAATATAATATAATAAATATAATATAATATAATATAATATAATATAATATAATATAATATAATATAATATAATATAATATATTTATATATATAATATAATATTATATTATATTATATTATATTATATTATATTATATATATTATATTATATTATATTATATTATATTATATTATATTATATTATATTATATATAATAAATAGAATATAATATAATGCAATATAATGCAATATAATGCAATATAATATATATTATACATTATATCAAATCAATTAGATTACATTTTATGCAATATTTCTTATATATTAAATTAAATTGATTTGTATTCTATATTTTATTTTATAGTAATTAAATGATATCCAGCTGTGGCATTCCAGAAGAGTTCATTGCTAATATCTCGATGCCAGATTTGGTTAAATTTAGAAAAAATAGCTTGAATTAAAAAAAAAAAAAAAAAAAAAAAGGGGGGGAGAAAGGGGGAAGATGAAAGGGGGGAAAAGGGGGAAAATAGGGGGAATAAAAGAGGGGGGAAAGGGGAAAAATAGGGGTGGGAATTGAGGGGAAATTTTGAGGGGAAAGGGTAAAAAAAGCAGAAAAGGGGGGAAAAAAGAGAGGGAAAATGGGGGAAAAGGGAAAAAAGGAGTTAATATGCCCAGGTGCACGCAAGGTTCCAGCTGAGCTCATAGCCAAGGGGAAATAACCTGATTAATAACCCATTAATAGCCTGATTAATGAACTGTTAGGTAAGAAAATTGCTGAGAATTTGCATCAATATTTGCATTTTGCTGGAGGAAGCAGAGACAAGCAATTTACCTTCCCAATTAGCAAAAAACCACCTTATCCTATTAAAAAAAAAAAAATATATATATATGTAGCCCCCTGCATCAGCTGCAGTGAAAAGAAGCCAGAAGTGTCAGCTTTGAGGTTATTTCTGGTGGAAGATTTTCCACCTTCAGTCATTTACAGACCATCTGTGCTCTGAACCCAGGAAGAAAAAAAACCCCGAGCAAAAAAACCCTGCACAAAATTCCAAAGGCAGAAGAGGAAAAAAAAAAATCAGATTAAAAAAAAAAAAAAAAAAGACACTGAAGCAAGATCAGCTGGGATTTTTACATCATTTCCAGGAAAAAAAAAAAATCCAAATGTTTTTGTCGATTTCAACTCTCCCCTCAGTGATTTTTGGTTTTTCTCCAAAATTTTTCTCGAGCCCTCTCTGCTGCCTTTTTTTTTTTTCTTCCTGGGGTGGACAGCACAAACACATGGCCACGGCCACGTTTTTAGCCCTGCATTTCTCTCATCTCCCCAGTTCTACAACTCAGCATTTGAGTTTAAAACTCACATTTAGCACCAGAGAAGCCCCTCAGCCCCCCAGTGAGAGCAAACCCAGCAGCCCAAAAAACCTTCTAAAGGCATTTTCTCCTCCTGCCGGGCCACCCGAAGGGGCACTCAGGTGCCCCAGTGCTCCCAGACTTTCCCAACTCCATGGAATTGCAGGAAAAAATGCAAAATCCAGGCACACACGAGCAGCTGGGTGCACTCAGGAGATAAAAACTGGGGATTTGTCAACAGCTTTTATTATTTTATATTATTGTTATATCATATTATTGTTATATTATATTACATTACATTATATTATATATTATATTGTATCATATTGTATCATATTATATCATATTATATTAATTATATTATATTATATTATATTATATTACATTATATTACATTATATTACATTATATTACATTATAATACATTACATTATATTATAGAATTATATTATATTATATTATATTATATTATATTACATTACATTACATTATATTATATTACATTATAATACATTAAAGGATATTATATTATATGATATTATATGATATTATATTATATTATATTATATTATATTTATTATATTATATTATATTACATTACAAAGCATTTTATTATTGTGATATGATATGATATGATATTATAGTATATTATATTATATTATATTACACTACATTACATTACATAGCATTATATTATTGTTATATTATTGTTATGTTATATTATATTATATTATATTATATTATATTATATTATATTACATTACATTACATTATATTATTGTTATATTATTGTTATGTTATATTATATTATATTATATTACATTACATGACATTACATAGCATTATATTACATTACATTACATTATATTATATTACAATATTTATATTACTATATGGTTTTATATTTATTATTTTATTATTATATTATTAATTAATTTTATTATTGCATTACTTTGAATTTTAGTTATTTTATTCTCATATTATTCCACGGTTTGACTTTTTTTTGTATTTCATTATTTTATTTTATTATTTTAAATTTTTAAAATTATTTTAATTTTTTTTATTATTCCATTATTTCATTATTTTAGTATTTTATTTGATTTTTTTTATTTTTTTTATTTTATTATATTATTATGGAATGGATATTAAAGATGATCGCATCCCACCCCTGCCATGGGCAGTGACACCTTCTGATGCCTCAGGGTTTGGCTTTTCTATTTTCCATGTTCTGTGCTGCTTTAGTGTGCAGCTCTGAGCTTCCCATTCAGTGTTGCTGAGCTCTCTGCACAGAGCAGGGAGACAAAACAATTCCTTCTCCAGCTGGGCACCAAGGACAAATGATCCCAATCCCAGCCCAGGAGCACAAACACCGTGGGCTGGAGAGAGAAAAACAAGCAGGATGGGACTCGATCACCTAAAGCTGGAACTGGACAATGAACTGCAATGTGCCAATGGAGCAGAGCTGATCCCAGTGAGAGCCCCCGGGAGTGCTCGGGCATTTTGGGACCATTTGGGTTCATCTTGGGTGCAGCCCTGGCTGGGCTCTGGTGCTGCCCAGGGTGGATCCATGGAGGAGATCCTTTTCATGGATCCCTGCTTTATTCTGTGACTCTGCCCAGCCTCTGCTCTGGGGCAGCCTGCTCAAGGCATCACTCCCAGCCAGACCAAGAGCTCTGCAGTGTCCCCCTCCTGTGCTCAGCCAGCATTTACACAGAGTGTCCTGGGACAAGGACTGCTGGATCCACACATTCCACACCTGTGATGCTCCCAGGGCTGGAGCCAGGCTGGGAGAGCTGGGAATGTTCACTTGGGGAGGAGAAGGCTCCAGGCAGAGCTCAGAGCCCCGGGAATGTTCCCCTGGAGAAGGGAAGGCTCCAGGCAGAGCTCAGAGCCCCAGGAATGTTCCCCTGGAGAAGGGAAGGCTCCAGGCAGAGCTCAGAGCCCTGGGAATGTTCCCCTGGAGAAGGGAAGGCTCCAGGCAGAGCTCAGAGCCCTGGGAATGTTCCCCTGGAGAAGGGAAGGCTCCAGGCAGAGCTCAGAGCCCTGGGAATGTTCCCCTGGAGAAGGGAAGGCTCCAGGCAGAGCTCAGAGCCCTGGGAATGTTCTCCTGGAGAAGGGAAGGCTCCAGGCAGAGCTCAGAGCCCTGGGAATGTTCCCCTGGAGAAGGGAAGGCTCCAGGCAGAGCTCAGAGCCCTGGGAATGTTCCCCTGGAGAAGGGAAGGCTCCAGGCAGAGCTCAGAGCCCTGGGAATGTTCCCCTGGAGAAGGGAAGGCTCCAGGCAGAGCTCAGAGCCCTGGGAATGTTCCCCTGGAGAAGGGAAGGCTCCAGGCAGAGCTCAGAGCCCTGGGAATGTTATCCTGGAGAAGGGAAGGCTCCGGGCAGAGCTCAGAGCCCTGGGAATGTTCCCCTGGAGAAGGGAAGGCTCCAGGCAGAGCTCAGAGCCCTGGGAATGTTATCCTGGAGAAGGGAAGGCTCCAGGCAGAGCTCAGAGCACTGGGGATGTTCCCCTGGAGAAGGGAAGGCTCCAGGCAGAGCTCAGAGCCCCTTGCAGGGCCTGAAGGGCTCCAGGAGAGCTGGAGAAGGACTGGGGACAAGGGATGGAGGGACAGGACCCAGGGAATGGCTCCCACTGCCACAGGGCAGGGATGGGTGGAGATTGGGAATTGGGAATTCCTGGCTGGGCTGCAATCCATGGAGGAGATCCTTTTCATGAATCCCTGCTTGATTCTGTGACTCTGCTCTGGGGCAGCCTGCTCAAGGCTTCCAGCTCCCCTTTCCACACAGGAACTCTCAGCAAATCCAGCCCAGCAGAAACATTTCACAGCCTGCACTTCTCCAGGCTTTAGCATTGAGGTCTAATGGGTGGAAATCCAAGTCCAGAGCTCAGGAGCATCACTCCAGGGCTGCTCTGCTCTCCTTCCATCCCTGTCTTGCCCTCTCCCCTCCACCCTTCCCCTCCTTCTCTCTTCTCCCCTGTTTCTTTCTCCTTTTCTTCCCCTCACCAACCCTGCCTTTCAAAACACCTGCAAAGTGCAAATCAACACGCACTTAGGCTCTACTTTCACCAGGATTTTGGGAAGTATTTGCCATTCCATTTGGTTCAGAAAGACAACTCAGTGAGCAATTCAGTTGTTCTGAAACAGAAATAAATCCTCTCGCAGAGGATTTTATTCCTCTCGCCATTTTCAGAGGAGAACCAGCTTCCACAGGGGATATAAAACCCCTCCAGAAATCCACAGGCAGCACACCCTGCAGGACTGGAACAGCTCCCCAAACCTCCAGAGGTGTGTCGGCAACCTGGGCTGATGATCCCTGAGCTCCACAGATGCAGTTTGCATTCAAGGCTCTCCCATCTGAGGGCACAGCTGCTGAAATCAGGCCCCTCTGAGAAGAATTTACTCATTTCTGCTCTCCAACACCAAATCACTTCCCCTCTGGTCCTTCCCCCCATCGCCCCAACCCAGCCTGGGCTGCTCAAGGCTGATCTGAGTGAGCCAAACAATTTCCTGCAGAGCTGCTGCCAGGGAAAATGCAAAAATAAAAACCAAGGGCAGGAAATGCAAAATAAAATGCAAAATAGAAACCAAGGGCAGGACTTTGGAGGGGGCAGGGCCACCCCACGAGGCCAGGGAACCACGAGGGCTCTGCTCATAACCCAGTGCTGGGCGCTGCAGTGTGGTCACACATCCAGCCCTCAGCCCCAGGGCTCTTGGGACAGCCAGAAAAATAAAAAAAAAATCCTGGTGGGATTTTTGGGGTGTCCTGTGCAGGGCCAGGAGCCGGAGTGAGGATGCTGTGGGTGCTCTCCAGCTCAGCATCTTCACACTTTTATCATTATCACCAAGGATGGATCACCCAGCACCAGAACCAAGTGTGAGGGTGATGATTATTATTATATTATTATATAAACAGTATATAAAATATTATTTCTATTATTATATAAAATATTAGATATATTTTAAATCATGGGGGAGTACAGCCTGTGATTAAAATGCACCCAAAAAATGGATTGTCAAGTGAAAACCTTGAAGTTTCCACAGTTTATGGCGGTTTTGTTCCAAGAACCAGGGGGTTTTCCAGGAGGTACCTGTGCTCTCATTCCAGCTTGAAATGCAAACTCCCTGCATGCAGAGCTACTCCCAAACCAGGCCCTTCGATGGCCCATCCTCCCACTCAATTTTACAGAAATTCCACGCTCATCCTGCACCAAAACTACACTTTTTGCCCCTTATAATCCAAAAAACCAAGATTTTGTGTGAAATAACAAGGAGAGAACACAGAACAACTGCTGCAATTCCTTTAACTCTTTTGTTTGGTTTTTTTTTTTTTTCACAGAGACAACCCCTTAAATAAAAAAAATACTTGGAATTACTTATGCTAAACTCTCCAAACGTTCATTATCCAGTGTTTAAACAGCTTGAGGGCACAGGGACGTCCTTTCCCTTCCCCTAAGGAGGAATAATAACCAAAGACAACACCCACCTTTGACAATCTGCTTGGCACAGGCATTATAAACTTGTTCCTGGGTTGTGTTGGGAGGTAACACCCTGTCAAAGACGTAGGGCTTCCCTTGCTGCAGAAAAAAAAAAAAGGAGAAACTCATGAGATAAAGAACATTTCATGCACTTTCCCATCCTGAAGTGCAGAATTTCCCACAGAGGAAGCTGTAAATATCAAGGAAATAACCCTGGAAATACTGGGGGAATAATCCTGTGTGTATTGGGGAAATAACCCTGGAAATATTGGGGGAACAGCCAGGTAAATACTGGGGGAATCGTCCTGTAAATATTGGGGGAATAGCCTTGTAAATATCAAGAAAATAACCCTGGAAATACTGGGGGAATAATCCTGTAAGTATTGGGGAAAATAACCCTGGAAATACAGGGGGAATAGCCAGGTAAATATTGGGGGAATAACCCTGTAAATACTGGGGGAATAATCCTGAAAATATTGGGGGGATAAGTCTGAAAATAGTGGGGGAATAAGTCGGTAAATATTGAAGGAATTATCCTGTAAATATTACAGGAATAACCTTGGAAATATGAAGGAAATAACCCTGTAAATATTGGGGGAATAGCCAGGTAAATACTGGGGGAATCATCCTGTAAATATTGGGGGAATAATCTGTAAATATTGGGGGAATAATCCTGTAAATATCAAGGAAATAACCCTGTAAATATTGGGAGAATTATCATGTAAGTATTGGGGAAATAACCCTGGAAATATTGGGGGAATAGCCAGGTAAATATTGGGGCAATAGCCCTGTAAATACTGGGAGAAAAATCCTGTAAATATTGGGGGAATAACCTTGTAAATATCAAGGAAATAATCCTGTAAATATTGGGAGAATAATCGTGGAAATATTGGGGAAATAACCCTGGAAATATTGGGGGAATAATCCTGTAAATATTGGGGCAATAATCCTGTAAATATTGGAGGAATAATCCTCCAAATAGCCATGTAAGTTTTGGGGGAATAATCCTGTAAATACAAAGGAAAAACCCTGTAAATATTTGGGCTATAACCCTGCCAATATTGGGAGAAAAATCCTGTAAATATTGGGGGAATAACCCTGTAAATATTGGGAGAAAAATCCTGTAAATATTGCGTGAATAGTCCTGTAAATACTGGGGAAGTAGCCATGTAAATTTTGGGGAAATAATCCTGTAAATATTGGGGCATTAGCTAGGTAAGTATTGGGAAAACAGCCAAGTAAATACTGGGGGGAAAACCCTGTAATTATTGGCAGAATAATCCTGTGAATATTGGGGCTATATTGGGGCTATAACCCTATAAATATCAATGGAATAATCCTGTAAATATTGGGGCAATATCCATGTAAATATTGGGGGAATATTTATATAAGTATTGAGGAAATATCCATGTAAATATTAAGGGAATAACCCTGTAAATATCAAAGAAAAAAACCTGTAAATATTGGGGCTATAACCCTGTAAATATCAAGGGATTAACCCTGTAAATATTGGGAGAATAATCCTGTAAATATTGGGGGAATAGTTATCTAAGTATTGGAGAAATAGCCATGTAAATACTAAGGAAATTTTCCTGTAAATATCAGGGAAACAGCCACGTAAATATTGGGGAAATAACCCTGTAAATAGCACGGGAATAATCCTGTAAATATTTGTGTTATAACCCTGTAAATATTGGGGTTATAGCCCTGTAAATATCAAAGGGAATAATCCTGTAAATATTGGAAGAATAACCCTGTAAATATTGGGGCAATAACCCTGCAAATACTGGGGAAATAAACCTGTAAATATTAGGGGTATAATCCTGTAAATATCAAAGGAAAAACCCTGTCAATATTGGGACAATAACCCTGTAAATAGCAAGGGAATAATCCTGTAAATACTGGGGCAATAACCCTGTCAATATCAAGGGAATAATCCTGTAAATATCAAGGGAATAATCCTGTAAATATTGGGGGAATAGCCATGTAAATATTGGGGCAATAACCCTGTAAATATTGGGGCAATAATCCTGTAAATATTGGGGCAATAACCCTGTAAATATCAAAGGAAATCCCTGTCAATATTGTGGCAATAACCCTGTAAATAGCAAGGGAATAATCCTGTAAATACTGGGGGAATAACCCTGTCAATATTGGGGCAATAATCCTGTAAATATTGGGGCAATAATCCTGTAAATATTGGGGGAATAGCCATGTAAATATTGGGGCAATAATCCTGTAAATATTGGGGGAATAATCCTGTAAATATTGGGGCAATAACCCTGTAAATATTGGGACAGTAACTCTGTAAATATTGGGGCAATAATCGTGTAAATATTGGGGGAATAACCCTGTAAATATTGGAGGAATAATCCTGTAAATATTGGGGGAATAACCCTGTAAATATTGGGGGAATAACCCTGTAAATATTGGGGCAATAATCCTGTAAATATTGGGATAGTAACTCTGTAAATATTGGGGCAATAATCGTGTAAATATTGGGGGAATAATCCTGTAAATATTGGGGAAATAACCTTGTAAATATTGGGACAGTAACTCTCTAAATATTGGGGCAATAATCGTGTAAATATTGGGGGAATAACCCTGTAAATATTGGAGGAATAATCCTGTAAATATTGGGGGAATAGCCATGTAAATATTGGGGCAATAACCTTGTAAATATTGGGGGAATAATCCTGTAAATATTGGGGCAATAACCCTGTAAATATTGGGGGAATAGCCATGTAAATATTGGGGCAATAACCCTGTAAATATTGGGGGAATAACCCTGTAAATATTGGGGGAATAATCCTGTAAATATTGGGGGAATAGCCATGTAAATATTGGGGTAATAACCCTGTAAATATTGGGGGAATAACCCTGTAAATATTGGGGCAATAACCCTGTAAATATTGGGGCAATAACCTTGTAAATATTGGGGGAATAGTCATGTAAATATTGGGGGAATAACCCTGTAAATATCAAGGGAATAGCCATGTAAATATTGGGGTAATAACCCTGTAAATATTGGAGGAATAACCCTGTAAATATTGGGGCAATAACCCTGTAAATATTGGGGAAATAGCCATGTAAATATTGGGGCAATAACCCTGTAAATATTGGGGCAATAACCCTGTAAATATTTGGGGAATAGCCATGTAAATATTGGGGGAATAACCCTGTAAATATTGGGGGAATAACCCTGTAAATATTGGGGCAATAATCCTGTAAATATTGGGGCAATAACCCTGTAAATATTTGGGGAATAGCCATGTAAATATTGGGGCAATAATCCTGTAAATATTGGGGCAATAACCCTGTAAATATTGGGGCAATAACCCTGTAAATATTGGGGCAATAACCCTGTAAATATTTGGGGAATAGCCATGTAAATATGGGGCAATAACCCTGTAAATCTCTGCAGAAGTTTTGCTGCTCACTCCCACCAGCCAGTGAAAGCTGTGCTGTAAGAAAAGCCCGGAGCTGAGAGAAAATGAAATTTGCTGTCCTGAGTTCTGCTGGGCCCAAGGTGACCCAGAACTGTCCCAGCACCTCACTGGTTTCATTTCCCTGCTGAAAACACAAATGCGTCACCAAAAGCACAGCTCGGGCCCAAAGCGGGAGCCTTGGGATCGTGACCTGGGATTTTATTCAGGAATTGCCGTGATTTTCACCCCCAGCACCAAGAAATGCCTTCCCACGCGGCGGGAAGTGCTCCGCAGTGACATTCTGCGTGGGGCTGGTGGCACCCCGGCGCTGAGCCGCCTGGTTCCCAGGTGCCACCAGGACCGACATTCCCACACGGATATTCCCAGAAAGCCTTGATCCCTCCTTGCAGCAACTGTCACTGCTTACAAGCCAAACCCTCCGCCAAAACCAGGTTTTTGTGACACTTCAGAGGCTGATCAACCCTTCAGGCCCAGCTCTGATGCCCCAGCACGGTATTTCCATTTAAAGCACGGATCCTTCCTCCAAAACAGATGTGCAGCGTCCTTCTCATCTCCCATCAAAGCTCCCGGGGTTCCCCCTTTGCCAAGGCACCACTAACGAGGTGATGTCTTGGGAACCGAGGTAAATTAACCTCTCCACCGCTGAGGAGGAGGCTGGAACACAGCTTCAGCTGAGGGAGGTGCCACCAGTGGCACTGGCAGCGAGGCTCTGCTGAATTTACCATTTTTGTCACGCTTTGATTCAACTTCCAGAGATCCATCAGGAGCTTCTGCTCCTTCAGCTCGGGGAAAGGGAGGCAGGGAGCGGGGTGCCTGTGATGTGTGACCCCGTTTCAGCCTGGAGCTCCAGGATGAGGAGGGGATTGCCAGGCGGTTCAGGAGATAATTCCCAGATTTGGGGCCACCCCTGTAAGACACAAGAGGTGACTCCTGATTCCAGACCTCCCCCATTCCCAGGAAATTGGGGGAGCAGCCAGCACCTACCCCACATTCTCTCTCCACACCTTCCCACACTGGGATGCTCCCAGCCAGCCAAAGTTCTGCACTCCCAGCATGAGCAGGGCCCAAATATTCCAGAACCATTTCCCAGATTCTCAGAATTTTACCTCTTTACCCCCATTTTGCTCATCCCAAACTCCAGGCCAAAAATCCCAAGGATGACACAACCTCAAACATCCATTTATTCTCTGCTGCCATCAATCCAGCCCTTCCACAGAGCAGCCCACACCTGGAATGTCAGAGAGCCTCAAAAAAACCCAATTTTATCCTAACTGTGCTCAACACAAGAAGAGGCACTGCCTGCAAATGGCATTTATCTGCCCAGGCTGAAAAGCTGCAAATGTTAAAACACCATCCCATAAATGAGCTCCACAGGTCAGGTTTCCTCCTCAGGAGGATTTTTGGGGGTTTTTTTTGGGAAGCTGAAAGGCTGGAAAAATCTGAAGGAAATAAAGGAATGTGGGGGATCACAGAGCACATCTTCACTGACTGCACACAGTGAGAGCAGCTGTGGGGTTTTGGGGAGGGGTCTTTGTGCTTCAAACCCACATTCATCCTCATTCTTTGCCCAGGAGTTCCTGCTTGTGTCTCTGATGTTGGAGAAGTGTTGGGATCTTCCTGTGTCACCCCACTCCACCGTCCTGAGCCTTCCTTCTGCACCCCCAGCTCCTCGCTGCCACATCCCCGCAGCTCTGGGGGGCTGTTTGTGTTATTATTGGAATCTCTTCCTTTCTGGCAGGTTTTCCTCAAAGGCAACAAAAGCCACATCCACCCTACAAAGGCAACACCCTCCAGATCCAAGGGGTTTGCCCCACAGCAGAAGGGAGAATGAGCAACCATGAAAATCCCGATTTTCAGCCCTATTCTCCCTATTGTCACCCTCACAAGTGACACAACTGCTTTTTTTTTTTCCCTTCTTTCTTTTTTTCTTTTTTTCAAATGTAACTCATCCTGCATTAAACACCAAGATCAGGCAGTAATTCAAGCAAATAAGCAGCCAGAAGGAAAATGTTATTTTCCGAGCGATGCCAACGATTTTATCTGTGCATCTCCATGTATTATTTTCCAAAGTTTCTCACGACATGCAGTGTATTATCTGCCATCCATAAATCACATTTTCCTTCCTTCCAGCAGCCCCCCTGACAATCTGTTCCATTAACTTGTGCCACTGCTGCATAATGGCTGGGATAAGTGCTGGGATCCACCCACACAATTCCTGCTGGATTGTATCAACAGCCACAGAGATGCTGCTCTGGCCCCTGGATACCACCAGGAACTCTATTCAGACATATTGACAATTATTATTTCTCTCCTGTGGTTTCCTATTGAGTTTAAAGGCATCAAAAAATTTTAAAAAACGCAAAGAGGATTTCACAAGCACAAAAAAGTATTTTCACCACAAACCCCAAATTTACCTGAGCAACGTCTGAGAGCAGAAGCTAATGCAGTCTCAATTAAAGAAATTAAAAATAACCAAATACACTTCCTGGCTTGATCAATAAATAAATCAACCTCAGCTCCCCAGAACTCCCCAGAGAGAGGAAATGAGGAGCGCTCAGAGCTCCTGCTGAGGGTGAGAAGCCCTGCTGGAATTGCAGGATGAATCCCCTGTGATCCCAGGGTGGCCTCCGGCCCCGGCTGTGCAGGTTGGGATGTGCAGGGAGGTGACCCCCCCCCTCCAGGCACTGAACCCACGAAATGAAACCCTTCTAAAAACCATGGGCAAGTGAGATGGCTCAGAACAGAATTCCCAGCTGCTGGAGTAGAAAGGGACCAGACAAACAACAAAATGCTGCATTTCTTTGATTTTGGGGGGCTGGGGGGAAGGATGAGGGATTTTAGCCTGAAACCATCCCCCAAAATTAGAGATTCTCACAAGAGCACCAAAGCACAGGGGCGGGAGGGGGACCCTGAAAAGTTTCCCAGAGCAGCTGTGGCTGCCCCTGGATCCCTGGAATGTCCCAGGCCAGGCTGGATGGGACCTGGAGCAGCCTGGGACAGTGGGAGGTGTCCCTGCCATGGCAGGGGTGGCACTGGGTGGGATTGAAGGTCCCTGGGACGGTGCGAGGTGTGGGATTGAAGGTCCCTGGGACGGTGGGAGGTGTGGGATTGAAGGTCCCTGGGACGGTGGGAGGTGTGGGATTGAAGGTCCCTGGGACGGTGGGATTGGTGGGATTGAAGGTCCCTGGGACGGTGCGAGGTGTGGAATTGAAGGTCCCTGGGACATTGGGAGGTGTGGGATTGAAGGTCCCTGGGACATTGGGAGGTGTGGGGTTGAAGGACCCTGGGACGGTGGGAGGTGTGGGATTGAAGGTCCCTGGGACAGTGGGAGGTGTGGGATTGAAGGTCCCTGGGACGGTGGGAGGTGTGGGATTGAAGGTCCCTGGGACGGTGGGAGGTGTGGAATTGAAGGTCCCTGGGATGGTGGGATTGGTGGGATTGGTGGGATTGAAGGTCCCTGGGACGGTGGGAGGTGTGGGGTTGAAGGTCCCTGGGACAGTGGGATTGGTGGGATTGAAGGTCCCTGGGACGGTGGGATTGGTGGGATTGAAGGTCCCTGGGACGGTGGGAGGTGTGGGATTGAAGGTCCCTGGGACGGTGGGATTGGTGGGATTGAAGGTCCCTGGGATGGTGGGATTGGTGGGATTGAAGGTCCGTGGGACGGTGGGATTGGTGGGATTGAAGGTCCCTGGGACAGTGCGAGGTGTGGGATTGAAGGTGCCTGGGACGGTGGGATTGGTGGGATTGAAGGTCCCTGGGACAGTTGGAGGTGTGGGATTGAAGGTCCCTGGGACGGTGGGATTGGTGGGATTGAAGGTCCCTGGGACAGTTGGAGGTGTGGGATTGAAGGTCCCTGGGACGGTGGGATTGGTGGGATTGAAGGTCCCTGGGACATTGGGAGGTGTGGGATTGAAGGTCCCAGGGACAGTGGGATTGGTGGGATTGAAGGTCCCTGGGACGGTGGGATTGGTGGGATTGAAGGTCCCTGGGACGGTGGGAGGTGTGGGGTTGAAGGTCCCTGGGACGGTGGGATTGGTGGGATTGAAGGTCCCTGGGACGGTGGGATTGGTGGGATTGAAGGTCCCTGGGACGGTGGGATTGGTGGGATTGAAGGTCCCTGGGACGGTGGGATTGGTGGGATTGAAGGACCCTGGGACGGTGGGAGGTGTGGGATTGAAGGTCCCTGGGACAGTGGGATTGGTGGGATTGAAGGTCCCTGGGACATTGGGAGGTGTGGGGTTGAAGGACCCTGGGACGGTGGGATTGGTGGGATTGAAGGTCCCTGGGACGGTGGGAGGTGTGGGATTGAAGGTCCCTGGGACGGTGGGAGGTGTAGGATTGAAGGTCCCTGGGACGGTGGGAGGTGTGGGGTTGAAGGTCCCTGGGAGGGTGGGAGGTGTAGGATTGAAGGTCCCTGGGACGGTGGGAGGTGTGGGGTTGAAGGTCCCTGGGACAGTGGGAGGTGTGGGATTGAAGGTCCCTGGGACGGTGGGAGGTGTGGGATTGAAGGTCCCTGGGATGGTGGGATTGGTGGGATTGAAGGTCCCTGGGACGGTGCGAGGTGTGGGATTGAAGGTCCCTGGGACGGTGCGAGGTGTGGGATTGAAGGTCCCTGGGACAGTGGGAGGTGTGGGATTGAAGGTCCCTGGGACGGTGGGATTGGTGGGATTGAAGGTCCCTGGGACGGTGCGAGGTGTGGGGTTGAAGGTCCCTTCAAGCCCAAAGCAGTGTGGGGTGCTCTGAGCCATTCCAGGGTTACACCGGGGAGGAAAAGGGAGAGCCAGGGCTGACCCGAGGAGGAGCCACAGGGACAGAAGGGACAAAAGCCCCAGGTGGAAGCAGCAGCAGCTCCTGTGCTGCTCTGCCATGCCCACGCTGCCCCTGCACAGTCCCATCCCCTCCCAAAATCCCTCCAGCCTCTTGTCCCGGGTGAGCAAATCTGCATTTGGCACTTGGGGGCTCTAGGGCCGGCCAGCAGAGTGGGGCTGAAGATCACAAGGTCCCCGTGTGCCAGGTCACCGCGTCCCTGTGTCCACACTGGGGCCACAAGGCTGGGGAGGGCAGCAGGAGGGATCTCTGCCCCCTCCCTGCATCCCCTTTCGTGATAAATAAAAAGACTCCCACATTCCTTCTTCAATGTTATTAAATATTAATATATCTAATAATTGACATCTATAGAATAACATCATAATACAGTATGCATTATATATACTGTATAACGTATTATACAGTAAATTATATAGTATAATGTATGTTATGTATTAATATATTACACCATTAACTTATTAATTACAATATTATACAGATATTAGCATTATATTATTATCTTATGATATAATTAATGATATCTTATTATATTATTGATATAAACTAATATTTTTATCTATTAATTATTCTCTTTTATAAATTATATATTTTATATACCTTTTATATATATAAGAAATATATAGCTATATATCTTATATATACTTTTAATATTATTATATATATTTTTATAATTATATATTAGTTTTTCTTTTTATATATTAATTATTCTTTTATATGTATTATATAGTATGATGTATATTGTGTATGAATATATTACACTCATTAACTTATTAATCATCAGTATTAGCATTATATTATTTATGATATTATGATATAATTAATGATAGATGTTATTTTATTATATTATTGATATATATTAATTTTTATATATTAATTATTCTTTTAATACTTTATAAATTATATATTTTAATATATCTTTTATATATATAACATATATATAAGATATATATATTTATATATTTTTATAATTATATATCATTCTTTTAATATATTAATTATTCTTATATATATATTATACTATAATGTACATTATGTATTAATATATTACACTCACGAACTTATTAATTACAATATTATACTGGTATTAGCATTATATCATTTTTATATGATAATTAATGACATAGGTTGTTTTATTATATCATTGACCTATATTAATAATTTTTATATGTTAAAAATTATTATTTATCCTTTAAATATTATTTATTCTTTAAATTATTATTTATTCTATAGATATTATTATTTATTCTTTTTTTAATGTTTTGGCATCCTTGACCCCCTGGAAGAGCTGCCTGAGCCGTGCAATCACCCAGGGAAGCTGCACACACCAAATCACCCAGCTCAGCCTGACTCCCTTGGCTGGGCTGAGTCCCTGTCACTGTCACCCATTCTGAGAGTTCACGGGTTTAGAATACAGTAAAATACATAAATTTGATATAAATATATATATATATAAACATAATAGTTGACTTGATATAGTAAAATAGACAAAGCAAGGTAGAGCTTTTAAAGCAGAGACTAGTCTTTACTTCTCCACCACCTTCTTCTTCCTGAGTTTAAGTAACATTGTGTAATTAAATAAAAAGTCCACATTACAGGACACAAGTAGTCAGTTATTAAGCTAAAAATAAAAATAATTTAAATGTCAGTTCTTATTTAGACAGTTTATCCTTAAAAAAGCCTTATAGGAAGAAAGACACAGCTCCATTTTTAACTTGTTAGAAGAAAGTACTGTAAAACTCACAGTTTGTAAAGACTGCAATAGAAATAGAAACTGATAAACATCTAAGTCTGAATAAAAAATACCATATCACATTTTATCCCAACCTAAACAATAGAATAGAATAAAATTTAAAAGAATAGAATAGAATAGAATAGAATCATAGAATAGAGTAGAATAGAATAGAATAATAGAGTAGAATAGAATAGAATAGAATAGAGTAAAATAAAATAAAATAAAATAAAATAAAATAAAATAAAATAACATAAAAATCAACAACCCATGGTTCTGTGCTCAGGCCAGGGAGGTTCATGGATGCATTTATGGCACCCCACACCCCAAATTTCTGGCCCCAGCCAGCACAGGCAGAGGGAGGGGCACAGGTAACGGAGCCACGTGAGGTGGAGCAGATTAATTTAAGAAGAATTATCTCCCAGACAGTTCCCAGCACCCAAAGAGCTCTTGCAGGAGAGCGTTGATAAATAAAAGATGGAAAGCTGCAGGCCTGGAGGACGGAATTGTTCAAAGCAAGCTCTCCCAGTGGGGCTGGGGAGCGGAGGCACGGAGCTGCTCCCTCGGAGGGTGGGATAAATGCCATTCCTTCCCCCCAGCTGCAGAGCAGGAATGAAAGCCTTTTCCCTTTGAAAAGGGAGAGGCCACGACTGCTGAAGGCTTCCTCCACTCCCAAGTGGGGTAAATTGCTGGCCCTGCAAATTCCCCCCTGGAACTGCAGAGAATTTTTTAGATGGAGGGAATTCTTTTCCCCACAACTCACAGCTCCAAGGTTGTTGATGTTTTGCTGGTAAAGCCCAAGAAATAAACAGGATCCCGTTGTCCTAAAGCCATTTATCTCTGCTGAGAATTGAAAACATGGTTGAAAACAAATGGAGAAAATAAAGCACGTCAGAAAACCAGCAAAATTCAGCTGCACTGACTCAGGAAACGCTGCTGCCATCCCAATCCCTTCTCTGTGTCAGCCTGCCCTATAAAAACATTGCAACAGCAGCAAATCACCCAGTGGGTGAAAATTCAGAATCCCTGAGAGACAGAGAATAAGGAAAGAAAAAGGAAAGAAAGAATAAGGACAGAAAAAGAATAAGGAAATTTATTCAGAATAACCCGAATATGCTACCGAGTCCAACCAAAGCACAAAAAAACCCCAAAAATCCTTAAATCTTGGTAATATCCCTGAAAGTCATTTGGAAAATAAATGAAAGCAAGCAGCCCTGTGTGAACAGGCACTGCAGAGCAACTGGAGTCAAACCCAGCGTCACGCTTGCAGAGGGGGCTGAATTATTGATTTCCCTTATGAATATTTCTGTGGAGCTGCTGGAGTTTGGCTCGTGACCAGTGATCCACTTTCAGCCCTCAGCACCAGCAGAAAGAACTTTTAACTCCTTGCACCAAATCTCCCCCTCAGAATGCATCATTTTGTTTGGGTGTGGAACTGCAATTCAGGAAATCAAAGCTTGGGAATACTTTTGAATTAAATAATTATTTAACTATTTCCACCTTGATGCACGACCTGGAAAAAAGACTCTTCCAGAAAGGAAGTATAAAGGCCTCCCAAAACAAAGGCAGCTATTAAAAAATCCTCTTGAGCAACATTTTTGCATAGCTCTGACACAGCAATACTCAGAGTAGCAGATCTCTCATCATTATTGACTTGCACTGGTGCAAGCAAGTCACTGCCAGACTCAAAATAATCCACATTTTCTGCAGTTTTTCCCAGGCTCCAGCATTTCAGTTGACCTAGTCCCTTACAGCAATGGGAGAAGAGAATTTGGGAGTTAATGCAAATTAACAGTTCCGTCAGAAAAGGCAGAGAAATATTCTTTGTAGAAGAAAAGGGAAAGAAAGGTGCCATAATTGAGAGAATGAGAGAAATTGAGAATGAAAAGAGAACAGTGGATATTAGGAAAAGATCACTTAGTGACCAAGTGATCGGGAAAGTGGTGGAGTCCTCACCCCTGGAGGGATTTAAAATCCATTTGGATGTGGCATTTGGGGACATGGGGCAGTGGTGGCCTTGGGGAAGGGCTGGCTTCAATCATCTTAAAGGTCTTTTCCAACCTAAATTCCACGATTGTCTGTTTTGTCGAAATTCAACACTTTGAGCTTAAACTACTGTTTAATGGAACATTATGGTTTTGTTTTCACAAAACCAGAATTTCCCAGCAGGAAAATAAAACCCATCCAGGAGCAGCAGAGGAAGAAGGGTCAGACGAGGCCACCATGGGGTGGGGACAATTCACGGGTGGAGCAGGGTTTAGGATATCCCAAAAAAAAAAAAAAAAGCAGAACAGGTGGAGGCTCCCAACCAAAGCAGATCTGGGGGAAGCCCCAAGGAGCCCCAGCAGCCAAACCCCCATCCCAGCTGTGCCAGGAGTAAAGCTCAGCTTTGTTAAACCTATCACTGGCAGGCTGATGGGGCCACGGGGAGGCTCAGGAGAGTTGTAACGGGGTCCGGAGCGTGGAGCCAAAGCCACCCTGGGGCAGGAGAGGCCCCAGGGCAGAGCTGGCCCTGGCAGCAGCAGCCAGGACTGAGGGGTCAGGGAACCACCCTGGCCATGGGGCATCCCCCAAGGGTGGCACAGGGGCATGCTGGCACGCCCCTGCAGGGAAAGCATCTCCCGAGTGGGATAGTTCACGTGTGGGGAATTTTGGAAGGAATTCCAGGCGGGATTCCTGAGTTGGTTTTGATGATGTGGGTTGTTTTTCTTGTCTTTTGCATAGGTAGGAAGGGTGAGTTGGGCTCACATTGTCACTGCATGGCTCAGAAGGTCACAAGACCCTTATTCACAAGATCTTTTAAGGATTTATTGACCAATAAAACACTGCCAACAAAGATATTTGTGGTTTTGACTTAATTCTTAAATATTTCATCTTATGGACTAATGCTCATGTAATTTTTCTTAGCTAATTAAGTCATGACACAAACCTACAGTACTGCATTCTAATTTCTTTGTTTACCTTTGTACTTACTTTTTTTTTTTTCCTATTTTAAACTCTAAAACCCCAAACTTTCTTTTACTTAGTTTCTATCCTAAACTACAAATACATTACAGAAACCATACATACACTATAGAAAATAAATACACTATAAAAATGACACATACACTATAAATACTCTATAGAAAATAGATCCACTGCAGAAACGATACACACACTATAAATACACTATAGAAACCATATATACATTATAAATACATTATAGAAACCATACATACACTATAGAAGACAAATACACTGTATATACACTATAAATACACTATAGAAACTATATATACACTATAAATGCTCTATAGAAAATAAATACACTATAAAAACTATATATACACTATCAATAGTCTATAGAAAATAAATACACTATATATACACTATAGAAACTATATATACACTATAAATACACTATAGAAAATTAATACACTATAAAAACTATATATACACTATCAATAGTCTATAGAAAATATACACACACACTATAAATACACTGTAGAAACACTGTATGTGTTGCTACTTTAAACTATAAATCCACATTCTCACTTCTAACACCTAAGTTTAGAAGTCTTTTCTAAGGTCTCAGACCAAATAATGAGTTTAATTCAAAGCTTTAGCTTACAAACCCAAAATTCTGAGAGCTCCTCACATTTCAGATTCCAACATTTGCTCTGCGTACATTGTCCAGGGATTAATGCAGAGCCTAATTTATTGTGTGGCTGAATCCCGAGGGAAGAATTCCTGGAGGGGCTCAATCCTGACATGTGCGCCCCCAAACCTTCCCCTGTGCAGAGCCAGAACACCTCAGGACGTCAGGACAAGGACAGGGCTCCTCCCCAAAGAGCTCTGCTCTCCTCCCATCCTCACACCTGCAGCACATCATTCTCCTCTGCCCTCCAGGACTGCACATCCCGGCCGTTCCCAATTCCAGGAGAGAGGAAGAGCATCCATCATTTGCCAGCATCCACAACTGGGCAGAGCAGCCAGGGCTCAGGGGACAATGCCCTGGTTCCCTGCTGGAGCTCCTGGTCACCAGAGACGACAGCTTAAATTCCCAATCCATCTCCCTTCCTCACTCACAAAGTGAGGAGCTGAGTGCCAGCACTGCTGGAAGCTGGAGTGTCCAGGGATCTGGTGCTGCAGCAGGATTCCCAAAGCCCGGGTGGAACAGGAACGCTCCCCCTGCTCTGCACCAGATTAAAACCTCAGGAACAGAAACACGGCCCAGAACTGCAAAGGACAACAGCAGCACCGAGGGCCCTGCACTTCCCTGCAGCGTTTCCATGGAAAAGGGATGCTCCAAAGGGCTGGAAGGGCAGCGTGGGAATCAGAAAAACAGAAACTTCCACAGACACAGGAGGGTTTGATCTGCAGCCTTGGAAGATGTGATGTGAAAACACAACACACAGACACTAAGCAGAAAAGGCATGAACTTGTGTTTCTATAGTTGCAAGAAAGAATATGCTTTAAATGAGTGAGAAACTGCATGGGTAAGATGGTGAAGGGTTTGTAATGGAGGGTGGGCTTGAGTGGAGCGAGCTGAGAGTTTAGAAGTTGTAATAGAAATATATAAATGAGACAGAAGTCATTGGACGAAAGTACACTTATCACAGCAGAAGTAAGTAAAGGTGATAGGCCAGGAAAGTAAAATAAACCCTGTGTTGGGGTTTATTTTAGGGGTTTGTGGGGTTTAAAAGCTGTCTGTTGGGTTAGAAAGTTCTGTATTACCTTGTAATGAAGAAACTTGTGACTGCTCTGAGCTATGGCTGAATGCTTGCTCCTCTAAAATCTCACAGCCCCTGAGACTGATGTTTATCTGAGCCATAAATGGTTTGTAGCCTGAAAACAGCCCCATCCCTTCATTTCTGCAATGACAGGGCAGCACAGAGCTGGCTGGGGTTTTGTCACAGCCAGATTTGAGCACTGCTGAAGTTCCACGTAGCACAAGAGCAACTGCAGCACCTTTAGAACCACAGTGATGCCCTTCTGGGGGCATTCTGCCAGAACAAGTCCTGCCAGGAGGACGCTGCAGGGTAAGGTCTGCGCCTGGGCAAACCCAGGGCAAGGGGAATATTTCTCTGTCTGACCCCCAGGGAAGCCCTGACTTTGACCCTCATTCATGGAGAAAGCCTCAAAATAAACTGGAGACCACAAAAGTGGGAAAGAGATTGCAGAGAGCAGTATAGTATGTCACTTGGGTGAGAAATTTAGGTTGTAGGGTTTTTAGGATGTGGTAGATGGGGACAACATGGAGGGTATGGGGTGTTGTCTCGTGCTCCTGTTTCTTCCTCCTTCCTCATGGGTTTGGATGGTGTCTTGTAATTGGGCAGGAAAATCCACATTGCGGGTCTTTAGGGGTCAGTTATGGGGTTAGAAGGGAAAATAATTTAGGTGTCACTTCTTAATTGGGTAGCTGAGCTTTTGATTAGGCTTAAAAGGCCTTGTGACAAGAGATTGTTGGCCATTTTTGTGCTGCTTTTCCTGCACGCAGGGTCTGGTGCAGACGGCGTGCTGGAGTTTTGATAAGATAACAATAAACAGAGGCTGAAGACAGAACAAGCCCCGTGTGCCTCCTTTCCTGCCACGTGCACCCCAAGCCTTGCCCTGAGCCCAGGTTAGACCCGGCTCAGCAGCCCAGGGAGGGCAGGGACAGCCGAGGGGGAGGGTGGCAGAGGGGACAGCCACCACCTGCAGAGCCCAGGGACGGACAGAGGGATCCACCGGAGCCCCCGTGCCCTGCCCGGGCCACGCCACACCCCAAATACCTGCCCACACCCCAAATACCTGCCCACACCCCAAATACCTGCTCACAATCAACCCCACACCCCAAATACCTGCCCACACCCCAAATACCTGCCCACAATCAACCCCACACCCCAAATACCTGCCTACACCCCAAATACCTGCCCACAATCAACCCCACACCCCAAATACCTGCTCACACCCCAAATACCTGCCCACACCCCAAATAGCTGCTCACAATCAACCCCACACCCCAAATACCTGCTCACACCCCAAATACCTGCCCATACCCCAAATACCTGCTCACAATCAACCCCACACCCCAAATACCTGCTCACACCCCAAATACCTGACCACACACCACCCCACACCCCAAATACCTGCTCACACCCCAAATACCTGCCCACACCCCAAATAGCTGCTCACAATCAACCCCACACCCCAAATACCTGCTCACACCCCAAATACCTGACCACACACCACCCCACACCCCAAATACCTGCTCACACCCCAAATACCTGCTCACACCCCAAATACCTGCCCATACCCCAAATACCTGCTCACAATCAACCCCACACCCCAAATACCTGCCCACACCCCAAATACCTGACCACAATCAACCCCACACCCCAAATACCTGCTCACACCCCAAATACCTGCTCATACCCCAAATACCTGCTCACAATCAACCCCACACCCCAAATACCTGCCCACACCCCACCCCACACCCCAAATACCTGCTCACAATCAAGCCCACACCCCAAATACCTGCCCACACCCCAAATACCGGCCCACACCCCAAATACCTGCTCAAACCTCGTGCCACACCCAAAATACCAGCTGACAAAATACCAGCTCAAACCCCATGCCACAGCTGAAATACTTGCTCACACTCCATCCCACACCAAAAATACCAGCTCAAACCCAAAATACCTGCTCAAACCCAGTGCCACACCCAAAAACCCTGCTCAAACCCATGCCACACCTGAAATACTTGCTCACACTCCATGCCACACCCAAAAACCCTGTTCAAAGCCCGTGCCACACCTGAAATACCAGCTCAAATCTCATCCCACACCCAAAATGCCTGCTTGAACCCAAATACCTGCTCAAACCCTGTGCCACACCCAAAAACCCTACTCAAACCCCGTGCCACACCTGAAATACCTGCTCAAATCTCATCCCACACCCAAAATGCCTGCTTGAACCCAAAATACCTGCTCAAACCATGTGCCACAGCTGAAATACCAGCTCAAACCCTGTGCCACACCCAAAAACCCTGTTCAAACCCCATGCCACACCCCAAAGTACCTGCTCAAACCCCAAATACCTGCTCAAACCCCAAATACCTGCTCAAACCCCATGCCACACCTGAAATACCTGTTCAAACCTCATCCCACACCCAAAATACCAGCTCAAACCCTGTGCCACACCCAAAAACCCTATTCAAACCCCATGCCACACCTGAAATACCTGCTCAAACCCAAAATTCCTGTTGAAATCCCATGCCACACCTCAAATACCTGCTTGAACCCAAATACCTGCTCAAACCATGCCACACCCAAAAACCCTACTCAAACCCCATGCCACACCTGAAATACCTGCTCAAATCTCATCCCACACCCAAAATACCACCTCAAACCCAAAATACCTGCTCAAACCCCAAATACCTGCTCAAACCCCGTGCCACACCTGAAATACCTGCTCAAATCTCATCCCACACCAAAAATACCAGCTCAAACCCAAAGTACCTGCTCAAACCCCATGCCACACCTGAAATTACCTGCTCAAATCTCATCCCACACCCAAAATACCACCTCAAACCCAAAATACCTGTTCAAACCCCTTGCCACACCCAAAATTCCTGTTGAAATCCCATGCCACACCTCAAATACCTGCTTGAACCCAAATACCTGCTCAAACCCCATGCCACACCTGAAATATCTGCTCAAATCTCATCCCACACCAAAAATACCTGCTCAAACCCAAAATACCTGCTCAAACCCCATGCCACACCCAAAAACCCTGCTCAAACCCAAGCCACACCTGAAATATCTGCTCAAATCTCATCCCACACCCAAAGTACCTGCTCAAACCCCAAATATCTGCTCAAACCCCATGCCGCACCTGAAATACTGCCTCAATTCCCAGGCCACACCCAAAATACCAGCTCAAACCCAAATACCTGCTCAAACCCATGCCACACCTGAAATACCGGCTCAAATCTCATCCCACACCCCAAATACCTGCACAAACCCCATGCCACACCCAAAAACCCTACTCAAACCCCGTGCCACACCTGAAATACCTGCTCAAATCTCATCCCACACCCAAAATACCAGCTCAAACCCAAAGTACCTGCTCAAACCCAAAATACCTGCTCAAACCCCATGCCACACCTGAAATACCTGCTCAAATCTCATCCCACACCAAAAATACCAGCTCAAACCCAAAGTACCTGCTCAAACCCCATGCCACACCTGAAATTACCTGCTCAAATCTCATCCCACACCCAAAATACCACCTCAAACCCAAAATACCTGCTCAAACCCATGCCACACCTGAAATACCAGCTCAAATGTCATCCCACACCCAAAGTACCTGCTCAAACCCCAAATACCTGCTCAAACCCCAAATACCTGCTCAAACCCCATGCCACACCCAAAAACCCTACTCAAAACCCCATGCCACACCTGAAATACTGCCTCGATTCCCCAGCCACACCCAAAATACCTGTCCTCCTCCAGCACGAGCACTTGGGAAAGAGGAAATGATACAAAAATCAGAAATTTTAGTAGTATTTTTTAAAAGTAAGGATTCCTTCCCTGATGTAGCAGGGTCTAGGAAAGCCTAAATAGGAAATTGCTGAGCAGAGACCCCAGTTCTGTTCGGAAAATCGGTTTATTTGTGGGGGCAGGGCCACGAGCAGCGCTGGGTTTGGTGGTGCTCAGTGTCCCAATTAATAAAATTACACCAGTAATTAGGCAAAGAGAGACCAAAAACCCCCCAGAAAAACATTGCAAACCAGAATTGCTGCTTCCCCCATTTCTGCACCCGTTATCAGCAGGAACGCAGAGCATTTCAGTTTTGCATCCCTGGTAAATGAATTCATTTAATTCAGATATATATATGTATTTTATAATATATTTTTATTTATATATATATAGTATAAGTGTAATATTTTGTATGTATATATATATAATATATATATAATATATATCTTATATATATAATATCTATCTTATTCAACAATTCTAATATATTGCATATCAATATATTACATTGATATATCATAATATATAATGTTACAGTAATATTACTATAATATGTCATATCTAATGATAATGTTATAATATATGATATAATATATAATAATGAATATAATGTAATATAATATAATATAATATAATATAATATAATATTATATTATATTATATTATATTTTATTTTATTTTATTTTATTATATTATATATAAGAATATATAATATATAATAATGATATTATAATAATTTAATATTATAATAAGATGGATTATATATTAATATACTATATTGTTAAATAGATATAATGTATTTATATAATATTGTATTTATATAATATATGTTATATATTATATATTATGGATTTATATAATACATATAAATATATATTATATATATTATGCAGTATTCATTATATATTATATGTTATATATTATATGTCACATATTATATATTATATGTTATATATTATGTATTATATATATTATATATTTTATATTATATATATATTATATATTATATATTATATATTATATATTATATAATATATATTATATATCATATATCATATATTTTATATTTTATATTTATAAGATATATGATTATGATATATTATATATTATATATTATATATTATATATTATATATTATATATTATATATTATATATGAAATAGAGAATGGATCATTTTAAGGAAAACACGAATATCCCATATTCAGTGGCCCACTCTGATCCCTTCTGGCACAAACCCCCCTCAGGCTGCGTTTTCCTCCCGTTTCCCCCAGCTCCTCCCAGCACTCCCACCTTCCTCCTGCCCAGCGCAGAAATTCAGATTTTTGTTTGTAGTTTATGGCTGAGTTTACCCCGTAATCCTCAGAAAATCTGGGCTGCGCACACAGTGAGCCACGGAGGATAAATCCTCCATCAGCAGCACGAGCAATCGTTCTTTTCTCTGCAGGAGAATCTTTCTCCACGTGCTCCCGTGCAGTGAGATTCATTTTGCTTTTAGGGTTTGGTTGCGGCGCTGAACCGGTCTTTGCTTTGAAGTTAGACTGAGAAAGATGCCACGAAGGGAGAAAAAATCAAACCGAGGGACAGCAGCTTCACAGTGGGCATCTGTGGGTGAGCCAAAACGGGGGGGAAAACACAGCACAGGGAGAGGTCCTGAGAGGGGAAAAGCAGGCAAAATGCAAGATAAAAGGGGAGAGAGGGGGAAATAATAGGAAAGGAGAGAGGAGGAAATAATAGAAAAGGAGAGAAGGGGGAAATAATAGAAAATGAGAGAGGGGAAAATAATAGAAAAGGAGAGAGGGGAAAATAATAGAAAAGGAGAGAGGGGGAAAAGAAAAGCAGAGGGGGGGGAATAATAGAAAAGGAGAGAGGGGAAAATATTAGAAAAGGAGAGAAGGGGGAAAGAAAAGGAGAGGGGGGGAAATAATAGAAAAGGAGAGAGGGGGGCAAATAATAGAAAAGGAGAGAGGGGAAAATAATAGAAAAGGAGAGAGGGGGAAATAATAGAAAAGGAGAGAGGGGGGGAAATAATAGAAAAGGAGAGAGGGGAAAATAATAGAAAAGGAGAGAGGGGGAAATAATAGAAAAGGAGAGAGGGGGGAAAGTATTAGAAAAGGAGAGAGGGAGAAAATAATAGAAAAGGAGAGAGGGGGGAAAATAATAGAAAAGGAGAGAGGGGGGAAAGAAAAGGAGAGAGAGGAAAATAATAGAAAAGGAGAGAGGGGGGAAAATAATAGAAAAGGAGAGAAGGGGAAAAATAGAAAAGGAGAGAGGGGGAAAGTAATAGAAAAGGAGACAAGGGGGAAATAACAGAAAAGGAGAGAGGGGGAAATAACAGAAAAGGAGAGAGGGGAAAATAAAAGAAAAGGAGAGAGGTGGGAAAGTAATAGAAAAGGAATATAAAATAATAGGTGATGATGGGATAAAAGGCCATGGGAGAGAGAAGCAGAGGATGGATGTGACGGGAGGTGCATTAACAGAAATCCAGGTGATTTTCTGGGAGGATTTTTGGCAGATACCTCCCAAAAGTGAATGAGGTGAGACCCCCCCACCCAGCCCTGGGAGAAGCTGCAGTATCACCCCCATCTCCCTGCTCTAAATCCAGCGGAGATTGCAGCAGTGCAGGCAGGGAAAAAAGAGATTACAGCTGCAGAAAAACCCAACTTCTGCAACAGCCTGGCTAAAAATACTCCCTAACCCAGTTCCCCCAATTCACAGAACGCTCTCCTGCTCAGCCTCTCCTAAATGGGGGAAGAATTCAGCAGCCAGGATAATTCCTGGGTGTCAGTGTGGCTTGGAAATTCAGCTTTCACCCCTGAGAACCAGAGGTTTTCAGCTCAGGAGCTGCCAAAACCATCTTTTGCTGACTGGAAAATGCTGCCATAGCAAGAATAGCTCGGGAAATTCGGGGATGTTTGGTACTGCAAAAAAGGTGTGGAGGGCCTTGGGGTCGTTTAATGTGGTTTTGGTATCAAATCCTCCTCGAGGAAGAGAAATGTTCTGCAGCAGCTTCAGAACCAGCCCAGTTCTTCAAGGTTCACTCCATCCCCTGAGCCAGGAGAGAGATTTTAACACCAGCCCAGAGCATCTCCTGTCCATCATCATAACTAGGCAGTGAAAAGGCAGTTCTCTCAGCAGAGAGAGAAAAAATGAATCACTTTTAGCAAAGAATACTATTAAATATTTCAGTTTTTGTCTCTGGATACTCATTTCTCATGGGAAAAAAAAAAAAAAAAAAAAAACCACGTTCTTGGTGTCAACGAGGCCGTGTCTCACAGTTGGAAAACAGACATTTTCTGAAGCTGTCCTGTCACCAGTTATTGATATTTTAACAGGAATCTGATGACAATCACATAAAAATGGAAAATTTTTAATTTTTTTTTTTTAATCCAAAAACCAAAGAGGCCATCAATATATAGAAATGGATGGACA
Source organism: Anomalospiza imberbis (assembly GCF_031753505.1). Taxonomy (NCBI): domain Eukaryota; kingdom Metazoa; phylum Chordata; class Aves; order Passeriformes; family Viduidae; genus Anomalospiza; species Anomalospiza imberbis. The sequence continues at coordinate 2,188,508 of NC_089687.1, forward strand.
AAACCAGAAATCCATCAGCAACCCCATGCCTGAGACTCCACACCTTTAAGGCTGTGAGAGATCCCATTTTGGATAGTTTGAGGTAATTTTTTGCTGCTGTGTTTGCTTTGTTTTGCCGGGATTATTTAAGTATGCAATGTTTTCACACTGCAAAACCCAATAAAACTGAATTAAGGCATTTTTTTTCAGTTCACACACAAGCACCATTATCCCACGTGCACCTTCCAGGAGAGCTGGAAAAACAAACATTGGCAGCACCACAGGCAAATCCCAAGTGTCAAACCATTACTGAGCAACTCCAAATCTCTTTTCTGCCTCCACACCTGGCTTTTAAAAGGCTGAAGCAACATCAAATCAAGGGGAAAAAAAAAGAGAAAATAAAGAGAATATTTGGGAGGTAAGTATGGGTGACTCGAAGAACCAAACAGAAACAGACACAAAAACATCTCTGGAGGTGTTAAGAAATATAAAACAAACCACAAGCAAACCCTTGGAGGTTTAGGAGGTCTAGGAGGGATCTTCTGAGGAAAAGATTCACACCAAAATTCCAAATAAACTCCTGCATTCAACTACAGCAGCCAGAGTTTAGCCAGAAACGCCTCAGCAGCCCCAGGCCATGGGAGCTGAGGGGGAAATGGGATCATGTGGGGATTTTAGGAATATATGGCAGTACCCAGGGACACCTCAGGCAGCACAGAACAAGGAATTTTGGAAGAAACCAAATCCCAAGTGAGGCATTTTCGTGACAACAGGAAGGACACCCGGGATAATGGCAAGGGTGTCAGCAGCAGAGTGATAAAAATCAAAGTTAAATACACAAAAATCAATAAAAATCAAAATTAAATCATCTTTACTCCCAAGCCCGTTTCCCCACAGAAACTCCTACAAAAAGAGAAAAGCAGATCAATACTGGAGCTTTACAAATGGCATCGCACCCCTAAATTTCTCTTTTTGAACAGCTTTGATTCCCCTGGCACAGTTTGAAACCCTGAGCACACGCGAGAGCTTCCCTGGGGCAGGGAGCCTCGGGGAAAACCCTCTCCAGTGGAGCACAGAAAGCGCCCCAAATAACCCCAAAAACCCCAAATCTCACTGCACCAGGCTCAACAAACACTTGCCAAAACAAATCCAAGCCCCAGTGGTTGACTGGTGCATCCCAGGGGAAGGAAAAGGACTGGGACTACCCAGGAATGATGCTCAATGTTTAAACCTTCTGATCCCAAAAAAAGGGAGAGGAAAAGGTGACACAGGGTGGCTTAAAATTCCATTTTCCTGTGGTTTGACAGTTTAGCTTGTTGAAATCCATCAGCTGTATTTTAGGTTTCGAAGGTTTAAGTAAGAATCCATATTTTTGATGGGATAGGTTTGGAGAAGGATGCCCACAGGGGACTGGGAAAAGGGAAAAAAAGATGCCCTGAGAAAACACAAAAGGGAAATCACCTGGGTGAGGAAATGTGCTTTTCATTTTGAGTAAATCATCTTTCCAGCAGCACCATCAACACACAGAAGCCATTTTCACACCTGAGTTCTCACCACACTTGTAGAAAACAGAAGAGCCAACACAGGAGCAGCTTCATCCACAAAACACACCCTGATCCCTGCTGGACAAGCTGCCCCCAGCTCAGCCCTGACAGGCAAGCCTGGCAGAGCAGGAATATCCATTCCAGAAGGAGAAGAGCTGAGGAGTCAGAGGAAAATCAAACAAACCCCCCCAAACCACGCTGTCCCCACAGACTTGGCTTAAACCCAGCAAGGATGGGCCAAGCAGAAAAGGATTTTGGTTTGAAATGTACTGGGAAGTATCCCTGCCTTGGGAACACCTCCCAAAGCTGGGGCAGTTCCAACAGAACCCCGGGAGCTGAACTGGCTGCCACTGATCCCGAAACCCGTGCTTCTGGGATTACACAAAGGCACAGTGGAAAAGGAGAATGTTTGGAGAAATCCCTAGCAGCACAGATGTTTTTTTCCACTGGCATTACAGCACATTTGCTTCAGCGCTTCATGGGAGCCTGCCTGGCACAAGAAATTAAAATATTTCTTGATAATCAGCCCCAGAACAGTTCCATTTTTACCAACACATTGCCAAACCAGAACCAAACCCCTCCTCGGTCACCTCATCAGGCCCCTGGTTGGAATCTTCCCCCCAAAACAAGTGTGGAGCACAGGAATTGCTTTAAATAGCAAACCTGGGAGCAGCTCCCTGAGCAGCCACACCAGTTCTTCAGTAAATGGAGCTGGTTTTGCGCAGGGAATAAAAAAGTGATCCCGACCCAGTGGGACCAGGCTGTGTGTGTTCTTTCCCAAAGGAACAGCGACGTGACCCGCAGGATTCTGCTCCTTCCCAAGGTACCTACGGAGCAAAACCACCCCAAAGGAAAAAATAAAACCAGCCAGAGCCAGATCTGTCAGGGCTGAGCTCTGGAAATAGTCTGACCTGAAAGCACCAGAGCCACAGGGGATGAGCACATCATGCCTGGCTCCTCCATGGAATCAGGAGCAGCAGCAAGACCCAGGCATTATTCCAGGCTGCAGGAAAATCCCAGGCTGTGCAGGGAGGGTGGGGACACTTGTGGGACACACAGCTCCCACAGAAGCATTTGGCAGCTGCCTGAAGACACCAATTCCCCAGGAATTGGGGGGAAAAAAAAATAAGTGTTTGTATCCCCAAAGTCCTTCTCGGCAAACCAAAACCAGTCCTTCTCCCTTTCAAACCAAACCCTGCCCAGTCCTTGTGAGGAATGGGTTTGTAAAGCATTCCCAAAAACCTGCCTGCAAGCTCACACAGCCTTGGACAGAAAGTTGGTACAGAAATAAAGTTTGCATGCAAACTCTGAGATGAGGTGTGCTGACTGAGGAAGGAATGGAGTAGAGGTGGCATTGTTGAGAGAGAGATTGAACTAGAAACAGGTTCCAACAAGTTTCACACCATGACCAGGTATTTTGGAGAATTAGGACTGTGAAAGATGCATTGTAGCAGGACCACGTGGGGAAAAATTATAGGTGTTTGGTGTTAGAAGTATTAGCAGCATTGTGTGGGAAAAGCTAAAGGGCTGAAAACCATTTATAAGGGATTGTACCCAGGAAATAGGGTGGCTTCTGATAAGAGATGTAAAACTCAACACCATCCTATGTCTCACCCTTCTACAAGACTGATAATGGAATAAAATCTTTTTAAACCCCTCTCGCCTGCCCCATCTCTGTAGAGCTGGGATTTTCCAACAAGTCCTCAGTGGAAAAGAGGAGCTGGGAAACGGCAGAAGAAGCAAGGAGCAGCTCCCAGCTGGAGGGACCTGCCAGGAGAACAGCACCTCCCATCCTCTGCCAGCTTTTCCACCAAGGCACAGCCTCACATCTCCCATCCAGCAGGAGCTCCTGGCAGGAGTTATTTATAGACACACCAGGAACAAATCCTCCACAGGCACAGGGGCAGTGGCTTTGGGGGCAGAGATGGACACTTGGCTTTTGGTAAAAGCTGCACACACAGGAAAAAATTCCCAGCTGGGCAGTTGTTTAATTTTTATATGTTTTATATTTTAATTTTTAATTTTTTATATTTTTTTAACCAGCCATTTACCCATTATCCCAAGGATTTATTCATTTTTTTAAGGTCTGTTTTACCCACAGAGTGACAAGTGTTTAACAGCACTCAGAGATCTCTGCACAGGAGGGATTTTAGAAGGTGCTCTTCACAGTCTGCTGACTTCACTGATATACATATGGAATAGGAGATAAAGGGATGAAAATAAGTGAGAATCTCTCCACAAGACATTCCAAAAAGTACTTACAGCATTAAAAAACCCACAAATTAAACAGAAGCACAACCCTGCTCAGACAGGAATCGGCCAGCAGTGCTTGTTTTCCTCTGTGACACAGAACATTCCCCGCTGGAAGGGAGCCACAGGGCTGACCCAGCTCTCAGCCCTGCACAGGAATTCCTTCCCTGGAATGTGATGCTGCAGAGCAGCAGTGGCCGGGCACAGCAGGATCGGGCATGGTTTGTTTGCTCTGGGCCGCATCACTCGTTCGTGTGCCGTATTTCACGGGAGAGAGGACAGACTGTCCCCCCGGAGTAAAGCCCAGCCCTGGGGGATCCTGCCGCCGATGCCGGGGCTCTCCTGGATCTCCCCGGGCTGGAGCCCCCCAGATGGGCAGAGAGGGGAAGGGGCGGCTCTGCCTGAGCCGGACTCTGCACGGCTCAGCAGCTCCTGCTAAGCCGGGCTTTACAAATCCTCCCGAGCTGACACCGCAGTGAGAGCCTTTTGTCCCTGCCTGGCAACAACAGGAGCTTCCCGAGCTGCTCTGGGGTGTTCTGCTTCCCACCAGGAGATGTTTGCCTGATCTATCCCCCCGGACCAGCGCCGTGCTGCTGCTCCAGCCCTAGGAGGAAAAAGGAGGTGAAAACATGAAACCACCACCCCCTCCACAACTAAATTCTTATTCTATTTTCCAGCAGAGCTGGCTGGAAGGATAAACCCAAACCCTAAACCCAGCCCAGGGATTATCCCAGCAGGTGCTGAGGCTCTCTGCATCCTTCCCTCCCAGGTGCTCAGGGACAGGAGCGCCTGGAGGAACCGCACACGGCCACGCTCCGGGAGCTGCTGGGCTCTGCCACCCCAGCAAACAGCTCCACGCGCCCCACGAGCAGCAAGCCAGCCAGAAAACCACATTTTTAGGTCTGTCAGCCAACACAATCCAGCAGAGTCACCTTGAGGCTGCAGAGGAGCAGAGGGAGATAAAAGGAAGCTGCAGCCCGGTGAGGCTCCTGGGCAGCCAAGCGCAGAGGGAAGCCCTGGGTTTATCCCCTTTATCCCCTTTTCCTGCCCGGCTTTCACGGGAGATTCACCTCCAAGGCTGTTTGTGTTTTAAACTTCCTGGCAGGATGGAAACACAGAGTTTTTGTCTGGTTGGAGGAAAGGGGGATTCAAGGGAAAAGGTTTTCACCCTGCGCGCTTCACACGGAGATGGACGGGAGACACCAAATAAAGCCAAACCCCAAAAAACAGGGGTCACACCCCAAAACCCGGGGGTCAATCCCCAAACCCGAGGGTCAGATCTCAATGCCAGGGGTCAAACCCCAAAAACCAGGGGTCAAACCCCAAAACTGGGGGTCAAACCCCAAAAAAACAGGGGTCAAACCCCAAAACCCGGGGGTCAATCCCCAAAAACCAGGGGTCAAACCCCAAAACCCGGGGGTCAAAGCCCAAAACCCAAGGGTCAGATCCCAATGCCAGGGGTCAAACCCCAAAAAACAGGGGTCACACCCCAAAACCCGGGGGTCAAACCCCAAAAACCAGGAATCAAACCCCAATGCCAGGGGTCAAACCCCAAAAACCAGGGGTCAAACCCCAAAAACCAGGAATCAAACCTCAAAACCCGGGGGTCAAACCCCAAAAAACAGGAATCAAACCCCAAAACCCGGGGGTCAAACCCCAAAACCCGGGGGTCAAACCCCAAAAACCAGGAATCAAACCCCAATACCAGGGGTCAAACCCCAAAAACCAGGAATCAAACCTCAAAACCCAGGGGTCAAACCCCAAAAACCAGGAATCAAACCCCAATGCCAAGGGTCAAACCCCAAAAACCAGGTGTCAAACCCCAAAAACCAGGAATCAAACCCCAAAACCGGGGGGTCAAACCCCAATGCCAGGGGTCAAACCCCAAAACCCGAGGGTCAGATCTCAATGCCAGGGATCAAACCCCAAAACTGGGGGTCAAACCCCAAAACTGGGGGTCAAACCCCAAAACCCGGGGGTCAAACCCCAAAACCCGGGGAAAGGAGCCAGGACACTGCCTGGGGCAGCTCTGCTCCCACAGCCCCAGCCCAGCCTAAGGAAACTCAGCCTAAGTGCTTCAACTTTCCCTCTTTGCTGCTCCTTCCCAGAAACACCAAGTCATGATCTGTAAGTTTTTTGCCCAAGGCCCCAGGGAAGTGTAACAGGAGATGACAGTGGGAAATTCAGGGAGAAAGCCTTTTCCCCATGTTTACTGGGAAGAAATAAATTTATTCAGACTTACTAGTCAGGAAAAAAAAAAAGAGATGTTTCCCTTAAGTCAGTTGTAGTTTATTTTTTTCTTACATGATGACATAATTCCTCTGAGGGGAAGTGGATAGTTTTGTTTGGTTTTTTAAATTTCAATAGAACCCTTCTCTTTCCAATCCACGGATCAAAAATAAAAGCTGCATTGCAGTGCTTTCAAATGCTATAGTAAAACAAAAAAAACCAAAAAAAACCTGGTTGGTCCTGGTTTATTTTTGCTCCCAAGAGCTTTTGAAGACTGAAATCCTACTTTTCCTAGAAGGAACTCTGCTCTGGTGGTGCCTTTCCACAGATCAGGATTCCTTGCCCCTGCCAGGCATTATTTGTTGGAGCAAAGCAGCCACTCCAAACCAATAAAAAAAAAAATCAAAATAATAAAAAACCAGCAGCACTTCCCACTCCTACTGCAGTGGGATCCACTGGGGATCGAGTTACACCAGAGCTCAGGGCTGCAAACAGAGAGGACAAAGAATAAGGGAAGATTCCTGTGCTCACTTCCACTCCACCAAAGTACAGCTCTTCCCACAGAGCTCCAGCTGACGGCTCCTCCTCGGAAAACAGAAGCTGGATTTGAGGACACATTGCATTAGTTGAGCTGATTAAAATCCTAAATAATTACAATTTTTTGCCTCAGGAAGGGAAAAGCAAACTGTAAGCCTCTGACTAGAATTTTCAAGATAGCAAATCACCCCCCAACTTGAATATCCATGTAAAAGAAATATCTATATCAATAAATACATGCACTTTCCTTGTTTCTCTCTATTTTTTTTAACTTCCATGGTAGGAAATTACCAGTTGCTGGGTTTTTTTTTTCCTTTTTTTTACCCTCACCAAAGGAATTATTTCCTGCCCGCAAGACAAAAAAAACCTTTTCCAAAGCACCACAATTACTGGTTTCCCAGCCAACAGATACTTTCTAGACAAAGACACATTATGAGTGGGGAAAAGAGAATTCTAAACTCCAGTTCTCTTCAAAACACAGCACTGTAAAGGATTTACAGGAGCTGTATTTTAATCTGCTTTTAATACGTCTGAGGGTTTATTTATTTAGGGGGAGGGGAACTTGCTGACATTTGTTTCTTAAACATCACAATGGCACAGAGACATTTTCCCTCCCCATATCTGCTGGCCAAATCCAGCCCTCTGCTGCTGCCCAAGATTGATAACCAATTTGATTATTCTATTGTTAACAGGCTGCTGGGGGTGCCACAGCTTTAACCTTCACAGAAAGACAATTAATTTGGCAGGACAGAGGGCATTTCACAATAAAAAAATAGCAACCACAAGCTGTTTATGCTCGAAATTCACTTTTTTTTTTTTTTTTTTCTTTTCCTCGCGGCTGTTCTGCAACTTTCACCAGCAAAGTTTCTGATGGCCTCAAGGTTTTGCTAAGGATTTTAACAAATTGTGCACGGAGCTGTGCTGGCAATTAATTGTAGGGTCTCTTCATCACCACAGAGCACGGAACATGTTATTGATGACCAGTATATGAGATATTTATATATCATTTAATATATATATAATAAATATATAGGAAATAAAGCACCACAGACCGGGCTAAACAAAAAATCTGCCCGTGAACTCCCACCCAAAGCGGCACCGGGGGGTTCTGAGCGCTGCCCTCCGAGGGACCCGCTCCGGGAGAGGGAAAAGGGAGAGGGAAAAGAGAAAGGGGAAAGGGAGAGGGAAAGGGGAGAGGGAAAAAGGGAGAGAGAAAAGGGACAGGGAAAAGGGAGAGGGAAAAGGGAGAGGGAAAGGGGAAAGGGAAAAGGGAGAGGGAAAAGGGAGAGAGAAAAGGGAGAGGGAAAAGGGAGAGGGAAAGGGGAGAGGGAAAAGGGAGAGGGAAAAGGGGGAGGGAAAAGAGAAAGGGAAAAGGAAGAGGGAAAGGGGAGAGGGAAAGGGGAGAGGGAAAAGAGAAAGGGAAAAGGAAGAGGGAAAGGGGAAAGGGAAAGGGGAGAGGGGAAAAGGGAGAGAGAAAAGGGAGAGGGAAAAGGGAGAGGGAAAGGGGAAAGGGAAAAGGGAGAGGGAAAGGGGGGAGGGAAAAGAGAAAGGGAAAAGGAAGAGGGAAAGGGGAAAGGGAAAGGGGAGAGGGAAAGGGGAGAGGGAAAGGGGAGAGGGAAAGGGGAGAGGGAAAAGGGAGAGGGAAAGGGAGAGGGAAAAGAGAAAGGGAAAAGGGAGAGGGAAAGGGGAGAGGGAAAGGGAGAGGGAAAGGGGAGAGGGAGAGGAGAGGGAGAGGGAGAGGGAAAGGGGTGAGGGAGAGGGAAAGGGGAAAGGGAGAGGGAAGATGCTGGGCTGGGAAGGAGCCGCATCCCGACCCTTTGTTCCCATGAAAGGCCTGGAGCAGCCGAGCCCCAGCAGAGCGCGGGGGGCGCGCAGGGCCGGGCGGGGGGCGCAGGCGATTTTGGGGTCCATTTCATCGTTTTTGGCGCGGCAAGAAAAAACCCCACACTTGGGTGGCGATCCCGCAGCGCTGCTCGCCGCTCCGCGGGGCTGCCGGGCACGGGGATCCCGGGCCGGGGATGGGGATGGGGATCCCGGGATGCGGCTCCCGGCCCCGGGGCAGCTCCGGTGCCGGCGCTGCCGCAGGGGCGCGGCGGAGGCGCGGGCGGCCGCCCCAGCCGAGCATGCCCAGTCCCCGGCATGACATCAGCGCCCGAGCCCGCGGCTCCCCCGCGCCCCCCGGCTCCCCCGAGACCCCCGGCACCCGCGGGGACCCCCGGGCCGCTCGCCCGGTGGGTCGGGGACAGCCCGGCCGGGGGGGCGCGGGCAGCGCCGCCGCCCCCATCCCGCTCCGCGGCTGCGGCAACAATGGAGGGGATGGGGGGGATGGAGGGGATGGAGGGGATGAGGGGGATGAAGGTGATGGGGGGATGGAGGAGATGGGGGTGATGGGAGGGATGGAGGGGATGGAGGGGATGGAGGGGATGGAGGGGATGGAGGGGATGGAGGTGATGGGGGGATGGAGGGGATGGAGGAGGTGAAGGTGATGGGGGTGATGAAGGTGATGGGGGGGATGGGGGTGATGGAGGGGATGGGGGTGATGGGGGGGTTGGGGGGACGGAGGGGATGGGGGGGATGAAGGGGATGAAGGTGATGGGGGGCATGGAGGGGATGGAGGGAATGGGAGTGATGGGGGGGGATGGAGGGGATGGAGGGAATGGGAGTGATGGGGGAGATGAAGGTGATGGAGGGGATGGAGGGGATGGGGGTGATGGAGGGGATGGAGGGGATGGGGGTGATGGAGGGACCCGCCGGGAGCCTGGGGGGGATGCTCGCCCCGAGAGCAGGGATGCTCGCCCCGCCCGAGCGGGCGGCAGCGGGATGCGGGATGCGGCAGACTCACCCCGATGACCACGGTCTCGTCGCCCTTGAATTTGGGGATGAATTTGTCGCCGCGCAGGATCTCGGCCTCGTTGAGGGGCCGGAAGCGGCACATCACCTTGATGCTGCACTCGGCGGGGTCCGCCATGGCGGCGGCGGGCCCGGCGCTGCGCGGGGCAGGTGCGGCAGCGGCGGGGCTGGGGCCGCCGGGCGGGCGGGGCCGGGAGCCCTGGCAGCCGCTCGGAGCCCGCGGACACGCCCCGCACCGGCCCCGCTCGGGCGCGGCTGCGCGGCCACCGCCGGGGCTCCCCCCGCAGCGACCGCGGGGATGCGCCGGAGCCACCCCGAGCAGCGCCCGGGGCCGGCGGTGCCGCCCCTTCCAGCGGCCGGGGACACCTTCCACCGGCCGGGGACACCTTCCAGCGGCCTGGGACACCTTCCAGCGGCCGGGGACACCTTCCATCACCCAGGGACACCTTCCACCGGCCGGGGACACCTTCCAGCGGCCGGGGACACCTTCCATCACCCAGGGACACCTTCCATCACCCAGGGACACTTCCATCACCCAGGGACACCTTCCATCACCCAGGGACACCTTCCACGGGCCAGGGACACCTTCCACCAGCCGGGGACACCTTCCATCACCCCAGGGACACTTCCATCACCCAGGGACACCTTCCACGGGCCAGGGACACCTTCCACCAGCCGGGGACACCTTCCATCACCCCAGGGACACCTTCCATCACCTAGGGACACCTTCCATCACCCAGGGACACCTTCCATCACCCAGGGACACTTCCATCACCCAGGGACACTTCCATCACCCAGGGACACCTTCCATCACCCCAGGGACACTTCCATCACCCCAGGGACACTTCCATCACCCAGGGACACTTCCATCACCCAGGGACACCTTCCATCGCCCAGGGACACCTTCCATCGCCCAGGGACACTTCCATCACCCCAGGGACACCTTCCATCACCCAGGGACACCTCCATCACCCCAGGGACACCTTCCTCTCTATCCAGAGACACCTTCCACTGCCTAGGGACACCTTCCATCACCCAGGGACACCTTCCATCGCCCAGGGACACCTTCCATCACCCCAAGGATGCCTTCCACTGCCTCCAGGGACACCTTCCATTCTCCCAGGTTGCTCCAAGCCCCATCCAACCTGGCCTGAGATATTTCCAGGGATCCAGGGGTAGCCACAGCTGCTCTGGACAATCTCTGCCAGGATCTCCCTCCCCTCACAGCGAAGGATTTCTTCTATCTACCTAAATTAAATTTCCCCGAGTCTCTCTCCAGCTTCTTCCAGATGCTGGAAGCCTGCTGTGGGCCCTCCACACAACCTTCCCCACACACACAACCTTCTCCCCAGCACTCCCAGCCTGTCTCCTAGGGAAGGTGCTCTGGTTTCCACATCAGCTTCGTGGTGATCCTCTGCATTTGCTCCAACAGAGCCCTCTCCAAGCTCAAAGCTGCCCTCGGCATCTCCCCTCGGCGTCTTTCTCCCCCTGCCTCTGCCACAGCTGGATCTATGACCAGGCTGAAGGATATTTGTCCTGGAATGTCGCTCCATGCCTGTTCCTGGGAAGAGCAGCAGGAGCAGTGGTGCCTCTGGCTGACGCTTTGACCTTGCTCGGTTGACACGAAGTTTTGTCACGATGCAGCCAGTGGTGAATCAGCATCTGGGAAAAGCAGCCTGGAGCCTGCTCCTCCTCACCACGGGGGCTGTCCTCGTCCTCCTTCCCTAAAAATGCTCCTTCCTTACCTGCTGAAATCACCTGCAGCTCTCCCCCCTGGCTCGTTTATTTCCCTGCACTCACTTGAAACAGTCTGAATGAAATACCACAGGAAGTCTCCTCATCCTCCTCCACCAGTTTCCCCCGACAAGAATCTCCTGCTTAAAGAAGAACCCAAACATCCATGATGTCTTCTGGGAAGCTGCAGAAGCTCCAGCAACTCCTGGGCCTGGTTCCCACCAGAGTTTCATTGTCACCCTCAGCTGAACAGTGAAGATGAGGGTGGACAGTCCTGCAGCATTCTGATGGAAATCTCCCTTTCTTGCAGTCATTACCTGAGGTGGATGTGAGGAGCAGGCTGGCAACAAAGCCTCTCACACCCTTCTTAAAATCAATTCCATGGGGGAGAGTTAGCAATGTGCAGCATGTGATAAACCATTATTACATAATGGGATTTATTCCCGTGGATTACCAATTATCCCTTTTATTTCTCTTATGTTTCAAGCTTTTACCCTGAATAGCAAATTTGTTAGTCATGACAAGTAGGGGCTTAGTCATAAAAGTCAAGTCTTTGGATGAATTAATCCTTCTTTTCCTCCATTATGGAGAGCTCATTTTGGAGTGAGATAAGCAAAACTCGATTTTTCTCTGGGAGCAGGTATAATCTGCCATCGGGAAGAATGCAGAGAGCCATCTTTTCCCAGCAGCTTTGTCACAAACAACGTGACATTGTCTGGAGTGCAGACAATACTGAATTGTCACCCAGCTGCTGCTATTTTTACTACTTTATCACCAGATTAGGTGAAGCAGCCTGGTAGGAATGTGAATTTTCAGCCAGATTTGGGGGTGAACAGCACCTCCCTGGGTCTGTGAGCCTCTCCCAGGCTGGGCTGGGTGCCTGGAGGTGGGATGGACAGTTTGGTGGGACCCTGCTTTATAAAAACCACAAAAATACAGAAAAGCAGAGCTTAAATACTTTGTTGTTTTCACCTTCATTCATTTCTTTCACCTCTCAAACCATGTCATTTTTCAGCTGTACACTTGCAAGAAATCCACTTAGATACATGTTTTTCTGAGCTTACTTACACCTGAACATATGAAAATTACCTTCCTACCAGAACCACAGAAAGAGAACCTGGATGTTCTCTCCTTTTCCCACTTTCCCAGCTCTCCTGCTCCCCAGTTTAGCTCACCCTGGCAGATCAGATATGGTTTGACAGCAAGTTCTGATTTTTCCGGAAGAAATTCCCCAGCTGAGCCAACTTCAGTTCAGCAAACACCCCAAGATATCAGAGTAACGAATAGGAATAATAAAGGAATAACAAATCCCTTCCTCGAGGACTGGGATCATAAAGGAATGAGAAAATTCCATTTCTCTCCAGGGAGCCAAGGTGTTGAGGCTGCAGGAAAGCCAGGGAGGGGACAGGTGACAAAGCAGGACAGGGATTGTGACAGAGGAGATCCCACAGAAATGGGGGTGATGCTTTGTCAAGGCTGCCCTAGAGCAGAGGCTGGGCAGAGTCACAGAATAAAGCAGGGATCCATGAAAAGGATCTCCTCCATGGATCCACCTTGGGCAGCACCAGAGCCCAGCCAGGGCTGCACCCAAGATGAACCCAAATGGTCCCAAAATGCACGAGCGCTCCCGGGGGCTCTCACTGGGATCAGCTCTGCTCCATTGGCACATTGCAGTTCATTGTCCAGTTCCAGCTTTAGGTGATCGAGTCCCATCCTGCTTGTTTTTCTCTCTCCAGCCCACGGTGTTTGTGCTCCTGGGCTGGGATTGGGATCATTTGTCCTTGGTGCCCAGCTGGAGAAGGAATTGTTTTGTCTCCCTGCTCTGTGCAGAGAGCTCAGCAACACTGAATGTGAAGCTCAGGGCTGCACACTAAAGCAGCACAGAGCCTGAAAAATAGAAAAGCCAAACCCTGAGGCATCAAGGGAACATTTCAGCATTACCATCGCTCCCTTTCACTGCTTCCAGGCTCCAGGAATGGGCTCTGGATTTGGGAGGGAGCTGCAGGAGGAAGCAGCAAGGTTGAATTTCTGCTGTGCTGAACAATTCTGTGCAAGGAGCAGACACCGGTGCTGGCCAGGGGCAGGAGCTGTCAGCAGGGAGAGCAGCGTTAATGCACATCCCATTGATCCCGGTGCCCCAGCAGCGGCCAGAGGCAGGACATTTGATATCTTGGTGTCATCGGTGCTCAGATGTGGCTCAGGGGAAAGGGATGTTAAAGGATTTCTCCCAGGAGGGACCAAAAGGGTGGGATCCCCGTGACAAAAGGCAATTTTAAATGTCACCCGGAGTTAATGTTCCGCGGACTCTGAGAGTGCACCAGGGAATGTTTGCAAAGGCAGAGCATGAAAGTGTTTAGCAGGAATAAAAATAAATAAAGGCAGGCTGGAGAACAGGCAGGAGTGAGCTGGAAAGTGCTGAGGAGGCAGCCAGGAGGAGCTGAGGGTCAGGAATTATGTGATCTGCATCCCCAGGGATCATCAAAAGCACTGACACACATCCACAGCTCAGGTGGGACTGGGCTACAGGAACGTTTGGCCAGGCAGGGGAAAAATTCCACAGCAAAAAAGCAGGGTCTGCACCACTGACACTCTCAGGATGATTATCCCAGACCCAAGGTCTCCTTGGACCAGACAGGTGAGGATTTCTTTGGGGTCAGGGCCACAGGGGCTCCTTTCTCAGACCTCCACAGGAGTTTGGATGTGGAAATGGAGCACTGGCACTCCAAAGATACTCCAAGAGAAAGTGCTTGGGGCTGTGCTGGCAGGGATTGTTTCCCATTTGCAGGACACTTCAATATTTGCTTACTTTAAAAAATGTAAGGTACACACATAAATCTCAATCTCCGTATAAATTATTCACGTTATGCACA